>NC_134407.1:188050932-189250932 GCF_038048845.1 Mixophyes fleayi
TTTCTCTCTATATATATATATATCAATGGGCTGCAGGATTCATATACGTGTGTGTGTGTGTGTGTGTGTGTGTGTGTGTGTGTGTGTGTGTGTGTGTGTGTGTGTGTGTGTGTGTGTGTATAGTAGACCCATATATCTCCTCCTGACTCCTATAGTAATATCTTTATATAGCTTCCCCTATTATTCTGCACAATACCTTCCTGTAACTCATACTATTACTTCATCTAGTTCTTCTCTTTAAATAAATTCCATCACTACTTCTAAATTACTCTTAATAGTCATCTTTTGCTTTACATATTACCATCTTGAAACATATTCTGTCGAGTATTCCCGTAACTCATCTTAACATATTATACAACCCCTTCCTATTACACCTGTTGTTGCTTTTGTTTAACCCTTCCATACAACTCCCATTGTTCATGTATCTGTTTAATTGGGGGGGGGGGATATGCACATGTGTAATGGTATTTATCTTGCTTGGGTGTCACTGTTTAGGAGACTCTGATTTCCACCCCTCTGTGCGGTCTCTTGCGCCTGTTACCAGACAGAACGACACTGTATTTTTACCATATTCTCAGTATAGTGGAGGAATACATTAGATACATGAGGTGACACAAACAACTGCCTGCCCCATATGTAATATTAAGTGTGACCATGTTATTATCTCTACAATTATAACTTTACAACCCAGAATGAACAGCATGATGATACACCTGGAATAAGCAATGACACCAAAGTGAGAGACCCCAACACTTTAACAGAAAATGCTTTAACGCTGTCTTTCCCCCAAAAAATGAACTTTTTTTTTTTTATTTTTTTTAGCCAAGTGTACATTCCTACCTGAAAGTCTCTGGGTCCCGAGGGTTGTCCTACTCTCCCTGGTGTCTCAAACTCCAAATTACCTATAGCTAATAACAAGACTTGTTTTTGAGCTTTAGGAGGTGGGGAGAATGTAACAGGAGGGAGGAGGCAGAGGAGGAGGTTGGTGTGGTGGAAAGAAAGGGGGGGGGGGGTGGCAGTGTGAAGGTCAAATATATTTCTGTCAAGGAGCGGCTGGAGTTGGGCTGGTTAATGAGTAACCCCACAGTATTTGGGCATTTTGCTATTGGGAATTACAAGTGTGCATATATAATCATTCTGAAACGGATACAGCTATATTCACCCAGGTGTGTTGTATATGTTGTGGGAAGGGAGATAAGGTGATCGAGATAAGGTAAAATAATTTAACTTTTCACTGACATAACGAAGAGCCAGAAATACAGGGAGGCAAAAATACCTGAAATGTGTATAAGTACAGTACACAAATGAGAGTGCATTGTATTCTGTAAGTTACCTATGTGATATGCACACTGGAGAGAAACAGGAGGCATGACAACAGAATTTAAACGTGCACAAATTTAAAAACCCTGACACCCTCCTACCAGTCATATTTTTTTTCAAACTTTTTACTTTCTTGTGCAGTAGGTCAGGTGGATTGTTTCCCGTATGAAGTGTCACAGAGCTCCATCTAGTGATTGAACATTGTCAACACTAGTTAGTTGTCTTCATAGTGAAAGGTAGCCAACTGCCCAGGTAGTACAGACAGGGGCAGGCAGGGGTACGGGGCAGGGGGGCATCTGCTCACCCGGGCCGGTCCCATAGTGGGCTAGGTCACTGGGCCACCTGCTGAGTTGAGACTTGCTCCCGGGCTAAAATTCGCCAGCCCTCCCCTGAGTACAGGTGACTAATATGTTAGTATAGAAGTCCTGGTAGAATTAGTCGAAGACAGCACATTTTAATGGGATATTTATTATTCAATGTCTTACAACACTACTTCTTCTGTACTGAGGACAATCAATGCACGGCAGGGCAACGGTAATGAAATGGTACAATGACACTGAAATATCCAAAGACTTTCGCTTTGGAAGAGACGGTCAGTCTTCGGAGTCCTCCGTGTTCTTGAACATAAGGATGGAGTTGTAAATTTTCACTGCTGGTCCTAATTTAATGCACAAGATCTTTACAATGTCCGTCTGCGTGAGGAGCAGTAGAGCTTGTCCGTCTATCATCTGCTGGGACAAAACAGAAGTCAGGGATTTGGTGCTTATATCATTATATGACAAAAGAATGAGGTTATAGTTACTGCATGCTGTAGTGTTATGAATACCTGTCACAGGAGGTGCTTTACCAACTACAAAACATGTAAAGGTGCATTACATGCCCACCTCACATATAATAAGGGGCAATACCACAGCACACCTATATACCAGATTATAGGACTCACAAATAAAACTGCTTCAGCGTCTGGGGGGGAGGAGGGTTGTGAAGGGCAGATGGGGGAGATTCGGAATACATGTGGGATCTGAGGGCTTTTGAGGGTCTGAGAACATGTAGGGGCATTTTGTGGCAGGTGTGGGTCTCAGGGCATGTGGAGGAATAATGGAGCATTCAGGGGAATTTTGGGATGAGTTATATGGCTGTGCTGAGATTTTGGGGCTTTTTTTTTTCATTTTTGAAATTAAGGGTAATGGGCAGCCCTTTTGAAGGTTGGAGGGCCACACATCAGGCTGCCCATCACTGGACTAAACTGTACAATCATCACTTCTTAGTCCTGCATTCTAACTCTTAAGAACCAGCAACTTCGTTAACTTCTGACTTTAGCCTCATTTATGTGTTATCGGGACTGTCTTTTTTATGTGTCACGTTTGTGTGTTTTTAATGTTCTTTATTACATTGATCGCATAAAAAAGGTGATTACCCATTTAAAGTACTCATGGAAATTGCAAAATGCACCCCACTGAAAGTATAGACCGAGGCCTGGTTTAGAAAATGATCTATGTCCACACACCCCACTTAACAGAGAACACCTTCCTAACTTCAACAGCCTTTCAATCTCATCTTAATTATTATGCCTCAGAAAACGACCTTGTGTTTGCACAGGGGTGCATAAGTAGGTACATTCACATAGCTCCCAGCATTTAATGTTTGTGAATCGGGCCATGGTCACATCAAGTTGGGGGTGCCACCACATCTGGGAGTGTACCTAGCACCTCTGAAGCACTAGATTGTCCCAACTCTCATGAAAACACCGTTGCATTCCATTTGCAAAGACGCACGGCACATCCTCACCAATATACCTCCCAACATTCCCAGCAGAAGGGACAAAGGTCATGACTGTTGAGGCAGCGAGACAGTGCCCTAAAAATTTAAGAGGTGGGTTTTGCAAGTAAGAGGTCGGGGTTAAGTTCCTAAACAGATGGTTTGTTCAGGGGAGAAGATTATATAAATTGTAAGGTGAGAGAATAAAGTTTGGGGTGAATAGAGCAGATTGAGGTAAGGGCTAAAACTAAAAGAAGGTTGTTTATGGAAACAGATGCCGTGATGGAAATGAAAGAGGAAATAAAAAGGGAAGTACATGATAATACTACCATTAATGACAATACTATACCAGTGCAGCAGTTCTGACTGCCAGATATAGTTATAGTTAAAGTATGGAGGCTGCACAGTACTACTTCTTAGGTTCTGCATGTCATATGCAGTTCTCAGTGTCTGTTACTCTGTATGCAATGCAGGTTAAAACGCAAAAATATAGAAAGAAAAATATAATTATAGTATGAACAAACGTGGTTAATTTTTATGTTTCTATAAACCACTTTAATGGAAAGTACCTGATTTTTTGTCACACTAAAGTACAATGAGCTCATACTGCAGGTATCAGTCAATACTGTTCTCTTATGTATAATTCTTTGTCATGGTAAACTGAGGGACATTTTACTTTTAGTCACCATTTTTTAATGGAAATATAAAGCAAAATGTTTTCTGAGTGGAGAACACAATCGTCAGAAAACAGAGAATAGGACTGAACCAGAGCAGCTGACTTCCACATCACGTGACCTCGTCTGCACCACGCAGGGGGGTCACACAGCACACCAGAGGAGGAGGGATTACAGCGTATTCTGCACCCTATGCTCTTCCTCCTTCCTATGCGGGCTCCAGCTGTAAAAGTGTTTTCATTTGATTAATCAGTAAAAGGACATGTGGGGGAGGTGTGAGGGGTATGTGGGGGGTATTCTAAGGGGTATGTGGGGAGGTCTGATGGGGATGTGGGGGGTCTGAGGGGTATGTGGGGGGTCTGAGGAGTATGTGGGGAGGTCTGATGGGGATGTGGGGGGTCTGAGGGGTATGTAGGTGGTCTGAGGGGTATGTGGGGAGGTCTGATGGGGATGTGGGGGGTCTGAGGGGTATGTGGGAGGTCTGAGGGGTATGTGGGGAGGTCTGATGGGGATGTGGGGGGTCTGAGGGGTATGTGGGAGGTCTGAGGGGTATGTGGGGAGGTCTGATGTTGATGTGGGAGGTCTGAGGGGTATGTAGGTGGTCTGAGGGGTATGTGGGGGGTCTGAGGGGGGTGTGGGGAGGTCTGATGGGGATGTGGGGAGGTCTGATGGGGATGTGGGGGGTCTGATGGGTATGTGGGGGGTCTGAGGGGGATGTGGGGAGGTCTGATGGGGATGTGGGGGGTCTGAGGGTATGTGGGGGGTCTGATGGGGATGTGGGGATGTGGGGGGTCTGAGGAGGGTCTGAGGGGGATGTGGGGAGGTCTGATGGGGATGTGGGGGGTCTGAGGGGTATGTGGGGGTTCTAAGGGGTATGTGGGGAGGTCTGATGGGGATGTGGGGGGTCTGAGGGGTATGTGGGGGGTCTGAGGAGTATGTGGGGAGGTCTGATGGGGATGTGGGGGGTCTGAGGGGTATGTGGGGGGTCTGAGGGGTATGTGAGGAGGTCTGATGGGAATGTCGAGGACTGAGGGGAATGTGGGTGGTCTGATGGGAATGTGGGGGGTCTGATGGGAATGTGAGGAGGCCTGATGTGAATGTGGGGAGGTCTGAGTGGCATGTGAGGAGGTCTGATGGGAATGTGAGGAGGTCTGATGTGAATGTTGAGGACTGATGGGAATGTGGAAGGTCTGATGGGAATGTGGGGGGTCTGATGTGAATGTGAGGAGGTCTTATTGGCATGTAAGGAGGTCTGATTGGCATGTGGGGGCACTTTGGAGTACATGTGAGATCTGAGAGCTTGTGCGGCAATTTTGGATCAAGTGGGAAGTCTGAGTGACATGAAGCAGAATTTTGGAGCAAGTGAGGGGAATTTTGGGATGAGTGTTTCAAGTGTGCTGAGGACTTGTGTTTTTTTCATTCAAGCAATTAAGGGTAATATGCGGACCTATTGAAGGCTGTAGGGGCACACATGCTGCCCTTGAAGTATATGAGGTTGTCTGTCACTGCTTTACATAATTCTTCTGTTCAGGGATGTTTTAAATACTTAGCTGGGGTGATACTATTTGCTGCCATGCAGGATGTTGACCTGGAAATATGCTGCCTTTTATATTTTATATGCTGGTTATTATGTGGATCAGTCATAGTAATTGTAATTGAGCATTTCTTTATGAATTACAGCAAAATCAGTCATAGTATGACATATGAGTTAGCATCAATTTGTAAAGCTCATTTGTATAAATCTATAATAGTAAGCAAGGAGTGTGTAGGAATCTTATGTACATAATGTTTGTTTTATGCTATTTTTTCTGCATAATGAGGTGCACATACCACCATACGACAAGTCCGCAGAGTCCAGCTGGCGACCTTACCAAGACAACTTGTTGAACAACATAATTTTTATCCCCAAGAGTCACGAATTCTGGTGTGGGGCTTACTGATTTGGAGACTGCCTCAATAAAATGGGAGCATGGCTAGGTGGATGGAGGGCATTATTATTATATGTCTCGATCCCACCACCTCCCAAAGTATAGTATTCATTCCACAAACATATAGCTATAACCAGTGGTTGAAGTGGAAATTTAGTGGCGTTATGGAAATCTAGAAGTGGACCTATGGTAAAGTAAGTGAATGGAGTGTGATAGTTTCACAATGAAGGCAGTAGGATAAGTAGAAGTATGGCACAGCACTGTATACCAGTCCACTATGAGCACTAGTTATAGAATATATGAAGCCCTCTTCATGAAAATACATGGACAGTACCAGACTGTGTCATAAAATGTATTAAGACTTTGGGGAAAATGTACCAATCTGCGTTTATTTGGTCAGTTCCTAAACTGCCATTACACAGTCATTACAGGTCCACTTATAAGGAGGACTTTAGTGTAGGTTGAAGAGACCAAAGTGCAGAACAAACTACTGAAAAGTAGCAAAACTGACTGTCTTCCGTTAAAAAAGTCATATAAACTATAGGAAAAACTGATAGAAACTGTAAAATAGCACCTAAAAGAGAAGACATATAATTAAGTCTTTTTGGCCTTTCACTGGTTGTATGGAGACGAGCATACAAGTGGCAGTTATAGCTAAGCATCTTGCAGAAAGTATTGAAAGAATGCACTGAAAACAGTAAACAGTATGACTGTAGCAGAGAGAGAACAAGAATTTGTTGATTTGATCCAAAACTTAACAAAAACTGAAGACATTAAGAGAAAGAAACAGTCAAAGGGGTATATTTACTAAACTGCGGGTTTAAAAAAGTGGAGATGTTGCCTATAGCAACCAATCAGATTCTAATTATCATTTATTTAGTACATTCTATAAAATGAAAACTAGAATCTGATTGGTTGCTATAGGCAACACCTGCACTTTTTCAAACCCGCAGTTTAGTAAATATACCCCAAAGTATTTAGGGTTCCAGGGGGTGGAGGGTGAAAAACTGTCAGCTGAGTTAATGGAAAAGGAGAATCAAGTGGCAAAGTTGAGAGAGGAATTGGCGAAAAAATCATTCCAGTTATGCAAACATGAAAAAAAATGAGAGACTCCGGCAGAAGAAGAGACAGTGAAAGGAAAAGGAGACTTAAAACAAGAGATCACTGACCTAAATTTCCAAGTGAGAAAACAAAGCGCAATGATAACCTCTCTTGAGAAAATCATATCTCTGAAAGAGGTGGATCTACAGAAAGCCAACACCTACGAGGCTATGGGCAAAATGAAGACTGAGGAACTGGACAACTGGAAAATATCACAATTCTTAAACAGCAAATAGAGATAATGATTATATTTAAAAAGCAAGCTGAAGGGATTTCACAGCAGAAGGAGCTCCTGCTGCTGCGAATTAGAAGCAACAATTATAAATCTCTAATACTCTGGATTAACGAGACATGGAGTAGAGGCGATTCAGCAGAGCAATCTGACGTTTTTTTTTCTTAATTGGAAGCCCAGGGTGGTACTTTGTGTCACCCAAGTGCTCCAAAAAAGTGCATAAAAACAAAAAAAAAGTGCACAGGGGTGCAGTCTTCAGGCTGTCCTCTAAAGAGAAACGGCTCTTCTGTCCCTGACACTGTGGAACCATAAGGTCCCTTAGGAGTGCAAAGCTAAGGGCGTCCCTTTTGCGCTGGTTTCTACAAGAGCTACACCCAGGGCACCAAATCTTTGGGAAGGGCCATCACGGGTTTCAGGGAGATGGGAACCACTAGGACCACTTTCCCTAGTACGTTGGAGCATGAGACCCATAAGGGTTGCCGCACCACGCCAAGCTGTGGAAAAACATAAAAATAAGTGCAAGTAACGTACAGGTGAGAGAATAAATTAAAGAAATAGAGATTGTTCAAGACGCCTCCAGCCTTTCATCTGGAAAGATAAAAGTGTGTACTTTCAAGTGAGGGTCAACCAAGTGATTTCAGGCACCCCCGGGTTGCTACTACAGGGGCACAACATCCTGGATTTCAAGCTAATAGCCTTCTGGTCAAAGGACAAAGGTAGTCTGTCCCTTATGGTAGGGTCCCTGAATTACCCTCCGAGGGATCTTAAAAAACAGAGAAGCGGAGTTACTTCACAAAAGTTACACGAACACAAAGTCTTTTTTGACCTGATATATGAAACTGCAGTAGCAGAGCGTACTGCCCGTACATCTAAAAGAGAGGGCATAGGGTAGAGAAGAGAGCAACATAGGGCACAGTTTCTGCAACAGTTAGAGGAAGACTCTACAGATTTATATTATGCCATTGCAGAGCTGAAAGAACAATTTGTGGAATTAAAGATGCAGATTGTAATGTAGAGTTGGAGAAACTCTGATCAAGAAAATGAGCAACAATAAATTGTGAGCCTGGCAAATGGAGTGCACATGACTGATAAACTGTGACCACACCAATCTGTCGTTCAGTAGAAGGTCCGCTGTGTGAGGTTGTTGTGTATCTTGCAAGAAGCAGGGAAGCTAAAACAAACCAGTTGTAGATGGATATGAGGTCTGTCCCGAGAGGACTGGATTCCAACAGACAGGAGCTCAGAGCTCTCCTGTATTACATAGAGCAAATATTTTTACAGTGGTCAGTTGGAGACAGCAGAGAGTCCATTCCCTGAATAGCTGGAACCATGCCGAGTGCAGGGACTATAGACTGTATGTTCTGCCTCTAAAGAGAAAGTGATAACTGGTTAGAGAGGGATCAGGAAGTAAGGTTGTGCCCTGATTGGGAGCTGAGTGTTTTTGTTTTCAAAGAAACATATGTGCGCCTAAACACTGTATCACTGACAAAAGGTTACCTTTGAATTATATGATATATATATATATATATATATATATATATATATATATATATATATATTGTATCATACCTGCCCTACTCTCCCGGAATTCCCGGGAGGCTCCCGAATTTCAGGGAGTCCTCACTGACTCCTGGAAGACTAGGCAAAACTCCCGAAATTTGGCAAAATTCACGGCAGTGAATGGAGGGGGCGGGGCTTAATAGAGCTTTTAATATAGTGGGGGCTGGGGCTATGGTGGGGCTCCTACTGCATGTCACATGACTTCTCCCCCGGATCTCCCGGGGAGAAATTGTAAAAGTGGGCATGTATTTTATATATATATATATATATATATATATATATATATATATATATATATATATATATAAAAACTATCAAGAAAGCAAGAAAATAAAATTGGATTATTAAAATTAAAATTAGGACTTCTCACCTCCTCTTTGAACAGTCTAGCCTGGTCCTCACATCCTGTCAGTGTTGTCACAAAGTTAAACACCTAGAAAATAAACACCCATTTACTATGTCTTTACCTGATAATAAACTTGGAACACAGAGATCTAAGGTATGGAATGAGTATATCCAGGGCCGGATTAAGGGAATGGAGGTCCCTGGGCTAAGGGGGCCTCCATTCCCCTGTGAGGCCCCCCCCCCCCCCGTGATCGGAGCTGCCTGCACCCCCCCCACCTCCCCGGCACTTACCTCCTTCTCTGGCGCGCTGTACTCTCTTTACTGAGGAGATCTCGTGAAAGTGAGACTCACAAGATCTCCTCAGTAGGATACTACAGCGCGCCGGAGAAGGACTGCAGGGAAAGTGCTCATCAGCACTGATCGCGCCGAGGGCACCCCTGACCGATCAATACTGCTGCTGAGCACTTTCAAGGGCCCCATGGATGCCATAGGCCCCTGGGCTGTAGCCCAGTTAGCCCTATGGTTAATCCGTCCTGAGTACATCCCGCGATGGGGTGAGATATATAGAATGGAGATATACCCATGATTTCTCTCTTAAGACATAACACTATTACACAAATGTAAGGGAGTTGTATCACTCCTCACCCCCTTTTCCACACACAGATCACTTTTACAATGAGGCTGGCAGGACTTATCCAACATAGCACGGGTGTAATACATGCAGAGGGGTCTGACTGATACCTCTTCTGTATTCCACTTAGACACTGTATTGGCACTAATACCAGCAACACCAGGCAGTAGACGACAGTGTTGCTCCCAGCAGTGAGCAAGGGCTCGATCCGGATGTACAGACATGGCTGACATGAAAAGTGACTGGTGAACTGTGTCTACGGATGGAGAAGGTAGAGAAACACAACAAAATATATTGGAAATATTAATGCTGAAAAAGGGCTTAGATGCAGTAAAGGAGAATTGGAATAATATACATGATTCAATGGTAGAAATTGTCACTTACCTTGAAAGTTGTCCGGTTGCACTCTACGATATTTGGGAGGACGTCCAATCCTGGAATGGGATATATACTTTAGGGTTCATATGTACTTATTAAAAAAACCAAGTGCTTTACCGTGAGTTCTTGTCTGCATTATAGATTTGTCCAGCTCTTCAGTATGTATCATGCAATCACAAGCATTTCAGCTTCCTTTACCATTGTAAAAACGCCCTATGTATTTATGCATATAGGAGCCTCTATTAGCATACATGTTGCATTGCGCTGAAACATGTGCTTATCAGATCTTAAGAAAAAACTGGAAACGTTGGAAGTGCTGTGTCGGCACCCGTTCTGATACCTGCCATGGTGTCTGGATTTCCTGCGGGGCGGTAGTGGGATGGGATTCCTGCTTCGCGCTGGTTGTTGGTTCCTATCAGCGAGAGGACAGCCAGATAGACAGTGATGAGCTGTGAACCTTCCAGTCACATGACCAGAACCATCACAACCAGGCGTGGGACACTTTCTGTGGGCAAGAAGACACATAGCTTAGAGCGGGTGAGAATGTTGGCAAACCTAAGTAGACAGTGCTAATGTAGACTAGAACAGCTTAGGTACACATAAGCAGACAAAGAATCCTACTACAGCAGGTTATAATACATTTTGCCCAGAGACAGATATGTATAGAGTGACCGAAAAGAAGAAGGACAGGGGATGTGACCAATTCCATTGACAGTGCACTAGTGACAAATGAGCGTACAAGCAGAATGGCTGACCTGTGCTGGAAACTGTATTTGCTGCTTCGTGAGTGAGAAATTCCCTTACAACTGAGGGATACACAACCTGGTAACATGTTGGGATCATCTCGATGTCCTGTGGAAAGAGGAGGGAGTGATGAAACGGTGCAGACTCATTTTTCTGCTGTTGATAGACTATGGCAGGTTTCTCCACTGGCAGGCCAAGACATGCGGAAACGGGTTTGCAAAGGAGTTTAATCATGGTATTTTTCAGAGCACTGTCTTGAAGGTATTATTGGGATGCATTATTAACTGAATACGGTTTGCTTGACTTATTTGCATTGGACTGCCCACAATTATTTGGCACATTATTTTCCAGCATTTTTGGCATTGTGTCGGAATAACGTTTGTTTGCCTGGTGGGAACTTACAATTGCTTTTTCTTCTAAGGAGACATTCATGACTGAACTAGTTGTGGTAGTACTCACGGAGGGGAGTCTGCAGTGGGTGTCCTGTTCTCTGGCACCAACCCACAGGATGTAAATCTGGGTGGTCAGCGTCCAGCCAAAAGTCATACAAATGGCTCCAGCCATCAAAGTGAACCTTGGGAGGTGGGATGGGTTGTCAGAGACCCAGAGTATTAGTAACCCTTCCCATTGCCCCACAGTTTAAGATGGATGCACACCAACACCCACAGGGAAGATGGTCTAAACCACAACAAACAGATGCATGTAATGGAAGAAAAGGAGACTGTCACATACAATGGATTTAACAACATGTTATTCACCTTTATCCTGCACTCTTCCACGTCTACCACAGATGCCACACGGATCAATGAGGGACTTCTTCTGTCTACTGCTTCCAGCCTCATGTTGACCTTGAACCCAAGTGGAAGCCACTTCAGGAGATTTAAGGTGGGAAATGGATTATGATTGAGGCACATTTGGTGACACAAATACTAAGCACTGACTTCCAGTGATATATTATCATATGACAGATGTTGACATTACCGTGTGAAAGGAGTGGGCAGGCACTGCAGTGGCTCCTGTCTCAGACAAATATCTGTCCCAAGTGAAGTTATCGGGGTCTGGATAATCTGCATGGAGACCACTGATCAGAATAGTCCAAAGCCTTTTTAATTATATGAGTTCTAATATCTAATACTGATAGTCCCATGTTTCCTAATCAGTACTTTATCATCATCACCATTTATTTATATAGCGCCACTGACTCCGCAGTGCTGTACAGAGAACTCACTCACATCAGTCCCTGCCCCATTGGAGCTTACAGTCTAAATTCCCCAACATACACACATTCATTGCAAGTCCTATTTGGGGGTCTAGTAGAGAAACTAGTAACTTTTCTTTGGTTTCAGTACAAACTCTGTATTGTTTTAATGTTTTAGGGAATTTTTAACAGCCATTGGACTTTATTTTAACAGGGAAAAGTTTAATTTAATGTTGGCAGCCCTCAGCGTGTTCTCTGTTCTGGACCTATTTATTTGTAACCCTGACCCTGTCTGCATACTGGTAGATCAATGTGAGAGAGGGACCTAGCACGTGTAAAATAGCACTATCTGAATCCATGTCTGAGAAAGAGATTGACAATATTATCGTAGTACAGGTTGTAAGGTTGACAATATTATTCCCACAGTGCAGTGTTCTGTGTCAAAGCTCAACTCACCCTGAGGGGGAGTAAGAGGCTTCCCATGTTCTGTACACCAGCCCACAGGATGAACATAGGGACTACTGGGGTCACACCTAAGAAAAAAATGTTCATGTCACATTAAAGATACAAAAGACAGATTTTGTTCAATTATGCTGAATAAGCTATTGCCATTAAACTGCCCAGCAAAACAATAAGTAAGACAGACCCAGGACTGGACTGGGACTGAAAATCAGCCCTGGTGCACAATCTGCACTAACCCATATTTGTGTGTATGACTGAAGTAAAATTTCAAAGGGGACATCAAAGAAGTGCCCAGAATTATTCAGCAATCCCCAGTACTGCCTACCAATACCCTGCAGTTCCCAGTACTGCCTACCAATACCCTGCAGTTCCCAGTACTGCCTACCAATACCCTGCAGTTCCCAGTACTGCCTACCAATACCCTGCAGTTCCCAGTACTGCCTACCAATACCCTGCAATTCCCAATTCCTGTACTGCCAAAGCAGGGTCAATAAAAGGATTCCCAGTAGCTCCCAGCACTGCCTCCATTATAATACTATTTATTACCCAGTATTACAGAGACTATTATCTCAGCAATGCCAATAAAATAATTCCCAATAAAGCCTAGCATTAACCAGCAGTGCCAAAACATTATTCCCTGTAGTACCCAACAGTGTTCAGAATATTACCTACAATAGTATCCAGTATAAGCTTATTGCAGTATAGTGGTCAATATATTATCGCTAGTAAAGTCCAGCTGTGCCTATCATTACCACGAGTGCAACAATAATCAATTATCAAATATAAAAATCACAAAAGGCAATCGCAGTTCAAAGTACAAGCCCTTATTAACACATTTCAACATAGACCTATGTGAATCATACACAACACTTATCACACACTCTGTAATTATGATAATAATTCACACAAACTAACCATATTGTATCAGTGAAGCAATTGAAAAAAATAAATAATAATAACCAACTAACCATAGCCACAAAAATTGTGGCACATACGCATATGATCAGTGTAGTCCAAGACACATCAATTTACAATTGCCTCATACAATGCAAACTCTATGGTCCATCTTATAAAACATGCAGAATATGGTAGAAATCCAAAAACCCAACCAAGGATTTGAGCAAGAAAACTGGTACTGCGAAATGCAGGAAAAGCAAAGAATCTGGGAATTGCACACAGCATACAGAACAAGAAAGTTGGTATTGCACAATAACTCTTGTGCTGAGCCCCAGTGCAGGCCACTCTCCTTGTTTATCTTCTCTATTACTTTGAGCCACAGGAGCTGTAGAGTTAAACAAACAGGGGTATTCAAATTGTAAAAATCACATGAATGCAGCAACTCTGCTTTATGTTATCACTCTACCTCTCCTTCATGCCATCAATATTTACTCCACATCAGCTATCACTGCACCTCTCCACATCATACCAGCAATGTGCACCGCAAATCATGCCTTCACTGCTCCATCCACTGTGCACCCATACCATCACTGTGCTCTAACTCTTCCCCGTGTCATCACTGCGCTCTGACTCCTCCCCATGCCATCACTATGCTCTGACTCTCCCCATGCCATCACTGCGCTCTGACTCTTCCCCGTGCCATCACTGCGCTATGACTCCTCCCCATGCCATCACTAGGCTCTGACTCCTCCCCATGCCATCACTGCGCTATGACTCCTCCCCATGCCATCACTGCGCTATGACTCCTCCCCATGCCATCACTATGCTCTGACTCCTCCCCATGCCATCACTGCACTCTGACTCCTCCCCATGCCATCACTGCGCTCTGACTCTCCCCATGCCATCACTGCGCTCTGACTCCTCCCCATGCCATCACTGCGCTCTGACTCCTCCCCATGCCATCACTGCGCTCTGACTCTTCCCCGTGCCATCACTGCGCTATGACTCCTCCCCATGCCATCACTAGGCTCTGACTCCTCCCCATGCCATCACTGCGCTATGACTCCTCCCCATGCCATCACTGCACTATGACTCCTCCCCATGCCATCACTATGCTCTGACTCCTCCCCATGCCATCACTATGCTCTGACTCTCCCCATGCCATCACTGCGCTCTGACTCTTCCCCGTGCCATCACTGCGCTATGACTCCTCACCATGCCATCACTGCGCTCTGACTCTTCCCCGTGCCATCACTAGGCTCTGACTCCTCCCCATGCCATCACTGCGCTCTGACTCTTCCCCATGCCATCACTGCGCTCTGACTCTTCCCCATGCCATCACTGCGCTCTGACTCCTCCCCATGCCATCACTGCGCTCTGACTCTTCCCCATGCCATCACTGCGCTATGACTCCTCCCCATGCCATCACTAGGCTCTGACTCCTCCCCATGCCATCACTGCGCTATGACTCCTCCCCATGCCATCACTGCGCTATGACTCCTCCCCATGCCATCACTATGCTCTGACTCCTCCCCATGCCATCACTATGCTCTGACTCTCCCCATGCCATCACTAGGCTCTGACTCCTCCCCATGCCATCACTGCGCTCTGACTCTTCCCCATGCCATCACTGCGCTCTGACTCTTCCCCGTGCCATCACTGCGCTATGACTCCTCACCATGCCATCACTGCGCTCTGACTCTTCCCCGTGCCATCACTAGGCTCTGACTCCTCCCCATGCCATCACTGCGCTCTGACTCTTCCCCATGCCATCACTGCGCTCTGACTCTTCCCCATGCCATCACTGCGCTCTGACTCTCCCCATACCATCACTGTGCTCTAACTCTTCCCCGTGTCATCACTGCGCTCTGACTCCTCCCCATGCCATCACTATGCTCTGACTCTCCCCATGCCATCACTGCGCTCTGACTCCTCCCCATGCCATCACTATGCTCTGACTCTCCCCATACCATCACTGTGCTCTAACTCTTCCCCGTGTCATCACTGCGCTCTGACTCCTCCCCATGCCATCACTATGCTCTGACTCTCCCCATGCCATCACTGCGCTCTGACTCTTCCCCATGCCATCACTGCACTCTGACTCCTCCCCAAGCCATCACTATGCTCTGACTCTCCCCATGCCATCACTGCGCTCTGACTCTTCCTCGTGCCATCACTGCGCTATGACTCCTCCCCGTGCCATCACTAGGCTCTAACTCCTCCCCATGCCATCACTGCGCTCTGACTCTTCCCCATGCCATCACTGCGCTCTGACTCTTCCCCATGCCATCACTGTGCTCTGACTCCTCCCCATGCCATCACTATGCTCTGACTCTCCCCATGCCATCACTGCGCTCTGACTCTTCCCCGTGTCATCACTGCGCTCTGACTCCTCCCCATGCTATCACTATGCTCTGACTCTCCCCATGCCATCACGGCGCTCTGACTCTTCCCCATGTCATCACTGTGCTCTGACTCTTCCCCATGCCATCACTGTGCTCTAACTCTTCCCCGTGTCATCACTGCGCTCTGACTCTTCCCCATGCCATCACTGCGCTCTGACTCTTCCCCATGCCATCACTGCGCTCTGACTCTTCCCCATGCCATCACTGCGCTCTGACTCTTCCCCATGCCATCACTATGCTGACTCTTCCCCGTGCCATCACTGCGCTCTGACTCTTCCTCATGCCATCACTGCGCTCTGACTCCTCCCCTTGTCATCACTGCGCTCTGACTCTTCCTCATGCCATCGCTGCGCTCTGACTCCTCCCCATGCCATCACTGCGCTCTGACTCTTCCTCATGCCATCATTGCGCTCTGACTCTTCCTCATGCCATCACTGCGCTCTAACTCTTCCTCATGCCATCATTGCTCTCTGACTCCTCCCCATGCCATCACTATGCTCTGACTCTTCCTCATGCCATCGCTGCGCTCTGACTCTTCCCCGTGCCATCACTTCGCTCTGACTCTTCCTCATGCCATCACTGCGCTCTGACTCCTCCCCATGTCATCACTATGCTCTGACTCTTCCTCATGCCATCACTATACTCTGACTCTCCCCGTGCCATCACTGTGCTCTGACTCTTCCTCATGCCATCACTGCGCTCTGACTCCTCCCCATGCCATCACTGTGCTATGACTCCTCTCCATGCCATCACTATGCTCTGACTCCTCCCCATGCCATCACTGCGCTCTGACTCTTCCTCATGCCATCACTGCGCTCTGACTCCTCCCCAAGCCATCACTATGCTCTGACTCTTCCCCATGCCATCACTGCGCTCTGACTCTTCCCCATGCCATCACTAGGCTCTGACTCCTCCCCATGCCATCACTATGCTCTGACTCCTTCCCATGCCATCACTGCGCTCTGACTCCTCCCCGTGCCATCACTGCGCTATGACTCCTCCCCATGCCATCACTATGCTCTGACTCCTCCCCATGCCATCACTGCGCTCTGACTCTTCCTCATGCCATCACTGCGCTCTGACTCCTCCCCATGCCATCACTGCGCTCTGACTCTTCCTCATGCCATCACTGCGCTCTGACTCCTCCCCATGCCATCACTATGCTCTGACTCTTCCACTACCACATAAGAAAATATGTTACTAACATAACCCCTCCCCCTTGCTGGAACCAATATGGGAGTTTTGAAACATTGTTTTAATATTGGGGTCCAGTCCCTGATGTACAACCATTCTGTATAACCAGAAGATATTACAAAACTACTTGTGACACAGGCTTTCATTCCCTGTTGTGAAGTGGGTGGGACTAGAACAACCTATAACCAATCAAAGCATTGGAATGGTCACAGTATAATAAAATATTTCAGGAGGCGAGTGTGCTGATCTTGGGGGAATACTCACATGATTTTGCAAGTGAAGACAGGGGGCAGTCTGCACCCTTCTATCCTCCCCTCCCCTGCTCACCTGACCCCATAACCCCCATGACCCCATCTCTTCTCACCTCCATTGCTCCCAGCTTGCACACCTTCTCAACCTATTCCTCTCCTATGCTACCTTCCCCTCCTTCTACAAACATGCCTCCCCATACTCCATACTCAAAGGACTATCTCTCTAATTACCGCCCTATCTTCCTTTTGCCTCCAAACATCTCAAATGGGTTTTTCTAACCATCTCACCCCCTTTCTCTCACCTTACGCCCTCCTGGACCCACTCCAATCTGGATTTTGCTCCCACCACTCAAATGAAAATGCCTTCACTTAAGTCACTAACAACCTTCTCTCCACTAAATATAAGGGATAATTCTCCCTTCTTATCCTTCTTGAGCTCTCTGCTGCCTTTGATAACATTTACCACTCCCTCCTTTGCAAACTCTCCAAACAATAGGCCTGTGTAACAATGTCCACTTCTGGTCTTCCCTTTACCTCACCAACAGCTTCTTTCATACAGTTGACTCCACATCTCCCCTCTCTCTCTTCCCTTATCTGTCAGAGTTCTCCAAGGATCCGTTTTTGGCCCCCTGCTTTTCTCCCTCTAAATCTCCTCCCTTAGTGACCTCATTAGCTCCTTTGGCCTCCAGCAACACTAATGCTAATGACACCCAAATCTATCATTCATCCCCTGACCTCTCCCTTTTTCTTGTGTCTCATGTCTCCTGCTATCTCTTGACAATCTCATCTTGGATGTCCCATTGCTTTTTAAACTTAATATTTCTAATATTGAAAGCACCCGTACAGCACTCCCTCTCCCTCCTCCCTCTCTTTTTCTGTTGACAACACTACCCTCTTCTCTGTCCCTCAAGTCTGCTTCTAGGGGTTATCATGGACTCCTTCCTCTCCTTCAAACCTTACATTCAGTCCCTCTCCAAATCCTGCCACCTCCACCTCCGAAATGTATCCAAGATCCGACCCTTTCTCATTGTCTCACAACCAAAACTCTTATCCGCACCCTTGCAATCTCTCGCCTTCATTACTTTAACCTTCTTTCTATAACTTAGATAAAGATATTAATAATAATAATAATAATAATAATAATAATAATAAATCTCATGATACAAGAAAGTGAATAGAGGTAAGCTGGAAGCCACACACTGAAAGTTAGATAATGGAAGGTACAGGGCCTCCAAGAAGCACAGAGAAGTCATGTGAGGTGCTCTATTTAAAAATTCTGAGAATGCTCCTACCAGTACATGGCATGTTCCACCTCTCATTAATACTGATGAATATTAATTTATACTTGTCTAGAGAATGGCTAACTTCATGCAGACATATACAAAGATCAATTTCGAATTTCCGTTGGGGAATGATGGCAGCTATGGTATAGATGACAGGTTCGCTGTTATATCTGTACCCTGAGAGAGTTCAGAGTACAGTTATATAGACATACACACATATATGACACTTATTTTACCATTGTGTCCTCATTGCCATGTGGATGGCACAAATCCCAATAAGTCATTCCTACCAATAATCATAGGTGTCGCCCCAGTTGTCAAAGTGCACAAGGAATCTGTCTTCTACCACATCCGTGACACTAGCCACACAGATAAGAGATGGATTCATCCTGTCCACGGCCTCTAGCTTCATCCCTACCCGAAAGAGGGAAGGGGGAGCACCCTATTAGGAAGAAAGATGACTAATGAGAGCCACAAGAATTGTGCAGAAACAAATGTTATAGAGTATAACTATAAATCATCATGAAAAAAGCATCTACAAAGTTTCACAAATATAGGGAAATGATCATAGGAGAAATGTGTCTTTTTCTTGGAAGCATAAGACGATCAAGGCACCACTTATCACATAGTTCATTTTAGTCTTCTATGGAGGGAAAAGGTCATATGCTCAAAAAAATGTGCTCGCTCAACTTTACCAAATCTCTGACCTTGCATATTACAAATGTTTTGCCATAACCAGCAAACAGTAAAATGACACTCACAATTTTTGGGGTTATAAATAGGTGTTTTGGAGCTACGTGTGCCTTCGTCAATCTTAGGTAATTAGTCCAACTGAAATCTTCATCTTTGTAACCTACACATAGGAAGCAGGAAATATAAAGGATGTGAATATGCAATTTTGTGTAAATGAAAGAGATATGGCACACTACAAGGGAGGGAGAAAATTAGTTTGCAATAGGAGTTACCCTTCAATAGTCACAGAACTGAATCCATAAAAAAACTGTGATAAAAAAAAAAATTAGCTCCTGAATGTGTGCCTTACACGTACATGTAAATCAGAGGAACGTTAGGGCTTAGGTTTCGCTTAGCTTCCTTAGTATTTGACTAATTGAGTGCATTCCAAATAACACCTAAATGAAAATAGAATGCAAGACTACAGGAGAAATCAGACAGACAATTATTGGCAAAAGTTGATGGCTATCAAAGTCAAAACCTCTCTTCCATGACCTTTTGGGGGCTGCAGTTTGTGTCTAGTTCTCTCGCACCAGCCGGCAGGGTGAATGTCAGGGCAGTCAGCGTTGACCCAGAAGTCATGGCAGTCAGAATACCCATCAAAGTGGAGCCTTATCCGAAATCCACACACCTTAAAGAGCAGAAGAGCGTAAAAGGAGAGTAGACAAAGAGACAGTAAATTGAGGGAAACAATTGACTGAAATATAAATAAAACATTCACCCTACACTGGGATGGATAATTTCCTTATATTTCTCAGCAGGGAGAAAGACAGCACAAACAGGTCACAGGCCAGCATTCTTGTTTACTAGTAAGGACAATGGCATTAGATCTCCTAGTAATGGGAGGAATAGTACCCCTATGTTACAAAGCAATGAGAGTGACAATACCTTATCACCCAGCAGTGAGAGGAACAGTATTTATCTAACATTACATGTGACACGGGCAATGTCCTTATGTCAATGAGAGGGAGAGTACCTTATATCATCCAGCAGTAAGAGGGACAGTACCATTAGGACACCTAGCAGTGAGAAAGGCAGTGTCTTTTTGTTAACTAGCAGTGAGAAAGACAATGACTCTATGTCAACCTGCAGTGAGAAAGGCAGTATCTTTTTGTTACTCAGCAGTGAGAAGACCAGTGTCATTATGTCAGCTAGCAGTGAGAAGGGCATTCCCTTTATGTCAGCATGCAGTGAGAAGGACAGTCCCTTGATGTTACCTAGCAGTGAGAAGGACAGTCCCTTGATGTTACCTAGCAGTGAGAAGGGCAATCCCTTGATGTTACCTAGTAGTGAGAAGGACAGTCCCTTGGTGTTACCTAGCAGTGAGAAGGACAGTACCTTAGTGTTACCTAGCAGTGAGAAGGACAGTACCTTGATGTTACCTAGCAGTGAGAAGGACAGTACCTTGATGTTACCTAGTAGTGAATAGAACAGTCCCTTGATGTTACCTAGTAGTGAATAGAACAGTCCCTTGTTGTTACCTAGCAGTGAGAAGGACAGCCCCTTGATGTTACCTAGCAGTGAGAAGAACAGTACCTTGATGTTACCTAGCAGTGAGAAGGACAGTATATTGATGTTACCTAGTAGTGAATAGAACAGTCCCTTGTTGTAACCTAGCAGTGAGAATGACAGTCCCTTGATGTTACCTAGCAGTGAGAAGAACAGTACCTTGATGTTACCTAGCAGTGAGAAGGACAGCAACTTGATGCTACCTAGCAGTGAGAAGGACAGCAACTTGATGCTACCTAGCAGTGAGAAGGACAGTCCCTTGATGTTGTCTAGCAGTGAGAAGAACAGTCCCTTTATGTTACCTAGCAGTGAGAAGGACAGTCCCTTTGTTACCTAGCAGTGAGAAGGACAGTCCCTTTATGTTACCTAGTAGTGACAGTAACTTGATGCTACCTAGCAGTGGGGAAAGAGTCCCTTGATGCTATCTTGCAGTGAGAAGGACAGTCCCTTGATGTTGTCTAGCAGTGAGAAGGACAGTCCCTTTATCTTACCTAGCAGTGAGAAGGACAGTCCATTTATGTTACCTAGCAGTGAGAAGGACAGTCCCTTTGTTACCTAGCAGTGAGAAGCACAGTCCCTTTATGTTACCTAGCAGTGACAGTAACTTGATGCTACCTAGCAGTGAGAAAGAGTCCCTTGATGCTATCTTGCAGTGAGAAGGACAGTCCCTTGATGTTGTCTAGCAGTGAGAAGGACAGTCCCTTTATCTTACCTAGCAGTGAGAAGGACAGTATCTTGATGTTACCTAGTAGTGAGTAGAACAGTCCCTTGTTGTTACCTAGCAGTGAGAAGGACAGTCCCTTGATGTTACCTACTGTGAGAAGGGCATTGCCTTTATGTTACCTAGCAGTGAGAAGGACAGTCCCTTAATGCTACCTAGCAGTGAGAATGACAGTCCCTTGATGCTATCTAGCAGTGAGAAGGACAGTACCTTGATGTTACCTACTGTGAGAAGGGCATTGCCTTTATGTTACCTAGCAGTGAGATGTGTAGTCTTTATTTCAGCCAGTAGTGGGAAGAACGTTGCCTTTACTTCACTATGTAAACTACAGGAATGTATCCATGTCACTATGCCAAGTCACCATGCAATTCTTTTTGTTGCTAGCAATCTCTGCTGCCCAACTCACCTCGGCCACAGTTAGGATGAAGTACATGGATGGATGCTGGGGATCTGTTCCCTCTAGCTTCATTCCCACCTTGAAGCTGTTCTTATGCTGTGTTCCTAGTTGCCACTGCATAAAAGTGAATAGTCACATAGCGATACACACAAAACAGTACACTTTACGAGCAATTTAATCTAAAGAGTGAAATCAGTTATCTGATTTTGGGTATATGAAGAGAGGGCTATGTTGTTACTGGAGACAGCTTATGTCTACCAAAACAAAAGTTTGTTGTAGACATCTAAGACCTTTAGGGATCTATTCATCAAGACATGGTGATATTGATTTTATCAGTTTATCAATTAGAGCCTTACCGCTTGCCGCATAAGTGTAGGATCCCTTTACGCATGCACACTGGAACTGGAAACTCAAGATTCAGTAAATAAACACCGGCGATACCCCTCCATAGGCTTCCTGGCCAGGGGGCTTTGTTAAATATTGAAAATCCTTAAATCCGACAAAACTTAACTTTTTGCTGAACATAGGGCTTCTCACCCACTCAACGGACCAGTCTCCATGGATAAGTGCATACATGATCCGGCTAGTCAGTTCATATGTGCGCAGTGGAATTGAATTACAAATTATTTTAATATAACTGACATGTCAAAAAAAGCTTTGTTCAAATAATAAAGTATTTTTCATTGCATTTCTCCTGCTATCTCTGTCCTGAGATGGCGATAGCAAAAGTAGAATTGCACAGTGTATATTGTTGAATAGGCTTTCACATGCTATCGCCAATGAACCCCAGAGAAACCTGGCAAATCTTTTCTTCGGTGGAGGCCGACCCTTTTATAGGTCTCTGTTTGATAAATAGAGCTGTCAAAAACAGACGTCAAGAACAGGAGTCTAAGCAGATTATTTGGTCACTAAAAGGAGGCTTCAGTAAGGCTGGGCTAGTATTTACAGACTTATGTATGCGTAGCCTAGTTTGCTTGGTCACATGTGCACAAAGCCAAATCTAGGGTTTCAGTTCCATTTGTAAATATTCTGTACTATCTCATGCAACCAACTGTCTTTCTGCTGTCTCCACATGGATGTCCCAATGCTACCTAAAGCTCAACATCTCCAAAACAGAACTTATCATCTTCCCTCCTGCCATAGTCACCACCTCCCCTCAAATCTTTCTCACTGTCAATAACACAATTTCTTCAGTCTTCCAAGCCCACTGTCTTGTGTCACACATGACTATGTCCTCTGCTGTATTCCTCACATCCAGACTCTCTCCCTGTCCTGTCGACTACACCTTAAAAACATTGCCAGGATATGCCCTTTCCTTACTCAACATGCTACCAAAACTCTTTATTCATTTCATCTCCCATCTTGACTACTGCAAATTCCTGTTATCTGGCATTCCCAATACCCCTGTACCCCCATGAGACGAATGGACCTCCAATGCCACCCTGTCCAGTGTTTGCTGGGGACCGACTGGGCTTGCCTTGCCCCTGTCCCCTTTCTTTATCCCAAATTGCGCCCCTCTAACTGCAGTTGGAGGAGCCTGCTGCCACAGACACATAGAACCGCGTCCTTCTGGGTAACTCTTGCTGCTAGTGTACCCCTTTGCTGGGCACCTGGACTGGTACACCTGACCTCTTTCTTCAGATCAGGGTTGCTGTGGATGGATCCTCCTGGCCTAACATGCTAGCCAAAGCTACAAGGTAGCAGGCAGAGCGTTGGATTGGATGCTCCTGTTATACACATTATGACACACAGGGGGTAACATCGCCCACTGATCCTAGATGGCTCCTCAAAGACTGAGATATTACATCAGATATTTAGTATCAGGATACAATATGTTCTCCACTTAGATTTAAATGCAATACAAAGTTGACAAAATTTACATCAATCTTTTATTTACTAAAACTTGCTGGTTGCATCAATCAGACAGGTTCTAAGATACAGGATGAAAACTAAACATAAAATGGAAGGTAATAACCTCCTGCGGTGCATTCAGGCTAAAACAAGTGTTTGTCACTTCACATGAAAAAGGTCTAATTAGCCTTCATGAGGATTTCCTCTCAAAGCTACACAACAGATTTCCTCTAACAATTGGCTACTTAATCAGAAATCAATACCTCAGAAATCAGTACATTTCTAATACACTGTATCAAAAATCAGTACATTTGCAATTATATTAATTGGCGCCTGCGCCACTGATTGAAATAAATTCTACAATAAGTTATTTCTACGTCATCTAGCCATACCCTACATCAATTCATCCTAAATGATGCTGCAAGACTGTTCTTCGTTTCTCACTGCTCTACAACTGCTGCATCTCTTTGCAAATCCCTACAATGGCTCTCTATGTATTTTAGAGTCCAATTTAAATTACTTACCTAAAAAGCCCCCAATAACACCACCCCTTCATGCATCTCAAATCTCATATCAAAATACTCTCTCTCCCGTCCTTCTACATCTACCTCTGACCTGCGCCTTGTCTCGTCTCTGGTAACCACCTTTCACTCTCACCTACAAGACTTCTCCTGTGCTGCTCCCCACTTATGGAATTCCCTACCAGGCTCAATCAAGCTATCCTACAGCCTTCAAATCTTTAGGCATTCTCTGAAAACCCATCTCTTTTTAGAGGGTGACCTTATGCCTGATTATAATAGTCACACTAATACACCCTAACAACCATCCCAATCTCCACCATAAGCTACACTCGCTCCTCTTATTTCAGCTGTACCCTCTTCCACTTACAATGTAAGCTCTCTAATGAGCAGGGTTCTTCATACCCTTTGTTTTCATGTCTGCATTTATCTTGTATACCTTGTATGTCCCTGTTTTATGTATGTACTGTTTTCCCTACTGTACGGCGCTGTGGAGCACTGTACCGCCTTTCAAATCCACGATAATCATCATAATAATAATAATAGTTAACCTATTTGAAATAAAAATGCTTTATAAAGCATTTTTTAAATGATTTTCATCTGTTAGAACAGGTACAGCTGTAGTACTTGTTAAATAGGAGAAGTCACCACCTGCGAATCATATCACCAATGAGGGTTACCGCTGGCAATAGCAGTGTTATTGCCGGAAGGCAAGTATTGGTTAAAGGCACAACATTGAAAATTGTGCCCCTCTTGAAAAAGTTCTGTAAAAATGAAATGCGTTGAGAAATCAGGCATTTCAATTATCATTACTGTTATTTTATCATGTGTTCATTGCCGGCGATTCAGAAGGGGACGCTGGCTGCAACCTAATATGTGCGTAGTTAACTTCACTTATGTGTAAGTACTACGTTTGCAAAGTTTGTTAAAAATTGATTATCCCCTTCCGTACTCTTATTAAGAGCCCGAGGCCATCTAAGTGGAGCGACATTTGGGTATACTGATACGCCTACTACGGACGCTAACGTCGTTAACGGAGTGCTGTTATATCCATACAAGGGACCCCAGGCTATCTGGACATATTGCACCTGACTGCTGTAGAAGGGAGTACAGAGATTTCAGCACGGAGAACACATACACCATGTGGAGAGATTACATGTAAGTGATCTACACTCTATATGCCGTGTTGTTATTCTGTGACTGATTCCGGTCTCATTTCTTTCATGTGCATCCATTGATGAACTATTGTGAGAACATTTTTCACCATCCATTGCCATCCAAGAACTATCATCTATGGACTGACCGATTATCCAATATGTATTATATTTATTATTGCATGTTATAATTCCAAACAATTCTGAAATTGAGCGCTGTAAAATTTTGGTATTGAAAATTGTGCTTGGCTGCTAGAAAAGGGTTTGAAAATGGAAGAAATAGATTTATATTCTAAGTAAATTAATCCTAATAAGGATTCCCACATAATAGGACTGGCAACTTCTCTTCCATTTATATTTAACTTAAATTATAGTTACTCTGTGTTGCAACATGTTTCTGGATGTCACAAAATCCCAACGTGATCTTCTGCAATCAATTAAGGTATAGATACTCTCTATGTGCACTACTGGCTCCAGTCTCCAAGTGACAGATAGAGAACCAAATTTGATTTCGTTTGGACGCCCTTGTTTCTCCCACTTCTGATGATAATCCAGATTCTAGAAAAGCAGTGAAAATCAGTGCCCCACAACTGTATTTCAGCTCCCCCTCCATGGGTGCTGCTTTCCAATTCAATAAAATTATGTTTTTAAACACTCTCACTAGGGGTAGGCTTTCAATTAGGATGTGGGATTAGGGTAATGCTTAGATTTTAGGGTGTTTGCTTTGGTATTTGGGTTGGTTTAGTTTTGCCCTTTCCAAAACCCAAGATAAACTTTTAGACCAATGAGCGTGTATGAAAACATGATTTTATTGAGGCATGATCTTATAGGTAAAATAAAATGAACAAAAATGGAGAGAAAGTTTAAGGAGAATCGATGTTCACAGCTACTGCATCATTAACAGGTAAAGCCAACCACAATCTGTAGCATGGTCAGCAGTGGGGGGAACTGAATTTCATGTAACACTGGAACAGTGGGTGTGTTCGTTAATAACTGACAGGCTCCAAGAAGATGGTAGTATCTCAATGGGATCTCCATTGTGCCCTGCGTTGCTCTGCACATTGCATTAGCATTAAGAGTCTATGTCTGCCATGAGGCTATAGTGCTAGAGAGCAAACTAGTGAAAAGTAGGCCTGGCAGAGCAGGTCTGAGCCATCCATACTACCCACCTGCACCAGGACAACGGCTTCTATTGATACATCAATGTTTTGTAACAGAACCTATGATAGTGATTTTGAGATTCTTAGTAGTATGCCTGTGCTTGTACTAGGTACCTAGAGTAGGGCACAGAGTTTTCTCATTGAAGTGTGTATGAGAAGAAATAAGTCCATGTTAGAACATGGAGAAGAGACAGACTACTTGCAAATTAGAGTCCCTGCTGAGACTATATGGCTAATGCTCCTGTTTAATAAAGTCCTGGTTGCTGTTCCCGCATGAGGTCTACCACCGCATCATACTAGTGCTAACCTCTTAATTATGTTGCACACACCTTACATCAGGCACTATACACTATACGGGAATCCAGCTAGACAAAATAGACACCATATTCTGCAAAACCAAAGCTTGCATTTATTTACTGATCCATTATTTATATTGTTTAGTTATTAGTTATTTTTCATTCCTTTACTGTTTATTTTTTAATTGTTGGGACTAAAAATAGATTTTGGTATTTGCGTATTTACTTTTAAACATTCTATTATACAATTGCATATTTTCATGTTATTAGCAAATGGTATATTAATAGAGTATTTATGAATTTTAATAAAACATGTTTTTGTGTATTTTTCCAGCACCAGACTTACCTCCCGAAAGAGATTAGGAGGAGCAGCAATGTATTTCTGTTCCTCCAAGTAGGTAGACCAAGACCAAGAATCTCCCAGCTCATCTCCGGAAACTTTAAGGAGAGGAAATAAGATCACTGTCAACAATCAAACTGTAAAAAAGAAGTGGGGCTGGAAGGAGGAAACCACAGTGTTGGGACAGAGAAAAGACGAGTCTGGGGACTGAAACATTTACTGTGTGCAGAGGAAGCTGGGATGTGTCCTACACAGGGACTGAAACATTAACTGTGTGCAGAGGAAGCTGGATGTGTCCTACACAGGGACTGAAACATGAACCGTGTGCAGAGGAAGCTGGGATGTGTCCGATACAGGGACTGAAACATGAGTCAGGTGCAGAGGAAACTGAGATGTGTCCTACACAGGGACTGAAACATGAACCGTGTGCAGAGGAAGCTGAGATGTGTCCTACACAGGGACTGAAACATGGATCGGGTGCAGAGGAAGCTGGGATGTGTCCTATGCAGGGACTGAAACATGAACCGGGTGCAGAGGAAGTTAAGATGTGTCCGATACAGGGACTGAAACATGAACCAGGTGCAGATGAAGCTGGGATATGTCCTACACAAGGACTGACACATGAACCAGGTGCAGAGGAAGCTGAGATGTGTCCTATACAGGGACTGAAACATGAACCGGGTGCAGAAGAATCTGGGATGTGTCCTATACAGGGACTGAAACATGAACCGGGTGCAGAGGAAGTTAAGATGTGTCCAATACAGGGAATGAAACATGAACCAGGTGGAGATGAAGCTGGGATGTGTCCTACACAGGGACTGACACATGAACCAGGTGCAGATGAAGCTGAGATGTGTCCTACACAAGGATACATTTTTTCCACACTTTTTATTTAAAGCCTGAAATCGTGATAAATCATTGTAAGACATTTTTCCACCTTTCATGTGACCTTGCAACCAACACAATCCAAGTGAAAAACAAATAGACAATTTATTTTAGGAAAAAGAAGTGAAAATAAAAAAAACTTCAAGGTGTAAAAAGGTCTGAAATAATTTTTCAGGCTTAACTTACAAACACCTGCAATTTCAATAAGGGTGTGTATACGTTTCATATCCACTAAATCTGGGTTTGATGTGATTACCGGTTTGCAGGGTAAGGCATGCCACTTTCCCTAAAAACGATAATGACTTTTTATTTGCTATTTTTACACGGGATGTTACAGCTATATGTAAAATATATACTGTAGGGTTTAGGATGGCCACATCAGTATTCTCAAAAAGAAAAAATAGCTTGCAAACTATTATAAAATGAGAGGGTTGCTCTGTAAGAAAGGAACAATATTGTTTTCAGTGATCTGTCTGGTCCAATAGCAACATGTGGGGGAAAATGTATTAAGCTCCGGGTTCTTCAACACCCGCGAGTTCGGCGTCTTCAGCGCTTAAATTTAAAGCGGCGCTGCCTTGTAAAGGGAAACTTCCTTTTACAAGGCAGCGCCGCTTTAAATTTAAGCGCTGAAGACGCCGAACTCGCGGGTGTTGAAGAACCCGGAGCTTAATACATTTACCCCCCGGTTGTTTTCCTGAATGTTACCATGCTTGGTGAGTTGTGCACAGGGTGACAAGATGCTGAATACCTGTCTTCAAATAATAACAAAGACACAAGGCATAGGGAAAGATAAATTAATTACTTTGTGTGTCTCTTTGGCTCCACATCTCCAGTTCTGAGTTCCTCATGTGCGGTTCCTCAGCATCTGAGGTCTTCTGGTCTTTCTGCTTTTCCTGAACACAAATATCTTGCACATACATATCTGGCAACATCATACAACAATAAACAGCAAGAATACAGCCAGCAACCTTCTGCCACAGCACACTTAACAATGTTCATATTTTGCACCACAGAGCTACATCATTCAACACAACAATCTTAACTGCACATTAGACAGTGTACTGTTTTTAAGCAATGTGTCCTTTAACGGTACACTATTTAATAACGCTAGAACCACCAGACTTCATGATATAATCCTAGAACACAGAACATAATTACGTGTGATATAGTTCTGCACACTGACACTGAGAACACTTCATGTCCTTGCACCAATAGAGTGATCCACAGCATTCTTCACTCACAACAACTCCACAATGAAATGCAGTGACAACACTCAGTTGACATGAGTGCAGTGATGGCTCTTGTCCTCACCATTAGTTCGGCCTCTGACTCAGCTGGGCTCTGATACTCTTTTGGTCTCCGTTTCTTGATGGGTTTTGGGGTCTCGTTGCCTACCCCAAACCCTTGTGATGTCTCCAGGACCAGGGACCTGCTGTGGACACCCCAGAAACCAGGGAGAGGGTGACACTGACCCGCTCCCCATTTTCCCCCATTATTGTGACCTGCAGGTCTCAATCTCACCTCTCTTTAAATTGACAGATTTCACCACATGTCTCACATTTTCCCCCAGCCATGTGCTGGCAGCCACAGGTATCACAAAGACACATCGTGGTATCACAAGTGGGACTTTCACTTCCTTCAAGACCTGTGAAGGCATAAAAGAGTCAGATCTGTAGAATCCACATGCACAGTCAAACGCACAATTACACAGCACCAGGTTACACAAATACGAAGTATCACGCCGTGCAAGTGCCAAGAGAGCGATTGACTTCAGCTTTCTTGACAAGTCTCCTTCATCTCTGCAGATCTCTGCTAAGACCTGGCAGTTGTTTGGTTGGCAGTGCTACCTGTTTCCATTCCTATGATGAAGCTCACATGTACATACATAAAATTATTTTACATAATTATATGCATTCTATACTGTAGAGATAAAATACAAATTCAATGAGAATTCTGCAGATATAAGGCAGCACATGTCTGAAATATGGATGAAACGAATAGATGTAATAATGCTGTTTCTACATCACTATTACATAATAAAGGTCACCTTGAGAGAGGGTCTGGCTGCTTATTTCTATGGTTTGCTTGGGGTTTCCTGCTTTGGGGGGTCTGGGGATCTCCTCTTGAGGATCCAACCGGCTGAAACGGAACTGACAGAGAACAGGCAATTAATATGAAATATAAAAGGATTTGATGTTAGCAAAGCTTTATACACACCCTTATCTGGGATGGGGAGAAGAATTTGGGGAACAAGTATATCTTTAAAATAACTGGTCTCTTTTTACCAGATGAAAAACCCACCAATGCTTAGAAATCATGGTCATTGGTCATATAATGCAAATAACTGATCGTATATATAACTGGACACCCACTCTCATTAGCAGAATGCCTTTGTTGTGACAATGGTCCTTTGAGCTGAAAGGGTATTGCTGAGCACTGTAAGTATGTGCAGTAACTGTATAGTTACAAACTGCAAATGCATCTCATGCTTCACTTGGACCGGTCAGAGCAAGACATGATGCTAGTCAAGGCAGTATGACAAGTGCTCGTAAGAAAGAGCCAATGGCCAAATCAATAAATTAAACAAGCTCATTGATTTATTGGATTTTTAAAGTTTTAAGACTCGTACTCATGAGAGTATAATTTGCTTGCTTTATCTGTCTAGTATTGTAGTTTATTTGTAAGTGTGCATTGGTTTCTATCAGCTCTGGTAGCATTCTTATCTTTTTAAAGTAGTTTCATGTGTTATGAGTTAAAGGTATTGAAAATACCCTTTAAAGCTGCATTGCCAGCTATGATCTGGCACTACACCTCCCTGGAGCTCCGGGGCTGCTCCATGCACCTGTCTTGCTGAGGTTCTGTGGTTTATCTCACATCCCTGCCAGAAAAAAAGGTCAGTGTGATGCTGCAGAGGGAATGTGTGTAAATGGGAGTTCCAATTAGAAGTTACAACCATTGAGATTGTGGCTTCTGATTGGTCCTCTCCCACACCCACCCTTCTACAGCCATTTGAAAAAGTGTCAAATAAAAAGTTTGACCACGTAAGAGGTAGTGCAGCTTTAACCATAGTGCATTCACCAGAGTGTGGAAATGTAGGTAACCATAATGGTCATAAACTCCTATGGCTACCACATGAAAAACACGTTGGGTGTCATATATGAAGGGCAACCAATGGGCACTGTAAAACGCCACTGGTTCAATACTGGTGTGTCTGAATGGTCTGCCCAGGATATATCAAAAGGGGTCCTATAAAAGTATAGGACAAGAAATGAAGACAACCAGCTGTACGCTGGTGCAAAACTGTGGAAATAGCGGTGTGCCTCTCTGCACAGTGAGTAAGGCTGGGTACATACTACAGGGTTTTCAGCCGCCTATCGGAACAATCACTCATTAGTGTGTACACTCCAACAATGAACATATATCGTTCCAAAGCCCATTGTATCGTTTCATTTGATTTTTAAACTGAGCTAAAAATCTTGTTCAACGATGGAATGATGTCATTCCAATTCTGCAGTGTGTATGCACTCAGGACCGCCAGTGTCCATAGATCTCTATGGAGTGTGCAGAGTCACAATTTGTTCAGCATATGTTTATGACAGATGAAGGGTGCAGACCTGAAGGTAAATCTTGTAAAACGTATTTAGTGTGTACACATGAATAGATATACTGATAGGGGCTTTTTGTTTTTTTTGCAGTCGTTGGTAATATTGCATCGGGAGAAATTTTCTGTAGTGTGTACCCAGCCTAAACACCCATAAATACACACCCGCACCTCACTTTATCTAATTGCAATAATACCTGTGTAGGAACACCTTCGCTGTGCCCGACTCCCCATCTTCCTATGCAAACGTCTACACCTCCTCCAGAAACAGTGCTATCTTGCGCTATAAACCCATGACCTCGGCAGAAATCTAGGCGAACATGTACAAATTGAGGTGTGCGGTGGGCCCGGAGTTATTTTTGTACTGTGCAGTGGATGATTTGCGCTTCAGAATTAATATCTATTATGTATAGTTCTCACATCATGGGGTAAAATGTATGATACTCCGGTTTCTTCAACTCCCGCGAGTTCGGCGGGATGACAGCTGCCTTGTAGGGAAACTTGCCTTTACAAGGCAGCGCCGCTTTAAATTTTAGCTGTCATCTCGCCGAACTCGCGGGAGTTGAAGAAACCGGAGTATCATACATTTACCCCATGATGTGAACAGACAACCGTTGACGAACGAATGTAAATTTTTTTGGTAAACTGTGTTCACAACTCTTTATCTTTGTGTAAACATGCCCTACAGATGTCAAACGTTTCCCCTATTACCTAGAAGGTTTACTTTTGAGGGCTAATGGTCTATCGTAGCAGGAGGAAGGGGATTGTAGGATATGGCAAGCCTTCTGCTCAATGGAAAAGAGTGTTTCGGACAAAGGACAAGTGAATGACAATAATGTGACTAACAAAACAAATTTGTACGGTCACGCTGTCAGAAGAGAAGAGAAAACACACACACACACACACACACACGTATACACACATATGTTTACAGCAGACCTTCATTGATCAGCTTGCAATTATCCAATAACCCTTTCGCACTAAAATCCCAAGTCAGACACGGGTGTCACGATCTGCCTGCAGCTTGCTGCTTTGTATTGGCAGCTCACGCCTCCAGGACTATTAGACTTTATTGTGTTTCTTTTTATGTGTTGCAGCAGTACCTCTATTCACCAGAGGTGCTGCTATTGTGCCTGCTTCTAATCCCTTAGGAGTTAACCCTGCTGCACTAATTATCCCTGGCACCTGGGTGTTCCCTATGTATACCTGTCTCTCCCAGCATTCATTGCTGGTTATTGATGTTACACTCTGTGGTCACATCCTGTTATTCTTTCTTGTTGCTACCTCCTGCTGTGCTGAAGGGTTTATGCTGCTTGGGATCTCTACATACATTGTGTTTACCAGTATCATCTGTGAACCTGGTAATTACCTCTGCATTTCCCTGCACTTGCTGCCTGGAATCATTCCACACCTCCTGTTTACCTGCAACTGCCGTATACCTGGTAATTCTGCAAAGCTCATTATTACATCTTCTGTTCATACTCTTCAGCAAATAAACATTGAATGTTTTTCACCTTATTCGTGGCTCCTTAGCTGTATTCCTGCATTGATTCGTGACAACGGGATAATGAACAAGTTTCAACCTGTGTTGCAACCCTTAATACCCCTTTCACCAGAGGCATGGACCCGGGAATAACCCAGGTCACTGCCTTTCACACTGGACTCGTGCCTGCCCTGTATTTTCAAGTTGAGCCCCTTTAAATCAGCTGCTTTTAACTGAACCCGGGTCGGATAACCCAGGAACACCTTTCATACATAAGCTTACTCGGCTCCATCCCGGGAATAACCCTGTGGCCTGGGTCGTGGACCCGGGTCGCATGACCTGGGTCACCCCTTTCACACAGACAAATGACCTGGGTTATTCTTGGTTTCATCTCTCTGTGAGGAGGGGTATTAGATACAACCCTGCCATTTTAATGTCACTATAACCTATAACAAAATAATACCCCTTTCAGATTGCCGTCCCTGCAATATCCCGGGTATACGAAACCGGGATATTGCAGGAGAACAGAGCCTCCCACCCCACCAAATTTCCAGGTAGACCGTGTTTACACTGAACACGGGTCTGCCCGAGTCTCCCTGGCAACATCACAAGAGGAGCTCTGATTGGCTCCGATTGACCCTGGGTCTCACCATTCACTCTGGCAGCTACCCGGGTCGCACCCGGGAATAACCCTTCAAGACGCCTGGGTCTAACTCCCGGGTCAGCGGGGCTTGTCCCGGCAAAACCCCGGGTCTTTTAGGCAGTGTGAATGGGGTATAACAATGCTTCTGAACAATCTGTAGTTTCTGATATTAACTTTTACTTCGGCCTAACCTGTGGATTTACTGTGGCTGTGACTGGCTCCATTCCCCTCCTCTCTCGCTGCTCCTCCAAAAGGGGGCGTTGCATGTCCGAGCAGCAGGTTAAGTGCAACTTGACAACTGTTGAGAAGAAGAATATTTTTAAACGGCTTAAGGAAGCTTAATAACCAGGAATAACCAATAATAAGGTACACTATACGTAACCGCTAGCTCTCAGTAAGGTATTAGCATCACTCTTTACTGATTTCTACAGAGAAGAAGACACAAAAGGTAGAGGCCACAAGAAACCCAGGAGCCACATGCAATATTTGATGTCCCTCAAAATCTTGGGTAGGATATTTAAGCAAGTTTCATATAGTAGACATTATGCATTTAAAGGGGGAGGGAGGGTCCTGGTTCAGCACCTCAGAGTCCCTCTAGCACACACAGCAACTTCATTTACACATATTTAGAGGTGCCAGAGATTGAGTGTCAGATAATATTTTCAATGTGATGCTTTTTACACACCATAAAATACATTGATACATGAAATAAAGGCAGCCCAGATGTCCCCTTATTCATTTGACTTAAGCCATAAATAAAGCTCCAACGAGCACTATTTTAAGGAAAATAAAAGTAATTAGGGGGGTGGTCTAGAATTCATGGTAAGCAGGGCTTTAAAGTCTTTACTTGTCCTGCTATATGCATTCCCAATTTAGAAACATAAGTCCGCAAATGGGCATGTAAAGTGTGTGAAGCTTCTTCCCGAAAACAGAAAGTGGATTTGCACCTATGTATGTGCATGGCAGGCAGATAGGCTGATTCCACACAAAAACTGCTGCAAGTCTCCATTTTTTGGAATTTATCATCATCATCATTTATTTATATAGCGCCACTAATTCCGCAGTGCTGTATAGAGGATATTTTTCATTCACATCAGTCCCTGCCCATTGGATCTTACAGTCTAAATTCCCTAACACACACACAGACATGGACAGACTAGGGTCAATCTAATAGCAGCCAATTAACCTCATAGTATGTTTTTGGAGTGCAGAGAATATACAAACTCCACACAGATAAGGTCATGGTTGGGAACTCATGACCCCAGCGCTGTGAGGCAGAAGTGCTAACCACTGAGCCACCGTGCTGCCCATTGTAAATGTAAAGGACACAGAGGCCACTGAAAAACATAATACCACACTCTACCACTCTAACTGGCCACACACCAGCTATGTACAATGGGTCAGAAATTAGGATCTCACAAGTCTACTGAGTTGATTGATAAATGGTATATACTGTGTATCCAAAATAGGAAAAGTTGTATTAAACTATTTGCTAAAGTATCCAATCTAAGCCAAGGATAATTAGCTTTATTTACAGTTTACATTGTATTTCCTTTTTTGTAACATTGAAAATATGCATATTTTTTTTTCATTTTGTTTTTATTTGAAGCCAATTTCTTTAAGATGATTACAGTACATGTTCACGCTATATTTCATTTAAACATGCCAGCCTCAGGGTTAATGTATCTCCTAGAGAGAAAAACTGACATCCCTTAGAACACTGTTGGTCCGACATTTTTGTGTGTCCTTGCTCTGATGTGTTTTACCTGTGGCAGCGGGAGAAGGTGAAAGTACAGCTCTGTCCTGGTGCACCTGGGACGAGGGTACATCATTGTCTTCATCACCTTGCACCTCGGCTACAAACATATCCATAGCATCACTGGCTCCAGTACAAAGAACAGAGACCCTGTATGGGCAGAAATAAGTAAAGAAGAAAGGAGGTTAAAGATAGAGAGGGATGAAGAAGGGATGGGCTGTTTAATAAAGAAGAACAGATTGTCAGCAATAATATGGAAGATCAGAGGAATGGTGTATATATGTGTGGGGTGGGCTGGGCAAGGAGGGAGTTTTAACACTGCAGAACAAAAAAAGCATGAAAGGAGGAAGAGAGGTTGCAGGAAAAATCAGCAAGAGACAAATATATTTTCTATAACCCCCTTGAATGCCCATAAGGGATAAATTTACTAAACCCATCACATGAAACAATAGCTTTAACATTGAGGAATTTTCCATTTCCACAATCTCGCCTCTTGCACCTATACAGTATAGAATACAACAATCCTCCAAACAGCAGACAGCATTTCTTTAATCTTCGAGAGCAGGATCCATTGTTGGTAGAAATAATGAGGTAAAGAATTGAATAGAATGATCACCAACCTGTTATGTCTCCCACGTGGCAGCAAAGAGGTTAAATACCAGAGAAGCTTACCTAATGTAACAGCACTGCTATTGCAACCGCAATCTGCAGGGTGCTTGTGCGCCTGTGCTATACTATTGTGTGCAGCACAGAGGGATCAGGCAGAAAGCACAGTAGCAGCATTCAGAGCTGGCGTGGGGGTGGAGGGAATGGTTGAAAAAGGGCAATGAATAATGTAAAACGGAATTTATATTCTGCTTTATTTATAACAGAAAAAAGTGTTACTGCTTTGCAGTTTAATAGATGACATAAAACAGTGATGAGTAGCTCATTTATATACTGCATGCTGATTTGCTACTGAATAATGATGCTACAAATAGTCTTATTCCATTTGTATGAGTATTACACAATACACACAGGGGCTCATTTAGACTTGGACATGTCTGCATTTCTGTACTGTACATTTATTCATATTATTGACTGGCATCTCCTTACACCTGGAGAGGTGACAAAGGGCAAACGTAAACCTAGTGCAGTAAATGCATGTTCATGTAAGTATGACACAATTAGACGTGTATGCATCCGCAGATACTCTTTCTAGGAGGCGTATCTATTGCGGGTGCTGGAGGGCGTGTGTAACAATGCACAAGAATAATGAGGACTATTAGCAGCACTATTAACCTGTTTCTGATTGGCTGACTGTGTTATGACCCCGTCAGCTGATAAATAAATGATTAGCGGCTATATTATATGAAGTTGCGGACATCTACAGACATTACTTCATATTTCCTTTTGGACTACTGGGGGAAAGATTGCTATTGGATATTTAAAGAGGAAACCGACCAATGTATTTGATTCAATATTTGGGTTTAATTATTTTTTTTTACTGAAAATGGCTTTCGACTTTCACATAAATTAAATACACTGTCAAGAAATTATTCTCTCTTGTATATATAACACTTTGTTTTAGTCTAACAAGGATTAATGGAAGGAACAAGAGAAAATGTTTATGGTCTACAACGAAGAAGATGAGGATGCCTATGGGAACAAAACCAGAATATGAAGATCCATATGGATTTAAGTGTGAAATAAAGACTGCAACAAGGGCATGGATGAGTACTTATTTATATTAAAGTATTTTATAAATCAGTATGTGTTTTTACTTGAATATATGGCACTACTAATCCCAGCGTGCTCCACCTTCAAGGACATGCTGGCACTTGTAGTTCTACAAGCGTCAGCAAGCCCATGAAGTTAATGGCTGCTGAGACCAGTAGTGCACCAGTTATTACACCAGACTCTAATTTGCACCATTGGTACTATAAAGTGCCAAGTCACTAGGAGAGGATGGCCCAGTTTTTTTTTGTCAACCCAATGCCTTAGGAAATTACCCTTGTGCTGACCTAGCTGGGGCTGGATCCCACTATTACAGGTGGGCCCCCACTCTGCAGATCTCCCCCTTATAGTGGAACCATCCCAGCCTGCATTTGTCATACAAGAGATCAAAAAGACTTTCATACTTTGTAAACATCTGATTAGGGCAATCTTACCTCTGTTGGTCTTAATAGCCAGTTTAGTTTTTTGTTCCCAAATGTAAAGCACCGTGGAGTTATATGGTGCATACAAATGAATGTTAATAATAATAGTAACAAGAAGGCAGTATGTCGGTACCAAGGGCAGAACAGTGCATCGCAGGGCTCCATAGCAAAATTTGTGTATGAAGAACCCGATGATACCGCTCTCTCCTGCTCTGCTCTCAATTAGCGGTCCGATTCGTGCGCTCAATAAAAATGCTCTTTTGAGAGTGTGGGTCTTATGGAGAAGCAGGGGTCTTGGGGGGAGAATGAATCGGCATTGTGGGTCCTCCCCTCACCTCCAGGCACTGTAGCTTCTGTAGCTATTGTTACATCCCTGGTCAATACGCAAATTTCCAGCACAGGGAAAATGCACTCCTACAGATCATGTATCTTTCAGATAAGTGAAGATTCCTAACACAATAAGGCAAAATTTTAAGAATAAGCACCTTGCACAGTCACATATACATTTCCGTACTGTGTATGTGCACCAAAGGTACGTACATATACATCTATATGCAGTTTCGGTCACATCTTACACTTTTGACTTGTTAATTTTAGAGAGGTGGAACAGATGTAGGAAGAGGCAGACAAGCATAGGCCGATACAGCAAGGGCATATTTTCATAAATGCTTCGTAGATCAAGACAGACATCCCTTTACTCACAGAAAACAAAGGTGTGTATCAGGGGCACTCCGTAGGTTAAATATATAAAACATAAATCACATTTTATATATATATTCAGTTTTATATATTTAACCATCGGAGTGGCCCTGATACACACCTTTGTTTTCTGTGAATATATTCAATCATTACTATGTGTGGGTGCACCACTTCTAGGGTGTTTAAATTTATAAAGGAGTTATAAGAGTTCCCATCAAGAAGTTGTTAACTATTCCTCTAGGATGTGTAGGAGTTTTCTGGTGCTGTATATATTTCTTTTCTTGATATAGACAAGTCTATACATAAGTCACGACAGGTGCTTTTTGTCCTAGCACTGAAAGAACACACTAAATATTGTCTCATAATTATGACAATTATTTTTTGTCTCCTTTTCTAATAGTTGTTTTAGTATAGCATAACTATTTTTTGACACTCTAGCTTGATTACTTAATTTAATCTTCTATATCAGCTTACTTGTAACTGAAAAATAAAAGGTTTCTTCAACAAATACTGGTCCAAAATGTGGCAAATGTATCATATATGCTGCAGGGATGCCATACATATATTGTTTTTAGATACTTGTTTACCAACACATTAAACAATGGTACATGTGGTCTGCTTGCATAATCAATGCACATAATTCCTCTGTTCTTTGTGTTAAGGTGTCATATCATTTTATGTTTTTATTATCTTCAGGAGTGAAAACAGCAGAAGCAACTACAATCAGACACAGGGGGCATATTTAAAGGGCACATGTAAGCCTTTTTGGGATTCCTGAACCAGAGATGAGAAGCCAGTTCAAACTCCCACCTTAGATCATCCTGGAAACTCTGACGATTTTGCAGAGTAACTTTGAGCAATAACACCTCTGAAATTGTTAGTTGTTTCACATTTCTGTGCATCGGTGTCATTCCAGACCACAGTAGCTGTGGAGGCAGGGATGTCACAGACTGCTTTTATAAGTGCACTAAAACAGGTTACATGGGCATTTCTGTCATGCATCAGCGAGTTTATTATACTGGCATTCAATTGATGAGGACTCCCTTTTGTGTATAAAAAAGCAATTTCTAACAACTTTGTGCATGTTATAGTGGCAGTGAATGTTACACATGTAACTCTTGTACCACCGATTCAAAATTAATCAATGTTTCAAAATCACAAATATTGCCAATCCCTCTATATATAGGCTTTAAGTGATGCATCTCTCCTCAATAGCCTGGTTAGCAATTTTCCTGGGTGTCCCCATAACTCCTTCATATTGAGACAATATGCAATATGGCAGACATTATCAGAAAGACATGAACAGGAGTGGCTAGTGGGTAAGCATGTAATGTATTCATTCACAGTCCATTTGGTCTGTATCATGGTTTTTGGCTCTAATTAGTACCTGTATGTATTATTTTACATACAGCTTCATTTTTTGCAACATTACTCCATGCATGGAATCAAAGGTTTACTTTATGACAATTGGGCTGCATTAGGAGTGCTGGTGATGTGGACAAAGAAAACAATTAAATTATCTAATCAGTAGCCCCAGCACACAAAAGCAATGAGAGCAGTAAATTGTATTTCATGCATTTAAATTCCTTTATGCTAGCTGTGCTAAATGCTAGTGTACAATGCTGCATACAAATTAAGTGATGTTGACATTTGGGTTTTCAAAGAATGTTCATGCACAATGCATCCTACTTCCAAGTCACTTTCAGGGCCCAAGTTTGTTTTGAAATATACCAAGGAAGAAGCATCTCCCGTATGCTAACTTATAACGTATACCAGCCTCTGGTCCTAACGAGACCCAACCTGAATAGGGAGAAGGTTTGGGGAATTTCTATAAATCCAGTGTTGCCACAGGAGGACCTCAATCAGATGGCCCCGCAAGCGTCTAAGGACATGTAACGAACTGAGGCTGCGTATCGTGTTTTTGCATACCTGTATCCCCTAACCTACAACAATGGCATGCTATAGGAACAGTGCCTTGTAACTGCACTGCCCCTTGGTCTGCCCAAGTTTCTAAAGCCCTAATGACCCTGCAATGAGTCAGGGATGGGATATTGGTTAGGTGAGTGTCTTAAGCACTAGATACATGCGGTACAATACTTTCACCATCAGGTTTGTTGCTAATTAGATAAGGTCCCAGGCTAGGTCAACTGCCACCACCAGATCCACCAAGTCTTTGTGCCTGTAGGTTTCTTCCAGAACCACTTGTGGGGAGAGGCAGAATCCTCCATACCGCTTCTGATTTAGAAGAGTCCTAGTCCGACAGGCTTCAAGGGCAGGCCAGAGTGAACCTCTGACACTTACGTACGTTCATGGCAACAGATTAAGGTCTCCACTAAACACCAAGCGATTGGGTTCTCCTGGGGGATGCTATGTGACCAAGTCGGGCCAGGCCCGTATCTTCTTTTGGGGCTGGTACTTGTCCACCTTGGAAGGGAGTACAGTAATGGAAAAAGGCTTCAGCTCTAGCTTATATCTCTGCCGGCCTGGCAAGTAGGTAAACACGTGTCGCTACTGTGTCCGCTCAGTTGCACACAAGCATATGTGCGTGTATGTATATATCTGGCGTGGTGTGTTACCCTGGTCCTACTTACCATGGGTAAGCCCCACAGTCTGCAAAGCCAGACCGGGGTCTTTCAGTCCACAAGAAAGACTATTATATACAGAGCAGCCACAGTAAGCCCAACTCCTTGGGCACTCAACAAACACTGGGGCTACAGGGGGTTGCAGAGGGGAGGAGTTGTCAGCAAATATTAAACAAATTAATTAACTTGTTCAGTAAACTTCAAGCTCCACACATGCAACCCATGGTAGCAGTGTCCCCCAGATAGAATGAAAGAGAAAAAAATGGATACCAGAGATAGTAAAGTCGATTTGTTGAGCATGCCAGATGAGGATGGAGTTTCAATTATTATAACTGATAAAAGGACAGGTATGGTTGACAGCAGCTACCAAAGTTTCTACAGTGACTGTTTCTTGTTTCATGTCTCCACCTTTCTCTGCCTATGTTTCACCTATGCCACCACCGGTAGGTGCACAGAAATGCCATACACGAAGTACTGCTTTATTATGGCAGCTTGCAATGCTGTAATAACATCGCATTTTCCCGCCCCGCTAATATTTCACTTCCTTATATAGCTGGTGTCACAATTTTGCCTACGAACACAGTCATGAATAAAGAATGGCACCAAAACATCCAAGAACAGTTTGGTGACGAACAATCCCATTGAGAACTTGTGGTCAGTCCTCAAGAGGCGGGTGGACAAACAAAAACCCACAAATTCTGACAAACTCCAAGCATTGATTAGGCAAGAATGGGCGGCCATCAGTCAGTATGTGGCCCAGAAGTTGATTGACAGCATGCCAGGGCGAATTGCAGAGTTCTTCAAAAAGATGGGTCAACATTGCAAATATTGAATCTTTGTATAAACTTAATGTAATTGTCAATAAAAGCATTTGACACTTATGAAATGTTTGTAATTTTATTTCAGTATACCATAGCAACATCTGACAAAAAGGTCTAAAAACACTGAAGCAGCAAACTTTGTGACAACCAATACTTGTGCCATTCTCCAAACTTTTGGCCATGACTATACATAAGAGTAACACAGGCATCTGCTACAAAAGCCAAAACAGGTCATATGTAGCCAATTGCATCAATAGCAAGGGCCTGGTGTTGTAAATGTTACAAAATGTCAACACTAGTAACAATTAATTATATCTTGATCTGTTTAAAGTTATAGACATAGAGTCCAATTTAGGAAACACAGGTTATGATGTATATGTAGTTAACTACTTAGGATTCTTAAAAATATGTTTTGCTGCAAGTGGCACAATGGCCCATTTTTTTTTAATTTAATATCTTGAATATTGTTGGGCGCCAATGTAACTTGCAAAGATAAAGCATAGTACATAACATTTGGGAGAGGACAAGAAGAGAGTAAAGAGAGGGCCCTATAACTAAGTGGTAGTATATGAAATATAATCTTTGCCGTGTTGCTGTGGAGAGGGGGGCTTTTCCATGTCCATTTCCTCAAATCCTACGATTTCAGGAACAGGGAGGGGAACGGACGTATACACAATTTAGTCAGGGCGCGTCGAGTGCGAGTGCACACAGCAATGTCCAATTCAAGCTTTGGTATCTCAAAGGTAGGTGGTTTTCTGTCGTATCACTCTACAGGTCAAGTGTAAGTGCCGATTAATATTGATGACCTTCTTTTAATGCCTGTTCTGTTGGGACTTTATATTCCATATATATATTGGACGTATCCTGCAGCGTATTGTATCTGTCAAAGCAGAGAGTAGCTAGACCCGTATCCGACTTGAGATGTATCTTCAGATCCACTTGTAGTTGTATACGGCTGTGCTTATGTCTGAACTACGTCTGTTTTGCATGCCATAATGAAACAGGTCCAAAATGTTTTATTTCATGTTGCTCATCATGTGTTTTATAAAAACAAAACCCAGTATTTACAGGGCCGTCTCTTCCATTGGGCACGATGGGCAGGTGCCCAGGGGCCCTGCAGGCAAGGGGGGCCCGTGATGTCACGCCCAGCATTCACTGCAACCACAGTACGGAAGAGGGCAGAAGAGACTCAGCGGCGCAGAAAAAAGAAGAGGATCGGCCTTAAGGTAAGTTAAGGGGGCCCATCTATATATGTAAAAAAAAAAGTGATTATATATAATCACGTTTTATTTTACATACATATATTTTTTTTTTACACACACACACACTATTTATATACATATATATATATTTTTTTTAGGGGCCCGGTACACTGCATTGCCCGGGGGCCCATAAAGTTGTTAAGGTGGCCCTGAGTATTTAATGTCCATGATCTGTGTACTGGATGGAGATTTGTGTGTATTATTAAGGGCAAAGATGCAGCACTGATATGTACTGAATTCTACCTCCACAGTGGAAATAAAAGTCAACATTCCCTAACCTAAAATAAAATTAAATGGTGCCTGTTACCACAGCAACAAAACAGCCTTACTCTGTGGTTCATTACTCAAAATAAAATTAATCGGCAGAGCTTAATGCTAGTATTTAAATGTATGCATGACACGTGGATGTGAAAGGGTAACACCACCTCATCGGTCTCAAATTACTAAAATCCCTCCAAATTAAATCTCGCTCACTCTTGCCACCAAAGAACTGCCAGCACTAAGATTTAGTTCAATAGCAGACACACTAGAAAGTCTTCAGTTACTGTATGACTGGAATCACATTCTCAAATTAATCAGACACTGTAAACCAAACAATTCCTTGCATATACAGCCTTCTAAAACCCAAAGCTATGTGAAAAATAAAATTATCTAAGCGCTCGAAGACAGTGTTATTAAATGGAGTTTAATATGATAATTAAATGACATTGATACCTTACTAAGGCTGTGATTTTACCACCACCCACTTTTAAAAAAGTGACAAGGGAACTATTGGTTACAGGACAGTTTTCTGCATTCAGCTGGTAAAACAATTTCACATTAATGTGATAACCCATCTGCCTTCCCATGCTCTCTGCCCTTCTTGTACTGTATATTTATTCCCCCCCACTGGTCATCCACATAACAGATTTGGGATCTGTAATTCATGTACGCTTTGGCACAAACCAATATCATTGAACTATCATCAATGTCCAAGTCTTGCAACTTACTTCACGGACAAGATTGATAAGATCCAGCATGAAATGTCATCCTCTTCCCGACAAAAAATCTGCTCAATTCATTGCTTGCCAAGGGGAACAAGCCATGAGACACACAAATGACATACAATAACATGAATCAGAAGGGAATGATTATTATTATTAATTTTTATTTATAGGGCGCCACTAGGTGTCCATAGCGCCGTACAGGGACAAACGAGATTACAATACGAGGTGAGACAGCACAATACAGTAAACAATAATCACAGTAACTCAGTGAGCTCAAAGCACCGCTAGAGGGGCGGAGGAGGGGAGAGGAGAAGGTCCGCCAACGACGGAGTCCAAGAGGGAAGCACGGATGACAGGCAGACCCCTAGAGGGGAGAGGAGGGAGCGAGAGGGGACGCGGGAAAGAGGGTCCTCAAGGAGGAGGGCTAAGTAGCTGGAGAGCAGAGTTAACAGTGGTGAAGACAGGAGGAGAGAATACCCTGCTCAAAGGAGCGTACAATCTAAGGGGTGGGGTAGACAGAGACACGGGGGAGAGATGGAGGAAAGGAGGATAAGGGGGGAGGAAGAGGCAGAAGAAAAGGTAGGAAGTTAAGTGGGAGACTGGAAGGCTTTAAGAAAAAGGTGGGTTTTTAAAGCCCGTTTGAAACTGGACAGATTAGGGGGAAGTTCTGATGGAGGGAGGGAGCTTGTTCCAGTAGAGGGGGGCAGCACGGGCGAAGTCTTGGATACGCGCGTGGAAGGAGGTGATCAGGGGGGAAGAGAGGCGACGGTCATTGGCAGAGCGGAGAGGGCGGGATGGAGCATGAATAGAGAGGAGGGTGGAGATGTAGGGTGCAGTGGAGTTGGCGAGGGCCTTGTATGTAAGAGTGAGGAGCTTGAACAGGATTCTGTAGGGGAAGGGGAGCCAGTGAAGGGATTGGTAGAGGGGGGAGACAGAAGAGGAGCGGCGAGAAAGGAAGATGAGCCTAGCGGCTGCGTTAAGTACAGATCAAAGGGGAGCGAGACGAGAGTGGGGGAGGTTGCAGTAGTCCAAGCGGGAGATGATCAATGAGTGAATAAGACATTTGGTGGCATCTTGGGAGAGGAAGGGCCGGATGCGAGCGATGTTGCGCAGCTGGAAGCAGCAGGATTTAGCAAGAGAGAGAATGTGGGGGCCAAAGGAGAGAGGAGTCAAGGATGACACCGAGGCAGCGAAGTTGGGGGTCCTGTCTACATGAGCTTACAATCTGGGAGGAGTGGGAAACAATACATAAAGCAGGGGTATTACTATTGTTTTTTGAGAATGGGGTAAACTGCGGGTGGCCAGTAATAAAGTCGCCAAAGGTGACAAATTTCTGTCCAGCTAATGGTGGTTTAGTACAGTTGAAACTGCAGAAGGCAGACACAAAATATGAACCAGTCACTGCAGAAATCATAAACTAGAAAAAGCTAGTAGCAACCATAACAAGTGTAGATTCAGTAGAGGGAAGACAGGTTTTTTTGTTTTTGTGCTTCATAGACACTCTAATCTACTATCACCTTCTCTTCCTCCTAAACTCTCAATTTAACTCTAAAACCTCACAAATCACAACCCCTACTTCCTGTGCTCATCCCAGCTGTAACTAATGATATGTAGCTATATTCATCCATAAGCTGGTACTGAGGGTAGGGAGTCCTGGGGGTTTGTGATGGAGTATATCAGCAAAGAGAGCGATCATGAATTCTCAGGCCCCTCCTCCACACCTTTTAACAAACATAGCTGTTTGCAGGACCTTCTCCAAGAGTTCTATAACTAAAGCTAAGGGTGACAGGGTGCAACCCTTGTCCCATCCCATTGGAGAGAGCTCAGGTCAGATAAATAACCATTAACCAAGACACTGGCCCATGGAAAGTTATACAATGCGGACAAATCAGTCAAGAATTCAGCCGAGAAACCATATGCCTTCACAGAATGAAAAGGTCCAAGAAATCCAGTCAAATTCCTTCTTGGCACCTAGAGTCTGGGAGTCAACTATGGTTGATGATCTCAACCAGATCTATCACCCAACAAGTGTTATTCCTGGCCTGGGGTGAACCCACCTGGTCAGTGGGTCAGTTCTGGAAGGACACTTCAGGCGGGTGGCCAGGATCTAGGCATATAACCTGACATCTACATTAAGGAGGAAGAGGACAGTAATTTGCAGTTGCATGGGTCCTTCCTTTCCTGGTAGTGTGCGCTACAGAAGCTCTTCTGTGGGATTGAACCAAACAGGCTAGCCTTCGCTCACCATGTGCATCAAATTAGCCTTGGGTACATCATACCTGCCAACTCCCGGAAACTTGTTTCCGGGAGAGGGGACGTGACTGGACGACGGGGCGGGGCAAGGCCAATCGTGTCATTTTGCCCCCCCCACAAAACGTAGTTTGTCACAGGGGCGGTGCCAAAATGACATGATTGGCCTCGCCCCGACCCTTCCAAAATGACGCGATTCTCTGTGAAATCCGGGAGAAATGCCAGCTCTCGCGGGAGCCCAGGAGACTGATACAAATTTCAGGAGAGTTGGTTAAGTATTGGGTACATATGACCATGGCACTGGTTCACTTTTGATAAATACTGCACACTGGGAACACCCCGCGATAGCTGCCATCTTTGGAGATGTAATGCCCCGTCATCTAACCATAATTCAGCCCTTGTCAACATAGCATTAAGCAGTACATAGCTGCAGATTGTCCCAGGCAGGTCAATGTGACTACTCGGGACAGTTGGGAGTGTATTATATACATATGCAAGTAGCCCTATCCAATGCCATTTTCTTCACACCATACTCATTTATTCATTCTATACCATCCTTTCTGCTTCATTTACTTACACAGCCTTCTGTTTATTCTCCATGGAAGTCATGCTCTAGAACTTCCCTCTCCAACCTATATTTTCCCCCCCTGCTTAACTTTCTCCCTCACCAACTCTTACTTTTTCACTCTACTCCTTAGATAAGCAGGCAAAACAAAGGATGCGTCAGACTGGTCATGTGATTCCACATTACATTGCTGCTCCTCAGTGTCAGGAAGCCTGGCACAGACACCTGATTTCTAACAAATCAGAAAATAGTTTGCATCCTCATTTTGCTGAATTAGACCCAGCTTTATATCTTCATTTTGTTTCTTGCATGTTACATCTTTCATGTAACATGCAAGAAAGTAACATGCAATCATCAAGCTACATCCTAGTTTAAATACTTCTACATGAAGACCTGTCCCCTTTTAGAATATAGGTTTGAGAAATATACCTATAAATCTACACTTTGCATCTAGATCAAATTTCGTAAAGCAAAAGCAAGACTGTAGGACAAGGTGACATCTGTAAAAGGATCTGCTGGCATTTCACCTGAAATAGAATATTGTCCTTACAAGTCTTGCACAGAAGGGACAACCTCGCATTTTGAAATATGGCTAACACCCATGCCATTGTGTTTGATTGTAGCCAATGAATGGTACCCATCTTTTGTGTCTTACTGCCAGGTTTAATGTCAAGGAAAAAATATATGACAAACATTGTATAGCATTTCTGGAAAGAAGTCATCTCAAATTTAACAACTTTTTGTTTTTTAAACTCTAAAATACAAAGGAAGGTGGTTTAAGGAATTTTTAAATGTAGTGCTCTAGTTTTATCATGTGCTGGGCAGGTAGGTGGAAAGCCTTAAACGTCCAGTAGATGTATCACCTGCACGACGTCGCATAAATTCTGGTTTATATTTAACTATGAGTAACTATATAAATTGTGAGCATTAATTTGTAATGAACTAAATTTTCCCGGTAAAAAGCTGAGGCATAAAATATTAAAATTGAGGGTTAAAACATTTCTACAATCTTCAGTTTAGGGTAAAACTTAAATATTTACGTAATTTATTATATCACTTTAAACATTTAGTTTAATGGCTCTTTAAAGCCTGAATGACAAATGCTTATTTATGCTCATAAAGAATTTTAAATTGAAAGGCATTAGAAGCCATAATTTCAAAGTAGTTTTTAACCATTACTTTGAGACTAGCCACCAGTCACTACTAGGCAAGATTACTGAAATAGAATAGTTTGCATTAACTTATAAACCTTGTGAACACATGGGTAAACAATGTTACTTAGCCCTTCACTTCTGAAGTACAGCTCAATGCTAAACAGGTAAAATAATTTCCCCAACTTCATGTGAGAAACGCTCTGAAAATACAGCAAGCACCATGATCATTGATGTCCATTTACAGGCTGTGCCTGTACTAGAGAAGTCTCCTTGCTCTGTAACAGTCTAAGGGGCGTATTCAATTGTCAGCGTTAACGCTGCAAAACGAGCGCTCGAAAAATCTTACCGTTAATACGGTAATTACTTGCAGAATTTCAGCTGAAATTCCACGAGTAAACTACCGTATTAACGGTTTTCGCGCGCAATATTACCGTATAAACGGTAATATTTTTCGAGCGCTCGTTTTGCAGCGTTAACGCTGACAACTGAATACGCCCCCAAGAGTTCTGAAATTGCTTATTTATCACCAATTACCATGAAGCTTTTTTCACACTTCTTGGCTGGTCATATTCCAACATTAATATCAGTAATTTGTGCAATACCCCCCATTTTTCCCCCCATAAAATACGATTAATATGGTTTTAATTCCTATCACTTTTAGTGGGCTCTCCCCATTCCCTGGCTCTTCATTCTTGTTCTGTAAGTAGTGTGCAGAAGACATGGGGCAATCATAAAGCCCCATCACCTCTTGACCACAGACAGGAAATAGCTGTGGGGTACAGGCAAGTAAAAATCGAACATGTTTGAAGCCCCTGTGTGCCAAGAACGAGTCTCATTTGTCTTTAGTGCTGAAGGGGCTAACCACGTTCTTAGGCTTTATGACCGTTCATTGCACTAATCAAGATGCTATGTGCAGCAAATGTGCTTGGTTAAGGAAAAAGTAATACCTCACCAACTGTAAAATGTTGCATAAAACATCCTTCTAATCTGAAAACGTGCAATTTTAAAAGAAATCTATGATCTAAAACGGCAGTATATTAAGAAAAAACTGGCATGACATGTACACCGAAATTAAACTACAGCACCATTTGACACCTTAAAACTGTAAACACATGCAATTGATACACTTATTAGGAAGCAATATTTATTAGGTCCAATAAACAAGTGTTGTAAAGCAAATACCATATAAAGTGTTGAATTCAGCAGTTTAACTGTGCAGCATGGGTGTAAGGTTGCTTTTTTTAGCCATTGAACATATATGAAATACACAGCCTGCAGCACAGACCACCATCTACACATCCACCATACTTACATGTCTATTTAATCCATGCAAGGCTTCATGTGATTGACAGCAGCAAGTCTCACTCGTCACCTTCAACCACGTTGGTTAAATTAAGAAGCAAGATCTCTTTAGCGGCCAGATTTACTAAATATGGCAAACAAGGAAGGAAGCCTTATTTACACTGAGCATTTTTTACGCATGGAGGGACAAAAGTAATATTTTATTTGGAGAAAACTCAAAAATAAATGATTAGTTTTAATTTAGGGAAACATGTTCTATCCGCCTGTCAAGTTTGCAACATCTTTGTATTTATTGTTACCATGTTGTGTAATCAAGTCTACATGGTAAAAACAATCACCCTTCAGACATAGTTAGGAAAAAAAAAAAACATTTCAGTCACACAGTGCACAGGATTAAGCCACAAGACAATCACAAAAAGGCAAAGCAAGTCAAAATCAAACCACTTATAATAGGAAGATTCAAATAAGCACTGCAGAAGGAGCAGGACATATTGGTCAAAAACTTTATATTGGAACATACATCAACCACTGCAGAGTTAATTTCTTTGCTAGAGATTCAATATTGCAATTTTTAACAACACTAAGCCAACCGTGCACAGTGGAAAAAGAAAAAAAAAACAACTACTATTTGCTATGCAAAATGTACATAAAGAACATCCTATAAAGGAAAAGTCACTCCTTCAAGACAATACAAATCTTTATTTACAATGTCGACAGCTAGCGACTGAAATGGGATCAACATTTCATTTTCATCAAGCACAGTAGAGTTTAATACTTTACACCATCCAATTCATTGAAAGGTGTACCATTTACCCCATCATAATGGTTTGAATTCATTTATGCACTATATAAATCAACTGTATTGGGTATAATTGAAGGGGAAAAAACCCTCAAAACTTAAAAGAAATAACATGCATTAGTTTTAAAAAGTTATTGCCTATGAGTATTTACACAACTGAAACCATTTTGCTAGGATAAATGGCATAGAAAAAACAAAACAAAACTCATGCCTGCACTGAAACATACAAGGCTTTTACCTATGGGTATTGACTTGAGGTTGCTCAGTTCTAACACTGGGCATATTAATCTACTTCACAATGAAAACTACTCTGGGGAGCTAGAACGTGACCTGGAGCTGGCAGCTGAGGAAGGCTGGGGAGGAGGAGACGCTGACCCCTCATAGCTGACAGATGGTGGAAGAGGAGATTTAGAACGAGATCTAGCATCCTCTTTCCCATTTTCCCTTGGCGAAAGAGATCTGGAGCGGCTGCGGGAAGATCTTTCCGGTTTAACGTTTGAGCGACTTCTTGAACGATCCCTTCTGCTTCTGGATCGACTACGGGAGCGGTCACGAGTCTCCTTTGACCGACTTCGGGATCTCTCCCTGGAAGCTTCTCGGGCCCCCTTTGACTGACTGCGGGATCTCTCTCGGGACCGCTCCCTTTTTTCCTTAGATTGTTCTCGTTTTCCTTTAGAGTGGCTTCGAGAACGTTCCCTTTTCCCTTTGGAGCGGCTCCTAGAACGCTCTCTCTTTCCTTTGGAACGGCTGCTAGACCTTTCACGCTTTACTTTGGTCCGACTGCTGGACCGCTCACGTCTCGACTTAGTGCGACTATTAGAGCGGTCTCGTTTCTCTTTAGAGTGGCTCCGGGACCTCTTTCTCTTTCCTTTGGACCGGCTGCGAGACCGTGAGCCACGATCTGATTTAGGTTTACTTTTTGAACGAGACTTTCTCTGCTTTGATGGCGAGTGTTCTTTGCTGATGGACCGAGATTTGGATCTACAATAATATACAACATACGTAAGGTAATGCAAACATGGCAAGAATTGTAGTCTTGAAGAACACACCAGTATTTCACATTTTAATTAATGGTGAAGGACTGGTGCATTCATTAGCTGTCACAGCTGAACAAAGCTTTCAAAAATCTTGACCACCATAAAAATCTTATAAGTCCTCAATTAATTTTATCTTGCGACATAAATGTGTAAAGTCAGGAACTTACCTGGATTGACTCTTAGCAACTGAATGTGAACGGCTCCGTTTTGGAGAACGAGAGCGGCTGCCCTTAGCAGGAGATGGAGAATGACTTTTAGCTGGAGAATGGGACCTGCTCTTTGCCAGTGAACGAGACCTGCTCCGTTTAGCTGGCGAGCGAGAACGGCTTCTGGATCTACTGTGACTACTATGTCTGCTCCTGCTGCGTGATCTCTTCCTGCTTCTGGATCGTGACCTAAAAAGAGAACAAGACATTTAAAAAAACCATAAAAAGAACTGACCTCCAAAAAAGATGGATTACAACATTAGTTGTTACCCCCTATATATCCCATTTATGTTGAGATACCAAGGGAACAAGATGGGGCCTCAAATAAGAAATGAGGCTACTTATAGCCTGAATAAATAGAGCACTACATAAAAGGTTCCTAATTTTTCTTCTAAAAATCAGCTTTGATTCGCTTCACAACTGCATCTGGTCTTCAGTATTTACCTGGACCGGCTGCCAGAATAAGATCTCCTTTGGCGTGTTTTACTTTCTACCAGGCGAATTTTTCTGCCGTTTATCTCTGTGCCATCCAACTTTTCCAAGGCTCTCCGCATGTCAGAGTGAGACCTGAACTCTATCACTCCCTCATTGGTACGCTCCTTGTGCGCATCTGCATAAGTAACCTCACCCGCTTGCCTCATGAAATCCTAAAGCAAGACACAGGTTCAAGGAGAAACATGAAATGCAGTACTGTTAATCATGGAAAAATATTACAGGATGAAAGGGTTAATTACATAAATTTTACACTTGCATTCGTTATTATCTAATTGAAAGGAAGGATATGCCTTTAAAAGTAATAGTACAAAATACCATTTATAAAAAAATTCTGCATAATGACACAAATATAAGAGCCCTACTTCTAATAGCTTAAGAGAAAACTACTTTGTTGAAGCTTTTTTGACTCCAAAGACATACATTAATAGAGAAATGGGGGTGGACAGGAGTTCACGGCTGTGGAGTCAGTACGCCAAACCTTTGACTCTGACCACTATTTTAGCGCTGACAAACTCCTTCATAAATGGCAAATGTAAATACCAAATTTACTGTAGTAAAATGGTATTCACACACCATACTACTACACTACATTGATTAATTGAACATAAAATATACTTTATTAAAATTTCTAAAGAAAAAAACGGTGCTAAGTTTTTAAGTAATGCTATGCATTTACTAACTGAAAAATGGTTTTAACATAAACATAGCATATACCTTAAAACTAAGTATAGAAAAATGCAAGTCTATCAGAACAGGATCATTTACAAGCTGTCCTCTGGTTACAAACATTTTATAATTACATGACCAACTGCTTTCCTATAAATATATTTAACTACTATTCTACTGTGTATGGTAAATCAAATGGGAAATGAAAACATTACAGAAAATAGGATATATCTTTAAACATATAAATAGGACTAGAAAACCACAAAATATCTTTACTTGAACAAAAAAAATTGAACACAAAAAGAATGCTGCAAGACGTATATATACACAATACTGTTATTCAGTGCACACTTAATATTTTTCATAAATCTATGAGGAAATTGACCCCAGTAACTCAGACCAACAACAGGAATCCACAAAACATTTCAGGTCACTTTTTGGAACACAAGTGTACTCTGAAAAATACTTTATTTAATCTTATATGTCATCTTGTTACATGTACATTATTGCTTAAAAATGCGATCTTGAAATAAACTTAAAATTATTAGTATTAAATCTTCTACACCGACTTACTGAAACTGAGGAAGCCATCTCAAGGACAAGAACTGTTTTACAGCTCCAAAAAAAAGCAGCATGTTTATATATTTAGATTATGCTTGTATATAATAAAATGATTTTGATAATTTACAAAATTGAAACCGGATGGAAGACAGTAATCAATTTTGTAAGAAAGAAAAAAAAAAAACAAACAAGAATTTTAAGTTTATGTTAAGGTAACTACAGTACTCTGCAATAGAAAGGTAATCATATAAACTGGACATTGCAATGTCTTCTGAAAGATAATCCAGGTAAAGTAATACCAACCTTAAGGTCCTGCCAGCTGCAGCGACTGGAGAGGTTCTCCACAATAAGCCGGAACTCTGTACGCACAGGGGGGCCATATTTATCTCTGCCAGATCTTTGGCTCCTGTAGCCACCTTTATTGCACATAGAAAACAAGATCAATGTTCATCGCAAAACCACAAGTCATTATCTAAAATGTTATGGGAGGGCTTTAAATAAAACTAGGATGACATTCTTTACATAAAACCTCCTTTGAAGCCGTGATTCTGGCCACTGATAAGCAGCAGGGATGCTGTGTTACTCACTCCATTCTGCTGTGTTAAGAATGGGCCTGTTTAGGGAGTGTACTCATCCAACCTTATCAACAGGACATCACAAAGCTTACAGGATTTATGACATTACAAGGTTTAACTCATTTACATGCATTTCTACAAAGCATTTTACAAGAGATGCCAGTCACTTTATTTACATTATGGCAGGAGGTATAAGAAAAGTGGTACTTTGAAGCACACGCAAGGGGAGTCCTCTATTCCAGATTAAAGCCGATTTGGTCTAACCCTTTTAATCCTCACCATCACCCTGCGTCTAATGGCAATAGGCTGCTGTCGTCATGGCTTCCGGTAAGGTCAGCCAAAGGGTCATAGGGCAAGGGTCACACAATGTTTGGAAAGGCCAACCAGGAAAGGCAGTCATCTTAAGCCTCAATGGTCTCAGCCCCCACTGGTCTCTTTCAAATTGAAACATCAAGGACGGTTAAAAAAGGATTTTGGAATTCGACATGCAAAAAGGTTAAGAATATACAAGTTAAACATGACAATAATACCACCCACTTGTAAAAACCCTTGCTCCCCTATTAGAACTAAAGCCTTCCCCTTCCACACACCAGATTTCCCAGATCAACCACTGTAAAGACCTAAAAATGTAACCCTTCGTGCTGCCAGAAGTATCAAATATTACCACAAGGTTTAACTGAGTGCAATACACCAGCTGACCATTAATAAACTTGCAAAAGGTGCACTGTCATAATAGAGGAATGTCTAAAAGCAATAGAGCAGAAGTGGTAACATTTAGATAGAAACTTGGCCTGTCTAAACAGCTACCACTGCTACACAAAGGGGTCTTACATTAAAATGGTCTGTACAGTCTACCTATGCACACCCAATTTGTTGCCTTTGCTGTGCAATAAGATACAAAATCATTGTATAGCAGAAGGAGTTTAAACTGCACAATGGCTAGCACAAAATAAAGACAGATTGACATAAGTGTCATTCAAGAGTAGGAGCACCCTCCACCCAGTTAACATACGACAATGGCAGTCAAGCATCGCATCAGCATGTTTTGAAATATGATGCATTAAAGTATGGAAAGCCAGTAAAAACTTTAAAATACTCTTCTTGAACATTCTCCTTCCAACAAAAGAAAAAATGTATTCCATCAATAGTATTCAATGTCAAACTCAAAGCAACAGCTCAAAACTTAGTTCCGTCAACTCTGGCACACCGCTACCATCTACAGCAAGTCTGTAAAGATGCCACACAGACAATTTAAAGCATTAAAAGGATACTTGAATTGTATAACTTTAGTGCAATGTTGCATATAAAATTTACTAGAACAGCTAGCAGTATTTTAGCATGTACATAACTTCATTAATAGTAGCCATTTAATAGATGGACTATTTTAGCTATTGAGAGGGGCTGTAGGCCTATTTACACAAGCTGGAACAAAGTTATGAGCTGTTTCTTAACTGTGGCAAGTCCAAGGCAAAAAGTCAGACTTTATGCAATACACCTGACAACAAGTACTCCTAGAACTCCCCAAAAGCTGCAGCCAAAATAGGCAATGCTTACTGCGACTTCCAAAGCTGTATCCATCCCTGTCCCGTCGTGGTCCTCGGGCGAGCTCAACAATCACACGTTCTCCACACAAGTCTTTCCCATTCAACTCGTATACTGCATCATCAGCATCACGCGAGTCCTCAAACTCCACAAACCCGTACCTATAAAGATAAAGAAACAAAAACTTTAAAACTCATGGCACAATCGTTCCAAGAAATTAACAAAAAATATATAAGCCAAAATATGGTGCCATAACTCATTAGGCTATTGATAATTAATTACCACGAGTAAAGATACACGAGGTCATTGCATGAATTACACTTCAACACAAAGGCAAATTAAGTCAACTAATAACTGAAAATGAACCTATGATCAATGTTATACTGCCCATACACATGGATACCAAATTCACAGTAACTCCAGAAAGAACAATAATGATGCCATTATTTCATTTCATGTATCCATTACATACTATGGAACAGATAGCAGATTCTGCCACTGTCTAGTGCTTGTTGTGCTCTAAATGACAGCGTTAAGATTTTGGAAGGTGATATTGCAATATATACAATTACAAGACATAAAATTTAAATCCAATTTCTGAAATGTTCTTTAAAACTGATCCCAGCTTTGCTACTTGTTAACCCCTGTTTTTGTAGCAGTAAACATTTGAATTGTCATTATGCCAGTCTAATACATACAGACCCCTCAAAACGTTCTACTGAATTTCTGCATATTGAGATCTTCTCTGTGAAGGAACATACCAAAGGGGCCTTTTTATTAATCATTTTCCTGGAAAATTCCCTTGCCGCTTTCGGGTAATAGATAAAAATCTAAATATCCTGTAAATGTATTAATACATCACGGCAGATCTCTCCTGCTTTACATTTCTTTTTACTGCAACAACTAATGAAAATGCATTTACACATACTGTAATGTACACCAGCTAGGTGTGGCATACATTACTGTGTGTAATTTTTCAGGTCTGCTCTATGGGGAGAGCATTACGGTTAGAGGGATCCGTTGCCACATCTTACTGCTCCCCCTTCCAGTCACTATGACAAAGGTGGTCACTTGGCAATAGTGACCATAGAAAATATATGAGGGGTCTTCCCAGGAACAGCAGTTTTTTCTGACTGCTTTCCCTGAAGTTTTTTTAATAAACAAAAACTATTAATCCTTATCTTTGCTATAAGGAGTGATCATTTTAAAAAACATTGACATTAATAAATAGTGGGTCCAAGAGGGGTATGCATTTTTAAAAGGACATTAATAAATTTCATAAACCACTATCATCCTTCAATGTACTTGTCACTTTAATCAACTCATTGCATTTAAGGCAAGTGACTGCAAACTCTTAAACTGGCATGGAGCAAGGCAAACAAAAAAAACTAAAAGGGAGTTCTAAATCAACGTTCAGTTAGTGTATTGCAAATGGGGTGCACTGTTCCCATTACACCATAGCAATTCCACTGCCAAAATGGTGCATCGTAGAATCAATCTTTGAAGGGGTAAGATTCCCAATTCATCCTAATGATACACTGGCTGAGCAAAACATCACTGTAGAACACTGCCAGAAAATAATGGCTCACTAAAGTGCCTGCCCAGGTTGATAGTAGAAGATAAGTTTATCTACTTCACATTTTTAACCCGTTGTGTGTTTCGGTTTAGCACATTTCTTGGTGACAAATAGTAACATTAAGTTACTTGTCTTCACGCCACTCAGTAACTATTTGTTTTGAGGAGTTAATCACTGCCTAAAAAACAGCTACCTACTACTTCTCTATGACTTCTATCATGACAAGATCACCAGAAAGAAAATGCATTTGCAAAGCTTTCCTTAAAATGTGAAAATGTAAATATTGTCTACAAAAAGACTTTGTACATGTGACTTCCATTCTAGAACCTGCACATAGTGAAATCCCAGCTAGGAGCAGCAGATTCTAGAGCAGTGTTGGCTAACCTGTGACAATCCAGGTGTCGTGAAACTACAAGTCCCAGCATACCCTTCCAGCAATAAGCTGCTATATATTGGCAATGCATGCTGGGACTTGTAGTTTCACAACACCTGGAGTGTCACAGGTTAGCCAACACTGATCTAGAGCAAAGACAATTACAAACTGGGGTCCCCTTATGCCACTGTAAAATTAAAATTCAAAGAGGATAGAGAAAACAATGACAAACAGATAGAAAAAATGATAGTAATTAACACACCCCTTGGGGACCCAAGCTCATACTGATCCAAATGATTAACTCAGACTGGTGTACTGCAGTTTTAAATCTACCTCAAACACTAGAAGGTAAAAAATAGAAAACCAATCAGTAACTAGTTAACACGTGGAGATGCAGAGGGGCAAAGTATAAATTCTCAGGCACTTTGAATAAATGTACATTACTCAAGTATATGCAATTTAAAGGGTTAAACTTTAGAATATGGTAAACAAAAACATGTGAAAATGGTTTAGAATAGCTGAAAACAAATGAAACTTGACATTACTAATGTAAGCTTTGCAGATCATTAATTGGATTAATTCCAAATATCTTTCTCTACAGGGGACAACACAGATGTGAGATCTTCATCAATGGCCAAAGCTACAAGCTATCCCACATGGTACGTGGAGTGGGTGTATATGTGTGTGATAGAGAGAGATAGAGATAGATATATATATATATATCTATCTATCTATCTATCTATCTCAGAGGGACACCAGGGCTGGTATAACAATGAGGGCCCCGCTGGCACAGAGGACCCAGACGTTATCTATGTAGACACCTTGTCCCCCCCCGGCCCCCATCAGCACACACTGCGCAGTATGGAGAGTGACGACACGGGGCAGTTTGGCCGCCACCATTTTGAATCAGATCCCTCGCCACACACTACACCCCCCTCTTCTCCATACTCAGGCAGCACCATCTCTCTCATCCACCAGTAACATCCCGCTGCCGCTAATCCACCGGCCAGGAATCTTCCCCCCCATTTACCGGACAAGGCCGAGACCCCCCCCCCCCATACCGAGCTGTAGTCCCCTCCGCTCTTACCCGTTCTTCAGATCCACCTCTAGCAGCTTCCCATAGCCTCCGAAGAACCTCTGGATGTCTTTCTCCCGGACATGGTAGCTGAGTCTCCCGATGTACACACGCGGCATGTCGCTGGCAGGCAGAGAAGATGGCGGCCTCAGCTCCGCAGCACAATGACGCCACAAAGGCGGGAGGGAAGAGGTTTAATAAACTGCGGGGCGTGTCCTGGCGAACAACGGTGCACGCATGCGCAACAACTGCGGGGCGTGTCTTGGCGGACAACGTGTGCACGCATGCGCAACACCACCAAGGAGAAGGGGGGAGAAAGTGGGGTATGTCTCCATGTCTGTCCTCTGTACCCCTCTGTGACCACCAGTGTGGCTGCTACCTACATACTACCAGGTCGTGTTGTGTAGTGTGCCCGGCCTTATGGCTAAGTGCAGGTGTGTAGTTAGGGTGTTACTATAGTCCTCTTGTATCCCCCACATAGCTGTAGTTAGGGTGTTACAATAGTCCTCTTTTATCCCCCACATAGCTGGCAAATGCATGGTTGCCAGCTGTTACTACAGTAACATACATCTCTTTCTGTATATTGGATGTCGTGTCTACCAACTGTTCTTATTTTTAAGGCTTTATAATTTAATACTTCTTGAAGAGGAAGACTTAAATTATAAATAAAAGCTCATTATATTCAGTTAACATGACATCATTGCAATTGTAGTGGCCCAATGTCTCCCCTAGTCCCCCATGATGTGTTTACAAGGAGGCTGAAGTTGGCTTCTTTTTTGGCCAGCTTCAAATTCACTTATTATTCATCATCATCATCATCATCATCATCATTATCTATTTATATAGTGCTACTAATTCCACAGCGCTGTACAGAGAACTCGCATCAGTCCCTACCCCATTGGAGCTTACAGTCTATATTCCCTAACACACACACAAACTCCACACATATAAGGCCATGGTCTGGAATTGAACTCATGACCCCAGTGCTGCCCCCATGCACCATACTCCAGCTTCCTATTCAGAAAAGCTTATTTTTAAAGGATTAAATCAAGGTGTATCACTGATTTCACATCAGATTAACACTAAAGGGTGTCTCTTATGCAAACTGCAATGGTATGTAGCTTGACCCAACAAGGTTTTGGGCATGAAAAGTCATCATATTTTATCATTTTGAATAAGTAGCTATAGTTTTACAAGGGTTAAATGCTTTTGGACCATCAATTTGATAGTGGGAATCAACACAGGGTGGTCAGTTACATATAAAACACCTGTCTTTTGCCTGACCCAACACTTTTCAAAATGTGGCAAAATGGGCACAGCATTTTGATCATTTTGAATAAGTAGCTGCAGTTTTGCAAGGGTTAAATGCCGTTGGGCCACCAATTTGATAGTGGGAATCAACACAGAGTGGTCAGTTACATTTAAAACACTTCTCTTTTGCCTGGGCCAACACTTTTTTGGGCATGTAATCAGGTGGCACGAATAAGAAGTGAATAAGAAGCTGTCCGAATAAAGAGCTAACTTCAGCCTCATGTGCTTACATCCATTGATTTGACACAACAGTCCTCGGAACATGTTGTGATATATTGGAAACTATGGAAATATTCCTGATTCTCGGACACAGTTTTTAACAAGGGTTCCTGAAAATAACCCTATTAACCCTATTAACCCTATTGAAACTGCATCATTTTGGACCTGCAATGCTTCTTCATAATAAACAAAGGTGGGGTCCGCGCTCCTAGACCTGTAGGTAAGCAGCCAATGGGATATGGATGGGGCTAGTCCTAATCCCCAGAAATTTCTAATAGTAATAGATAGATACCCAGGCGCTGGTGTGATAAAGGGATATAAATTGCATAAGTGTAAGCCGTTCACTTTATCACACCAGCGCCTGGGTATCTATCTATTACTAATGCTTCTTCATAGTCCATAATTGCTAATTTACAGGGACAGTTGTAGGTTTTAAAGATTACACACTACTCATTAACGCAAAAAAAGGAGTAAATTTGATCACAGACAAACCATGTTAGAATGCAAGGGGTACAAATGAGTTCATTGTTTTGCATGTATAGAAAATATTGCCTACTTTTTCATGTAGTACACAAATACTTGATAACTTTATTTTTACATTGAAATTTAAATTTGATCTAGGACACGCCCTACCCCAACTATAACTCTGTCCCCACATTTTAAATTTACCTCCCCCTCCAATGCAACATGGTTTTGCCAAGGTGCAAGGTTATTCCTTTTTTTTGCTTTGCTCTCCTTAATGACTCAGGCCCTAGCAATGTTCTTATTTTCCACTATTGAAGAAATGCATAATAAATTGCATTTTATTTCTGCATGATACATGTAATTCATAGACCTTATAGGTTAATATTTATTATAGAGGAGTATTTAAAGTTCAAAAAAGTGCATCATAATCAAGTTTTGTAAACATGACAAAAATTGGAAGTGTTTGTAGTTATGCACCCAGGCAGTTTTTCATGTTATGTGCTTAGATACAGTGTAGGACTGGAACATAAAGGGTCCACCAGGGGAATGCAGTGGTAGGGGCCTTCTTCATTGGGGTGTGGCCAACTGGAGGCAGGTGTGGTCAGCCAATGGAGAACAATGTATAGCACCATAGTGTGGTCCATAAAGAAAAAGTGGACATTACAAATAAGGCCAATTTCACATGTGTCATGTAAAAGAACTAGAGATGAAACTCCACTACACTTGGCTTTTTTAACTGGGTCACAGCAATCTTTGTCACTGATTTCATTGTCATTGTAAAATCAGAACTGTATAGCAGAATGCAGAGCTACTGAGAGTGAAGATGTGAGGGGGCTGTCACTCCTGCGCCTGTCATTGTCCCTCCTACTTGCTTATTCTCAAGTGCCTGCCCAAAGATGACTCATTATCTCAAGCCTTTACCATGGGAACATGTAAAGATTAAAACCTTCTACATTTTTCTTTCAGGTTTTCTTTTTACTTTGGATAACAACTATTCCTTTATATTTCAAAGTGAATTTCAGTTTATACCTGTCCCAATTTTGCACCCTAGGCTGCATCCTAGTCAACCTGTTGGATAATCAGGCCCTGCAAGAACCTCCCACCCCTAATAATAATATATATAGTATTTAGGAATAGGACTTTCATTTCTTTTAGATTTGTGCTCTGGCTTATGGCAGACACCCCCCCCCCTCCCCATACTAGTATACATAATGTTTTCTAGCAGGGCGTTTTTTTGTGTTCATTTGCTGACTTATGACAACCCCCCCCCCCCCATAACAGTGTACACAATGTTTTCTAGTAGGGTTTTTTTTTTATTATTTATGCACTGGCTGTGTTAGCTTTTTATTGTGTCAGAACCCCCCACCCCCCATTAACAGTATATAGTCTGTTATGTTTACTTATAGTGTACTTTTAGTGCTTCTTTATGTCAGAACCCCCCTTCCCCCATTAACAGTATAGTGTGTTATGTTTACTAGTAGTGCTTCTTTATGTCAGACCCCCCCTCCCATTAACATTATAGTGTGTTATGTTTACTAGTAGTGTACTGGTAGTACTTCTTTATGTCAGACCCTTCTTTCCCCATTAACTATAGTGTGTTATGTTTACTAGTAGTGCTTCTTTATGTCAGCCCCCCCTCCCCCCATTAACAATTGATACTAATTAGCTTCCCCCACCTCCAAAGATAAGATAGCAGTCAGCCCCTCCTAAAATTAACCCCTTACACTACTTTGTGATATCACAGGGTCCCCAGCTGTTCCATGCTTCCTGTAGAGGAAGGAGGGGGAGAATGAATGCAGCTCCAGTCCCCTCACCTGTATCCTGTACACCACCTGATCTTTACCCATAACCCACCCGGCTTCACTTTAAGGACAATGAATGACAACCTCACTGCCACATCATCAACATACAATACACAATATACATGTTTACAATGAGCTCCAATGTCCTCAACAATATTCTGTTGAGCTGGGGAACAAGAGCAAGGGCTATAAAAAGTACATGCTATAATCCACATTATGTGAGAAACGAGAAACAGGATGGTTAGTGTTATCACAATCGTTTCGTCACATAATGCCTGGTGAATATGGCTATGGGGTTTGTCTTATGACAGCCCTGGAGGATATCAGGGCAACTTTTGTTATTAGAGGTCGGTGTTGTCCATAGTCAGTTGACAAGACAGAAGCACAGTGATTTCATAATACTGTACATTCTGAAAACACCATAACCGTCAAGAGTAATAATCATGCCACATGCTTATATTCGGTTAAGAACGGCAAATCATAAATTACTGACATCTATCCATATTATGTCAGCTAATACATGTATTCAGGGTCAGATTGGGAATTTAAAGTGGCCCTGGAAAAAATTCTTGACGTGGACTCATGTGGGTTGGGCCAACACAAAAGTAGGTGGGATTTTGAACTACTGGAATGTGGTTGTAACATTTTGGAAAACCTGGATGTGATGACTTAAGACACAGTGGGTCATCTCTAAGGCAATGCAGTGGAAAAGCTGCCAGTCCTGTGCTATAAAAATACATGAAACCTTTTACATGATCTGCAACTTTTTTATGAAATCAATGCAAGAACCACTAAAGTATCACCAGAGCTGGAATAAGGCACTTAAGACAGGGGTGTTATCATTTTAGATAAGTTTTAGACAAATACACATGCAAAACTGTGTGCACTACTGTCAGGTGCATGCAGCTCTGCCTTCACAAGCAGTACAGTGTGAAGCGGGACATACCTCCCAACTGTCCTTGCAGTCGGACCAAATCCTGACTAAGCAAGACAGTCACCAAAAATTTAGGACTGACCCACCAGATTCAGGACTTTTGGCAGACTCTCCCGCTCTCTCCTACCTGTTCTTGTCACTTTCACCACTTGTGGCTGCTGGTGTCTTTAGATCAGTAGCTGCTTGTCTGGATCCTGGAATGTTTTGAATGTTTCCAAATAGGAAAAAAAAATAGGTGCATGAAATTTAGAGAATTTCAACCAGCCTCGGCATTAAATCAATAGCACCCACATTTAATAATTAGGCCTCTCTTCAGCCCCAACATTAAAATAATAGTATACACATTTAATAAATAGACATTTCCCTCCGACCAACCCCAACATTAAAGTAATAGTGTTCCCATTTAATAAATAAATCTATTACCTACCTTCCAACTAGCCCCAGTAATAAATTAATAGCATTTGAGTTTGATATAACCATTTCCTAGAACCACCCCCAGAATTAAATAATTAATATTTGCATTTAATAAATAGCACTCCTCCCCCAACTCTGCCCCACATTCAATTAATAGCCCCAAACTACCCCAACATTGAATTAAATAGACCCATTAATAAATTAAATTGCTCCACCATCACCCCACAAATAAAAAAGCACATATAAAATAATTAGCCCCTACCACTCCACCGTTAAATTAATAGCCTAGCTCCCACCGATGTGCTATTAAGATAGCCTCCCCTCCCTTCCCTCCTATCACACAATATAGTAGGACCCTCTCCCTATAGTTTGATATAGGCAGCCCCCCTCCATATAGCCTAATAGGTTCAGCCCCCCACTCCCTATAGCTTAATAGGTGCAGCCCCCCTCTATTTATAGCTTAGTAGGTGCAGTCCCCACTCTATTTATAGCTTAATAGGTGCAGCCCCTATCCCTATAGCTTAAAAGGTGCAGCCCCCCTCCCTATGGCTTAATAGGTGTAGCTCACCCCTCCTTATAGCTTCATAGGTGCAGCCCCCCCCCTCCTTATAGATTAATAGGTACAGCCCCTCCTCCCAATAGCTTAATAGGTTCAGCCCCCTAACTTACCTTTATTAGTGCTGGACGGCATTGCTCCTTGCTCCTCAGATCAGCAGACAGGAAGGGAAGACTTCCTGCTTCCTGTCTGCTGCATAGTATTGTGGGACCCCCATACAGCAACAGGCAGCCTAGCGATTGGCTGCCTGTTGCTGTTCAATGACCACCAATGATTTTTATGCTTTGGTGTGTTTAAGCATTTTTTCCCATATGTGTTGAATTATTTCTCCTGTCTTAGAGATCTCGGTGCACTCCTGACTGAAAATGTCGGGCATGATGACTTAATGCCCAACATTCAGTGCACATAAATAGCTGCTGATGATGATGATGAGCGCAGCAGGGAGGAGGGGAAGAGGGAGGGAGCCAGATCGCCACCGCAAACAGATAAGATTTTTATTTTTTCCCTTTCTTCCAGGCCCCGCCTATGGTGTCCCCAATGCCCGTGGGGCCCCCGGGTAATTGTCCAGCGTGCCCTTTCGGAAAGACTGCCCTGTGTCTGTCCCCGCAGCAGCAGACCTGTGAATCGAGGGCTGTGGTGCAGTTTTCTCCCTTTTGGGCTGCTTATTCAGTCTTGCCATTAGCATATGTTTGTCTAAGAAATTAAGTCATACATGTAGAACATACAGTGAAACTTTCATTAAATCAATTATTGTTGCATTGATTGCTTCATCTGTTCCTCAGACAACTTTGGTAATGCTGCAGCTAATATATGCAGTTGAGCAGTGACCCTCAGGGATGTGTGCATTTATTATTTAGAAAAAAACATTCTTGTTTGGTGTCTGTAGATGAACTTCATCCCCAAGATGGGAACAATACCTTCAAATATGTGCCTTATCAATTTGTGATGGTGCTTTCTGTACCTACCATGGTGACTATGGATAACAGGGAATCAAGATTACATTTTGGAGAATGAGTCTGAGAAACGGCTACCACATCCAAGGAAGGCAGCAGATGTATAAATTACCCACTTCCCCAAACTACAGAAGCTCAGACAAGTAACCAGGGAGTTGGTAATAAAGGCAGAAATCCAGCATTTGGTTGGAAGACATTAGCAGTTTAGTAGACCAAATTGTTGAGCCTGATGTCCCAAGTAAGAAACCACATTGGATCCTTTATAGCCTAATTTCTCACAAAATCTATTTTATATTTTCTAGTGTGAGGCTGCGAATTCCCCCGATATCCATACTGTGATATTAATCTACGGAACCAAGTTAAGGTTCAGTGGAAAGAAAGTTATGGTCTGAGGCCTAGCTACTAACCAGGCGTGAATGACCTGCAGCCTCTCCTTCCCTATCCCCCAGGAGAGACTTGCATATAAGACTCACGCATAATTAGAGCATATCACGCATATCAGAGCTGCTGCAGACCGGGTCCGCATGCCAGGGACTCACCCGGGATCGCCTGTACTTAACCGGGCGGCACACAAATTACCACTACACTGGGGCTATATACTGTTACACCCTAAAGGAGACTTCAAGCCATAGGGTACCATACCACCACTTAATTTAATTTCATTATCGGCACTCTCCAGACCGGCCAAGGAAGAAGGTACCACTTTCCCGCCTGTGTATTGCACAGGTGGGTGCCATTTTAAGACATATCAAAGCAGTCAGTGAACAATCTCAACAACCAGTCAAGTACATAGCACGCAGAATACTACAACTAGGAGTACATAAGTGTTCCTCCACCAGAAGCTAAACAGCGGTGAGTCACTGTTGAGAGTGTTTACAACTAGTTCTGTCCGAATACTATTGTCCGGGGCTTCCGCTCTACTCCCCCTGGATGAACAGTGCCTACATCCAAAGGGCAATAGATCTCGCTAATATAAAGAGGGGCACACTTGAGGCTTCTTTGGGGCAATGCGAAACCCAGATATATATATAAAGTCCAGGGATTAACATTAACAGCACCCTCCGAGAATAACAGCTCAGTATAGTTTTTATAGAACCAAAGCTTGTCACCTGACTTGTGTGCTTTTGCCTCCTGCAGGGAAATAGTCTATTTGGACTCCTTGTGATGTTCTCTATAAACTAGCCCAATGTTACTTACATGAACCTCTAATACTGCCGGCAGCTTCCTAGCAGCAACAACTGATAACTTGCTCTCTACTGCCACCAAGTGAACACTACTGGAAGGACAGTGTTTCTATGCAAGTTACAACCCCAGCTAAGATTAAGGTAAAGACACAGGGGCCTATTTATCAAAGGTACCCCTCCCTCTTAAATCCCCGAAAACTGTTGTTTTTGGGGATTTACAGCAAAATCACTATGTATTATTGTAGCATTGAAGCAGATATCTCAGATATATGTTGCTTTGCATTTATTAGCGTTTTTCTGAGCACTCCCCATAACAGTCTATGGGGAGTGCTCATTAACGCTATGTATCAAAGTGTCCCCTCTGAAATGTTTCTCTTTTTATACATGTTAATGTACGCCATCCGAAGCTGGCGTACATTAACGTAACTGAAATATTTTGCAGCTGTCAACTCTGCTCTGTAAAGCAGAGTTGGACAGCGCATGTGTGGAGGGATCATGTGATCCCTCCCTGTCACATGACTTACCTTTTTGCCGTCCAGGAAGTTAGTGCGCATGCCTGAAGTTTTCGGTCGGCGCATGCGCACTAACAAAAAAGAGAAGATCATTGCAGCTTTCTTCAATGAGAAAACGCTGCGATGAAGAGGTGAGTCACTTCTCAGGGACAGCAGGTTATTGGCACTGCTGTTCCTGAGATTTTTTTTTATATATTATCGGAAACTTTCAATCATTATCAAGGAGATAAGAATTTAAAAGTTTCAACCCAAAAAAAAAGAAGAATGATAAATAGTCCCTACAGTGTGGCTACATATATCTTAAAAAATAAGACTGCCATGATACATTCCTTATTAATGGCTCCTTAAATACCTGAGAATGCTTTAATCCCCATCCCTCACAGAGTAACCATACGATTTAGCTTGCAATTTACATCTAATCCCTGAAAGGATTATTAATTGATTATCAACTGTTCAAACAATATGGGGCCTCAAGCAAGCAAGACAGTCCCCCACTCCAAGTCTCAACCAATCAGATTCTAGCTGTCATTTTGAAGAATGTACTAAATAAATGATTACTTGAATCTGATTGGTTGCTATGGGCAACATCTTCACTTTTTCAAACCCGCAGTTTAGTAAATATACCTCCAAGTCCCCTAAAAACTGTAATACACAGCTGGATAGTGATCATATTGATTACCTGTCACAGATTAGCTGCATCCAAAACATATCCCAACGTTAGCAGATCGAAATGAACCACTGACAGTGGGGAAGATGCAGCAACTACTCGCTTCTTTATAAGCTGACATCACGGCTGAACTGAGAACAAACCTAAGGGAAATGAAAGAAAATATTATAGGTCTAGGAGGATGCACAGACCATACAGAGAATGAGATGAGACAGCTAGTGGAATCCTATAGTGACCTAATAAAAGCTCATGAGGCATTACAAATAAAGTAGGGACCTAAAGAGATAAAATAATATACTTGGAAGATAGGCCACGCAGGAATAATATTAAAATCTGGGGTATCACCGAATTAGTTAACAATGCAAGCTTAACTGATATCATCATTACACTCTTCAAGAAGTTGGTACCTTCCGAACCTGAAACAAACCTGCTGATTAACAGTATCCATCACCTCACAAAACCAGAATGCATGTCGGATAAAGAGCCCAGGGACACACTCGCAAGACTCCATTACTTCTAAGTACAAGAGAGAATCCTCAAAGCAACTAAACCAACTACAACCTCATCAGAGTTCTGTGTTATTCGCTTACCACTCTGGCTAAGACTAGGCTCTTCCATCAAGTTACCTTAACCCTGAGAGTAGTGAGTATTGCATAAAGATGGGGCTTACCGGCAAAATTGATGGTCCAATATAATGGTTCTTCAATTGTACAGAAAAGAGGATAGCAAAAAGGGAAAAAAAGAAAATCTACCGCACCAGTCTAACTTGTATAAAGATGTTTTATAGTGAAAATAGTATTAAAATATCATATTATCAAAATAATTTCAAATTTGAATTCACATCAGTCGTGTTATTAATTTATACTATGGGGAAAGTGCCCTTCTTTATGACCAATTAAATTACATACAGAAAAAAAGAGAATAAAATATTTTATTGGAAAGCACTATCTATATGTCTAAAAATAAAAAAATATAACCTTTATTAATCCATAATTTAAAATACCAATTTAATTACCAGGAAATACTTTTGTGTAAGCAGCAAAATATAAAATACAGTGAGATAAAGATAGTACTAGTGTTGAAAAATTGAAAATAGTGATTAAAATTAAGTCTGTGGTTGTGAATTTTAAAGAATCACGTATCGTCTGATATTATATAGCCTTATTGGCACCCCTAGGAATTCCTTCATATACTGCTTCCTTGTTTTGTCTGCTTAACTGAATGCTGAGTCGTACACTACAAGCGCTGGACCTGTCATTCATTCAAACCAGCTGAGGTTGTAGTAGCCTATTAAACTTTCTTGGGCCAGGGAGACGATAGGCGAGAGGATGGCGTCAAGACACCTAAAGACTATGGGGGGTATTCAATTAGGATTCGCGCCCGCGACTATGCGCGGCTTTGCGTGTAAAGTGTCATTACGGTACTGCAACAACATGGATTTCCCCTCGCAACCCTATGGGATACGCACGAAAATCCGCAATTTTGCGATATCGGTACCCGTGCTGCCGCGCGTAATCGTGGGCGTGAATGCTAATTGAATATGCCTCTATGAATTCACAGATGAAGTAAGATCTAAATCTGCCTCACCAGTCCAAACTGATGGAATCTCACATTGTAATATACTTGTGAAATGTTTGTTTCATCTAAATGTGTTGTTTTCCCCCTGGACTGCCCCTTTATGCTTGTTCTTCAGGGACTACTAAAGCTACTTACCACACCTACCCACAGTTCAGCAAAGGTATTGACAAGCTTCTCCACAACATATGAAATGTCAGTCAGTGAGTACCTGTAGAGACTCATTCTAATGTTGGTTGTGTATCTCTCTGAAAGGCAGTGGTTCTCTGAGAGAGATAATTATCTTTGTTGTTTTGGGTTGTTACCTAAAGCTAGCAATGTGGATAGGCAAAGATGTAGGTTATAAGCTTGGATGTGAACTGCCTCCTTTCTCTAAATAGCACTCGGGGCTGCCCTATCAGCTTCCCTGTAAACATAGGCTAAAGAAACTTAAGTTTTAAATATTATGGTGTTGTTAGCAAAAGTTAGAGTTTGTTATTTAGTCTCACTAGTTGAGTTGTGGGGACTAAACCATTTCCCCCACATAATTACTTGTTCCACAACTTTCTGCAACAAAATTGTAACTCTCTATAACAGCTATTTTAATTTGGTTACTTCCCAGCCCAAAACTACCCAGCCCCCTATACTCTCCTCACCCCCTTCACAGACAGAATACACTAAACAACAAAATGACTACACATATGCATGAGAAAGATTACCTGTAACCTTACATCTAGGCTTGGTTAAAATTAAATTTGCCTGTGTTGATACTGATGTTGTCAAATCCAACGTATGCTATCCGTGGATTGATGCCGAGCTTATATACAATCAAAGGAAATCTTCCTGCATGCATGCATTACGATCGATCGGAGAACAGAATATACACAGCACCATCTCTTCTGTATAGAATCTGCTCTGTTTAATGCATACCAGGTTCACATTTTTATAGTACTTGTGAAGAACTTGTTGATGTGCAAAAATAGTTGATGAATCACAAGATCAGTTTCCTGACAAGCCTGTGGTTGTACTTATGGTGGAATTTTCCAAGAAGTTTGAAGGTAGCACATTATTTGTAATAAGCTACTTCTACAAATGTCATCTTTACTTCTGCCTCTAACGTCCTCTACAAAACTTCTTACAATTTCTAAAATATATACATATATCCCTGAGCATATTAAAATGTGAAGCATTCTTAAAGGTACACTACATTTTGTATAAAATACATTATCATTCCCTTCTTTTGATTCACCTTTTAATCTAGAAGCTCTAAACTATACCCTGCCTGTAGTCCTATTTGGCTCCTGTGTAGACCCTACTCCACAATATAATTCCCTAAAGGTTTTATACAATGGAATCTTATAGATTCATTCAAGCCTACTGTCCGTACCAAATAAAATCTCACCTCTTTCATGGGAAAGGAAAAAGGAAAGGGAAGGAGAAAATATACAGTGCGCTCGGCAAGTGTTATATGTCCTTATCTGTGTGGAGTTTGTATGTTCTCCCCATGTTTGCGTGGGTTTCCTCCGGGTGTTCCGGTTTCCTCCCACACTCCAAAAAAACATACTAGTAGGTTAATTGGCTGCTATCAAAATTGACCCTAGTCTGTCTCTCTGTCTGTCTGTCTGTGTGTGTGTGTGCATGTTAGGGAATTTAGACTGTAAGCTCCAATGGGGCAGGGATTGATGTGAATGAGTTCTCTGTACAGCGCTGCGGAATCAGTGGCGCTATTTAAAAATAAATGGTGATGATGATGATGATGATGATATGTCACTTATTTCACAATAGAAAGGATTGTCCATTGTGCTGTATATCTTCATGTGGGTAGGTTCCATCATCAGTAATATTCATGGGGACTCCATGAAAGAGGTTCTTGACATCTGCATTGTTCACAAATGGAAGTGGTGCTTGGGGTTCCACACAAAGCGCATTTCTTTAGCGGGGTGTACAGTACGGCAGTTAAGGTGTGGTAGCTTTAATTTTTCTGGAAGAGAAACACTTAGCTTTAATACACTTGTTGATAAGCCACATCATCAGTTTTATTAGTGTATATATATATATAGATATATATATATATAATAAGGATTAGTAACAGTCCTTGAAATACAAAATGTATCAGATCTGGGGGTAAATGTATCAAGCTGAGAGTTTTCCGGCGGGTTTGAAAAACCAATCAGATTCTAGCTATCATTTATTTAGTACATTCTACAAAATGATAGCTAGAATCTGATTGGTTGCTATAGGCAATATCTCCACTTCTCAAACCCGCCGGAAAACTCTCAGCTTGATACATTTACCCCCTGATATCCATACTCCTATACCCTTGAACCAATTGGCCAGGTTCAGTCATATAAACCATCCTTCTAGATAAGCATTTCGAGTGTGCTCCTTTAAAAATTTATATTTCATGTCTCTTATTTCTTGTAAGTGTTTATCAATTATTTCCTCTGGGACATCTGTGTCATTAATGAAAAAGATGCAACACTGAGCTCTTTGTTTGTGGGGCTCCGGCACCATCTGATACACTTTTCTTCAGGAGGGTGTCCACAATATTCACAAATACATTTCTGTATTGGTGGTAAGCCCCTACAGTCATCGGTTGCCCTTTCCTTTATGTATTTGAGTTAAACTTTCATTGGAATTTTTCTCATTATGTATAATGATCTCTACACTACTATTGGTGTGAGTCTGGTTCTTTCAGACCTGGTTTCCTTTTGTAGACTGATAAACACCTATAGCGCAAAACAAAAGAAAATAACTTGCAATTAATATACCTCCCGCTAATATCATTGAACACCACTCTCTGGTGTCCCTTGGACCTTAAAGTAACTTGTATTTATACATTTTACTTAGACTCCCCTTGTCTGAAGGTGTCTGTTTCTTGCACCTTCACTGCCGTGGAAGTAGTCAATAAGATCTGGTATGTTCCTTCAAACCTGGGTTCAAGAGCTTTTCTAACATGTTTTCTTTATAACAACCCAATCTCCAGGTTCCTATAGATGAGTGTTAAGATCCTTGTTTAGATCTGGCATGGAAGAGAACACCTTGCAGTGGATGTTAGTCAATTGTTTCCTGTTTGTGCCATTAGTTTCTGCATTTTTAATTTTAATGTACCATTCAGCCTTTCTACCCGCCCACTACTCTGGGGATGTGTAGTGCTGATGTGATACCCACTTCTTCTGGTACCTGCTGTAGTTCCTTCCCATAAAATGGGTACCTCTGTCACTCTCAATCACTTCTGGAACCCCATATCGACATACTACTTTGAAATTTGTTTCTTTGCCATTTCTTTGTTGGTTGATGTTCTACAAGGCCACACCTCCACTCAGTGACTAAATAATGCAGTGCACACAACATACTCATAGACAGCTATTTTTGGCAACTGTATGAAGTCAATCTGCAGCCTTTGGAAAGAGTACACAGTCTGTGGGGTACTTTTGGATGGGACTTTTACAGTCTTACCAGGATTGTGTAAAGCACATATCACACATCGAGATACATATCCTTGTGCAGCTTGTGCAAATCCAGGAGCCACCCAGTTTCTTCCCAGGTCCTTTAACATGGTGTCCTTGGACACATGGACCTTTCCATGTAGGGCTTGTGGCATCACTGGGTACAATGCTTTTGGCAAACAATAGTGATCCTGCAACCGCCATTCATTTCCTTGTTCCTCTGCCCCCAGCTTCTTCTGGGCTTATTCTTGAAATTTTATGAGTGTCTCTTAAGTCTAGGATTGGGGGTAGGGCCACAGCTTTATGCTCACAGGGTTCAGTGGCATTGCATTACCTTTAGGGCATTACCTTTGGCTTCTGAGGTCTGCTCTCTAGTGTGTGCCTGTACCTTTATCACCGCTAGTTGCTTAGGCAGTTGAAGAGCAGCAAACAGGGACCTAATGAGTTCTGCACACCCTGTGTATGATGTGCCATCAATATAATATCGGGAACCATCTACAAACAATTCTAAATCAGCATTCGGGAGAAAAAGAAAACGTTTATGTATTTTCTGTGTCTTGCAGCTGCAGTCCTTGATAAGTTTGTTAAACCATAACTAAGCTGTGCCAAAACAGGCTACAAACTTTTTTTTTCTTGGTGCAACAAGCTTACCATCATTACCATCATTACTGCGCCACAAACCTGTGTGGGCAGGTTCACATCCTCATTGCTTGCCATCTGGAGAACTTCTGTGAAGAACAAACTTTTTGCATAGAGATTAACATTTATTCATTAAGGATTAAAGTAACTGTCATTAATTCACATTTTTGTTCTTCAATCCTTATTCTGCTGCTTACTTTTATTACTTTACCAGCTCTGGTATTAAACTATTTGCCAATCAGTGTGTGTCCACCCCCTATCACTGTGTTTCCCTCACTCTCCTGTAAACCATCATCATCATCATCATCATCATTTATTTATATAGCGCCACTAATTCCGCAGCGCTGTACAGAGAACTCATTCACATCAGTCCCTGCCCCATTGGGGCTTACAGTCTAAATTCCCTACTATAGACACACACTCAGACAGACAGACAGACAGGGAGAGACAAGGGTCAATTTTTTATTTTTTATTTTTTTTATTTTTATTGCAGCCAATTAACCTACCAGTATGTTTTTGGAGTGTGGGAGGAAACCGGACCACCCGGAGGAAACCCACGCAAACACAGGGAGAACATACAAACTCCACACAGATAAGGCCATGGTTGGGAATTGAACTCATGACCCCAGTGCTGTGAGGCAGACGTGCTAACCACTAGGCCACTGTGCTGCCACAAACCATCAGGTAACCAGTGAACATTTTGTACAGTAGGTGGCTGCTCATTAAATAGTAGAATTGCACCGCACCAAGTAAACCATTATTACTCCTTTTGTGTTTATGATAGGTAAATATTTTATTATAATACTTGATGGAGGGTGCGCTCACACACTGAATTTGAATCAATACTACATTGTGGAAGGGAGAAAAGCGTGTTGAGGAATTGAGGCACTCAAATGGGCATTTAAAACTTATAATTTTTATTAGTAATCTTTAAAAATAAAAAGCTAATAATTTAAATCCAACAAAGGACTTGTAGCGAAAATATTAAAAAGTGAATCTGAGTGATTAAGACATAAAAAATATTAGTAACTGTTAAGAAGGTAGACAAAAAGCTACCTAACTGCGATGCTGCTCTTTGTTTTTATATAGCATCAATATTATTCGTTAAGTAGACCAAAATTATAGATAAAGACCAACAGGTTGGTTCCACCTATATTAAATTATATTAGGTGGAACCAACCTGTTGGTCTTTATCTATAATTTTGGTCTACTTAACTAATAATATTGTGGCCGTAAGGTATCCGGGCCTACCGGTGAATTTACCGGTAGCCCGCTGGGCCAGTCCGACCCTGCACCTATATACATACATTTACAGTACACAAATTATATGACTTTGAATTTCAACATCAAAAGTATCTGTTACAGGGAAGGTAATTTTGTTAGAAGTCTGCCTTATGCAAATGCTCAAGATACTCAACAACCATTAAGCTATTTTTCCTATACATGTGACTAGCAACTAACCCTTCAGTAAAACTTGTTTTTAACTCATTTTAATGACAGATTCACAACACAAATAATGCTAGTCACAATATTTTCACCTCCTGGGTCCTTAATTTTGCAGCATTCCACATTTTACACATTTCTTTACTCTCCAAATATTCAGTCCTGTCTTACATTTAAATTTCCACATATATTTTGATTTTCCAGATCTCTTAACTTCCCTGTGCCACCTCAAACAATCTCTTGGGGTTGGATCTCAATACCCCTTTTGTTTGTCAGGATTCAAACCCAGTGCTTCTGCCTCTTTGGACTGCTGCTCTACTGACTGAGCTATTCTGGCTGCTGGACAGTTCCTTGCTGTTATTTTGTGTTCCAGATCAGTTCCTGTGATCTCCTGATGTCCCAGCATGCCTTAGCTCCACCCCTTGACTTCCTATAAAAGCCTAGCCAGTTCCTGTCACCAGTGCCTGATTATTGTGCTCTGTGCCTGTGATCTAGCTCCTGCTCCTGTTCCTGATTTCCAGCATCTAATACTCGTGTACCGACCTTGGCTTGCCCTCCACTTCGCCTCTGCCTCAACCTTTGGACCTCTTCGCCTCTCTGTGTAGCGAACTCCGCTGCTCCCCCCGCCTGATTCTTATTCCCTGCTTCACTTACCTGGTTCCACGCTGCAGCTCTCCTCCAGCGCTGTCTCTGTGCTTCCTGGATCGGCAATCACTGTTCTGCGCATGCGCAGAACGTCCTAACCCTTTTCTCTGCTTCTACTACCCTCTATTGGTTGCCTAATTGGAACTACACTATTTAATGCCTTCCTGACCTGAAATCTGTGCTGGTTCTTTCAGTCAGTCTCTGACATCAGTACTGAATACAGCTCCTGTGACGTCTCAAATTTCCGGGGATTCCTACTCAGCCTTTCCGAGTTCCTGCACCTCCGGGCTCCTACGCCACAGTATATTCCGCTATTCCCTCCTGGAGCTGGTTTCACCTCATTATCGCTACCATCTCCAGTGACAACGCGGAAGGCTATCCGGTAGATTCGCTCCTAGCAACATCTCTTGGCTCATCTTCTCGTCAGTTGCCAGTAGCAACGCATACTACCTACATCAGTCTACACTCTCTCTCTCTCTCATTGTGCGCTGGGAACTTCCTAGGGGGCCGCGGCCTGCAAGTGGAAGCCGCAAAGTCCATATTCCCTTGCGGGGATCACTGGTGAACACCATTTCGCTTGTTAGACTCTGCGCCCCTAGATAAAGTCACATCAATTCCAGTGAACCACCAGGATCCAGTTGTCCCTCGTTGGAATCATGACACCCAGCTTGTTTGACCTTTCTTACCATCTCATCTCCTGTTAGCCAGCCTTCCTCCCTGCCATTGGGCTCCTATCCTGTCTCCGGACCGTGACATCGTTATTGTCACATTGCCACTTGCAACACTCTAGTTACTCCATCCACACATGTCAATTACTTCTCTTACATCTGCCATTTCTGCACATTCACATACATAAATCAATTCCTCCATGGTTTACAGCTACGTTTCACATTTTTCTCTTAAGTTATGTTTATCAATATATTTTGACATACTCTTTATCATGTGTTGTATCTTAATTGGATCAAAACTGCCATCTTTGGTCAAACCAAACTTGTTAAACAATTCACCCATTCCTACACAAAATTCCTTGCCATGGATATATTCTATTATGTCCAGAGGCATTCCTGGAACATCAGATTCTGTACTATTGTTATTACCCATGATCAAAATACCTTATGACTTTTAGTAACAACTATTGTTATTTCCCCTGGTCAAAATACCTTATGACCTAATCTAAATACCTTTTGACTTGAAACCACAATTAATACAATCTGGACCCGTACCTAGGTCCCAAAGAATTAAATTCCTTATCAAATTGTGTATCTTATGGATTCCAGTGCAATGACGTTACACTTTGGCCATCAAATTTTCAAAGAACAACAGATAATATGCAAAACATACCTTAAACAAAGCAAATATAATTTTTTTCCTCTGATTGGCTGTTCGAGGCACAGCAATACACAGACCAGGCCGGACTGTAGAAAGACACAGAGGCAAAGCAGAAAATTGCTGACCACGTGGATTTATGCATCTGTGTCCCTCTCTGATCCGAAGATCGTTCCAGGGGTCACTGGGCGCTGACCATCTCGGTGGGACCTCCAAATAAATGTCAAATCAACGTATACTATCCGTGGATTGATGCCGAGCTTATACACAAGCAAAGGAAATCTTCCTGCATGCATACATTACGATCGATCGTAGAACAGAATATACACAGCACCATCTCTTCTGCATAGAATTTGCTCTGTTTAATGCATACTAGTTTCACATGTTTAAGGTACTTCTGAAGAACTTGTTGATGTGCAAAAATAGTTGATGAATGACAAGATCAGTTTCCTGACAAGCCTGTGGTTTTACTTATGGTGCAATTTTCGAAGAAGTTTGAAGATAGCATGTTATTTGTAATAAGCTACTTCTACAAATGCCATCTTCTGCTTCTAACATCCTGTGCAAAACTTCTTACAATTTCTAAAATATATACATATATCCCTGAGCATATTAAAATGTGAAGCATTCTTAAAGGTACACTACATTTCGTATAAAATACATTATCAATGTCTATCACTGCTACAAGACTGAATTCCCCTAATAAGTGGAGGTTGGCATTCAGAACCTTTGTGAACAGTAAGGCAGAAATTGTAGCTTTATTTTGTATAAAGTACAAAAAAACACAGGTCATACGTTTCATTCAAATGTACACAGTACACCGTAAGACATGATCATGCATACGTTTTAGTACAATACAGGGCATAAAGTACAAGACATGACATCCTACACTATATACATCAAGTACTGCACTAACCATTCAAACTTTAACCAATATCGCAGTACAATAAAAATACATTGGATGTGAGGGGTAGGTAGGTGAGAGGGGTAGGGTGATGGAGTCACGAGCAAAAAGTAAGGCAGAAATTGTAGCAGTTAAGGAGATACATTTTATGTCCCAGGTTCCACTGCAGCTTTTTAACCATAAATATCCGAACTGCTATACTGTCTGTAGACCTTTTATAAGACATGGAGTGACCTTACTAATAGGAACTAACTGCCCATTCACTTTAGAACAGAAAATATCTGACATAAATATGTAATCTTTGTTGGCAAATTAGAAAATAGAGATGTTACATTAGCATCAACTATGTGTCTCAAATCAAGTCCCACTTTATACAATGAAAGTTTTGCAATGAAATACAGAATATTATAGGGTGATTTTTGTATGACCCCCTTCCAAAGATGGGCAGATTTGAATTCCCCAACCAAACTAGGGAGCCCCCCAAAACAATTCATCCCTGGTATTAAGACAGACCCTTTTGAGCATAATTTATTTGATCTAAGCATTTAACTGTCAAGAAGACAGGGCAGGGCAAGTCACTTCATTTTGCCTCCGACCCTGCAACAAAATTGTAATTTTATTGCGGGGGCGGGGTCAAAATGACGTGATTTACTGCACAATGCATAATTTTGGAATTCAGTAGTCGCCCAGAATGTGGGCAATTATGAGTTAGAAATATGCTTAAATCAGAGTGGATTGAAAATGAAGTTAAAGAGACTATAAAATCAGCACTGAAGGATAAAGCACCAGGCATGGACGGATACATGAATAACTTCCACTTTATTTTCCAGTAGGAAATTTTGTTGATCCTAAGTAAATTATAATATACAATGAGGGTTCTGACAGAGACCAATTTCTCTAAGACATGATTTAAGCACATATTATAACCACCACAAAGCCCAATAAAGATCCAGCATACTGCAAATGCAGATCCATTTAACAAGCCAAGGTCAGGAGCAAGAGAATACAGCAGTACTGATAAACAATCCAGGGCAAATACTGAGAGTCATACTAGGTTCAGGATATAGGGGACACTAGATCAAGCAGGAACTATCACTAGCATTGGTATGTAACAGGAAGGGGTTTATAAATAGGGTAAAACCAAGGAGAGGTTGCAGAATGATTAGCTGCATGTGTGCAGCAAGTGATTTTAAGCAACTGCACACTGGCAGACTGAGAGCTGAGGAGATGCTGGTTGCTAATTAAGTAGCAACTTGCTAGATCAAGGCTACAAAAAATGGAGAGGACGCTGCAGCTGTTGCTAGGCAACAGCTGGAGAGTGTAGCAGAGTGTAGCAGCGAACATCCACGGAACGGAACTGACATTAGGGCACAATCAGCTGTATCTTGAAAGAGAGAGGAGGCTAGTAACAGATCTGGCATGTGATGGTGACCACCATATTCCTAAACAAATCCCGACACAATCCATTGCTGCCTAACAGGGAAAGGATGCCGGCAACAGATCTGACATGCGACCATGATCAACATATTTCTTAACACGTAAGGGCGCAATCCAGTGCCGCCTGACAAAAAAGGACACTGGTAACAGATCTGGGGGTACATTTACTAAACTGCGGGTTTGAAAAAGTGAAGATGTTGCCTATAGCAACCAATCAGATTCTAGTTATCAACACAACCATACATAGATGCTAGGATTAATCTGACATCACTTAATATAAAATCTGTCCCAATCAATTCAAATTTTGTTGTAAACCCCTCTGGTGGGCAACCTAACTACACTAGTAACTAGGCACAGCCTTGTCAAATCCCCAGAGACAGCCCTTTTACACTACTTCCTGCTATATGCCCGTCCTACGATAGTTATGTTGCGGGATTTCTCATTCCACTAGAGCGGCTATTGTGCAACGGTGTAGAGATTTCTCCACCCCAATTGGCTGAAATTAAAGCAAAAGTCCATAGAAGTTTTCAGATAGAGACAGTGGGGTTGAAATACCCAATGTCATTGTCATCTCTACAGGTTAAATGGCATCTGTTCAGTACTGAAATGAACCATAGAAAGAAAAATAAATATTAGCTATAGAACTTGCAATTTCCCCTATGCATCTTGTAACATCGATGCTATGTAGATACCAATATTACTGATGTACCTACCCTATTCTTTTGTTCTGTACCCCACAAACAACTTAAAATTCAATAAGAATTAATAAGTAAAAAATAAAAAAGCTCTAGATCCTCCAAAGTGTTGTGTTTTATGAATAATTTCAGGTAAAGATAAGATTAAGAAGACAGAAGGAGGAGGAAGATGGTAAATATAAGCACTGATGTGAAGAGGAGAGCTGAAAGCAGGAGTGAGGAAAATGAATAAGGAATAAAAAAACTAAAAACCATACAAACCAATACATGACTCAGACACCTGTTTCCAAGCCCTCTCAACTCCTTTGCCCCCCAGCTGGTATTAAATAGACATTGCCCTAGTCAAAATAGCTTTGTGGGACAGATTAAAAACTTGAAGCATTTGTACAGAAGACCATATATTGCTAAAAGGGAAGGGGTTTATGTTTATGTTGAAAATGTGAGTGCTGAAAGCAGTAGCAATTAAAAAGGTAAAAAGCTAAGTAATGAGGCATATGGAAATTTCCGCACCCCTGGGAAAAGGCAAAAACAATAATAAGTTACACTCAAAACGGAGACAACAAGCAAACAAATAAAATAACAAACTTGTACAATCATGGGCAAGCCAACACATTACAAAGTGAAAAAACTTTGTATTTCACATTTGGTGACCCCTATTTCCACTAGCTTTCCACTAGTGTAAGTGCCTAGGGATATCACATTTTTGTATTTATTAAGCCAGCAAATTAGATAAATGAAAACCTTATCATGGGAAGAGAGAGATTAACAGCATAAAAATAAAGCAAAGGAGAAAAGTACATGTTTAAACAGAGAAAATTGAATGATCACATGACTTGGTAGAGAATGAGGGTTGTCTTCTAATAAAATTAACCTGTAAATAGTAATATCTCTTCTGGTTAGAAGACAGAGACACGAGTAGAAGAACTGGCACCTACAAGTGTAAGAGTGAAACTACAGGTAGAAATTTCTTTGAAAAATGATCTGCCACCTGTTGGAGAGAAAGGAAACATAGATGAGGAAGAAAGGCGGGAGAAGGACGCAAGAAGTCACAAGCTACAGGAAGTTCCAATTTAACTATATCAAATGGAACACTATCTTATGCAGGAGTAGTGAGTGGAACAATGTCAAGATGTATGGCGCAGTGAAGGACTGAGGGCCTGATTCATTATCATTAAGGATAGTTAAGCAAAAAATTGAGGAAGTTTTCTTACTCAAGGTTTCTGGACAAAACCATGTCACAATTCAAGGGGTGCAAAGTAGTTTTTTATTTTGCACATAAGTTAAATACTGCCTGTGTTCTCATGTAGCACACAAATGCTTGATAGCTTTATTTTTACATCGAAATTTAAAGTTGATCTAAGACATGCCCTACCCTAACTATAAATCTTTCCCCACATTTTAAATTTACCTCCCCCTCCAATGCAACATGGTTTTACCTTACTTACTTTTGCTTAACTTTCCTTAATGAATCAGGCCCAAAAGGATCAGTTCTCCTTTACCTTATTCCCATTGTTACACATATCCCTACTAAGGAGCCCTGATACTCTTAAGCTGTAGTACGAGAAAAGTACATAAACAGGAAGCCTGACTGCACCACCACGGGACTTGTGGGATGTATAGAATGTGTGCTGTATTTAAGGATAATAAATGTAAAATGCATTTTCATCAGGTACAAATCCAGATACCACAACAGCAAAAAGCACAAACCTTGTTGTACTAAATGTTATAGACAAAAAGGCAATGGAACAGCTACTCAAAGTAATTCTATAATTTCCAATTAAGCTACATGAGAAAAGAGCTGCGGTAGATTGCCTTACCAAGTTAAAAGTTATATATATTAACTCAAATATCGCAGCAGTCTACTTAAATCAAAGTTAATGATATCTATTATAACAAAATATAAAAACAGGTATAAATAAGCATAAAATGTATTTAAAATTAAAATGATATAGCTGATGCACTTAGATTTATTCAATAACCGCAGATAAATATCCACAACAGCAAATAGAATATAATGTATAGATATGATTGTTATTAAAGAAATAAAGTCCCATGAATAAGCTTATTGAGGAAGACAGCAATATAGCAGCCTGACCTTTAGTTCAGCCAGGGAGCCAGTAATATGGAACGGAGCTTTAGTCCAAGCCGCAACTGCTTATAAAGCAATATTCTGGCATGAATCTCACTGTTTCTAGTCCACTGGGATCATCATTCCTCCTGTGAATAGGTCTTAAGAAAGCCAGGTTGCATTTTTAAACGCTGATTCCAAATTATATCCTGCACTGTGGAAGCGAAATGGTGATAGAAACTGCACCGCTCCAACAGTCCAGCCAATCGCTAAGCTAAGTTTTAATTTGGTAAGGCAATCTAACGTTACTGTTTTCCTACAAATTCAAATACAAGCAGGTCTGCCAATTATAGGCAATTACATGTATGTTGTTGTGGGTTTTAAAAGTGTTATTCTGCATTACTGTAACACATACCTCCGAACATTTTGAATCACGAAAACGGGATACAAAATGCCCAGCTTCCATTCTGCCCAAACTCCGCCTACAAATGCTCAAATTTAGGTGAAACTCTGCCCACTTTTGGTTAAGCCATGCCCCTTTTGCAGCCCGAGAGTTGGGATATCCTGGCAAAATTAGGACAATTGGGAGGTATGGTAACAGCTTGCACTCATACTAAATTTTCCATCATTTTCCAGAATTGACAACAATCTGTCTGTACATTTTAAATTTGCTCACCTCCAGAGCGACATGGTTTTGAAAAGGTGCAAAACTTTGCTTATTAACTGAATTTTATTCCTATTTCTAAGTGAGGCCTCCTAACATTTTAGTTCCCGAATAGCACTTAGCTCTCGCACTTCTTGACTTACTGACTATTGATTGCACACTGCGGATCTCAGTTCTGACACTTTGGAATACAGCTATAAAAGTTTGGAATTACATTAGATTTTTTTTAATGAGAAATATCTCATAAGCAGAATAGTGGGTACACACCAGGGTCCTGCTATACACTGAAAACCTAACAATTGGAAGAGCAGCTGGGAAAAAAAGGTTTAAAGTTTGGGAAGTTATGCGGCATGAGCAAAACATCTTCACAGCTTGTCTTTGGAAGTGTGTTAAATTCAGGCAAGTCCTTGTAAGGTTCTGTGATCCACAGCAGAGTAATTATAGGATTAAGACTTATAAGCAGGAGAGATGGATACGTTATCGCTCTTAAATCCCCCTTTGTGCATTTAAGATGTTGGGTAGTTGGCAATGACTTATGTATATATTTCTTAAAACATTTGAAGAAAATAATACCTTGCCCATCATTAAGCAAGGGTTATGTGAGTGGAAGAATTAATTAATTTAACTGAACACCAACACGTAACAGCCAGTGAACAAAATGAAAAAAGTAGGGTATTTCTGCAAGACAGATTATCAGAAACATACATCAAAATCAACCATAAAGTAAAATGTAATTGAAACTCTGTGTTGAAATAGCAAATATTCAGTATAAGAGCAGAGAGTGAAGACATTTGAATACAACTATGTATATGTACATATGGAGCTGAGTTACTGCAGCAGTTGAGGAATATATACAGTGCTAAGTGGCACCTAACTAATGTGGATCAAGTGACTAATATTCAATAATTGTGTATATAAAGCAAATGTGACGTGTTTGGATATTGTGCCAAATCGTACAAAATACTGCACTGGGTCTACTGTTTAAATCAAAATCATACCTCCCAACATACAAGTCCCCTGCAGCGTGACAGAGGCATGGCCATGTCATGATGGGGGCGTGGTCTCATCACGATGGTGTGTGGCCACATCCCCAGAGGGCAGCCTAACACTGTAAAGCGCTAGATTGCCCATTAGATATCTTTCTTGCTCCCAGCATTCTCAACCGTGGGATAGACATGTCCCCAGACTGGAGCCCTAAATTTTGGACTGTCCCATTGAGATTGGGACAGTTGGGAGGTATGTCAAAATGAATGTTTATTGTGCATGTCCTCAATTAGAGGTGAACACGTATGCCATGCTTGCTGACTTTTCCCCCGAGATGGGAGGTGTAGTGTGAGGACAAAGGGGAGTGGGGCACAGTAAGCGGCATCATTTTGTTCCCATGATGCAATGACACAATTGGGGGGGTGGGATTTTGCCATTTGCAGGGAATCGCGTCATGGAGGCCCCCATCAGGCCTACTTCAGTAAGAAGTGGGCAGAGTGTAGGTGAATGGTCTGCTACCCGGAATTCGTGAGTCCCCAGAAATTCCGTGAGAGTTGACAAGTAGGAGATAGACACCCAGAATGTATGTAGGAAAAAAAATGTATGTATTCAAATGTAGATGTGAGTTGGACGCATCTCGAGATTCCTCCAAGTTAAAAAAACAGTAACATTAGTAGTAAATGCATTACCCTATTTGTGCACAAAATGTAATAATGTGTAATAATAATGTAATGAAGAGTCGTATCCACAAAAAAGTGTTTACACAGTGTTATTAATCAATGCAAAAGTCATATTTTCAATCTAACACATTAAATTAAATAGAAGCATCTGTTGTTTTCCCCTTTCAAAATCTTTAAGAGATTCTGGTCCATGTTGACATGATGGCATCACGCAGTTGCTGCTGATTTTTAGGCTGCACATTCATGCTGTGAATCTCCTGTTCCACCACATCCCAAAGATGCTCCATTGGATTGAGATCTGGTGACTGTGGAAGCCATTGGAGGACACTGAACTCATTGTCATTGTAGCACGTGCCCTTATGTTTCAAACTTCCATTGTCTCATAAGCTTGCGAGCAGGGCCCTCTTACCTCTCTGTCTGTCTGTATTACCCAGTGTTGTTTTATTAATATTTATTCCCAATTGTAAAGCGCTATGGAATTTTCTGGTGCTAAATAAATAAATGTTGATGATGATGTTGATGATTGTCATGTTTGTGGAACCAGATTGCGATGATGTGTGCTTTGTGACATGGCGCGTTATCCTGCTGGATGTAGTCATTGGAAGATAGCTAGACTGATGCCAGGTGGTACTCACTTTTTAGGCTGCAATAATCCCAACAACAGATAGCCTGACATAAATATTCTGAATAGTAACAGCCCGACAAGGATTAAATATAGACTCACTATATAAGTGACATAGAACTTTTCCTACACCCTGGATTATATTATACAGGCGTCACTTTAAAACCGGCAATCTTACTCTGGTCATTGTAATTCACGTCATTTCTTCATGCCTAAATTTTCAAAGTCACATTTTAGATCTGGTAGCAATTAGCCGTGTAGGAAAAGTTCTATGTCACTTATACAGTAAGTTTATATTTAATCCTTGTCGGGCTGATACTATTTGGGATATTTAGGTTGGCCTAACTGTTGTCGGGATCATTGCAGCCTAAAAAAACGTACCCCATCCAGATGCACATGGTCAGCAATAATACTCTGGTAGGCTGTGGCATGTAACTAATGCTCGATAGGTATTAAGGGGTCTAATGTGTGCCAACAAAACATTCCCCACAGCATTACATCACCATCAGCAGCCCACAGGAGGGACCCATGGATTTATGTAGTTTTATGCCAAATTCTGACCCTACCATCTGCATGTCGTAGCCGACATTGAGATTCTAAGATTACATTTATTCCTCACTCTGGTGTTTAGTTTGAACAACAACTGAACCTCTTGACCATGTCTGAATGTTTTTATGCATTGAGTGGCTCCGCATGATTCGCTTATTAGATATTTGCATTAATGAGCACTGGTATAGATGTACCTAATAAACTGTAAAATATTTAATCAATAATTCTTTTTTTTCAGCTTTCTTTTTTGGTTTATGTCATCCTGATATGGTTTTAACAGAACAAATACCATGGTGGAACAAGAAAAAGGCCAAAGACATGGTAAAGCCTTCACTGGTGATACGAAATGCCAACTGGGTTATCACTGGCATTGACAATGCTATAGCCAGAGGAAGCCACAATATTTTTGCAAGTATATCGGGCTTTTCGCTGTTTGATATATTTTCCCCACTCACTTTATCCTACTTATAATGCATTCCATTACATACCATGTTTTTTTAGATATTTTTCTTGGTTACATGAACATATGTACACTACACACTCCCCAACCATATCATAATCAATTGACTCATTAATATGGCAATCATTAACTTGTTTATCTGAACTATTTTAACAGGCTTGCACTAAAGTTCATGGGGTGAGTGACACAATGGGCAAGAAAAGAAAAGAATCCCACCAGGCTGATATTTTGCAAAATGACATTATATTGATCAAATCCCGGCTGATCCTGCTTTAGTGGTCATTAACATGATGGTGAGTGTCAACAGAAAATTAAATATAATTCTACAAATATATATGTGGAAACACAGGCTGCGAGGTGACATTGGTTAGAGCAGTGCTTGGCAACCTGTGACTTTTCCAGTTGTTTATTCTGCCTGTCAGTGACTGGGAGTGGCTATCCATCAACAGAAATAATACATATCAATGCCAAATATCAATTAGTTTTATATATTGTAGGGATATAGAATCAAATATAGCAGTTCCACAGGTTTTAGCATACGTGTTGGTGCTGTGTGCTGGGTGAAACTGCAGGGAATCCAGTTTAAAACTCAAAAAGCAAAATGCCATTGACCTCTGTCAGTTTGTTGTCTCTCCCTGAGCTCTAATCATCAACTCTGGTCAATCAATTGAATTCCATCTCTTCAGGGACACTCTGCCCATCTGTGTCCAGCTGGACAGTCTGTGTCTACATCCTCTATGGATTTCACTGTCCTCTTCACACTGGTCCCTGCCATGAGCTTCAGATGGGTGTGGTCCAACATTATTGCAGCCTATGTCACAAGAACTCCAGTAGGCAGAATAAACAGCATAATACCCATCTGACAACCTCTCTCTCTTTCTCTTCCCCTCCTTGTCCCCCTCTCTCCCTTTCTCTCTCTCTCTCTCTCTCTCTCTCTCTCTCTCTCTCTCCCCCTTTCTCTCTCTCTTCCTGTCTCCCCCTCTCCCTGCCCTCCCTCTCTCTCTCCCTCTCTCTCTATCTCCTTCTATCTCCCTCTCTGTCCCCCTCTCCCTCTCTCTCTTTCCCTCTCCCTCTCTTTTTCCCTCTCTACCTCCTTCTCTCTCTCCCTCTCTCTCCCTCTCCCTCTCTGTCTCTTTCTCTCTCTCTCTCTCTCTCTCTTTCCCTCTCCCTCTCTCTCTATCCATCTCCCTCTCTCTCGCTCTATCCATCTCCCTCTCTCTCCCCCTCCCCCTCCCTCTCTTTTCCTCTCCCTCTCTCTCTATCTCCCTCTCTCTCTATCACTCTCTCCCTTTCCCCTCTCTCTCTCTCTCCCTCTCTCTCTATCACTCTCTCCCTTTCCCCTCACTCTCTCTCTCTCTCTCCATTTCTCTCTCTCTATCCCTCTCTCCCTCTATCCCTCTCCCTCTCTCTCTTTCCCTCTCTCCCTTTCTATCCCTCTGTCTCTCCTCTCTATCTCTCACTCTTCCTTTCCCTCTGTCTCTCTCTCCCTCTCTCTATCCCTCTCCCACTCTCCCTCCCTTTCTCCCTTCCCCTCTATCTCTCCCCCTCTCTCTATCTCTCTCTCCCCCTCTCCCTTTCCCTCTGTATCTCCTTCTCTCTCGCTCTATCACTCTCTCACTCTCCCGCTTACTCTCCTTTCCTCTCTCCCTTCTCCTCTCTCTCTCTCCCCCTCTCTCTCTCTCTGTCCCTCCCTATCTGTCCCTCTCTCCCTCTCTCCCCTCTCCCTCTCCTCCTCTCTCTCTCCCTCCTTTCCCCCTCTCTCTCTCTCTGTCCCTCTCTTCCTTACCCCCCTCTCTCTCTCCCTCCCCCCCTCTCTCTCTCTCTCTGTCCCTCTCTCCCTCCCCCTCTCTCTCTCTCCCTCTCTCCCTCCCTCTCACTCTGTCCCTCTCTTCCTCTCCCTCTGCCTTTCTCGCCTCTCTCTCCCTATCACTCCTTCATACATTTAGCTGCTCTTTATTGATCAATAGTTTAGCTACTTTTATGTTTTGTTTGTTTTCAGTATTACTGATTTGAAGGGTGAAAAATGGGCGACCAAGCAGCACTAATCACATGACAATGCTCCTGGCAATGGAGCTGACATCTCTAGGAGTCCATCCTAAGCTGATTGTGTCACATTGGTTGTGTTGAGCTGCCACATTTAGTGTATTCCCATCGGTTCCAGTGTACAAAAACCTCATCTTGAATGAGCCTCACTATTTGCTCCCGCCATTTTTCCTGTTTCCTACCCACCCAAATTACCATAGACTACATCTGTCCGTGTCTCTTCATTAAACTCAATCTGTCTACAATACAGCCTCATGTCTGCATGAGATATCACCAACATGTTACACAGTGCTGTACAGAGAATGTTTTTTCCTGACATCAGACACTAGCACAGTGGGGCTGACAGTCTAATTTTACACAGGTACAGATGTGCAGACTCAGAAGCAAAATGATTTACTGGTATGTTTTCAGTCTGTGTGAGTAAACCAACAAGGACACGGGGAGAACATACAAACTACAGATTTGAACCCAAGGCTCCTAACTCATAGTTGTCTGCGCTCCTGGAATGTCTGGGAAACTCCTGGAATATTAGGAGACTGGGGACAGCAAGCTAAGCTCATGTATCCCCGCTACACTTCCGGCTTTCGCATGCGGTTGTGCACATTGATGGCCCCTAAGACCTGTAACTTGTGTCCCGCCTGTACCAGTGGGTCCCTGAGTCATCTAGCTGCAGGGGACGCTGCTAATCTCCATTACTGGACAGTCTTCCCAGGTAGGTATGGTCAGTGGAAAGTACAGCATTTCCCTGTCTTCCTGCTATGGTAAACCATACACATCCCAATCTTTTCTGTACAGAATGACAAGCAACTAAGTTTGTGGATATGCGGACATATCCAAAGCTATGCACATTGTAAGCATGCCTATGTTTCTTTCCACATGGCTTTTGCCAGTTTAATTGCATGTGTACTGCACATACACATATTTACAGTCAGTCATTTACTCATCCGAACAAGGTGCTTCTTTTCATACACACATATTGTTTTAGTAAATATCTTAATTGACTAAAACATCCAGACCACACTGAAAGCAAATTAAGTGCTTAGTTACAGTCATGTGTATGTATACAAATAGTTTGTTCTGTCCTGAAATTACTAAACATGTATGGTGTTTGACTGCACTTAACAGGCATTCTGTGTGTATGGACGTCGATTTGCTTCTCTGTTGCAGAACAATTTACATCTTTCATATACACATACATGGTCATCTTTGTATCCTTAGCTGATTGTTAATGTGGATATAGACATATATGACGTAGTAAAGCTTGGGGAACCCCTTGCTTAGCTCAGTTAAAATAGTACTTGCCTACTGTGACAGGATGGACCTCCTATACCACGCTGCCAATGCTTGATGGGGACCGGCTGGACTCTTCTTGCCACCGTCCCGTTTTCTTTATCCCAAATGCACCCTCTAACCGCAGAAGAAGGGGCTTTTGCTGCTGCCACCACTAGGCTCCTTCGCCAGCACTAGAACTGGTTCCTTCTGGGTGATTCTCACTGTGTGTAGTGTACACCCTAGTGTACCTCTCGCTGGGCACCTAGGCTGGTACACCTGACCTCTTCTGTTCAGATGAGGGTTGCTGTGGATGGCACCCCCTGGCCTACCACACTGGCCAGAGCTGCAGGGTAGCGGGCAGAGCATTGGTACTAGACGCTGGGTTCCAACCTCAGAACAGCAGATAACGGATTAGATTTGTCTAATCTGTAGGTCACAAGAATTACAGCATAGGTAAGTAGTTGTCAAAGCAGGATCTTGAAGCAATGATGTTTTATTAGCTTATGTAGTTCTAATAAGGACAGTTACACATCAGTCTGTGGTACTAGCAATCTTTCCAGAAGTTACAGATGAAATAAGAATACATTACATGGTCAAACAGTGCTCCTTTTATACACATTCTGACACATATGTTAGCAGGGGGTAACACCGCCCCCTGATCTTAGATGGCTCTGCAAAAACTGAGATATTACATCAGCTATTTAGTATCAGGATGCAATATGTTCTCCAAATGTGGATTTTAATGCAATACAAAGTTAACAAAATTTGCACCAATCTGTGATATCCTAAATAACATTGTTCAGAGGTTTCCTTTCCCTTTAACAAGGCATAATTACAGGTAATGACTACCTGCTGTGCTTTCAGGCTAAAAGGGCATGTTAGTCACTTCACAAGAAAAAAAAATAATTAGCATGAGGCTACCTCTAGAAAACTTCTCGAAAATCCAATTTCCTCCCTAGGCAATGTCTCAGAAATAAATACATTTCCTATACAGAAGTACAACACAATATAAAAAAAGCAGTACATTTGCAATAATATACAGCGGTGTCCTGCACACTTAATTAAAATAAATATCTACTATAAGTTATTTCTAGGTGATCCAGACACAAATAAGTTATTTATAAGTGATCCAGCCACTCCGGGAATGTCTGGGAATCTCCTGGAATATTGGGAAACCTTCCGGATTCTCAGGTAGTATAGATTTCTAGATCCCTGCTGTGCTTTCCAAACTGCCGGCTCACTCATGCATGTGAGGCTAGCACAGATGCACTTGCAGTATAAGCCTATATCAGAGATCAGCAAGAAGAATGTGGCTTATATATATTGTAATTAATTTGTTACAAGTCCAAAATGTATTTCTTAATGTTTGACTGAGAGATTGTTGCTAGTTAAAGAATTTAGAGCCTATTTAACAACATTTATCCCAGTGATATTTTTTTTTTTGCTCTATTTATTCACCCCATTATCATAACCAATTGGGCCCCCATTCTTCTGCATTAGACCTTATTACTTATCAAGCAGTGCAGCAGAAATTTCACTGCTGCGCTGCATGGTTATCGATTTTGTTGCCATAACTTTTACAAGTAAATATAAAAAACACTTCAATGGCACACCACATTTTGTGTGTTACCTGAGAGTGGGCAACTATGTGCTAATTGTGTCACTGTACTATCATCTATCCCTTTACCTTCTTCTACCTTGCTTATACCTCTCTGACACACACAGACACAAAAAATTGCCATCAGAAATTTTCAGATGTCTACAACCTTTAAAACAGGGCCTCCATCCGACCCTCCTCCAATTTTTAGAACTAGAAGGGAAAGCAGTTCCCATTCTGAAGGCTATTATATAGAGCAGATAGCATACTGATTAATAGTGCACATAGAAGAGGCCATTCTGTTGGCATTTGTACAATGCAGTGAATAGTCTGGTGGCTAGTTTATAAAGCAGACCTCAATCGTTTGGCTAATTTATAAAGAAGACCATCAGCTTGTGGCTAGTTAAAAAAGCAACACTTCTTCTTTCTCAATTCCAAGCCCTGTTTGGTCTCAGTTGTACTCTCTCCATATGGATCTCTCTCTTACAATCCACCCTTTCTCCCTGGTTGGCTCACTTAGGGCAGAATTGTTGAACAGACAATTTTGCAGAGGTGTGATTCAGGACCTCATTCATCAATGGAAAATGAGTGCAATGTGCATTTTAAAAAAACAAAACAAAAAAAATAGCACCTACATCGGGTACACGCACATCTCAATTCAAGGAGCAGATCTGAAGATACGTCTGTTGATGAATATGGGTCGAAGTCCAGACAAGACACTGCAGGATACATTTAAAACATATGTGGAATATCAAGTCACAAAAGAACACTCAGAGAAAAAAAATATTCAATTAATGTCACCTGGTAATAATAAAGTCATCAATGACAAATCATTAAAAATAATAAAAAGTGTTTTTTAATAATTTTTTTATTCCATAAAATACATTCTTTTAGGATGTTATTAATGTCTACTGTACATAAAACACATTTTTACAGTTGCTCTTATTTGCAAACACATGTTCTAGCATGTATACACAGCCGTCATCACTTGTAATCGTCACTTACACCAGATCTGTAGCTGATGTAAGTGATATAACTGAAAATCATGTACCTTAGAGATACCCAAAGCTTAAATCTGACGTTGTTGCGTGCATGATTATGAGATATAAAAAAAGATCCAAAATTCAACATTTAAACTGTGGATGGGTCATATATATATCACTAATCTTACAGCATCTAGTTGCTAAGTTTCTACTAAGATATGGTCTTACCGGAAATGTTGCTGATATCAGCTACTGGTTTCTTGACATAATCACCAGGCACAAGTCTGATATGTATGAATCAGTGAGACAATTAACTATAATTAACCACTGAAGTAACTAAGCATACAGCATACAAGAAAATAATACCTCATATCCCTTAATGTATTATGATCTAGGCATTTGTTTTGTTTGTATGATCATGGTACTCCACAATTAGTTTTCAATGGCACTTCCACTTAAAGAGCCTGTAAGGGATTAGTGCAATTGGACCTCATTTATGAAATGCAATGGATGCCTAGTGCACAACACTTTGGTGATGAAGCCCACCTTGGTATGTGGGGAGGTAAAGGTCACATCAAAGCTCAACCTCCTACCACTTTAAAACCACCCATTTAACTAATTTAAATTTCATGTTTGTCCCTAATTTACTGCTTGACCACAATAATGGCTTAAAATAATCCTTAGATACTGAGGGGTTATCTGGACTGTGAAAACTTTTGTGTGCTTTAAGCTTTGTTACGTGTGTCCATCTAATATAATAGAACAAAACCAAGTCAGAGCTGGTGCAAAAATGTCCTTTTCAAGAATGAAAATGGCTGTGCACCTCTCTGAATAGCATGTAACGCCCCTTACAATGGACTTTCTGCAAGTCCCAGTGTTGCCCTGTTATAGTATGAACAGCCCTGCCTATCATATCCTGCGGCTGGTGAGGGGACCACACCCTGTTTGTCCCCCCATGCTTGGAACGGCAGATCCCTCTTCATCATCAAGTTGATGATGATGACTGTTGACTCGAGTTTGCTGCTGCATCATACACTTTAAGAGTAGCTTCATGCGAATGCATCAATGTGTGTTTTTTTACATGCACTATAAGATATATGCAACTCAGAATAAACAGGTAAATGCATTTTTGTGGCACACATTTTACAACTTTGGAAGTAAATGTGTCCAACTCTATATGAGCCTTTACATACATTGTGATGGGATTATACTCAAAGGCTTTTGGTCAGTGACTAGTGTTTAAGGGCAAAACACCAGGCAATTCAGAGTTGTGAACATGCATCGCCTCATTTGTTGGCCCCTCTCTCCAGTGGGCTGGAATGCTGCTTACCACTTTCACTCTAGTGGCTGAACACACAATTACACAGTCCTTTCATTTCTTATGTTTCCTCCTCTGCCAGTTATTATGGTCTCTCTCTCTTAGAAAAAATGGACTATGCTGTTCTCCTGTGTTTTGAAATAGCAGCTTAAGAGATCTTGTCCATTGTCAAATATAGCACTCCCCTGAGTCTGTATGATGTGTGGGTGTGAAAGGGTTAATCAAAAGCAAACCACCTGGCTTGTCTAAAATGACAAATATTACCCCCAAAAAATGTTATTTCCCAATCCTTACTTAACTACCTTCTGCCACCACCAAGTTTGTTTCAAGAAATATAGAAACATAGAATTTGATGGCAGAAAAGAACCACTTGGCCCATTAGTCTGCCCATTTATGACAACGCTATGTAATCCTTATTTCTTTTAAGGATATTCTTATGTCTATCCCAATCATGCTTAAATTGCTCTAGTGTATTAGCCTCTACCACCTCTGATGGGAGGTTATTCCACTTATCCACTACATTTTCTGTGAAGTAACTTTTCTTCAAATTTCCTCTAAACCTACTTCCTTCCAGTTTCAGTGCATGTCCTAGTGTTCTAATCCTTCTCTTCCTTTGAAGACTGTTTCCCTCCTAAAAGAGCTAATACTCTTACAGGAAGTCTTTGCTTTCTCCCTGACTCATTGCTCTATACACCCACAACTTAAATTAACCAGAGTTATTGTAAACCAAACAATTTCTTAGTTATGTATATAACTAAGGAATGTTTATAACTAATCAAACTTAACCTGAATAATTTAAGAGCACAAAGACAGAACATTATTAAATGGAGTTTAATATGACGAAGAAAGACACTGCTTAATGTATAAAAAATGTGTAACAAATGGCACAAAGAAATATAAAAGGCAAACATGTTTCTTAAAATAAAAACCTAAAGCTCAAGCATTTTCATGATTTCTGTTACCAGGGAAATATTCAGAAAATGTACAGTTTATCAGTAGACTTATCTACAGAAATATAACAATCTTTTACAGTTTTTAATGAGTTTTAAACACCCTTTTTTCATCTCCACCCCACTTCCTTGTGACCTCACTGAAAGAGGTGGGTGGAAATGCTAAGGTTTCATGATAACTTTTATGACCCCGAGTTAATACCCATTTTAGTGCTGAATACTATAAATACCATATATTTCTTCAGAAACATACCAGAGACATACTTTTACATTCCTTAAACAGGTCATACATTCATGTACATTTGCATATGAAACACAACAATAATAAGAATATACTTTATTACGATAGTTTCCCTGATTTATGAATATGAATATGTGAAGCGATAATCTCAACGAAGGATTATGACAGTTATTGCTTTGATGCATTACATCTTCAATAGGAATCATTGTATGAGGTTTACCAATACTATTGTTTGTTTGACCCACCTTCTGAAGGGTGCTATAAACTTCATCTGATGGGCTGTTCTGGTCTGGAGATCTGACAGACACTAAGGGCTAGATTTACTAAGCTGCGGGTTTGAAAAAGTGGGGATGTTGCCTATAGCAACCAATCAGATTCTAGCTATCATTTTGTAGACGGTACTAAATAAATGAAAGCTAGAATCTGATTGGTTGCTATAGGCAACATCCCCACTTTTTCAAACCCGCAGCTTAGTAAATCTAGGCCTAAGTCTAGTTGAACATAAACAAAAATACCAGCTCTGTGGGACACATACACTACAGGTGACACCAATGGCTCCACATTTACACATTCCCCAGGTTATTGAATTAGCTTTAGTATTTAACCTTTAATTTATATTTTAACTGTGATTAGGCCATAATGACAGCATCTGTCTTCAGCTGGTCCTCTGGCTGAGCTTGCAACTTGTCTTTCTGTAGTACAGAACTCTCCTGAGCAGAATCTCTTGTGCTTCTACAACTGGTCCTCTCAGCTTTCCTGCCTCTTGCAATACATAGAGCAACCTCACACTGAACCCTCAGTGAGCCCCCTATTCCCACATATTTTCAATTCTGTTGTGGTAGATCCCAAACTCCAGGACATAAATCTAGAGCATTGAGGAGCAAATATCAGTGGAGTATCTAACAAGATTAGGAGGGCGTAGAAGTAGTGTTAAATTTTGTCGATTGATTGAAGATTACATAAAAATAAAGGGGTATTAAAGCAAATATGGAACAAAGAGTGGCGCACTCCCTCTCTTTCTTTCATATATGCCTCCACACAGTCACTTTGTGTCTTGCCAGAGTGGTGTGGCCACAGGACAGTACCCATGATAATGATATTAGTCATTACCATGCAGTCTGTTTAACCTTTCTGCCCCACCCTCCCTGTACCAAAAGCCTCCATCACCTCTGAGGTCATGGAGGTCAGCTCCGCATTTTTTGACCTGGTCAGTATTATTATGCGCACCAAAAATCGAGCACTGGGGTCTATGTACCTTAGTACATAGAGCCCATAGATTTTAACAGCAGAAAATAACCTACTTGTCCATCTAATGTGCTCTTGTTTTTTTGTGCGTTTTTTTAATATTTGTTTTTGTTTCTTCTGGCGGTTTTGCTTGCTTTACCCTGCTAATCTTGGTGTGATCTCTTTTAATGTAATACGTGTAGAAACCAGTGATTGAATAGATAGACAAGGCCAGCAAAATTGGGGCTCCTCTACACAGTCACCTTCCCCATATAAGGGCAGAAATGTTTTATAAATCTATTTTGAAGCTGTATTGACAATCCCTGAGGGCTGAATCACCAGTGGCTAACAATGAATAGTGTCATTTGATTTTACATTCAGATATGTGATTTGGTTTATGGTAGAATATAAAAATTATATGGATATACAGGTTTACTACACACGAGACATGTCTGGACTTATGTAAGTGTGATATCATTATCATAATTTATTTATTTATATAGCGCCACTAATTCCGCAGAGCTGTACAGAGAATTTACTCACATCAGTCCCTGCCCCATTGGAGCTTACAGTCTAAATTCCCTAACACACACACACACAGACACACAGACTAGGGTCAATTTGATAGCAGCCAATTAACCTACTAGTGTTTTTTTGGAGTGTGGGAGGAAACCAGAGCACTCGGAGGAAACCCACGCAAACATAGGGAGAACATACAAACTCCCCAGTGCTGTGAGGTAGAAGTGCTAACCACTAAGTCACCGTGCTGCCCAATATGTGCTGCTATCAGCAATTTTATTCTGTGTCATGCCACTTGTTTCTGACTACCATTCTCTGGCAATGAATTCAGCTGACCCTTGTATTATACCACATCATTCTTTTTATTCCGTTTGCAGAGGAAGATAGAAATCCTTCTGTATGTAATGATCCAAGCCTAGATTTATCTGAGTGTCATACTGAACATTATCACTGTTCTCTCTCAAGCTGTACTATCAATTTCTGAGGTTCAATTAAGTTGGGGAATATCGACAAATTCTATTATCAGTCGATTGTATCAATCATCTAGAAGGAGATGATCATTTGTATTAGGACTGCTCCTGCTGGTCTCATCTGTATACAGATGAATGCTGTTGGAATACAGCCAGTGTCTCTCCTAAGTTGTGTTACTTACATGATTTATGTTTATATCATATAAACATGACTTATAGTATTTTCTTAACTGTTGTGAGAAAATGGGGTCAATGTGTAGATATCTAAGATATTGACTTCAGTGTTTTTCTGATAGCCCATCAGCAGGGGAGGGCTGGCAAATTATAGCCCAGGGGGCAAATTTCGACTCACCAGTCTGTTTTAAAGGAACAAAAATGCAGGTGGACCCAGCCCAAAGTAGCCCACTATGGCACCAGAAAAAAAATGCTATTATCTCATGTTTTCATTTTGCTAGATACACACAGATATGCAGTGTACAGGATAAGCGCTGACAACTGTCTTTTTGTTCACTATGGGGCTAGCCTGGGGGGCCCCCTAGCCCGGCCAGCCCCTGCCCATCAATCTGCAATATACATACATATACACAGAAGCTGGCTGGCAAATTTTAGCTCGGATGGCTAGTACAACCAAGTGTTTGCCACTACCCCCCTCTCCACACAAAAATACACTGTATCTGCCCACAAACTAGGCAATAGCCCGTAAATGCATCCATTTGTTAAATTTTATAATTGTATTTTTTGCATGTGGACATACATGAGACATACAAGTGTGTTCAGCCCACATTTCATTTTCAACACCCAAATAGCCCAGCTCTTCCGAAGAGCCTCCACCAGCCAAGAGATTCACCAGCTTTTATCCTTCCAAAGCTTCCCATGCTATTTGGGTAAGCCTATTTAACAAGGATGGCACCGGCACAATTATTGCCACAATACTCCTTTCGCTATTACCACCTCAGGGTGGCGACAGCAGAGGATATTAGGCTACATTTGCCAAATCACTTGAATGACAAGTTCGGGCACTGATCTGTAAGAAGCGTTGTATAACTACAACTGTGTTAGTTTTCTCACACTCAGGATATTGGTGACTGCTGGATAGAATATATGGTAATCTGTACTGTATAGAGTGAGTGCACTCCAATCTGAGCGGTGAGCACTATCTTTACCACATATAATAATGTAATATATTGTTAGAACTTTACCTCCATATAACACAGGTATCACTTCTTTCTGAGACAATGCACAGGTGCACCCAAGACTGACTGGCAGAGCGGCAAAGGCTGCTACTACTGCTGCCAACCAGTATCACTTAGCAGCTCCAGCAATATTTCTTTGGTAAATGGTGCCAATAACTAATCTTCTATCGCTGCGATAAGGGTGAGAAAAAAAAATCTTTATCGCTGTATAATAATAAATAGGGGCATAAATACTTAGGTCATTGTCTGATATCAGTATAATTCTGTTGTCTAGGGAGGTGTTACTATGTGATATGGAAGTGGCATACTTTACTATAGGTGCTGTATATAAGACCATTCCCCTATGCTTCTTATCATCATCATCAACTATTATTTATATAGCGCCAGCAGATTCCGTAGCGCTTTACAATTGGGAACAAACAGTAATAAAACAATACTGGGTAATATATACAGACAGAGAGGTAAGAGGGCCCTGCTCGCAAGCTTACAATCTATGGGACAATGGTTTGATACACAAGAGTAAGTGCTACATCATATTGAATATTTGTCCAGCTCTAATGCAAAGGTTACAAAGTATTTAGTGGGCTGTATGCTCAGTCACATCTATATGTTAGTCAGAGGGATGTTGTCTTGTGTTAGCTGTGTAGAGGGTGGTAATAGGGTAACATCAGTATACATATATATATTTTAATTAGGTGACAAAAATAGTAAATGATGTGTATTTGACACAGGCTGACTCTTCCTCTACTAGTATTTCTAGATTATGGGTATATTCTACTAGAGACGTGAATCAAGCTTTTCTGACATATTATAAGTAAGTCTATGAGATTATGACAGATTACTCCAATGATGCATTGTCTCAATATTTGACAGTAATTCCATTTCCCTGCGAGTACAGAGAACTGGGAGAATCCTCATGGTCAGAGGAAATCATGGATGCTATTTAGAAAACTACTATAATTAACTCCCTAAGTTTAGTTGTTTTTCATCAAGAGTGGTATAAATCCCAGAGGAACATGACCTTAATTTACTATATAATATAGCCCTAAAATATGGTGAATTGCCATAGTCCATTTGGGAGGCTCTAATAGCTCTAATTCTGATTCAATATGGTTTAATCCCAGACTTCACGACAAATACAATATTCCTGAAATTCACAAATGTTCAAGATATAGGGTGTAAGCAATTACATCAGTTATATAGTGACACCTTATTTACATTTTTTGAACAATTAAAATCTGAATTTGGTGTTCCAAATATTTTTGTTTTTGATATTTGCACTTGTAGTTACATGATTTAAATTCACATCCTTGGAACAACTTCTCCAATAACCTATCCTGCAAATTGGAAGAATGATATAACTGATCTGTATGATGATGACTTGGAGGAAATATTAGTTCTTATTTAAAAACAATGATTTCTTCTACAAATTGTATGGTCTGCACTAGATATCTATATTAAAGTTAGCAGATTATATAAAACAAGAAGGCTGTCTAGTGATAATTGTTTTAAATGCTCACTGCAAAAAAAGTACCTAAATTTTAAATTTTGTTTGGGTATGTTCGATTATTACACCCTTCTATTCTGATACCTCTGAATTTATTTATGATGCATTCTAGTTCCATAACATTTTCTCTCCTAGGGCCTGAGTCATTAAGGAGAGCAGTGCAAAAAAAGAGTAAGTTTGCTCCTGGACAAACCATGTTACAATGCAAGGGGTTCAAATTACCGTATATACTCGAGTATAAGTCGACCTGAATATAAGCCGAGGCACCTAATTTTACTACATAAAACTGGGAAAACTTATTGACTCGAGTATAAGCCTAGGGTGGAAAAGAGCGCTAATTTAAAAACCTAAATAAAAATGATAGGTTCAATCTATGAAATCATTTTTAGCTAAACCATAAATAACAGTAGATGACAAGGAACATTCATAAATGATTATAAAATCATTGGCATTGGGTACAACCTAACCTAAATAAAGGGGTATATAAGGGGTAGGGATATAAATGTATGAACATGGTGGCTGTATTGTTTGTTCATTATGTAATTGCACTGTAAATTAAAAAAAAAAGGAGAGAGAGAGAGAGAGAGAGATATTTTTCACTTACCCGGCAGTGGAACGCATATGCGTTCCAACAACAGGAAGTTCGGCATTTGGAACGCAAGTTTGCGTTCCAAATGCCGAACTTCCTGTGTTGGAACGCATATGCAGAAGTTGAAGCCGAGGGACCGGACACCATGTAAGTTCACCCGTGTATAAGCCGAGTGCCCTTTTTCAGCATACAAAAGTATGCTGAAAAACTCGGCTTATACACGAGTATATACGGTAGTTTATTATTTTGCACAAATAATTGATAGCTTTATTTTTACACTGAAGTTGATCTAGGACATGCTCTATCCCAACTATAAACCTGTCCCCACATTTTAAATTTACCCCCCCTCCCCCCTCCAAAGCAACATGGTTTTGGCCAGGTGCAAAGTTGCTCTCCTTAATGACTCAGGCCCCTAATGTGTGTTTTCTGGCAATCACTGATAAAGGAATCAATGGCAAATAGGAAGTCATTTTCTTGAGATGATTGCTGTTGTGTGCCAGGAAATTAACAATAGAAATGATCTCTCCACCAATGACGGAAAGGAAAAAGTTAAATAACTCTGTGTTCCCATTGTATAAACTGACATTTATGAGTAGAGGATTTTATTTAATTTAAACAGATTTGGTCACTTTGGATGTGTTATAAATTATTAGCTTCCATATTATCTTATTCAGCGAATAATTTACAATGTATGTATGTATGCATGTGAATAGATTGTCTTTTATATATTGTTTTGTATTACAATATAATTTTTTAAAATACAGATAAAGTTTGCTAGAGGTTTACGGCATATTTCATCATCATTAACATCGTCATCATCATCATCATTTATTTATATAGTGCCAACATATTCCGTAGCGCTTTACAATGACTCATATTTATATTTTTGCACCTTTTTTGGTAAATATGCCCCCAAATCATGTCTAGTGCATGCTTCCCTCTTCCAGTTATACACATCCTCACTTTGTGAATGCAACAACATTACAAGGTTAATTTACCAATCGCAGAATATGCGGGTGCACATGTGTAAATGCACATAGAGACATGTGTGCATATAAAGGTGCTCTCCCTTATAAAATGTTTGGTGCAATAGGTGACCCACTGAAAGTATAGGTCAGCTCCCAATTTTAGGACTTGAAAAAATCAAGTCAGTTTGCAGGGGAAAAATCTCTGCGGCTGCCTGCTAAACCAGAAATGTACGCTCTCCACTCTTAATGTTTATTTAAATACTAGCTGAAGTACCCGGCGTTGCCTGGTTTTAAATCTTCACGTTGTTAAGTTATCAATGAGCTGGATTTAACTGTCATTATTTTTAAAATAATTAGCAGCTTAGCAGCTCTTCCAATACTCCCATGAGGTGGCTGCTCTGTGTCTTTTTTTTTATATTAAATGTCATCCAAATCCATCCAGTGGAAGGAGCAGAACAGGCTCCTCGGGTCAAAGTTCTGCCCAGCATTCACCTATGGCAGGTCCGACCGGGACCCTAATCCCCTAGTATGTCTTCTGGGATCCAATGTTACCAGGCTGTGAAGTGTTCCTCCAAATCCATCCAGTGGAAGGAGCAGAACAGGCTCCTCGGGTCAAAGTTCTGCCCAGCATTCACCTATGGCAGGTCCGACTGGGACCCTAATCCCCTAGTATGTCTTCTGGGATCCAATGTTACCAGGCTGTGAAGTGTTCCTCCAAATCCATCCAGTGGAAGGCTCAGGGCAGACTCCCCGGGTCCAAGTTCTGTCCAGCGTTCACCAACGGGAGGTCCAACTGGGACCCTAACTCCCCCTAAAGCCTGGCCAGGATCCAACTGGACCACCTCGTGTTGGTTTTATCCCAATCGGTGCAGGGGTGTTCAAATGCAGGCTCAGAACAGGCCACTCAGGTCAAAGTTCTGCCCAGCGTACACCAAAGGGAGGTCCGACCACGACCCTATCCCCCTTAAAACCTGGCCAGGGTCCAACTGGACCACCTTGCGTTGGCTTCATCCCAATCACACAGATAAACACATCAATAATTTTTATATTTAATATTGGATGTGTGAACCTAGTCTGCATTCAGCATAGTCCTAATATGACCAGCTCCTCCGATCAAAGGGAGTAAAATTTTGCATTCCTGTAGAAGTCACAGTCTTGACCCGCAAAGCTACAGAAATAAGCTCATCTCATCAGCAAATAGCATTTGCTATGCAGGGACACATTTTGTAGCTTGTAAATGATCCTTAATATTGTTACATTGCTTTATTTCTTGCATTCCTTAACATTACTGCTGGATTTCTGTTGCATATGCTTTGCTGACTTATTTTTCCAAGAGAATCCTCTCCAACTGTAATCACTGGGATTCATATATGAAGCAGACTCCAAGCACACCATTCACCTCCTTGGTTTTGCACTGGTACACTTGGATAGTTTGCCCAGCGAACATCAAGGTACAAACCTACTCGCTGAAGAGGTGCACCTTGAAAAATTGTAAACATCAGAGTCTAACTTGCAAACACTTTTCCATTTACCTCCTAAATTACTGCCTGGTTTAGACTAACTTATGGCATCAATTAATCATGAGTGGAATTAAATGAATGATCTTTTCATTTGTAAATCCCTCAACCACCTTGCCATTGGAAAAAACTGTCTCACCTCCTCTGACACTACATTCCCTGAATCTCTCAGACATGATACCAGACCTAGAAACAGACAAGGTAGTAGAGTAAACATTCTACTTTCTCCAGGCTGCACCTTCCTAGTCATACCCTCTGAACCCTTCCTCTCATTCTCTTCCTTTGAAGTCCACACTATCACGCGCCGGGTGTTCAGGCAGCGCACCTGACACCCGGCAGACTCACCTCTCATCGGCGCTCCGCTTCCCGTGGGCGCCGCCATCTTGGATTCGGGTCTGCGCATGCGCAGACCCGGTGATTATTCTAATTCCCCTGCTCTCTGCTGATTGGTCCTTCTCCCTGGCGGCAAGTTTAAAAGGCACCTCCTCTCTATCTTCAGTGCATGTTCTTCGTGTTACCTCCTGGTGATTGAAGTGGCTTCCTGTTACTTTCCAGTTATTTACCTCCATTCTGGACTGCAGAGCTGACGCTCATCTTCGGACATCTCCACTACATTTGTCTTCCGAGCTGACGCTCATTCTCCTGAACTTTTACCACATAGTGGTCTGCAGAGCTGACGCTCACTCTACCAAACTCTCCGCCACATAGTGGCCTGTAGAGCTGACGCTCACTCTACGGAACTCTCCGCCACATAGTGGCCTGCGAGCTGACGCTCATCTCCAGACATCTCCTCTACATTTGTCTTCAGAGCTGACGCTCATTCTCCTGAACTTTACACCACATAGTGGTTTACAGAGTTACACCGATCTGCATCATCTTCATTGCCATTACTTATTGTATTGATCATCCTTCCTACGGTACTACTGCCTGTAGTCTTCCCAGGGACTTTCGTACAGTGCTCTAGTAGGGACCGCGACCTGCGAGGTAGACGCAGCTAAGCCCATACCGCTTTACGGCAGTTGCTGGTGAACACCGTCTCCTCGTTAGAATCCGCGCCCTGTTGGAGTAGTGCCCAACTGTTCGAATCTCTTGGTTTCTCTACATCTGCCGAGTCTCCTCGTAAGAACCGTGACACACACTATCTGTCTATTTTATTCTCTCCGCCTTCATGTTGCTGTTATTTATCTCTCCCTCCGTCCAGTTTCCCAATTCCTCGACAATTTTGTGGCCTGGCTCACATATTTCTTATCCTTTGACCTGCCTATTCTCATACTAGGTGATTTTAACATTCCCATTGATAACCTACTGTCTCTTCTGCCACTAAACTTCTTTCACTTACTTCCTCCTTTGGTGTCTCCCGGTGAACCTCATTCCCCACCCACTGTGATGGACACACCCTTGACATTGTCTTCTCCCGCTACTACTCCATCTCTAATTTCTCCAACTTAGCCTTCCCATTCTCTGACCACAACCTCCTATAAGAAATAGGATTTCTTCTGTTTGTCTGATCTGTCATCTGTGTATTATTGCTGCAACCATGTGTAGGATCAACCCTGCATTTCACCTGGTTGCTAGGTAAATATCAACAAGCTTCTCTTCAGCTCCCAGTCTGGTATATCATCAGCTGTGCTATTACTTACCACACCCATGCAGCTAATTATCCTGCAGTTTCTGATTGATGCTGCTGCCGTTATAAACCTCTTTCTGCCAGCATGCCAACGCTGGTGATAGTTTCTGTTTGATCCAGTGTGCCTTTGTATCGTGACCTTATTCTGTATTTCTGTATTTGACCCTGCTTGTTTAAAGGATTCTGCTGTCTTCTCCGCTTCTGACCTTTTGGCTTGTTAAACGGCACCTATATATCTACCTGCCTTGAATTCTGGCTTGTCTGTACTCTGCATTTAACCTTGCCTGTCTGGCTCAGAGCCTTTTCTGTATATTATATTAAGAGACTGGGAAAACTCTGCATACAGCAGCCATCAGGTGTGTAACAGATATTTGCAATTGATGCACTATCAGAAACTTTTCCATTATTTACATTCTTATTGCTCACTACCTGTAACCGTGTCTTGTCCACTCTACCGGGCAAGTGCCAGACTATTCCACAATAACCCTTGCTTGTCTGGCTCAGAGTTCTGCTATTTACAGTGTGGTTAGTCACTACCGACTACCATGTATTGTCCACTCCACTGGGAAAGTGCCAGACTATTCCACAGTAACCCTTGCCTGCCTGGCTCAGAGTTTTGCTATTTACAGTCCGGTTGCTTACTACTTATTACTGTGTGCTGTCCACTCCACTGTTCAAGTTCCTCGGAAAGGGGGCTTCTAAAGGTGAACATCTTGCAAAGCGGTTTTAGCAGTTGAGGATCTCACGCTACTCTGACCTTAACACATTACTTCATCCTCGACTGACTTTAAGCCCTTTCCCCTGCACCCAAATCCACACAAATACAGCGACACTTAAGCACTCTTAACCGAATCCACTTCTCATTTTCATTAAAACAACTACTCTCTCCTATTACTGCATTGTCCTGCCCTAACCAGGCTGCCTCTTTCTACAACAAAACACTGACTTCAACCCTGGACAATGCCACTAAACCAAACACATACAGGGGTATATTTACTAAAGTGCGGGTTTCAAAAAGTGGAGATGTTGCCTAACCAATCAGATTCTAGCTTTCATTTATTTAGTGCATTCTCCAAAATGACAGCTAGAATCTGATTGGTTGCTATAGGCAACATCTCCACTTTTTCAAACCCGCAGTTTAGTAAATCTAGCCCACAGTCTCCGATGATTCAAACCCCAACCATGGCACTCCAAACAGGCCCGCTACCTGCAAAAGGGCTTCCACACTGCTGAGTGCCACTGGAAGGAATCTCGTTCCTATCCCTATTTACTCCACTATAAATTAATCCTTTCATTTTTCAGTACTGCCCTTTTAATTGCCAAACAAACATACTTCAGATTTATAATATCCACCCAGTCTTCTAACTCACGTTGCCTCTTTGTCACCTTCACCTAACTTCTTTGCCCACCTGCACGTCCTCCCCCTTCCTCTCTCACAGCCCATGATTTTTCCACCAACTTCAAAGACAAAAACGACTCCATTCGATAAGATGCCAAATTCCACCCACTCTACCCACCTTCACCTACACTCCCTAATCCACCCTTAATTCATTCTCTCCAGTAATTCTTTCTCCTGGACCTTTTGCTTTTGGCACTGTTGATTACCCTCCTCTCCTACACACCCTTCACTCCATTGGACTACATGACCCAGTTCTTTCCTGGTTCACTTCCTACCTATCAAACCACTTCTTTAGTGTTTCTACTTCTGTCACATGCTCCCGTCCTCTCCAACTATCTGTTGAGGTCCCACAAGGCTCAGTTCATGGCCCTTTACTTTTTCACTGTACACCTCTTCTTTTGGGGCACTAATTTGCTCATTCGGCCTCCAATACCACCTCCACACTGATGACACCTAAATCTATATCTCTTCCACTGACCTCTCTCCTTCTGTACTAACTTGTGTAACTGTCTTTCTGCGATTTCCACATGGATGTCCCAATGCTACCTAAAGCTCAACATGTCCAAATCAGAACTTATTTTCTTCCCTCCTGCCAAAGTCACCACCTCCCCTCAAATCTTGCTCACTGTCAATAACACCACAGTTTTCTCAGTCTCCCAAGCCCGCTGCCTTGGTGTCACACTTGACTCTGCCCTCTGCTTTATTCCTCACATCCAGACTCTTTCCTAGTCCTGTTGAATTCACCTTTAAAACATTGCCAGAATACGCCCTTTACTTACTCCATATGTTACCAAAACTTTTATCCATTCTCTCATCATCTCCTGTCTTGACTACTGCAACCTCCTGCTATCTGGCATTCCTGACACCCATATATCCACACTTCAATCCATCCTAAATGCTACTGCAAGGCTGATCTTCCTCTCTCACTGCTCCACATCTGCTGCCCCACTTTGCACATGCCTACACTGGCTCCCTGTATCCTCCAGAATCCAATTAAAATTACTCACCCTTACCTACAAAGCCCTCAAAAACACTACCCCTGTATACATCCCAAATCTCATATCAAAATACTCTCCCTCCTGCTGTCTTAGATCTACGTCTGACCTGCGCCTTATCTGGTCTCTGGTAACCACCTCTCACTCCCGCATTCAAGACTTCTCCCGTGCTGCTCCCCACTTATGGGATTCCCCACCATGCTGGATAAGTCTCCCACAGCCTTCAAATCTTAAGATGCTCTCTGAAATCCCATGTGGGCAGCACGGTGGCATAGTGGTTAGCACTTCTGCCTTACAGCACTGGGGTCATAAGTTCAATTCCCGACCATGCGTGGGTTTCATCCAGGTGCTCCGGTTTCCTCCCACACTCCAAAAATATACTGGTAGGTTAATTGGCTGCTTACAAATTGTCCCTAGTATGTCTGTCTCTGTCTGTGTGTTAGGGAATTTAGACTGTAAGCCCCAATGGGGCAGGGACTGATGTTCTCTGTACAGCACTGTGGAATTAGTGGTGCTATATAAATAAATGGTGATGATGATGATCCCATCTCTTTTTTAGAGCTTACCTTATCTACGATGATATATACACTAATGCACTCACACAAACATCTCAATCTCCACTCTGAGTCACACTTGCACCTCTTGTTTCAGCTGTGCCCTCTTCTACTTAGAATGTGAACTCTCTAATGAGCAGGGTCCTTCATACCCTTTGTTTTCATGTCTGCATTTATTCTTTCTGCCTTGTATGTCCCTGTTTTATGTACTGAACGGCGCACTGTGGCGCCTTACAAATCTACGATAATAATTATAATGATGAAGCTGGGACTGTTTTTATTAGTGTCACTTTTGTGTGTGAGGCGCTTTTTAATACAATGCTCAGAGTGCTCCTAAAAATGTCTTCATGCATGGCCATACATAACCCATTCACAATGCAAGGAACAGCCCTAAATGTGCATATTCATTTCTTTATCTCATCTCAATAACCAAGCTCCACAAAATGAAATCTCACTTTTGCACTGTTCCAAAAAATTAGGCACACTGGGGCACCTACATCGTACTTACCAAATAAACAGCCTAACTCTGCCTAAACTTCTCATCCTCCCCATATACTGCCACCTTGCTCCCTAAGCTATGCACTTGCACAAATCTAGAAGCACAGCAGGATCAGAGCTAATTTTGCACTATGGCTCGGTCTTGTTGCTCTTGGTAATAGACTTTCTCTGACTACTCAGTATAATATACCTGGCATACTAGAAAGCACCATGACTAAATGCACACAGACAATTTGCTTTCTTTACAATCCATTCCATGTTAACTAAACACTTTTATGTCAATGTACATTTATCAACTCACAAAAAGTGTGTTATGAAGATTTGAATTTAATGACTGTCACCAATTCTGGCGCATGTGGCACTCCCTCTAAATGGTGAGCTGGGACATACAAACAAACTTCCGCAAGTTGGGATAAATGTGCCAACCACAAGATGGTGGGACAGTCTCCTAAAATCAGGACTGTCTCGCTGAAAATGGTACACTTGAGATGTATTGTTTTTGTTTTAAATATGGCCTCAAGCCACCTGCAGTATTTAACACATCTCTTTCAAATGTCCTCCATTGTGCCTGACAAATTAGCACAAGTTTGTCATAAGGGCAAGATATAATAATGATGTCACTTGTCATATGATGTAGTGCATTGTTTTATAGCCTGCCACTTAAGTTCAGGATGTGTACACAAAGAGACAGAGGAAACCTCTGCTTCAGACCGAGGAAACCTCTGCTACAGACTGAGGAAACCTCTGCTACAGACTGAGGAAACCTCTGCTTCAGATCGAGGAAACCTCTGCTACAGACTGAGGAAACCTCTGCTACAGACTGAGGAAACCTCTGCTACAGACTGTAATCTAGAATACTCATTGCTTTTATTTTTTTAAGATTTTTTATACTACTCACTAACTACAGTATCGCAAATGTGCAGTAACCCACCTAGTACAATCTGGGGCAAGTTAGAGTTATTTACAAACTGTAAAAATTCAAAAGCAGTAGTGCAAATGTTCTTTTATAATGATCATCATGATATGGGGCCTGATTCATTAAGGATCTTAACTTAAGAAACTTCTTATTTCAGTCTCCTGGACAAAACCATGTTACAATGCAAGGGGTGCAAATTAGTTTTCTGTTTTGCACATAAGTTAAATACTGACTGTTTTTTCATGTAGCACACAAATATCAACATTAAATTTCAGTGTACAAATAAGCTATCAAGTATTTGTGTGCAACATGAAAAAACAGTCAGTATTTAACTTATGTGCAAAACAGAATACTAATTTGCACCCCTTGCATTGTAACATGGTTTTGTCCAGGAGACTGAAATAAGAAGTTTCTTAAGTTAAGATCCTTAATGAATCAGGCCCTGGGTGATCAGCTGATAGGAAGAGTACATAGATCCAGGGTCATTGTTTGACGAGTACAGGTTAGCACATGGCAATGAGATTTAGTTTGTGGGATTAGAATAAAATGAGAGAAAAGGGTGAAAACAGCAGTTTTACAGGGACATTACCTGCATTGCAGATTAGTGCATAGCCCTTTTCTCCCTGCAAATAATTTTGGGGGTGCTGGAGATCACTTCACCTTTATATATGTTTAATGGGACACATTTGGACCTTTCCAGAGCATTTTTTTTGGAAAGTGCATGTCTAGGCTTACTTTGACACTGATAGGCTTCAAACCTTGTAAAGCTGAATTCATACTTGGAGGTCGCTATAGACCTTGTAAAGCCAAGCCTAGAATGAGCCTCTACAACCAGGATAGTCATGCTTTTAGCCTTTAGCAGTGCCCTTTCACTTAGAGCTGAGTGCGCTCACCTGTATTTGGTTTACCCAGGTCTTGTACACGCAATAGAGGCTTATTCTTTGGAGGGTGCTCTCGCAAGGAAGATGGCAAAACACTATGGCAATACAGAGATGACACCTGAATGACTCTTTACTGTTGATTCAGCAGGCCAATTGCAATAAACACTTTGGCACGGCCAGTAGGTTCCATCTCCTTCATTTATGAAGTTGCAGATTTAATTATGACAACATAAATTATCATCTGTAGAACCGTGTATTCGTTAGCGCAATCAGATGGCTATTTTTATGGAATTGTCAAATAACGCTGCTGTTGATGGATATAACGGAATTGAGAGGATGGCATTTCTTACTAGTATCGGTTGGCCCAAGATGTGCTTTAAGGTAAAGGAAATGAGCAAAAATGATATTTACATTAATGGAACAAGATATTTAAATAAAGTAAGAGTTGTAGAGATGATATATATTTGAAGGTGTTCCTAATGGTACTGGATGCTGCAGGCTTTTTAGACCTACAAATTGGCCTGATAGATCCTCTACCAAAAAGGTTGGCTAGAATCTGATTTTGACTGGAAAGAAATGTAGTTCAAATACACATTAAGGCCTAAGTAATACAATATAAGAGGTCACACGTACATGAGTTTAGTTAAATCATACCTCCCATCTATCCAGATTTAGGAGGGACAGTCCTAGTTTGATCCCTGTCCCAATTCCAGGACAGTTTGGAGGTAGCACGGTAAAACGGCATTGGAGGGGTGGTTATAGTGGAACGCCTCTAGGTATCGTGGCACACCTGTGACATGACCATGCCCCATGTATCGTAAACACAACCCCCCTTCTCAGATGCTGTCCCGCTTCCCAACATCAAAAAGGGAAGAGCCTAATGTATTAGCATGACTTTTTCTCTACTCCAGGCCATAAACATAAGAGTATGTGCCATATTCCCTATGTTCCTACAGAACCCTACAAAATGCCAGAGCTGGTAACTATGACAAGAGGTGTCTGCACTAATACATACGTACAGAGGCGGAAGTAGCGAGGTGTGGGCCCCAGTGTAGGGAAGAGGGGAGGAGGGATCCGGGGCCTACACCTCCTCAATTCCCAGTGCAATGGGCCCCATTATCTTCATGGGCCCCAGTGTGCCGCACCTAATGCACTAATGGTAGTTCCCCCACTGCATACATATATACACGGTTACCCAAATAAAAATATGCTCCTAAATGATACTGCATGCAAATGTCCTTCATATTATAAACACATTGCGTCTCATGATGCACCCAGATCTGTATCAGTAGGAGATGCGCTACCGATAAGCCAGGAGTAAACTGTGGCACATGGGATTGGTTTACACCAGGAGCAACAAAAACATAGATGTGGCTTGTAACGGTATTAGTAGTAATTGCCAAAATCACATTACCCAATTTGAACACAATAAAGTGTTGTATACATAAGAGAGTAGTGTCTGGAGAGTGTTATTACTAAATGTGAAAGTGGCATTTAAATGTAAAATACTATTAAATACAATGTATACAAATACAAATTAAATTCAATTAAACACAAACATTCCTTGTCTTCTACTTTAAAAATCAAATGGGAATCTTATAACCTGCTGTGGCCCAAATGCAAATATCAATTAAGTAATGTAAATAGGTGGATGCAACTTCATTTAATATACTAATGCTTTATTTACTGTGAGCGGGAGGTGCCCAAGAGCTAACAGCCAATCAGATGCAGCTACTGATCATTATCGCCATCATCTGTGTGTATTTTGCACCAGGGGTTGAGCAGAATAGATAAGCCTCTGACAAGTGTATATGTGTTTGTGTCCAGTTCTACAGCAGTGGCCTTTGTGTGAACATGCTCTTACTGTACTCGGCCTATTCTTGCCCACCCTTGTAATGCCTCTTTAAATGTAGGGATGCAATCGAATCTACATACGAACCGAGGGCAAGTCATCTTTGTGCCCATGCCTTGTACGGAAATTAATATTTTACGCCCAAAAAAAAATGCACTCGCGTCCAGCTCTGAATGAGCCCCATTGTATCTATGGTATACTCAAATCACCGCGGTTCTTATATTTAATTCTCTCATTCTGTATATCAATGACAATCTATGGATGTGCAATGGCCCAATCTCTTCTAACATGGACTCATCCAAAAGTTAGATTAAAATATTTTCTAGCGTATAAAAAAGTATTGGCCAGCTACATTTTCTAGATTGTTTGGCAATTTTTTTCTTATTTGCAAGCTACTGTCACGCACAGCTGACATGGATACTCTTCAATACACAGCTCTAACACACAGGCTGCTGATAAAGTCACAAGGCAGGAAATGAACAGACTGATGTCAGAGATTTCCATGTTTGTATAAGGAAATGTGTAATTCAGTGAGAATGCTGGGACAGTTGTGTGTATACCGCATGTAACCTGTTCAGTGGAGATAGAGCACATAACCCTGTGTAAGACATTTTTAGGCTGGGTTGATTTTCAGGTCAGACCCTCCTTGAGACTTGCTGGGACCCTTATCTTGAATCCTAATGTCTTTAAGTCAGAACAGATTGCCTTTTATCCATGATGTCCCATGTCGCCATAGCTACTTTACCATTTCTGGTGGAAATATGCACATCCACTTGGTGTGTGCCAAATTCTGCCCATGCCAAGCGTTCACCTTACCAGGGATCTCTCTGTAATGTATCACCTATGTACAGTATTCATAGCATTGCTGCACATAGGGGGTGACGCTGAACCCTGGATGCCAGCAGTTCAGCTGCAGAGCCCATTAGCTTGATTGCAGTCATTGTGAGTGCTTGCAATCCAGATGAGGCTATTAACCCCTTGCATGCTCCTGGTGTCAGCAGAATGAATCAGCAGAGGAGTATACTCCCCTGCTGTCATTAGAGGACAGCAGCACAGTTTAACACAAAACACTGATCTCACACACACATACACACACACACACACACACACACTAGGTGGGGCATCCTCTATATCTATTGCACTCTGTCACACACAGAAAAAAAAACAAAAAAAAAATGTTTTTTCATCTCAGGAGGCTGGATCTCTGTCTCCTGTGCCCAGCCTCCCGTCTCCCTCCCTCCCTCTCTTCTTTCTCTTTCTCTCTCTCTCTCTCTCTACTCCAGCCTCCTTGTTTTCCTGCACTGCCCAACCTCTTCTGCAAGCATTACCTTTTGCAGTGTCTCTCTGTGCTGCATTAAAGATTTCTCTTTATTCAGTTTTAAGCAAGAGGGTTTAGGGCACAGAGGGGGGGTTGTTGCCTCTGAACTATTTCATATCCATCTCGCATTTACAGCTTTACAATTGCACATTTTACAATGCTTTGCCTGTGGAGTATGCGCTAGAAGAGATATATGGCTCGTTGAAGGGTAACCCACCCAAAGCCCCTCTCTCTCTGCTAACAGGTAAGTGACTGTTTTTACGTATGGGGTGTGAAGGGCTAATCAGCCACTGTCATATAGGGAACAGTTGCCACAGTCCTGCCTTAACCCATTACTGTACAGGCCTCTCTGATGCCCATCATGTTCAAATAGGGTGGGGGGTGAGGGGTGTAGTGTCTGGTTCCATCGTCAGATTCCCCCCGTTTAACCACCAGCCTGCATTCTGCACACCAGAAGCCGTCAGATTATCCAGCACACATCTGTCTGTGACTGCAGTATATATATATGCACAAATCTGTCATTCTACTCTCTCCATTCCCCCCTGGATGCAGGGTGCTTCCTGCTGCTGCAGGCTTTACTGTATTCCCAACATCTCTGCTGTTTTATTTTTAATCTGTGTCTGCCATTTTAACATATCAGTACACTGTAATATTGTTCCGTCACACAGTGTACTGAGATCATCTGTGTACACACATGCAACACCCCTACCTATGTGCAGATGCACATACACACCCTCCTGTACAATGGTAATGGTAACACAGTGTGTACAATCTGCACATAATCCTTTTCAACACACGCACTGATTATTGACCAATTTACACACCTTAGCCGTACAGTAATTAGATTACACATGTTTATGTGCAGGTGTACACACCCATACAGAGGGCTGCACATGCCTCACTAATGTATAGAAAACACTTTACACACCTGTACACAAACACATATGCATGCCTTATTATACAGTGACCAATACAGCCTACATAGACACAGATATAATCTCCCAACCACTCCCTTTGCAATCTAGAGAGATATTCTTTGTACACTCTGGGTGTGACATATTCAATATAATTTTATTGCATAACACAGACTAGGTATATTTCATTAATAGAATATGCATTTTCTTACCACAATCCATCATTGTATCCTGTACTTCCAGTATTCAGCCTATAATATTAAACATTTTACTCCTTGTCACAAGTACCATTTTAATATCAATGACCAAAATATATTCAGTGTTTAATAATGCCAAAGACTGTATATGAAAATACACATTTGCACTTTCTAAATTATTATTATTAATAATAATACCAGTCCTAATAATATCCGCTAAACTTACTACAAACCAAATTTTGTCATTAATATTTATCATACTGGTATATAAATTATATGGTTGTTTTTTTTAGAATTATGTCAAATTAGTGCTTTATTTTATGTGGATGATTGCTGGGAAATTGGCTGTCATTGTAATACCACTAGTTGTCGTTTAATGTTCAATGCAAGGACCTTTGATATAGCAATAGTGGAACTGATTAATTCAATTTCACTATTATATGAAATGATCTTTAATGTTATTTTCTATCTCTGATTGATGTGATAAATAATATTGACTATTGCTGGAATATTTTTTTGTAAACTACACAAGTATGACAGACATGCAGTAAAGAGATGTATGATTATTTAATTTTAATATTTAAGAATCAACACTAAGGGCTAGATTTACTAAGCTGCGGGTTTGAAAAAGTGGGGATGTTGCCTATAGCAACCAATCAGATTTTAGCTTTCATTTATTTAGTACCTTCTACAAAATGACAGTTGGAATCTGATTGGTTGCTATAGGCAACATCCCCACTTTTTCAAACCCGCAGTTTAGTAAATATACCCCTAAATCTCTTTAGCTACATACATCTTTTTTACATGTGCTGCTTAAAACAGCACATTGAATCTACAACTAACAATGTCTTGTCTCAATAGGAAAAACCCTACCATGATTAAACTATACCAATACAGTATATATCCTCCTATAATTATTATCCATTTGGTGATTTTATTTCTTTCCTGTATGACAGAGAAACATGTCATAGGTCACTATAGAATATGCTAATTGATCATTTCTTCTATGCAGACCTTGTTATCTGCAGTTGAGGTCACAAGGCCCAAACACAAGCAGTCATATTTAAATACCCCCCTTCAGCAGAAATATTCCATTGGTATTTTTATATAATGTTTTGCATTTGACAGTAAAAGGTATAATTGTGATGGGAACAGGGAGCAAATGAACAAGTTCAAGTGATGTGCTTTTGAGTGGGTAGAAGAAAAAAGATGATAAGGGAGGGGGGGGGGAGTGTAATGTAGATATATATTTAAGAAAGAAATTGACTGAAAGGGCCTCTTTGTAATCTGCTATTCTGGTTTAGCGTGTTTTGTTGAAAGAGTTTTTCACTCTGCAAATAAAAGAGAATTTACAGGAGATAAACTGCTCATCCGCCTATTCTGTTAGCTGCCACAAGGGTCAGGCGTGTGATGCTGGCAGTGGAAGGGGTTAAAGGGGCAGAGTCTCCTGCAAGTTTATTCTGAATGTTTGTACAGATTTCATCTGGCAGATTTGTTGCAGCTATAATTAAACACAGCAAAAAGAATGCTACAATGGGGCATGAACTATCGTTTCAATTTAAGGGAAAATGCATTTCATTTTTCTGTTCTGTCTTATGAACATGTTAGCAGCCATGCTTTCATTTCAAAAAGTGGTTTTACCAATCATCATCATCACCATTTATTTATATAGCGCCACTAATTCCGCAGCGCTGTACAGAGAACTCACTCATCAGTCCCTGCCCCATTGGAGCTTACAGTCTAAATTCCCTAACACACACACAGACACACACAGACAGACAGACACAGACTAGGGACTATTGCCCGACGGTTATGATGAGCGCCACGCAAACAATATGATCGGATGCAGAGTTGGTTCAATGTTTTAGTCTTACCTTAAACTCATATATTCTGAATGATCATCATTGATCTCCGTGTCCTGGCAACCTATGGCTGTTCAGTTTTTCTTGGACTATAAGTTCACAACATATCCTCTCAGTCTCAGGGCATGCTGTGAATTACTATTTTGAAAACATCTACTTCCCTTTGTTCTGTCACATTATTTTTAAACCCAATATACCTAAAAACAAACAAACGTGGTCTTAGGCAAAAATATGACAGCCCACGTATGTCCAGGAATAGCATGCGTTACTCCTGATTACAGGACTCTTAAAGAAGAGTTTTGTCTCTTCTCTCCACAGCCAGTTCTTACAAGTTATTTTGTTACCGGTTAGTGTCCATTCAATATGACAGTTTTTCTACATAGCTTAACGTGATATCTATCTTCATCTGTATAGTTCTAACTTCACTTCTCATCTGTATACAGATATCCATCCATTCCCTCAGCTGTGTCTACATTTACAGCCTTGAGTTGCTCATACACACGGCTATTTGGATGGTCTTTTTAGACCTAATTGGCCACAAATTGCCGCATGTACGGGCACAAAAAGACAGCCAAGCCCAATCTCCATCAGATGTTGATGCAGTCTCTTAATGACCACATCTGACTGTTGTCCAACCGCGCTAATGGAGTATATGTTTATGGCCAAATCTGATAGCGGTTCAGCCGCACAATGGTCCTTGCCAAGTGGTTGGATCAGTCAGTGTCTTGCCAGATTTATCAAAGGCATAGGTTTCATCTCCATCTATATATCTCTGACACAGACAGTCAGGTATCTTCTTAATTTCAAGTCTTATTCATATATTCAGACATTTTCAAACCTTCCACTTCTCTTTAGCTATAGACCTTTCCAAAAGTAACTTATCTCTTCTTCATTGGTGGGCAACACGTGGCTAAGTGGTTAGCACTTCTGCCTCACAGCACTGGGGTCATGAGTTCAATTCCTGACTGTGGCCTTATCTGGAGTGTGTATGTTCTCCCCTTGTTTGTATGGGTTTCCTCCAGGTGCTCTGGTTCCCTCCCACACTCCAAAAACATACTGGTAGGTTAATTGGCTGCTAACAAAATTGACCCTAGTGTTAGGAAATTTAAACTGTAAGCCCCAATGGGGCAGCGGCTGATGTGAGTGTGTCCTCTGTACAGCGCTGCAGAATTAGTGGCGCTATATAAATAAATGCTGATGCTGATGATGATGATGATTGGTGTGCATCTTCCCAAAGCTCCTAGGTCTGTTTATGCATTCAGACCCGTTAAAACCTCATGTCTCTTCTTAACACAGAGGATGCTTCCTACACCTCCATGATCTCAATTGTATAACTTTCCGAACTTCACAAGTCTCGTAAATTATTATAAAACCTCACAGGTCTCTTCTTCAGTGTGGAGGTACTCTCACACCTATACAGGTCTATTGATCTGAATATTGTGGTTGTCAGTGCTGCTCTTCAGAGGTCGCTAACAGCATAGGATGATTCAGTGTTTAAGATTGAGGCTTGAGCTATTGGCCCAGAACCAAGCTGATAGACCTCTGTACACATTTTCAAAACTATTATAAGTTTGAGAGAATCACCTGTGGGTCCGTCAACCTGCAGCGACTTCCCTTAGTGTCCCCTGTAAGTTATTCTAAAGCTAAATAACCATTATACATACACAGTCTGTGTGTTGCTGGTGTTTTCCCACAAACTTGTCTTTATAACACCATTGTCTCGTCAGTAAGGGACTATCTGGATACATTGCCCCAGTGCTGTGCATCCCTAGTCTAGAGCATTCAAACCTCAAAGGTTTCGTCATGTTATTTCATATACGCTGACAGTCCAGGGTTACAGGCCTTCATCTTCATCATCATAATCATCATCATGATCATTTATTTATATATGCTGTGACTATTTACAATGCAGAGCAGGGTGGCTAAGTGGTTAGCACTTCTGCCTCACAGCACTGGGGTCATGAGTTTAATTCCCGAACATGGCCTTATCTGTGTGGAGTTTGTATGTTCTCCCCGTGTTTGCGTGGGTTTCCTCCGGGTGCTCCGGTTTCCTCCCACACTCCAAAAACATACTCATAGGTTAATTGGCTGCTATCAAAATTGACCCTAGTCTCTCCCTCTTTCTGTGATGTGAGCAAGTTCTCTGTACAGCGCTGCAGAATTAGTGGCACTATATAAATAAATGGTGATGATGATGAAGTTATATATTGAGGCTACTTGTATTTTTTTAGATGTACTTATACATAACCATATATATGATCTGTTAAAGAGATTGGAGTGGTTGCAGTTTGCTGCTACCAGGTATAACACCGTTTCGCGCACATTGGCACTTTCCTGTAGTCAGGTGTACAGCAAAGAGTCATCTGGATTTCCCCATCTGTTACAATGTAGACTATAAGACTGCAGAGATAATTTACATATCTGTCTGCCTGTGTCTCAGATTGCCATAATGGAATTGTCGACTTCCATACTTTCAGGATAATTAGGTTGGCTTTGATCATAGCTGCATACCTGAGATTGTACGTCATGTGATTTATTTTTATGTCGTTATTTAAGAGAAAATGGCCAAGAGAAAGCCTTTGAGGGCTAGATCTTGTCTGCCATACAACCCTTCCTTAGGATGTCAATGGAGAAATTGGTAACTGCATGCATATTGTGAGAGCTGATGGCGGCAAACAGAATGTTAGGGCTACACCTGTGTTCCAACGGTGACTTGTTGTTGTGTATAACAAACAGATTGCTCACTGAGCAGGACAGTGATAATTGATGTTAGCATGTGTAATTAATTCACACAAGCTACTACAAGATATGCAGAATATAGTGCATATTAATGGCTCTCACTTCAGTCATCCGGAGTCTCCTAATAGACCAGACGGTAAATTTATCAAGCTGCGGGTTTGAAAAATGGAGATGTTGCCTATAGCAACCAATAAGATTCTACCTGTCAATTTGTAGAATGTACTAAATAAATGATAACTAGAATCTGATTGGTTGCTATAGGCAACATCTCCACTTTTTCAAACCCGCGGCTTGATAAATTTACACCCAGCAGGACGCTGCTAAAGAAATCAAAATTATTGCATGGTATTTAATTGGTCTTTTGGTTGCTACTTGTTTGGAAATGACTGTTACTATTTTTGTAACCTCGTTTATATGTTTTTAATCATTTTGCAATCCTCTTTAACTGCTGTGCATATGGGCTATCAGCAAATATAAATAACACTATATAGACATAAATATATGTCCAGAAACTCATACAAAGGTGAAATATAAGGAGGTGACGGTTTTGGAAAAGCGAGTTCTCACTACCATTACGTTTGGAAATTACGTTTGGAAGCCCCTGTGTTTTGTTGCCAAAATCAGACATTAAGGGGAAATTTAATGGGCCAGAAGGTTATTGAATAGATCAGGTAACCACCCCATGACTGGTTGATGGGCGTGTACTTTGTTGTTGGGCGCAGGATTCATTGTAAGTCAATGGTTGGTACCAGGTGTGCTGTTCATGTTTCAACTCGTGTAGTGAAGGCGGTGAAGGGGCATCTCAGGGTGTGTGAACAGTTCAGGCCTGCAGAACCTTTATTATATAAGTAGCAATGTATTTTTGTTACGCAAAATCACTTAGCTTTACAGTACACACAGCATATGTGTATCGCACCACCAGCAATACTCATGTGTATGACACATAATGAAAGCTGTGATGATCTCTTGACTTAACTGCTGTCTGTGACTGCTTGTGTAGAGCATGTGAATTTGTCTGACATAGCTGCATTATATTATGAAGTGTATACAAAGATCAATCACTTTGTTATTGAACGGTAATAGGGATGACCATGCAACAAGACGATCAGTGCATCTGCATTCTGATGAGAAAACAAAACAGGAACATTTATCTGGTTGATTCTTCCTCTGTTGTTCAGCAAAATTCTAATGTTAATATTTATGTCAGATGACACTGTATATGAAGCAACATGCCCCCTGTGGTTGCAGTATAAACAGTATTGAGCTCGGCAGATGTTCTGAATTACCACAGACATGCATCGAACATTTTCTGAAAATGGTAATGGTTCAGCCAGAGCTCTGCATTATGATTTTAATATATATTTAAACTGTTATACATAAAATGTCTGTGGTGAATCCTGGGGGTAGATGTATTATGCTGCGGGTTTGAAAGGGGAGATGTTGCCTATAGCAACCAATCAGATTCTAATTATTTATTTAGTGCATTCTACAAAATGACTGCTAGAATCTGATTGGTTGCTATCTCCACTTTTTCAAACCCGCCAGAAACTCGCAGCTTGATACATTTACCCCCTGATGTCATTGCTTATAATTGGCGAATTCTGATATCATCAGTTCAGTGTTCAGGTTGAAAACTTGTGTTTTATAAGAAATAATGCACCCCTACTGTCAATTCATTGTGCACATTAGAAGTACCCTTAGATTTGTGTGACCTGTATAAAAGCACTTTGTCTACTGCTAGAACCCTTCTGTGAATTTTATTAGCTAAATAATTTGTAGGGAGTACATTATCCCCTATACTATACTATCCTATACTATACTGTACTGTACTACACTATACTATACTATACTATACTATACCTTGTATGAGCAGAAGGAGCATCTGTATTATATACAAAGCAATGGGTGTTTAATCTGTTTTATATACCGAGCAGTGGTGTCTGTATTATACCCTGAACAGATTTCAGACAGTATCCATGTTCTCCAGGTCAGTGACCTCCTCTGGGAGATAGAAACAGTCAGTGTTTGTGTGTTTTTCCTGCTTGGATTTTAGTGTTTGTTGTGTCATTTATATAGTGTCTACTATCAGATTATGACAGACTGTCATTTATACATTAACACAGAGCTCCCAGCTGTCCGATTTTGATGGGACAGATCAGATTTGAGAAATCCGTCCCAACAGTTGGCATAGATTGTTTGCTTAAATTTAACTCCCCCCAACCCCTCGCCAGTGGTTGAAATGGGGATGTAAACGGCGGTATGCCATACTGCCGCTTCTCCTACTGCCTTCATTGTAAAACGATCCAATTCGGTTCACTTACATTCCCATTACATTTTCCATAGCATATGTCACTTCTACATTTTCCCCCGGGGACGTACATCCCAAATTATCGGCAGATGGGAAAAATGTGCTGACTGCCGAGAAGGAGGGACAGCCTAAATTGGGAAAGTTATTTGATACCATTCCATCTAGGTGCAAATTTGCACTGAACCACAGCGACCAATCAGCAGTTACCGTTTATGGGCCATTTGGAGTAGGCACGCTCTGAATGCATCTTCATGTGGCTAGAGTAAAGACGTGACAGTCATCATCATCAACTGCCGCTGATTTAAAAATAGACGGGTGGTAGGTGCCAAGGATGTTTAAAGTGAGAAAATCATAACAGGTGCTGATGATGACGGTCAGCAGGTATCTTTACTAGTTAAAAATAAATAGTAAAAAGGGTAGCACCAAATAAAATAAATAAAAAACCCTAATAAAACGTTGAGTACTGCCTCCTAGTGGTGCAGTAGTGAGAATGAATGAAAGGGGTCAATACATGAACAGCCAATTGGTGCGGTTTATTGCTTTCCAGCAAATCAGACACAAGCTGCTCTGATTGGCTGTTTGCATGTTGACCCATTTCATTCATTCTCATTGCGTCTACGCTACAAGCATGTACTCATCGTTTTATCAGGCTTTTCTTTTCACGGATCCACCCTGAGTGCAGACTTGCGGTGGTAGATTCACTTTTGAAAGCAACAGGAATTGAACAGCATTATGGAACAACCCCATCCCTTCATAACAGCAGGGTAGTCATCTACGAATGGGTCGTTTCAGTAAGATATTCATCATCATCATCATCATCATCATCATCATTTATTTATATAGCGCCAACATATTCTGCAGCACTTTACAATTGGGGACAAACATAGTAAACTAATAAACAAACTGGGTAAAACAGAGAAAGAGGTGAGAAGGCCCTGCTCGCAAGTTTACAATCTATTGGATATTGTTACTTTCCACAAATACCAAACTGTGGCTTTGAAAAAGTGGAGATGTTGCTATAGCAACAAATCAGATCATTTATTTAGTACATTCTACAAAATGAAAGCTAAAATCTGATTGGTTGCTATAGGCAACATCTACACTTTTTCAATCCCGCAGTTTAGTAAATATACCCCCTGGAGTGGTTTTAGGAACATGACAGCAAATTCAGCTGAATGCAGTGGCCATCCCAGTCACCAGATCTCAATCTAACCCAGCATCTGTGGATGACGTGGAGTACGCTCTTCCATCATTGAAAGGGTCCTCAATAAAGTACCATTGACATCTATCCACAGAACCTTTGTTTCGTTGCGTCCCTAAATTCAGTGGACAATAAAATCTTATTTTCTCTAATAATGTTCAATATTATTACTATTATTATTATTAATATTATTATTATGACTATTGTCATTATTATTATTAACTTTGCAATTGTAGACACCCCCCAGAACTGTCCCTTGCTGATTAGTACTGGGGCTCATCCTGTCACCCCTTGGGTGGTGGATGCCAGGGAAATGGTTTAAAGTGAGAAAATGAGCTATTTAGCTAAGAATAAACTTAAGAATGATATAAATAAATAATTTAATGGTAGCATATCATTTTGTTTTATACTTATACTGTGCAAATGTTGGTGGCGCTACCCTAATCTACTGCTGGCGCCTAGTCAAACCAATAACTAAAATGTGAGATAGTTACAATAATAAGTATCAGGAGCAATATAAATTTCATAAAGCATCAGTCTTTCTGTTGCTAAGGGGCCTATTTTTGAACCCCCGGAGAGGTTTAAATCCCAGAGAAAACTGTAGTTTACAGCATTTTAAGGTAAAGAGGTTATTAGTGGATCGCAGCAGATATCAGGCTGCGGTCCCAACCTCTTCAATCACAAATGCCCTATTTATCAAGACCCCGGCAGATAGCGGCATCGCAAGAGAGGGGTCTTCAGGTACTTCCCCGGCAGGCTTTGTGCTCCTCCCAATCACAAATTGTCCAAGGCCACAAGAACCTGTACAGTGATTGTGATCACTTTGCTTTAGATTCTTTGGTAGCACAGACTTCTATCGGAGCCTCGGCCCTGGCTAGTCAATTTTAAAAGTTGCCACGTTAATTAATTTCTTATCTTGATGCAAACAAATGATTTATAACATGAATAAAGCGCAATGAGTCCTAAATAAACCACTAAATGCCTCTATTTCCCATCTTCCTCATATGCTATAAAATTAGACCTTTGGGTTGATCTACAGAACAGTCAATTGCAGATTTTCCTAAGCTCCAGCCAAATACACTATACAGGTTAGATCTATAATCATGTGACGCATCACTTCTAAATAATTATCCGCTGACCCGACCCGTGGCCAGGTCAAAATTGAATTTAGTACATGGATCACTTTTACAAGGCCTACTGTACGGCCTACTGTACTTACTCTGTTTCCATCAAAGATGATGTTTTGATCATCAGAAAATGTTCTTACGTGTTAATATTTTATATTCTATATTTATTGATATGCTCTACTATTTTATTATTATTATTATTATTATTATTATGAGTTTTATTTTTTAGGTCTGTAATTATTTTTGTTTTGTTTTGTTATTTCAACAAAAATAGGTTGTATTTCTTCATTAAAAGTCTTATTTTTTGCAGTGAACAGTAAACGGGTAACTGCTTAAATAGAACCACTGAAACAAAGTGTCTTAAATGACGTTTAAATATTAAATGAATATATTTTCATCTCTCTGTCTGGAGTAACTTACCCACCCAATAGCAACCAGGAGACCATGTTTAGCTGGTCAACCACATGTACAAGTCCAAGGGTTGTATCCAAAACAGCAACTTTGACCTGGAAGGAGTTCTATGGTGGAGTTCTGCATTGGTATAATGACAGATGTGTGCTAAACACTCGGCATGCAGCTGCCATAGTAATTCTGCAGGGTTTTATAGGAAAATACTGCAGTGTTGTGCTGTTCTCTTCACTGCCCACTTCTGGTTCAAACCCTGGAAGACAGATAGGAATTTCACCATGGTCAGTGCAGTGTACTTGCATAAAAATGGGCTCCGTGTTGCTATGGGGTAACATTGTTACCAGGGATGGGCTTCTTTACGAAGCAGGAGAAATGGGTAAGATGACGGCAATGATGAGTAAGTTATGTGTGTGCTTAATAAATAAATAGAAATGGTTCTTTAGTGGTGCTATAATAGGCCGTTACACTACCATGAGCTGCCAGAACATCTTCATAAAACAGTTCATATTTGCTGATGGGGGAAAACTCTGATTCAAGGTCTAATCCATAATCTTTCATAAGTGTACAATTGGGTTGAGAGGTTGTGGCTGGAATGGCCGCTTTTTATGGTTTACAGTGTTGACATGCTCATCACACCACACAGTGACAACTGGTCGATGAAGAATTGTCATTCCACAACATTCCATTCTCATCAAGATAGAAATGCCTGACCGCGGGATGAAGGTGACCACTCAGAATGGCTCTATACTTAATGGCCCATGTCTTACCTTCTAAGGAGTTGATTGGACCTAAACTATGTAACCGAGTAAAGGGCCTCAAGCCATGATAAAGCCGTCAGAACCTTTCACAGTGGAAAACAGGCACTAATGTCTGTAGGCTTCTGTTGGAGTGTACTACGCTAGTACTCATTTCTACTGCTGTGTGGACAGTTTCAAGTGTAATTTTAGGTGTAATAAAGGGGTTTTACACCACAACCCAACTAATATTATCCCTTGATAAGAAGTTCTTGGTGGACGTTGCTTGATGAGACTGTCTGCTTATGTCCTAGATTGACGTCTTTATTGCCTTGCATCTTACTCCAGTGCATGGGCATCGTTATCGATTATGGGCTTTTATCCACAGCTGTTCTGTTTTTTTAATGTCTTTCTCTAAGACTTTCACGCCAACATCATCTTAGCTAATGTTGTAAGGGGAACATCAACTATTTTAGCTGTCTCACCAATGAGGTCCCTGCCAACCGAATTAAACCCTATCTCAACTTCAATGAGTTCCCTTCCTCTATTATTATTATTTCTATTATTATTCTTTATAAAGCGTTGACAGAGTACACAGCACTGTACACTGAGGGGATCATGACTCAAACATATTACATGAAATGACATGAAACAGAAGGTAACGATCCTCTACCCATGGTAAACAAAATACTTGGCAACTTGGCTTGTCCGGCTTTTTTATACATGGCCCTAAGCATGATGGGATGTTAACTGCTTCATTAACTCGGGGACCAAAGCTTTGTTACTGTGTATTGTGCTGAGAATATTTATGTTCCTGTGTAACAAATGTGAATTTAATAGATGTTTCATATTCAGTAACTACATTCTTAGGGGCAGCGACTTGCTGTTGAGTCATTCTTTCCTTGAGGATGCATAGAGTTCAAATGCAAGTTACATTCCATCTGAGGAAACTTACTGTAATGGCATGTGGTATATGTATGTGATAGTTGTGTGTGAAACTTTATTATTAGTGTACTGTATTTACATGCTTACACTCAAATACAGACTAGCATTATAAAACCAACAGAGGAACAGACAGCAAAATGTATGCAAATATATTTGTATATTACAAGCAAAATGGTCTTTTTACTTTATCTCGTTCTAGTTTTGTGGTGTCAGATGATACTTAGGGGTCTATTTAACAAACTGCTATAGCTCATAAATCTGGAGAAAACACCAAGGGGTATATTTACTAAACTGCGGGTTTGGAAAAGTGGAGATGTTGCCTATAGCAACCAATCAGATTCTAGCTGTCATTTTGTAGAATGTACTAAATAAATGATAACTAGAGGCCTGATTCATTAATGATCTTGGGCCTGATTCATTAAGGATCTTAACTTAGAAAACTTCTTATTTCAGTCGCCTGGACAAAACCATGTTACAATTCAAGGGGTGCAAATTAGTATTCTGTTTTGCACATTAGTTAAATACTGGCTGTTTTTTCATGTAGCACACAAATATCAACTTTAAATGTCAGTGTACAAACAAGCTATCAAGTATTTGTGAGCTACATGAAAAAACAGTCAGTATTTAACTTATGTGCAAAACAAAATACTAATTTGCACCCCTTGAATTGTAACATGGTTTTGTCCAGGAGACTGAAATAAGAAGTTTCTTAAGTTAAGATCCCTAATGAATCAGGCCCTAGAATCTGATTGGTTGCTATAGGCAACATCTCCACTCTTCAAACTCGCAGTTTACTAAATTTACAACCAGGGGGTAAATGTATCATAGTTCGGTTTTTGCATCCCGCGCGAGATGACAGCTAAAATTTAAAGCGGCGTAAAGGCAAGTTTCCCTTTACAAGGCAGCGCCGCTTTAACTTTTAGCTGTCATCTCGCCGATCTCGCGCGGGATGCAAAAACCGGACTATGATATATTTACCCCCAGGTCTTCAATTTATGACAGTGTTAACACAGGAGAAACTGGACATTTTTCCTGCATTTACCTACTTTTCATTTGTTACTGCAGTTCCCATAGAACTGTATTTATCAAGCATTACTTTTCAGGATGGTGTTAGACTACCTTTTCCTATGGGGTCCAGAGAAGCAATGGTATACTGTAGTATATTGGAAATACTGTATATTGTTATGTTGTGTGGATTTATAGTGCTATGTGAAGGAAAGCAGTACACTATCTGTGAATTAAAGAAACTATTCCATTTGCTTTTTATAAATCATAAAGCCTTTCATTTTCCTATCTCTGACCAAGAGAGAGAGGTTACTTATATTCTTTTCTTTCTCTTTAGATCGTTAAAATAAAACAATAATTCATAGCATGTGCCGTCCACATGCTCTGCATAACTTTGGGATGTTTTCTTATTAAAGTTAACGTTGGGTAAAACTTTTCATTGTCTTCTGAGATGCAAACTGTTGTTAAGGATTTTATTAGCAGTGGATGCGCATTAATGCTAACATCACTAGTTCTAGCAATTGAATTGGACTTTTAGTGTCCACCTAGACTTTTGTATAGGAAAAAAGTTGGTCAAGAAAATGATAAGTGTCAAATGCATAAAAATTTGTAAAAAGATGAGAATTGGAGTTTGCATGGATAATTTGTGACCAGGAAAATTGCTAATTGAATTGCCCCAATATGTCCTAAATGTCTAATTGTCTTCGTGTCTGGATATACAAAGATATAACAGAAATTGACTCTATGCAGAATAGTTTTAAAGGCAGTCCAATGTGTTAAATACATGACTTAGACAAACAGCCCCACTTAATACTCTACCCATCTAAGTTATTATTAAAGACCAAGGGGTATATTTACTAAACTGCGGGGTTGATAAAGGGGGAGATGTTGCCTATAGCAACCAATCAGATTCTAGTTATCATTTTGTGGAATGTACTAAATAAATGATAGGTAGAATCTGATTGGTTGCTATAGGCAACATCTCCTCTTTTTCAAAATCGCAGCTTAGTAAATATACCCCCAATACATTCAAGACATTCAAGTGACACACCATACATTCACATAGGACCAGAGACAAGTTGTTTACAGAGCCCATATAAATACAAATAAATAGCTATATATAATTAGGGCCATCTGATTCTGTTTCTAATTTGATAGTATGTTCATGGTACGTGGATGAGAAAATATTGTGTATTGTGTATTGTGTACATCTACGTGTGGTCTCTGTTTTCAAAGTTGTAATTATTGAAACTAAAAAGCCTCAGATAGATTTGAACACTATTGATTTCCTAAATGTCACGTAATACTTGGCTCACACAAGTGGAGTGAAGGTGTGTTCTTGTTACCTTCTGGCAAAAATGTTGCTGGACAACATCACTTTCAATCAATAGAAACAACTAATACTTGATAAACATGGATTTGGCATGGACATACAGTTAAAGGCATGCAAGCAATGTTATTATTGATTTTAAGGTAAAGGGAAGGGAATAAAGAAGGGAAGGGTGACATAAGGGAAAGGTACAAGGGGGCACGCACAGCATATTCAAATTAGACAATTAAAGTACAAACAGACTCTCAAATTTCAACGGCAGCCAATAACATCAATGCCATTGTCAGTGCAGTGAGTGTACACATACACATACAGTAGCAGTATACATATCATAAGAGACAAAGGTTAAAATGTAAATTATTAAACACTGTCGCTTGACATTAGTCTCCGACCTCTGTGCTACAGACACGCCAGTTATACCATGTTACTTGTGCGGATGGCGCTGAGGTCGGGTACTCCTGCCCTGCAGTTTGCGTTTCCGAACTTCTGGGGACTTTTATTTTAGATATTGGCGAAGGGGTAGGTTCCTTCAACTGCTGGGTTATAATGGCAATGAGGGTATGCCCGCCAACATATAAAGATTGTAAGCCTGCGGGCAAGGCCTTCTTACCTCTCTGTCTGTCTGTATTACCCAGTATTGTTTTATTACTGTGTTTGTTCCCGATTGTAAAGCGCTACGGAATTTGCTGGCGCTATATCAATAATTGATGATGATTATGATGTAATGGGAAAGTAACAGGGAATGATGAAGAGATGTCTCAAGACTGCTACATTTTATTATCATCTAAAGGAGACAGGGCTTCAGGAACTGTAAATAAGAGCTACATAGACACAGAAGTGTGTGTGCCGCTGCTGTGCACATTTTTATTAATGTCAGGAAGATGTCAGACACTTGCCGACCTCTTTTATTTCACACTGAAAGCTGAAAATGCAATTTTTATTGTGTCAGTAAAGTTACTGATGGTGAAAAGTGTCTCCAATTCCAGGTGCCGTGATTTTTAATAAATTGCAATTACTGTTGCTGAAACTCTCAACCTCCCCCCAACCCCCCTCCCTTTTCCTTCAGATAAAGATTATATAAAAATAAATCCACTGATGGTTTGTAACCCTGCAGGTAAGCTATATTATGCAGGGCTTCCAAGTGTCCCAGTTTTCTCAGGAATGTTATCGCTTCTGGTTCTGGAAATCTTCCAGTTATAATTTGTATTTTCTAGAATTTGAATTCTTAATGTACTCAGGAGTTTCTCTGTCTGAAACAGTAGCCCCCCACCCAAGACATACATACATGGCAGTCTGTCTGCCCTCTCCCCAACCCAGCGTGCTAAATTTACCCATAATCTGCCATGTTCAGGCTCCAAGGCTAGATTTGCGGAAAGGGTGGCATAGTCCCCAGATATATTAGGGGCAGTATAGTCGGGGCGACAGGCTTCCCCTCCTTCTCACTTGTGGCACAAATGCCTGCCAGCATAAAAAGTCCAGGGTAATTACTAATAGAATACTGTTTTTTCTCTTACACTGGTGGGATGAGGTGCAGGTTTTGGCCCTGTAGTTCTCTACTTCTCTGGGTGCCTCTGATTGGCTGGGTGCCCTGGTAATCCCAGCTGTGAGTGGGGTGACCGGGCACAGCAAAATTGCCCTGAGGCAAAGAAATGATATACGTGCCTGCCAGGGTTCCCAGTCTGTCCTCGCTAGACATATCTTTCTCCCTACCTCACCTGGTCAGTTTCCTTCCCAACTAAATCTCTCTAGATTAATTGTGCAGTACATAAAATATGCTGAATTTAAATCCTCATAGAAACTAATATTTGAACCCTCATAGTTAAGATGACTGACTCTAATAACCTTTACCTTACACATTCACACTGACTTCCACTATTAACGTTGTTCTCTTTTTGTGTTAAAAGAACTTTGCATTCCTTTGCTATGTGCTGTGTTTAGACTTGGAGAGAGCCAGTTGATACCCTTAGGTTAGCCATATCAAGCTTGAAAGACAAAAATGTCAAATCAAGCGAGTAAAACTCAGTGAGGTCCACGTTGATTCTAAGGGGGGAATTCAATTGACCGCGTTACTCGTGAGAGTAACGCACGCGGCCCGCTCACTATTACGGTACGGTAATTTGAACGCAGATTTCTGCTCACGGCTCTCAGAGCTGCAAGAAAAAATCAACAGTAAAATTACCGTAGTAATGTCAATAGTGCGCGGGCCACGTTACTCTCACGAGTAACGCGGTCAATTGATTTCCCCCATAAAGGGGCAAGAAATACTAAATTACTTAAGGGGTTAACATGTTACTTTATTTTTTTTTACATTTTTGTATTGGCTAAGAGGCCTATCACAATGGAATCATCATCATCATCACCATTTATTTATATAGCGCCACTAATTCCGCAGCGCTGTACAGAGAACTCACTCACATCAGTCCCTGCCCCATTGGAGCTTACAGTCTAAATTCCCTAACACACACACAGAGACAGACAGAGAGAGAGAGACTAAGGTCAATTTTGATAGCAGCCAATTAACCTACCAGTATGTTTTTGGAGTGTGGGAGGAAACCGGAGCACCCGGAGGAAACCCACGCAAACACGGGGAGAACATACAAACTCCTCACAGATAAGGTCATAGTCAGGAATTGAACTCATGACCCCAGGGCTGTAAGGCAGAAGTGCTAACCACTACGCGGAGTTTACCACACAAGACAGCTTAATAGACTACCTTACCCTAAATGGGCTCTAGTAACCGATTGCCTTTGTGTGCCGTCCTGATCAGTCAATTACTCCTCTGCCAGTGGGGGCCGACGCCGATGTTTTCCCGCTTTTGGCAGGTATACAGGGTAAAAAGCTGTGCGGGGTCTTGGAGATCTGATCACGTTCATGATCTTAGACCAGCCCAAGAGGAACAGTAACCCCTCATCAGTACTGTCCTGCAGAAGGACCACTAGCTTACAGCTGATCTCCCCCTTTTAACCCTGGTCCATTTCCCATGGTGGTATGCATTCTGCAGGGCAGATTTTAAATAAAGCTTCCTTGCTGGATTGGGTACCTGCATAGTGGTGGGAATCTTCCCAGTCTCCCCAGTCCCCATGGACCTCGAGGTGTGTGGCTTCGGTTTGTGGTGGAGAAAAAAGGGAATCTAGTCTGTCCTACTGAACCTATCTGGTGGCATTTAAGAATATGTAAAACAACACATTTCAATGTACATAATCACAGTTTCACAATACATGACAATTAATATGTTACTGGCTGAAAGAGGGTGCCAAGCGGAGATACCCTTTATTTGTGATGCCCGGCATCCTGCTCTCGCCACACCCCAGAGAAAGTATAGGACTGGTACTTAAAGTCTTATTCAGTGCATGGCATGTGATACTTTCATTACAATGCTAACATCACCTGAATCTGCTTGTCTCACTATGGGTGACGAAAAAATTCAGGGGATGAATGTGCTTGAATTCCACTGTAATTTATAATAAAGTATATTTTATTATAAAGAAACCTAACAGCTCTCTTATTATTTAAACAATATATATGTATTTCCCTGATACCCTGGATCAGGGACTTCTTCCACAGTCTGAGCTTTTTGTATAGACTCTAAGGGGTAAATGTATCAAGCTGAGAGTTTTCCGGCGGGTTTGAAAAGCCAATCAGATTCTAGCTATCATTTATTTAGTACATTCTACAAACTGATAGGTAGAATCTGATTGGTTGCTATAGGCTATAGGCAACATCTCCAATTTTCAAACCCGCCGTTAAACTCACAGGTTGATACATTTACCCCTAAGTCTGAAACTATTTCAGAATAAACAAGATAGATACTATACCCGTTAGTTATTTGGGTGCCACTTCAACCTCTGTACATTATACATAGTAAAACCATTTTTGGTTTTGGGTTCAATATATTTATGGTGCTGCAGTTCATTCTCACATGTAACAACTCCACTTCTCCAGTGCCAATGGGACTTAGGAAATGGTAATGTCTGCAGAGACCAATAGGAGTTCAAAGTGGAAGGACACCTACCAGACAGCTAGATGGGAGGAAGGGAAATCTCCTTATTGTCTGAAGTGCTCCTCAAAGTGTCTGTGACCCTGAAAGTGGTGGAGACCATCTATTTTTTTATACAACTATAATCCTGTATAATCTGTTTCCTCCCTCTTAGTTGCATACTGTCATCAGTGGTTAGCACTTCTGCCTCACAGCGCTGGGGTCATGAGTTTGAATCCTGACCATGGCCTTATCTAAGTTGAGTTTGTATGTTCTCCCCGTGTTTGCGTGGGTTTCCTCCAGGTGCTCTGGTTTCTTCCCACACTCTAAAAACATACTGGTAGATTAATTGGCTGCTAAGGGACTTTAGTCTCTCTCTGTCTGTGTGTCTGTTAGGGAATTTACACTGTAAGCCCCAATGGGGCAGGGACTGATGTGAGTTCTCTGTACAGCGCTGCGGAATTAGTGGTGCTATATAAATAGCTGCTGCTGACAGGGCTGCCATCAGGGGGGTACGGGGAGTACTGTTGTGAGGGGCCCGTAGTGACTGGACCCCACGGGCTGCGACATGTGGAGCAGGCAGCTGCTGTCCAAAACATGAAGCTGGCATCCTTTTCTTTTTTGTGCTTTTTATTTTGAGAACTTGTAAATGTTTCCTGTCACCAGGGCGGGATGTGATAGAGCCGGCAGCGGTGTTCTTGTCTGATGTCCGGCTTATGTCTCTTTACATTTGTCTCTGGTCCTTCCAATGCGGAGCTCGAGCAGTGACGTCAGCGTCATCCCGTGGCACTGCCTGTAACAGTGTGCTGACAGCTGATGTTCCTGTCTCGGCTGCCGCGCTGAGTAGAAGGTGACACAGGGGGTTCCTACACTATGCACATATGTAAATGTAACAAAAATAATATCAATTGAGGGGACTATGTGTGGCGTGATATCAACTGGGGGTACTATGTGTGGCATAATGTGAATTGGGGGCAATACTGTGCGGCATAATATGTACTGGGGGTACTATATGTGGCATAATATGAACTGGGGGTACTACTGTGTGGTGTGATATCAACTGGGAGTACTATGTGTGGCATAATATCAACTGTGGGCACTACTGTGCGGCATAACATGAATTGGGGAACTAATGTGTGGCATAATATGAATTGGGGGCAATACTGTGTGACATAATATCAACTGGGAGTACTATGTGTGGCATAATATGAACTGGGAGTACTATGTGTGGCATAATATCAACTGGGGGTACTATGTGTGGCATAATGTGAATTGGGGGCAATACTATGCGGCATAATATGAACTGGGGGTACTATATGTGGCATAATATGAACTGGGGTACTATATGTGGCATAATATGAACTGGGGATACTACTGTGTGGCGTGATATCAACTAGGAGTACTATGTGTTGCATCATATCAACTGGGACTACTATGTGTGGCATAATATGAACTGTGGGCACTACTGTGCGGCATAACATGAATTGGGGAACTAATGTGTGGCATAATATGAATTGGGGGCAATACTGTGTGACATAATATGATCTGGGGTACTATATGTGGCATAATATGAACTTGGGGTAATATGTGTATGATAATATGATCTGGGGGTACTATGTGTATGATAATATGATCTGGGGGTACTATGTGTAGCATAATATGATCTGGGGGTAATATGTGTAGCATAATATGATCTGGGGGTACTATGTGTGGCTTAATATGGCGTCAATGTAATATATCCCACACTATACATCGGGAAGGGGGGGGCCCTGCCTCTTTCGTTTGTACTTGGCCCCGCAATTTCTGATGGCAGCCCTGGCTGCTGATGATGATGATAGCACAGAAAAAAACATAGGTCATGTGCTGAAGTCCATATATATATATATCAAACATCAGCTTTGCCTTTCATCATTTAGTTAAGGAAAGCAAAGATGTCATTAGTTACAGTAGTCTTGCACACTATGTTATTACATAAGTACTACCTTGACCTGTTGCTGCCAATATTGCAAGATTCCATCAGAATGTTACAGTGCATGAAGATATAGGTACAATACATCAATTGTCGTCAGTGGGAGCTTGCACACACCTTCGGAAAGCCTTGTTTTCATTGAAAATGCATTAGCATTTTCACCTACTCAGTCCTTTTTATTTGCATATTTCAGAATGTGTTTCCAGGTTTCTATTGAACTCTGTTTCCACTTTTTTCAGCTACTATATATATTCTGTGACTGTTATTTTTTTTCTCTATCTCGTCTAACGTCAATCGAAGTCAAGGTCGTATTCTGTTCTTGAGCATTTTTGTGCAGCTGATTTATCAAACCTGTAGAATATAAATATGCAGAATACACAGGCTTTTGTCAGGGCTAGACTTACTGTGCTTCCATACTAAGGAAGTGGGCTAATGATGATGGATTGGATCATCAACTGCAAAGTTAACAAAATGATCACAAAATATACCAAGTTGTGAGTCTTCATCATTCCCAATGAGACCCAAAGATGTTGTAGAACTGTTATAGTTATTTTGTAGGAGACTTGAGAATCTTTTGCTGGCGGATGTTGGTCAGGGAAGGCCGGTAGGGGAGACTGAAGGGAAAATCATAGCCATAAATAGGGAGGTAGCCAAGAACTCTAAACCAAATTGGGCACTCGTATATGCCAGGGAAGTCAGAGCTGGGTGACTTTCCTTACATAGCCAGAAGTCAGTACGCGGGTAGTCAAAGAGAAAGGCAAGACCGTAAGATATAGGTACAATAATTTGACAGTTTTTTCAATGGACCGCCAGGCGTTTAGACCCCCAGAATGCAGGGGCCACACACTGGAAGTGGGCGGTAGGCTGATCGGAGCATGCTCCAGACAAATTCATAAGATACATGTTCTTTAAGATAAGAATTCAGATAAACAGCTAATGCTGTGGCTCTTCAGATGGCAAGAAAATCCCAAGACTCAAGATCAGGTTTGGTGGAATCTGTGTGCATTTTTCCTTCCTCCATATCCCTATAGTGCTTCTTTCTGTTTGCCAGTGTTTGTGCTAGTCTGCGAATGTCAGGGAATCATATTACTCCAAAAACATACTAGTAGGTTAATTGGCTGCTATTAAATTGACCTCTCTCGTGGTCTGTGTCTGTGTGTATGTTAGGAAATTTAGACTGTAAGCTCCAATGGGGCAGGGACTGATGTGAGTGAGTTCTCTGTACAGCGCTGTGCAATTAGCGGCGCTATATAAATAGATGATGATGATGATGAAGGTTATTTATTAGCTTTAAGGAAATGGGAAACATAGATCCATGGTCACTGTGGCAGCAGACTATTGCAGGGGGTTACCACTAACAATAACAATGTTGTTGCCTGCGATAACCCCACCGGCGTTAAGTATTTGTTTTGCATCAAGGATCCTATTTAAGTATTACGGCAGTACCGAGGTGGGTATGGTAGACATAATATTATTTAGGGGCAGTGGAACTGGAAACTCAAACCGGGCTTTCAGATCCATGGATGTGACGGGCCCCAGCAGAGCAGAACAGAGACCTACAGAGAGATAAGTATTTCTTACCGCTCTGTATAGTTTTCATCATCACAGTTGAGCATCGCTCATCTGTCATGGCAATAAAATAATACTAAATCGTTGCAATTTAAAAAAATTACACTTATCATCGTGATATGTGTAAATTTAATAAATTAGTCTTTTGCTAGTATAATCCATTCACCCCTAGAGATTAAGCAGAGGTTTGGTTGCGAGAGTAGCAGTCTGTGTTCAGGAGAGACATTAAAGCCACATCGCCAAATAATGTTTTAATATAATAATGGCAGTTATGCTGTGGAACATGGAACTAGTTCATTTTGGGGGTGAAATTCAATAGTTTTCATGTTAAGAATGTAAGATATAATGAGAAATATGCGTAAACATCCTAGGGGCCCCTTCTTACTACCCTGACCCCTTCCTAACCACTCCTCCCCCAACAGCTTACCCATTATAAACATTGGAATTTTTGACTAAAGCTTGGTACACACCTATGCAATCTTCCTTCAGATACAATTTCTCTAGCGATTTCACCAGCGACTGAAAGTCCCGATAAGCATACCGATTCATGTGTACACACCTACACGATTTACCTTCACATCTGTGATCCTCATCTCTCATAACCATCTGCTGAAAAGATTGTGAGTCTGTACACACTACAGATATCTGCCTAGACTGCTGATAGTCAGTGCATACACACTTCCACATTTACCCAACATCGTTCCATTGTTGATCGTGAGTTTTAGAAGTTTACAAAAACATATCAACAGATGCGATGTGTTTTGGTACGATAAAACCTGATCGTGAGAGCGTGCACACTCTTGCAATATCTGCACAAACGGTGGTGAATCTTGTGATCTGCAAGATAATTACATAGATTTGTACCCAGCTTAAATACTGGGGATTCCACAGCTCTGGTCCGACAAAAAGCAGCATGGAGGGGTTTCTAAATTTTACCTGAAGCAGAGGACAGCAATTTATGTTGCTTTAATTAAGAGTCGGACCTTGGTTTATTTATTTTATACCTACTTCAGATAGATACACATTCAAATTTGTTATAGAAATAATACACACAAAACTTCCACTCATATTGATTAAAACTAGGGGTTATCTGAGCTATTTTCTAAGTAGAGCAGGCTTTTTTTTAAAGTTTATATGCAGATTTACACCAATAAAACATTTTATTACATAAGGCCTTCTATATCAGTTAACAAGCTAGTGTGGGGGGCCTGGGTTTCTGGTGTAGTAGGTTCAGTTCCAAGTTACTAATTACTCTGTAACATCAAACACAGTAATTAGTTTCAGCCCGTTGCTGCTCTGATCTGCTAAGAAGCTGAATTCTGTATTCATGGAAAAATGACTATGTTGTAATCCACTGAAGCCTTAGATTACTATATATCTGACAAAATAGAACATATCATAGTTCTTGATTTCCAACAAAACGATATTTAGTGTAGTTATCTACATAGTTACTGTTACAATATAGCCCATATGGCTTAGATTTAAAAAACTGTATTGGATTCCAACTTTGAATGACTGGAGCCTGTAGTCAAAGAGTACCCATGAAAAAGGACAGTCCCAGATGCCACTAGGCAGATGTGCCCTTGTTGTATCTCTCTGTGGTGACCCAACCTGTCCAGAGCCCTTGCTCAGTGCCGTAGCTAGACATTTTAGTGCCCTGGGCGAGACAGGGCACCGGCGCCCCCCATCTAAGTTGGGAGTGACAATTGCCGAGTGGGCGTTGCCAACCTACTGTGGGGGCGTGGCTAGTGCTTTACAAGTTCTAGACCGCAACGAAACCCCCTCCCTCCCCATTCTTCACATTCTGGCTTTGTAAGGATCTTTATGTAATGAGCCTCCATAGAATCAAAGTACCTTAAATGCAGCTACCACATGCTAGCTGTATAAAAAATGAATTGGTTATTGAAATAAAACTCACCAGAGCTGTAACTTAGAATTCTAGCACCTGGGGCGAGAAAGGCAAATGCCGCCCCCCTAGCCCTCAATTTTAACCAATGTACCTAAAATATTCCTAAATTCCGCCCCCCTTTAGCGTTGCGCCCTGGGTGGTTGCCCCTGTCACAGCCCTAGTTACGGCCATGCCCTTGCTAAAGACTAAAAGGTAGGGAACTTGGATACCTCAGTGTGGTTTGGATAGTAAGACTGGTAAAACTAAAACAAATTAATTTTGGCATAACTGCCCACCACAGCCTTATCTGTAAAACAATGTATTGCACTAACCAATTTCATTAAAGCCCATGGTAACATACAAGCAGACTTGCCGGTGACATGACTTGCACAATAATGCAAAGATCCAAACATTTGTAGTAGTTACTGCCTGATCTCCTTGATAAACAATGGTGTGACGTTATTTTGTAAAATTCTTGCCAGTAGAATAAACCACATACTGCTATCATTAATTCATAACTGTCGAGTAGGTTTTGTCCCAGGAAGACAAGCGAGGACAATACTCGGAGAACCATCGATCTCATCCAAAGAATCAATCAATTCAAATCAATACATTCCAAAAAGCATCTTTACTTTTATCCCTGGACTCCGAAAATACTTCTAACCTGATCTTGTGGTCCCTTATTTTGTCTATCTTTGGTACATTTGAAATAGGCAGAGATTATGTAAAAGGTATTAAGGCCTTGTGCACAAACTTTTTGACCAGATTGGTAATAAATGGTTCCGTCTCCGATCTTGTCCAAAAATGAAATGTCACTAGACAAGTATCGCTTCTGTCACCTCTCATATTTACACTTGTAATAGAGGGAAAGGGGGGTGTTGGGGGCTATAATTTTTTTACTCTTTCTCATACTTCTCTCCCAAACCTATATAAAGTGTTAAATCTGTATTCGGCTATCTCTGGATATATACCATATTTCCCCATGTATAAGACGCACCTTTTTCCCCAAAATTTTGGGTCTAAAAACTGGGTGCGTCTTATACAGGGGTAGTAGCGCGTAGAGGACGGTAAGCGACTTTCCAGCATCAGGATCAGAACGGACAGAAGGAAAGAAGACTTTACCAGACAGAGGAAGCATCTGACAGGGCAGAATTATCAATAGGGTTACAACTCCCGTCTCCACTCTGTACCCGCTGCACAATTACTCTGTGAAAAAATTAAGGATAATGTTTTATCCTCAATTTTTTCACATGATTTATACAGGTGCGTCTTATACAGTGGAGCGTCTTATACATGGGGAAATACGGGTACTTTCCTACTCTCCTGGAATGTCTGGGAGACTGAAGCCTCCATCCTGGATCCTACTAACTTCATCATTGAGCGGTGAGAGGTGGAGCTTGAAAACGTGATTTGCATCATTGTGCGTGATGCCGCAAACTGAACCATCGCACAGCAGGAGATGGTGACGATAGTGGTTGTGTGGAGAGGTTTTCAATGCTGGCAAGTATGTCTAGATATACAATAATTTACTCTAAATCGGAAGCTCTCCCACTACATATTTTAGATAAAGATAATTATTATCCCCTGTGAGAGAAGAGTGAATAATGGAATCTGAATGCAAACAAAAGATAGATACCTGAGGCTAAGATAACGGTTAGAACAATATTTTATATCATACTCTTATTCAAATGTGCTGTAGAGACGATGAACTTATGACCGATAATGTCCCTTGTTGGAGTTCAGTGTTGTCAGACATGTGCTGGTTCCTATGTAATGACTGTATGTATTGTAATGAGAATCATGCTTGAAGGGAAGAACTTTGGTTATGAAGGGCCTGAATAATGAACCACTTGTCCACCTCAAAGATGCTCTATGTATAAGCCATATTAGTTTGAATAAGTTAGCATTATAGAAAGTTCAGGGTTATATTTATGTAATCTCTGGATAGGGCTCTTAATATGATGTTTAGAATAGTCAACAGTTGTTCTGTGTCCGGGGAAATGTATTTCTGAACAGGCATTAAAAGTCAAACCATTTGTAATCGTAGGATTTATGTATTCACGGGCACAAGTTCACAATATTGTACCAATGCATGCTTTGTTCACTGTAGAAATTGATTGTAACCAATAAAGATTGGATAAGAGTCCGCCAATGAGCTATATAAACTCCTAGTTGTATGTCTATTCCTGTATGAACTAGACATCTGTGTATACACGCAATAAAGTAGCATTTGCTTTTCATCTGACTCTGCGCCTAGAGGTATTATTATCTATATCACCCCGAACTATCATTTTAATTGGCGAATGAGGAAAACAAAAATTATTGGGGATTTATATTACAATCAATTATTCTTCCTAATACAAGGAAAATTGACCCACTCTCATTTCTGAAGTTCAAAAGGATATGCATACATGGAGCAGGTGCATTATTATACTGGTTTGACTGTATTGATGCTGTTAAAATGAACTCCCCTGTAGTCTGTATTTGTTCCAGACAACTCCAGTTCAAGTCCAACGTGGACATTCTTGAACAAATTAAGAGTTCTATAAACAAGTTTACAGGGATGAATAAATCTCCCAGAGTGAAATTCTCCATCCTGATTAGTTCAGCTGGTGAGGGTAGCAGAGGACTTCCAGATATTACTGTGCATCTCATCAAGGTAAACTTGTGAACTGGTTTCACCCCCCATCCTCTTCTAGCTGATTCCAAATAAAACATCTAGCGCCAAAGTTATTTCTTTAGCTTACATTTTATATGTTCCCAAACTTACCAGGGGGTATATTTACTAAACTTCGGGTTTGAAAAAGTGGAGATGTTGCCTATAGCAACCAATCAGATTATAGCTGTCACTTTGTAGAATGCACTAACTAAATGACAGCTAGAATATGATTGGTTGCTATAGGCAACATCTCCACTTTCTTCAAACCCTCAGTTTAGTAAATATACCTCCAGGTCTGTTGCTGAAATCGAAGAAGCTACTAAAAATGTTTCTCGATCTCTATGGTTGTATCCAGCTAGGAAATTTAAATTCACAACAATACCTTCACCAAAAATTCCAATATGGGGCATCCCTGACTTTCCCCCTGGTTCCCCCCTCCCTTCTATATAATCACCCTTGGAGGAAGATAAGCAGAGGACCTAAATGAATATATGACTTAATTGTTGGGTAAAATTGGAGATCCTTAAGCTGGGTCAACACTACACGGTTTTCGTCCAATAATCGGCTAAATCAGCCGACATACGACCGCTCGTTCAAAAGTCGGGTCAGTGTGTACAGTGACACGATGGTCGAAAGTTTGCCCAAATGGACGATTGTCGCCTCATTTGGTTGGTTGTACCGTTTAATATTTGTGTTCCAATCTCGTTTCCGTTGTGTAGTGTGTATAAACTTCCGACGGATGTGTACGAAATTGCAATCATTGCTCACGACAACATGGTTGTAAAAAGTCGCTAAAGGGACGTCCGCTCGTCCCTTTATCGTCCTAAACAAGGCTAGTGTGTATTCAGTCCATGGACCGAGCGATCGGAACATCGATCGCATGTAAAATCGCTCGGCATAAAAAGTTGGTGGAAAATTCTGTAGTGTGTACCTAGCTTTAGATTCTCTTCCAGAGAGATCATGTTGATCCAATGAGTTAGTATTTATGCGGTTACATTTACTCCTACAGGCTTTGCCAAATGAACAAATGTTTAGACATCTTTCTCCATTGAATGTATGTGTTATTATAATCCCAGCAGGAAGGTATCATTTCTGTATTTTATGATATGCTCTGAACTATTGCTGAAACACAAACCTGATTGGCAAAGGGACTTAGGACCCACCACAGATGAAGATATGTAGAGTAGAATTAGCAGTAAAGGAGCCAAGGCTTCCATATCAAACTTAATAGTAAATTCATATACAATACATATACATGTTGTACCTTGTTCCCACAAAACTACATAAAATCATCATCATTATCACCATTTATTTATATAGCGCCACTAATTCCGTAGCGCTGTGCAGAGAACTCACTCACATCAGTCCCTGCCCCATTGGAGCTTACTGTCTAAGGCAGGGCTCCCTAACAGTTCAGGTTTTCCATATCTCCTTGCTGGAGCACAGGTGTATTCATTACTGACTGACACATTGTACCAGAACCACAGGTGGTCCTAATTATGTCACATGTGATCCGGAAAACCTGCACTGTTAGGGAGCCCTCAGGACTGGGTTTGGGAAACCCTGGTCTAAGGGCCTGATTAATTAAGGATCTTAACTTAAGAAACTTCTTATTTCAGTCTCCTGGACAAAACCATGGTACAATGCAAGGGGTGCAAATTAGTATTCTGTTTTGCACATAAGTTAAATACTGACTGTTTTTTCATGAAGTTTCTTAAGTTAAGATCCTTAATGAATCAGGCCCTAAATTCCCTAACACACACACACAGACAGACACACAGACTAGGGTTAATTTGTTAGCAGCCAATTAACCAGTACTCAACTTCTTTATGCCAGCTGGCCTGTGGGTATAGAAGAGGCTTTATACATACGGTGGAATGTTCTAAGATTTAGAGGGAAATTCATGCAGTGCTTGAAGACTTACCGTACTTGATTCTAAATGTCGACCTTCTCTGTGGTCCGCTTTTGTGTGCCGTCACATCCCTAGTTTCAGGGCACAGTCCAGTAAATCAACCTCTTATATTTTAAATGCATCTAAAATAAAACATCTATAGCTAAATATTGGAAGACCCCATCTCAGTCTCTTCTCCAGCATGTTAATAATAACGTTTGATTTACTGCATTCATTCATAAAATCACATTACTAGGAAAAGCAGATAAATTCACTATATCTGAGAGCCCTGGGTCACGTTTTTTCACCCACTCCTTCTACCCATAATTGTTTTGTTTTCTCTTTATGATAATTCTAACAGGTGATTGTTTCCTATTATATGGATATAAACTGTATACTATATATCACTGAGTATGATATGTAACTTATCCTTTGTTGATATTTGAGTAAAGTACTTCCCCCCTCCCACCTCCTCTTCTTAGTTTCCGTCTTTCCTTCTTGCCCTCCCTTTCCTAAAAAACATTACCCTCTTAAATAAGTTTAAAAGTTTCTTTATTGTTAAAGATTGATTTTTCTTTTTATTGAACACTTTCGTGTTGTTCATTTATATTGTTTATACATATGTGTTGTTCATTTATATTGTTTATATATACGTGTTGTCATTTATATTGTTTATACATAGGTGTCATTTCTAAACGAAACGTCAGGAAGGTGTGATACAGAACGTATTCCAACATACCAATGTCCGGTTAGATATACTTTAGGCCTTCCACAATGACAGATGTTGAGTTGGCCAATCAAAGGAAGACATCATTAGTGAAGAACATAATAGACCTAAGCCATATATTATAGAGTATATAAAGCATTACAGTTAATTGACGCTATTTTTTAATGCTGGATGGGGAAACTACTACATTTTTCTATATATTTTTGACCCTTTATTTAACTGTCGCCCCCTTTTTTAACACTTACTTTCCAGGCGCATATTGGGCATCTCCACATGGCAACTCATTTCACGAGCCTTGATCAGTAAGCACCTCCAGCGTGGCCAATTTTAATCTTCCAGTTCTTCTCCTAGTTTTCACTCATGCTGCTAAATGTAGGTAACAATGGGGATCCCGGGGAGGACACCCTCTAAAAGACTTCATGAACAGGAAGGGGTCAAACTAAAGACACAGTTATTATTAAGATTGACTATTATTTCATCTTCCTATCATCCCTCATAGAGTACTTGCCCCTTCCCTCATTCAGGGCTTTTTGCCCCTTATAAATAAAATATTTTCTGACTTATTGAAAAGTACTGTGTGTTTTACCTTACTGTTATTGGACTCTGGAAATTAAAGGAAAAAACGCTATATATGGACTTTTTTTTATGGCTTTTGTCATTTAAAAAAACATTGGTTTACTTCACTCCAAATTTAGAGCCTTGTTATTCTTGTCATCTAGGATGTGCAATCTGTATGGCATTGAAAATAACGCTGGAATGCCCTCATATTGGCTCTGTCTCCACCTGGTCTAGTGCTTACACAGCTGTATCTGGGTTGTTATACATAGATCATGGCACAATTTAGCCATATCAAGAACAACCTTTTGTCTTTTGCAATCGACGTCTTGCAGCTTTGTGTTATGTCACAATAGATGTGACCCCCGGTGTGTGATTGTTAGGTTATACTGTGCAGAAAGCAGTGCTGTTCAAGCTTGTATCAGAGAGGACAATAGCCTAATATTGTTGCAGATTTCTTAGGTTGTATGACCAATTTTCCTAATATCAGTTCTACAATCACAGTGTGCGATGACTTGTGTGAGAAAGGGGCCTCATGTAGAATTAGACACAAGTCCATTTTATTTCCGTGCAATATGCATTTTCCTATTGAGCATCGCACAACAAATGCATAGGCGTACATCCCTATGCAGGCTCAGACAAATGTTTTAAAAAAACAATAAAAAAAAATAAAATAAAAAGTGTCATCCAGGGCCTGCTGGGACCTATAGTTCACCTGTAAAAAAAAAAGCATGTCAAAATAAACAATGTCAAAAGTACTTTATTAAAGATATAAACACTGTCTTACACCCCCTTCACCAATGTATTTCTTCCCTAAATCTGTGGGGAGTAGGAAGGGGGGTGATCCTCTCCTTTCTTGCTGCTTTGTAATCCAATTGGGAATAAAAAACTCTTCTGCAACTCTGATGACAGGCTCTGAGTCTGTCATTACTAAGCAATGCAGAGCGGCTTTATTCCTTTATTCTGATTGGACAGATCGTGGGAAATTAGCTCTGTATTGGTTAATAGTAGTGAGACCCCCAATAAGTAGAGATGCTCAGGCTCGGTTCCCCGACAACCGAACACACCCGAACTTAGTAGATCCGAGTACCGAGCCGGCTCGGTACTTTTGTGCTTCCTCTGAATTGAAAACGAGGCAAAACGTGATCTTACGTAGTCGGATCTCTGATCTCGCAATTTTTGGATTCTATAAGTACCACCCTCCACGGTGATCCAGCGCCATTTCACAGAGGGACACAGAAGGGGTAGCACAGTTCTTGGTAGACTGTAGAGCAGTTGGGCAGCGTCATAGGTAGAATAGAAAGAGGAGGGGTAGCAGTGTTCTTGAAAGTCTCCAGTGACATTCAATTGCTAATTGTCATTGCTGAAATAGAAATACTAGGGCTGGCAAGCTTGGTCTTCTAAATCTGCAGTCACATTGTACTGTGTTATATAGGTAACACACAAACAGGAGAGCTCCATTGCTCCATTGCTGATTGTCATTACTGAAATACAAATAATAGGTCGGACAGGTTTGGTCTTCTAAATCTGCAGTCTTTGTTTGAAAGTGTATGAAAATAATATTGTGACCACTGAGGTGGTCAAAATTGACTGCAAATGACTTGGAATTAGTGTTATTGAGGTTAATAATAATGTAGGAGGGGAAAAAAGCAAAAAAATTTGATTTTAGCAAAAAAAAAAAAAAAAAGAAAAGAAAAGGGATTTTAGAAAAAAATTGGGATCCAAAACCAAAACACGAAGTTAATCCAGATCCAAAACCAGAACACAGGGGTAAGTGAACATCTCTACCAATACGCTACAATGCTACAATGTAGTTCATTCATTCATTTTATCAATGAACTTAGGTGAGATCTAAATTATTGAACAATAGTGTGTGTAGGGGATCTTTACTTTTGTCACTGTGTTTATTTTACAGTGGTTTTTTTTTATACAGGTGAATTACAGGTCCAACTGGCCTTAGATATCAGGACATGCTGGTGCTTGTATTTGTACAAGTGCCAGCACGCTCTGCCATCCATGGGTATGCGGGTACATGTAGAACTACGACTGTAACAGTTTAGGCATGACATTGCTTGCTGTGACCTGTAGTTCAACAGCAAAAAAATACTTTTATCTTTTTTACACATTTATTACACCACACTCACTGCACCAGGGCTTTGGGAAGAGCCCTAATGCTTCAGCTGTTTTCTTCTGTGGGGGGGGCATTTTTTTTGTAGGCCTGGACCCCACACTGTGGGTTTCCCTGTTAACGTGTCACTAGCCCAGGTCCTTATAGCCTATTGCTGGTAGCTGTTCTTTTCCTCACATCTTTTGTCCTACTGAAATTGCCGCTAGTGCAGGTAGCACTTTGGGGGTGGGGTGTTACACTTTTTTAAATTATTTATGTAGGTAATAAAATACATAAACACACCAGTCATCATCAAGTTGTTGATGACTGGTGTCTCTTTACCACCATATTACCGTTTAGGCCGCTTAAAGAGTACCCGCCTTATCTGTGTGGAGTTTGTATGTTCTCCCCCTGCTTGCGTGGGTTTCTTCCAGGTGCTCCGGTTTCCTCCCACAATCCAAAAACATGCTGATAGGTTAATTGGCTGCTATCAAATTGACCCTAGTCTCTCTTTCTGTGTGTCTGTCTGTATGTATGTGTGTGTTAGGGAATTTAGACTGTAAGCCCCAGTGGGGCAGGGACTGATGTGAGTGCTGTACAGCGCTGTGGATTTAGTGGCGCTATATAGATAGCTGCTGCTGATGATCTTGCTACAAAATAAAGGGCAGCATGGTGGCTTAGTGGTTAGCACTGGGGTCATGAGTTCAGTTCCCGACCATGGCCTTAGCTGTGTGGAGTTTGTATGCTCTCCACCTGTTTGCGTGGGTTTCCTCCAGGTGCTCTGGTTTCCTCCCAAACTCCAAAAACATAATAGTAGGTTAATTGGCTGCTATCAAATTGACCCTAGTCTCTCTGTGTGTCTATATTAGGGAATTTAGACCGTATGCTACAATGGGGCAGGGACTGATGTGAGTTAGTTTTCTGTACAGCGCTGCGGAATTAGTGGCGCTATATAAACAGATGATGATGATGATCATATGCATTTTATGAACTACGCATCTTAAAATACGGGCAGGATTTTTTTTAATGCATTTTATTTCTGCGTTGTTTATATATAATGCCTTATCTCTCTCAAAGTGGGTGGTATATGCTGTTTAGACTATGATAACGCAAATGCTTACTTCTAATACGTACTTACGCATGATAAGTAGATCGTTCTGCTGTGTATGGTTCAGTGTGTACTTTTCATTTTGGTATTTAGCCAGATAGTCATAAAAATAAAGCATGGCTGTATAGGAAATAGTTTGGGTGCACAATGCTACAAACTTACATCTGGGGTAAATGTATCAAGCTGAAAGTTTTCCGGCGGGTTTGAAAAACCAATCAGAGTCTAGTTATCATTTATTTAGTACATTCTACAAAATGATAGCTAGAATCTGATTGGTTGCTATAGGCAACATCTCCACTTTTCAAACCCGCCGGAAAACTCTCAGCTTGATACATCTACCCCCTGATATAATTTCCATGCAGCGTGTGAATGTGCAGATTACAGAAAGTGGTGTGGTCAGACTTACATTATTGGCTTTATATTAGTGCTTAATTGTGTGCATTATGTTTTTGTGCCCATTTCCGGAAGGACAAATCTTACCAGGGAACTGTACTAGGAACGGGTTTATTATTTTGGTGTGTGAAGGTCAGGCTATGTTGTGTTACGTTGTGAGACAAGTTCATGAAGGCGAGGTATTATTGTACGGTTGTGTGTCTCACAGGTATGTGAAGGTCGCTGCAGGGGGTGGGGTTGGGAGGTTATACAGGTAATATTTCGGAGAGTGCAGGTGGTGCTGACTTCTTACTGTCAGCAGCACCGCCCACCAAAACCTGTTTGAGGATTGCTCTCCAGTTCCTGTACACTCCCCTGGCTTTGCTGTGTATTGGTAGGGTGCACCCCTTCATTGCCAGGGGTCCCCTTCCCCCACATTAACAGGCTGACATGTCATCCCTAATATTCAGCTGCCTGAGAAGTCATTACCTTCCTGCAATGGTAAAGGGAGTTGTTGTGCTTTGTATTAACAGCAGATTGTTAACTGGTAACTAATCATTGTTCCTGTTGTTTCTCTGCAGCCCTGAGACGAGCCCATTGGAGTACGGGAGCTGTAAGTACCCTGTAACAATTACACTGACAGCTCGGTGTGTCATCTATACATCTCTATTATAATTGTGCACATAATTTCAACATGACTAATGGCATAACTTCTACCTAGAGACCCCTCCACATTGCTTCATATGACCTTTTAAGCCCTGTCTGCTATTACACTTTACCCTCTGTTATACCTCTCACCCATTCCACTTAACCCTTTTTATGCTCCCTATACTCCTGTTATCCTTACAATATAATGTGTCATGTTGCTCTGTTCAGCACAGTTAAGTGACTAAATATAAAGAGTTATTATGATCCTTATACATGTTCATAAGTACGGTGACTGCCTCCAAGCCTATATAAAATTGTATAGGGGATATGGGAAAGTGTTGTGGGTCCCATGAGCTTTTATTTTGCGGAGCTAAAGGGGTGAAGAGCGCACCTTTTTAGAGGTGCTCCATGCTGTACAGACGGTGTTGCTTGCTGTACAAAAGGATTTGCATTCTGCACCAGCTCTTAGCTGGGTCTCGTTTAATGGGTCCACTTCAATTAAAAGTGACGCTGGACATCACTGCGATGTCCGACTGCGCAGTTTTCTGTGTGATGTGGTACCCCAACGTCGCAGATTTTCCTGTGTACCTCTACGAGGGAGTACCCTCAAGACCGCTCCTATAGATTATAAGCTTGCGAGCAGGGTTCTCTTACCTCTCTGTCTGTATGTATTACCCAGTATTGTCTTATTAATGTTTGTTCCCAATTGTAAAGCGCTGCAGAATTTGCTGGCACTATATAAATAAATATTGATGATGATGATGACCGCTCCTGGAGACACCCTGTGGCACATGGCAGAGAATTGAATTGGCCCCTATACAGTTAATGGATTGCATGTTGCACCTTACAGTTGCAGAGCATTTCTATGCACTCGTTGCCCAATGTAAAATAGCAACAAACAAGCAAAAGTGACCCATATAATAAAGACAGTTCCAATGTCCACTTATTATTATTAATTTAAACCAAGCAGCATTTTATGACAAAATATAATTCAATTCAATGGCCGAGGTGGCTCTACAGTGGTTGGATGTTGGACTTTTGATGTAACATATACAGTTTTTCTACAGTGCACTTCTTCAGATCTTTCCACCTCCCAACAAACCTAGGTGCGGTTCGAGATGATTCCAGAGAGCGGAGAGTAGACACACACATTTATATCAGCTGGGCCGACCATCATGGTGCAGTTGGTTCAAACCCATGGTGCTTTACTCTGCTCAGCCTTTACGCTTCATGAATGAGGTTCACTGTACCGGAGGTCCACTGTGCTTCTATGGGGTCATACAGATGGCTGCAGAGATGTCCAACATTCTAAAACAGTATAGTGTGTACTGACAGTCAGGTTCTTATGGTAACCAAGGAATCACAGTTTTGAGGACTGTCCCCGCAGTGTACACAGTGTACATAGGCTCTACAATAAAGTCTTGTTCACATAGCCGAAATAGCATAAAAATCAATTGAAGCAGATACAGACAAAATATTTCTCAGTGTCCCATTCATCATTGCTGACAGCACACGTGACGCATCATATAGATCTGGTGATCTCTATACATGGCTATTTGTCAGGGACATATTAAATGAAAACCCTTGTGTGCAAAAGCCTTATGGCGTGGTCAACGTTAAGGACACATTCTCACAGGAGGCTTGACGCATGATTGTTACATATACATTTAATATCTGCGTGGATCTCTAATTTGCTCTTGTCCACAGAGGTATTCTTGCTTTTGGACAATTCCTAAATGAGCAGTTAGGTCGCATTTTATGGTATATATTGGTTCGGTCACTCATGTATGTCTGAGCTCCAACTACCTAAGCTATATCGGCAGCAATGTCGGTTAATAAGTGATAATAACAAGCACCTATTGTTTGCAGTATAGTGGCCATTCTGTGAAACAACAACAAAAACTGCAAATTTTGACTTTGTATTCCCAAAAAATAGCTATGAAGTACGTATAATCATACACTTAAATCATACAGTTCTGATGATGGTGTCCCTTTAAGGGAGTTCTAGGGAATCTGACATTTGTTTCTAAGAACCAGGAATGCTGCAACTAGAGGTCTTGTTCTACAGCTGGAGGGTGAAAGCTTCATTATTAAGGAGAAATACTTCACAGAAAAGATGGCGAACAGAAAGTATCAGGCTGGGTTCCCTGGCAGGGAATCCCCCAGAGTCACACAGGCTGTCATCCTGCGAGTAGCTTTTAGATGTATGTTTTGTGACTGCTGTATATATTTCAGCAATTATATTGCAAAATGTCTAGAATGGGCTTGGACAACCTGTGTATCTCTACCTGTTGGGGTACTACAAGTCCCATAATACCCAGAGGCTGGGGAGACATGCTGGAAATCATGATGAATTCATACAAAAATCAAACTTAATATTGATTCAGTGTTCTGTATTCACTGCTTGCAATATGTCAGTTACTGCTTAATGTCTTATGTTTGCTGCTAACTCATTACCAATTTCCCTCTATGCGCATTGCTGTTTAGTATTCACTGCCTGTTTATTTTTCACATTGTTCCTTCCTGTGATCATTCTCAATTTGCTCCTAAAGCTATCTGCCTGATTCCTAAATGTATAATATCATTCTATATTTTAGTACCGCTGGGCCTATTAATAGGCTCCTTTCTCTGGCAATAAAGCTTTTTTTTCTTGTCTTTATCACCGCTTTATCTAGGTGAATACAAATCCCATATTGCTCCTACTGATTCACCATATTAGTCTCTGCGCATGCGTGAGTAGGACCAGCTGCCTTGTGCATGCTCAGTGGAACTGAAAACCTGCAGTGAGTCCTGTTAAATAGGCTTCCTGACGCAAATCTTACCGCTGGCGATAGCAGTGTTATGTCTCTTTGTTGTATTGGGCGAGATTAAAAGAAAAAGCCCTGTCGCTGGAAAAATAAACCACTTTTTGCTGCAAGTCTTGCTTTTTGCCTATTGGCAAATCAGCCACTAAATATGTCATACTTGTCAACTTTTAATTCATAAAGTCCGGGAAATCCCGGTGAGAGGGCGTCCTTTTGGCCACCCCCTTGCGATGAAAAAGGCCCCTCGCAATTCAGGATGTGGGAGAATTGCCTGCTCTCCCGTGAGACCTACCCAGATTTCGGGAGTCTACCGGACATTCCGGGAGAGTTGGCAAGTATGATATATGTATTGCTTTGTGGTGTTTATAGCTGTGTGCAGGAGATCCATTTCGGCAGCATTGTACAATACAGCAGCCGCGGCGCTGTCAAAGAAGCTTCCGCGGCGGTGCTGTATGCAATACAGCACTGCCACGGACGCTTCTTTGACAGCGCCGCGGCTGCTACATAGTACAGTGCCGCTATGTAGGGGCACTTCTTTAGCGGAGGGGAGGGGTTTCTGGAGACCCAGAAACCCCCCCTGCGTGCGCCCCTGGTGTGTATCTCTGTTTTGTTTACCACTTTTAAAATGGCTTTAAAAGGAAGCAGTGAGTGAAGAACCAATCAGAAAACGCAATGTCTACTTTCATTGGTCCTGCTGCTCACACCCTCCTCCCAAGTATTACACAGCCCTGGTTTTCAGCCAAGGCTGCATGGAACAGCCCATGGGGCTTCAGTGAGGGGGCGGAGCTACAATGCTCCAGGTGGGACTGCAGCTTTAAATATTCCTTTTCTGCCATTAGAAATGCTTGGAGGCATGTTTAATCATTTGCTACCCAGTAAAAACATTACTCGATAGTGAGTGCTGTGTGTGCAAACCACAGTGGCTGAAATAACTGCTGGTGCTTCCTGAATTCAATGTCATTTCATAAATCCCCATGAGAATAGTATAAATCACTGGTGAGGAACAGACGGCAATTCCTGACCAGTCTCTTTGACCTGCTTGCTGGTAATTCTGGTCTAACATAGTCATAGTTACCAACTCAACCTAATATTCAGACAGCTCCAGTTTTTAAACATTTGGCCCTGTAATTTTTTGTCCCAATTTTTCAGTACTGACCCACTATAAAATAAATCATCTTGATCTGTGTATTCTATGTAATAATAGCAATTTTTTCTTATCGTTGGTGCTAGTTAATAATTATTGAAGCAGTGTATTTAAAATGCATACCATCCAACTTATTAACTTCTCCAATTCCGACATAGTGTACGCTCGCACATAAGTGGAACGTCTAGCCTCCCCTGCCCTAAGATATTGTGTGTGGGCATGAATGGTGTCAGATGCTACAAACTTAGCGTACAGTCGCATGCGTAGGATATTGTGCGTGGGCTTGAGCAGTGCAAATTAGTGTACTTTACGCTAATCAAACAGGTGTACACCCAGCTTAGCATCACCCCCACTGTATATAGCAGGTTGGTCAGCGATTGGATGGTGACACCTTCTATTAGGACTGTTTAAATGTTACATGTTGATGTTCCATGGTTTAATGACCCACTAAATACAAGATAACTAATATAGCTAGTAATAACATTCAGCAATGTGTTCCCTAGGACAAACCAGTCCTGCGCTGAAAGCACTAGGGCCCATACCACACCCCTTGTGCGATGTGTGTGGGGTAATGAGTTGTAAAGCGCTACGGAATTTGCTAGCGCTATATAAATAAATGTTGATGATGATGTTGATGAATGGTAAAGGTATATTATATATAATTTTTTGCATGGTGCACTACTGATCCCAGCATGCCCAGGCCGCCTAAGTATATGAGTATGTTGGCACTTGTAGCACACAATATAGAAAACACCTTTTTTCTAAATAAACACTTCCCTCCACATTCCTCAGTACCCCCTTTATTTCCTCACCTAAGTACTGGCAGCTAGGATGGCACCTCCGGAATCTTTTGATGGCAATCCCAGTCCTGGCAACAAAATAAACCTTTATGTTATTACACTGAACTTGCTCACTGGGAGCCCCAGTACTAATGAGCTCTAATATTTATGACCAGGTCAGTGTAGTAGAGAGGCACAATGGGCAGACGCCAGTACGGAAAAGCACATTTTGAGCATAAAGGGGGTATTTAATTGTCAGCGAGTTTTATTCTTTAACCTCGTCAACTCATTTTAACGCTGTTTTTTATAATTTTCGAGCAGGTTAACTTTATCCGCGATTCAATTCCATTTTTAACGCTCTGTTTTTTTTTCATGAAATGGTCCTCTCGCGCTCCAGTAGAAGCAGGGCCACCTTAACTACTTTATGGGCCCCCGGGCAATGCAGTGTACCGGGCCCCTAAAAAAAATATATATATATATATATATATATCTATCTAATATATAAATGCTTAGTGGCGTCTGTGTGTGTGTGTAAAAAAAAAAACCAAGTTGCAGCGCCACCTGCTGGGCAGAGTTATACACTGACCTACTAAATTCTTAGTGTGTGTGGGAAAAAAAATTCTAAAAGGGCTGAAATTTGGTAGGGCTCAAACTCATTTTCGTGAGGTAATTTTACCTCATGAACACACATGTGTAGAGGCGTGCGTTAGTGTGTGTGTGTGTGGAAAAAACTATTTCCTCAGAAAGGGCTCATCCAATTGACCTGAAATTTGGTATACTGACATTATTTGACAAAAAAATTAGAATAGTCAAGTCAGTTAACTTCCATCATCCCCCCTTCCCCCCGTGGGAGGGGTAGTAAAGGCTAAATTTACGAGTTGAGGGGTCAAACTCATTTTCGTGAGGTAATTTTACCTCATGAACACACATTAATAAGGGCGCTTGCGTCGGGAAGTAACGATCTTCCCCTGAGGAGGCCTGGGCTAGGCCCAAATGCATGACAAGAACCTTTTTAAGACCTTAAGTATCTTGATTTGACTAGAATGCATGAGTATCATGCACGGGTTAACTTGTATATATATATATATATATATATATATATATATATATATATATAAATAGTGTGTGTGTGTGTAAAAAAAATATATATGTATGTAAAAAAAAACGTGATTATATATATAATCACTTTTTTTTTACATATATATATATATATATATATATATATATATATATATAGGGGCCCCCTTAACTTACCTTAAGTCCGATCCTCTTCTTTTTTCCGCGCCGCTGAGTCTCTTCTGCCATCTTCCGTGCTGTGGTTGCAGTGAATGCTGGGCGTGACATCACGCCCAGCATTCTCTGCTAGCACAGCACGGAAGAGGGGACCAGGGAGGGAGCCGGATCACTGCTGATGTGACCGCAAGGTAAGTATTTAGGATTCGGACGGGCCCCCCTTGCCTGCAGGGCCCCCGGGCACCTGCCCATCGTGCCCAATGGAAGAGACGGCCCTGAGTAGAAGGTTTATTGAAAGTATAGGGTGTGCGAGAGGCAGCCGTGTTAAAAGCTATTCAATTGTTTTTTAACGTGGCGGGTAAAACAGGAAAATATGCTGTTTTATCTTGCACCTCTTTGGGGTGTGTTTAAAATAAAAAACCTCTGAAAAGTATTTGAAATCATGTAATAATGTGGGAAAAAAGTTAAACTTATGTTTATCACTAATGCCTAACTTGTGTAAGTTGATTTTCTTGTGAAAAAATAATGAAATAAAATAAACATTAAAAAAAAGAAATCACTAATTAATTATATTTATGTATGTTTTTGGTACAAATATGAATGTAGTAATGTGTTTTGACATGATATAGATGATTGTATGGTAAAAAATAGTTCAATTAAAAATATGTCAAAGTACTGTAGTGTAGGTATTATCAATGTGTAATGCAATCTAATGTATGGAAATGTATGCAAAACCTTTTTTGTGTTATACATGAGCGCGTTAAAACTCCCCTTCACTCCCCTGAAACTCGCAAACACAATGTTTAATGCACGGGGACAGCGTTCCCTCTTTTTCAATTGAATTGTACGAGTTTTCCCGCTGCGCTAACTAAAAATGGTCGCTATTGCCGTCAAAAACCCGCGGGACTTTTATTTTTTACGCTGCGGGGAACAAAAACAACTCGCTGACAATTGAATACTCCCGTAAGAGTCGGACACCCAACTCTACGTGAGCTCCTGTGTAAGATTGATGAGATATTGTACCTACATTTGCTATGTGACTGAATGTAAGCCATTGTTCTCTAATAATAGTCATTTCTTTTTTCTTTTTTTAAAAAATGTATTATTATAGTGATTTTGTATAAAGTGGCTACAAGAGAATGGATGCCGTGTCCTTTAATAGGATTACCAATCTCACAATTATATCTTTATCTCGCATATTTTCTATTCTGATCTGCTCCTGAAATGTTTTACTTATACATTTGTAGCTGTTATTAAATGCTCTGTTATAAGCCGCACTGACCTGCCAGTGTGAACCAGAGCCATCTATAGGCTATGCCATACTGTCCATCATTGGTCTACAGCATACAGATACAATTATTCCATTTATATACGTCAACTACCTTTTGTCAGCACTTAGCAGGCTAAGGCAGCACAATACTGAGATCACCGATTTAATCACAGAGGCTATTTATGTGATATGAACCCATGAGCTTAATTCATCCTTACAATGATGTAGATGAGACTAACAGTAGATGGGGTATAATATGCATGATGTAGATGCATGATATATATATATATATATATATATATATATATATATATATGACACACACACACACACACACACACACACACACACACAACGAACAGGGACTGTCATGACATTATATTCAAATACATTTACTTTAATATGGAGTAGGTTCCCCTTTTGCAGTGATAACAGTTTCCACCCTTCTTGGAAGGCTTTCCACAAGATGTTGGAGGGTTTCTGTGGGAATTTGTGTCCATTCATTCTGTAGAGCATTTATGAGGTCAGGCACTGATGTTGGAGGAGAAGGTCTGGCTCACAATCTCGGTTCCAGTTCATTCCAAAGGTCTTCGATGGGGTTGAGGTCAGGGCTCTGTGCGGGCCAGTCATGTTCTTCCACACTGAACTCATCAACCATGTCTTTGTAGTCCTTCCTTGCTTTGTGCTATTGGGTACAGTCATGTTGGAATAGAAAAGGGTCTTCCCAAAACTGTTGTCACAAAGTTGGAAGCCTAGCATTGTCCAAAATGACTTGGTATAGTGAAGTATTAAGATTGCTCTTCACTGGCAATAAGGGGCCTAGCCTAAACCCTGAAAAACAGCCCCATACCATTATCCCTCCTCCACCAAACTTCACAGTTGGCATAATGCAGTCAGAACCCAGACTCGCCCATCTGACTGCCAAACAGAGAAGCGTGATTCGTCACTCCACATAATATGTTTCCACTGTTCCACAGTCCAGTGTCAGTGTGCTTTATACCACTTCATCTGACACATGGCATTGGTCTTGGTGATGTGAGGCTTGCATGTAGCTGCTCGGTCATGGAAACCCATTCAATTATGCTCCCACCACACAGTTTTTGCCCTTACATTAATGCTGATGGAAGCTCAGAACTCTTCAGCTATGGAATCAGCATAGCGTTGGCGACTTTTACGCACCATGCACTTTAGCAGTTGTTGACCCCACTCTGTGATTTTACTTGGTCTTCCGCTTTGTGGCTGAGTTGCTGTTGTTCTTAAAACGCTTCCACTTTCTAATAATATCACTTACAGTTGACCGTGTAATATACAGCAGGGATGAAATTTCACAAACCGTCTTATTGCATAGGTGGCATCCTATCACAGTGCCACGCTGGAAGTCACTGAGCTCTTCAGAACGACCCATTTTGTATCAAAAATGTTTGCAAATGGAGACTGCATGGCTAGGTGCTGGGTTTTATACACCTCTGGCAATGGGTCTGATTGAAACACCTCAATTCAATAATTAACAGGTGTGGCCAAATACTTTTGTCCATATAGTGTGTGTGTGTGTGTGTGTGCGCAGTGGCGGATCCAGGGGGGGGCGATCGCCCCCCCTAGCAGACACTTGCTGCCTACGGCTGCACAGTATGTGCAGGTCCGTCCAACCGTGACAGGCAGGGACAGTGTGCTGCCCGGCTGCTCTAATTGTGTTTAAAACACAATCAGAGCAGCCGGGCAGCACACTGTCCCTGCCTGTCACGGCAGCCGTCAACAGCCTAAACTGTTGGAAAGGGGCGGGGCCTAAATACCCCCCCCCCCCCTAAATCGCCCCGGGTACAGTAGTTTTCTAGATCCGCCCCTGTGTGTGTGTGTGTGTGTGTGTGTGTGTGTGTGTGTGTGGTAGAATTAAAGTCAAGGGTTGCTATCACTTAAAATGCTACAACATTTAGTTGTTTGAACTGGCAAAGAAAAATGCTTTTGATATTGTTACGTAGCTGTAGGACATATTGTTGGTCCATTCACTTTTAATGAATGAAAAGTTAATTTTCTTCCACTTGTTTATTAAGTCTGTTATAATGCCATCTCTATATTGTGTTTTTATATTTTATATGTATATACTTGACAGATTGACATATGTTGGTGATTAGATTGTAAAATGTGAGCTTGAAGCTACATAAAGAAGTGGCTAAGCAATATGAACATATTCCATGGATTGTTGTAGTAACCGTAAAGCTGGAGAACTACGTACCATGGTAGAGAATACAAACTGGTCTGTGGTTGTATGGCTGCAGCACTTGTCCTGTCGGGAACCGTCCGTCAGTGCATCCGACCCCTGAGGGGGACAGCTGCATTGTGCAAATAGGGGAGGGTACCCATAGACCTTCCCGGAATTCTGGAGTCTTCCGGATATTCTTGGAGAGTGGGCAAGTATGGGATAAATACGCACATTACACAATATTCACATTATAAATGATACACATTAGTTATAAGGGGTAAATATTTCCACATTGTGACTAATGCTCACCTTACAATGCAAAGTAAATCGTAGATTTTGAAACTCGCATCCTTTTATATGTAGGATTTTGGCACTTGCCATGCCAAATAAAATAAAAATATGGTATAGTTGCCGACGATGTGCAGACATTGCCAGCAGTCACTGCCAGAATATCCGTGCGAGGTATCTCCACGGACGTTCAGGAGACACCTGGCGGCAAATTGAATCTCCCCCTGAATATGCGAATTTCAGAATCCTGTGTTCATCACGCATATTTATAACCAGGACATGTTGACGAAATATGTGATTTGACGGAGGCGTGAAGGTGATTTTACATAACTGCGCAGATGATCTTCTTTATCGATACTATATGGGATGAATTAGACCACATTCCTGATCCTCACAAATTGCATCTAGATCTGCCAGATCACATGCATTTTGGGAAAGCTCACACCCACGTTCCCAGCGGGATATGTCCCTTTCGGGTTACAGGAAATCAGGGCTGGTGTCAGTTCTGCAGTACTTTTCTGGACCATAGTCCTATTTATAATCCCATATAGAGCTTCTCCAATGTAAGTGGATCTGCTGGTCTTGAATCTGGAATGAGAAAAAATCTTTGCTTGAATAGAGTGGTCTTTTAGATTTGGCATTTTCTAAATAATAGGTTATATTTCCTAAAATAGCAACAATTGTGCTTTGATCAGTCTTGTGCTAATGAAAGCACTAAGTTGCCTTTGAGTTTACATCCCCTCTTCTATTAATCTAAGTAGTAATTGTCCCTAAAACCAATATTATGTCTATGATAATAACTATAATGTGTAATTTTCCATTTTAAATTGAACCTCCTATGTACAGTGCTTTGGAAGCTTTATAAATAAAAGATACAAGTAATAATAATCTTACTGTTATACCTCCTTTATTAGGTTTTTTTTCCATAACATTATTGCTTTTTGATTTTTTTATTATTATTTTTTTTTTCTTTTGCTAAAAATGTGCAAATAAAATCTGCATAAGAAATTGAAATTTATGGAAACAATGATTATCAAGAGTATAACAAACACTAAAAGCTCAGTAGTAATATTAGCATAAATCAGATAGCAGAAATATTAAATATCTCCCTAGAAAGGTACAAAAAGTGGCCAATCTTGTTCATGAGATGATCTCAAAAACGACAATATAGTCCAAACAATCCAAACTTGTGGCTGAATCTTAACTATATCCATAGTAAATAACAGGATCACCAATGTTCCTAAACAAAACACAATTCACTGGAAGCTGCATAAAATGTAGCTCCCTGATAGTGCTCTGTGTATAAGCAGTTAAATTGTGTGTTCTCCATTTACAACATTGTTGATCCCGTTATCCATTATGGATATAGTTATTATTTAGCCAAACAATTGGTTCGTTCGGACTACATTGGCTGTTTAAAGAGCATTTCGCTAACAGATTTGGCCACTATTTTGTTTTTTTCTAGGGAGATATTTGATTTGCTTGTTAATGTGATTTATTTGCGAAGTGTCTCCTTTTCATCTTTTTTTTGTCTTTTTCATCATGTCTTTCATAATGTAAGCACTACAGCATGAAATCAATCAAGCATTTAAATTACATTTAAATTACTAGTAGGATACATTTATTTTTAATTGCTTATGACATGGGGTGGAGTTGGCCCGTGGAAAGAGAGAGGGAGAGAGAGAGTGAGAGAGGGAGAGAGAGCGATAGAGTGTGACAGTGTGTGATGGGGGCTACATGTATGACCATGGAGAGTAAAACATTTATATCAAGGCCTCCTGGTCTTACAACAAATCTCACAACATTGGTTATTGCTCTCAACACAGGGATAGTACACGGTTACACGTTGTTGTTTTGTGGTTGAAGTCACACAGCATGTTACATATGTGAATGAAATTCCTATAGCTTGCATGGACTGAATAGTTAAACTGCTTACAAAAGAAGGGAAAAAATAGTGTTATAAAATATATAAGAAATTCCTGAACAAATCAGGATTTTGGTAACATAGAGACATCGGAAAAGATTGATTAATTACTGACATCAGCCCAGATATCCTGCGTCCTTCATTTGTTAAGATGATAATTGCACCCCATACACAGAGCATATATATATATACAAGTTAACCCGTGCATGATACTCATGCATTCTAGTCAAATCAAGCTACTTAAGGTGTTAAAAAGGTTCTTGTCATGCATTTGGGCCTAGCCCAGGCCTCCTCAGGGGAAGAGCGTTACTTCCCGACGCAAGCGCCCTTTTTTAACGTGGTTTTGTCCACATGTCACCACCTCATAATTTTTCTCCATCACCTCATCCTTCATCTTCATCGCCACATCCTTCATCAAGCTACTTAAGGTGTTAAAAACGCCCCACTGTCACCCTCGGCAACCACCAACCACTCCCAACTGTCACTTCTCCTTCAAGAAATATATAGGTCAGTGTATAACTCTGCCCAGCAGGTGGCGCTGCAGCTTGTTTTTTTTCCCCACACACGCCACTAGGCATTTATATAGTAGATATATATATATATATATATATATATATATATATATATATATATATATACAAATATATAGAAAAACAATATTGGGAATTATGCGTAGCATGTATGACAAGAGAAGCTGTACTGTGTACAATGTCTACAGGGAAAGATCACCTACTGACACTAATGTCTAGCATACGGAACAAGCTAGAGGATATTGGCAGGACTAGGACGAGATAGACAAAAAAGACAGCTGCATTAGCCACTGCGAGGCTTGGGGGCGCTGATCAAGAACTGTCTACAATCTGTATTCGCTTCCTTTACACAATCAGCAGGTGAACATTGTCTTCAATGTGTGAAGCACTTCCTTTTTTTTAACAATAAAGAGTACTTCAGGAAGTTCTTGGGAGTACACAGTATTCCCACATTCATACCTCCCATTAGTCATGATTTCCATCCACAGGACAGTCTCCATTTTCCAAAAGGCTAAAAAAAGGTGTGGTCTGGGCAGATCAGAGGTGTGGCCTAATGTGTTCTGATTTTTCAGGCATTTGCCACACCCCTATTATATATCAGACAGCTGATAGTCTGCAGCTTACATTATGTTTTGTTTTTCTCCCATCCTTACCACCTTGTCCTTCTGACATATTTTATGGAATAGCACTGATTCAATGGGTATCATCATCATCATCATCATTTATTTATATAGAGCCAACATATTCTGTAGCGCTTTACAATTGGGGACAAACACAGTAAACTAATAAACAAACTGGGTAAAACAGACAAAGAGGGGAGAAGGCCCTGCTCGCAAGTTTACAATCAATGGGACAATGGGAGTTTGATACATGAGGATAAGTCTACATTTTGCATTTTGGCCCAGCCAGACTGCAAAGGTAAAAGTGACTCATAAGCAAAATGATCCTGTCACACAACAGTGTTGGTCAGGGGGCAGTTGTCTTGTGCGAAATTGTGTAACGGGTGGTAATAGGGTAATGTAGTGAGGTTAAGAGGGTGGTTGAGGAATATTATAAGCTTGTCTGAAGAGGTGGGTTTTCAGAGATTGCTTGAAAGTTTGTAGACCAGAGGAGAGTCTTACTGTGCGAGGGAGAGAATTCCATATGGGTATGTCTTGCTATGACACCCAGTGTAAAAGTGTGCCCTCTACCTACCACTCTCCAAGTTCCTTTATTCTGGTCATGAAAGGAGCACAGTACACAGAAAGTGACACTTTACCTGTACTGCACGACTAGCAGTGAATTACTGTTATACACTAAGGCATGTATCTGACAGCTGTGCAGGTAGATTGCAGGAACAGTACATAGGAGTTTTACAATATGATCATTGGGCCCAGTTTAAATGGCATTTATTGGTTCCTGACACACAGGGTAAAAAACTACAGAGCTGTCATGAATGAACCTGAAAGAGTTGACAAAAACATAACATAACAATTTGCAATGCAAAATGTATGCAAAAGTGGGTGGGGCCCGGCAGGTCAGAGATAGCCTAGATTACTAGTGTGTTTAGTATATTCATGCTATAGTACCTGTTACCCTAGAAATAGAGTAAAGGCAGAAACAAAGCTGCATTGAATGTAAAGAATCGGGTTTCTTCGGGACACAAGCGTCACATGCAAAATTAGTATTTAGGTTTAATAATAAGGGAGTACATGAGGAAACATGTAGCCCGGTTATTATATGGCAGAACATTGTAGCCTGTCTAGGATAATATAAGTCTTGTTATATCCATATATATTATACTTTGTCTCATAGAGACACAAATAGTTAATGACTTAACTACACAGGTCTCCTTGTCCAAATCAGGAAAACACTGTAGTAACATTATTTATTGACTTTTTATAATTATAGGTTGTTTATATGGTGCCACCAGTACTGTACAGAGGATATTTATCATTCATCATGTCTGTGTGTGTATATTAGGGAATTTAGACTGTAAGCTCCAATGGGGCAGGGACTGATGTGAGTGAGTTCTCTGTACAGCGCTGCGGAATCAGTGGCGCTATATAAATAAATGGTGATGATGATGATAGATTGTAAGCTTGCAAGCAGGGCCTTCTCCCCTCTTTGTCTGTTTCACCCAGTTTGTTTATTAGTTTACTATGTTTGTCCCCAATTGTAAAGCGCTGCGGAATTAGTGGCGCTATATAAATAAATGATGATGATGATGATTCAGTCCCTTGCTGCTTACTAAACTTTACCCAGTAGTTTGTATGGTGTCCTCAACATATACTCACGTTCTCCAGCAACACTTCAGCTTCTCCAAAAACTCTTTTTAAGACCAGTACCTTGCTAGTTTTTTAGCCATAACATTAGGTCAGGAGGACGACCTCATAGACCTGTTTTTATCCACAGATTTCAGCTTCTTGCTTTTCCCACCGCTTACTTGCCCTATTTACTCAACAGAGACTGATTAGCCACATGGGCATATCTGTGAAATGCCTGGTAATAAACATTCTGAGGCTACCGGTCAAAAAACAGTACTTGAATAGAATTGGGTACACCTCCTTCTAATAAGTGGCAATCACATTAGACACCAGGGGTTAAATGTATCAAGCTGAGAGTTTTCCAGCGGATTTGAAAAGTGGAGATGTTGCCTATAGCAACCAATCAGATTCTAGCTGTCATTTTGTAGAATGTACTACATAAATGATAGCTAGAATCTGATTGGTTTTTCAAACCCGACGGAAAACTTTCAGCTTGATACATTTATCCCCAGGTATGAGAGAAAAAACCTTATTTTCCATTTAAAATGCACAGATAGAAACAAGGCACATCTACTGAGCGCAACCTGCCTTTGTTTTAAAAATGCACGGAATTCCGGCCTACGCACGTCCGAATACAACAAGGGGCAGATCTGAATATATGTGCGCTGATGAATTCCGGTGTAGGTCTGTTGAGTAGTGTGGAATATAAATTTACATAAGAACGCATGCCACCTGTTAACAATAGAGGCATTAGTGATAAAACAGGTGTAATTTTTTCCATGAAGAACATTTATTAGGATGTTTCTAATGTCTAATGAACATAAAATACATTTTTACAGTTGTTCCTGATTGCAAACACATGTTATAGCATGCATACAAGACTGTCATCACTAGTAATCAGGACTTAGACCAGCCCTGAGCTGGAGCAATAGATATAGCAGAAAATCAAGTATCTTTGAGATGCACAAAGATTGAATTGGACGTGGCTTTGTGCGCTCCAGTTTGGCACGCCCTTATTTGTCCATTGATACAGTGTAGTCAACCACTGGCTCTCCCACACTCTGACCAATCAAAGCGAGATTATGAAAGGGAGATCCCATGCTGTGGATTTCCCTGGTATAGTGTCACCAATCCAACCTGTCATTGACAATGCTGGTAGCAAGTTTTTTGTACTGTCCCGATTTTTTGCTACTACCAGCCCAGGCTATGAGCACTGGTGGTAGGAGCACTATTTTGGGGGTGGGGGGGGGGGCTGCCTCTCCAGTCGTAAGGAGGTGCAAGTGTCAGATGCTATAAACTCTCCGAGGTCTGGGCTTGTGCAACGCAAATTAGCGTATTTGATGCTAATCAAACTGGTGTACACTCAACTTAGCATCAGCTCCATAGTTGCCAACATTTTAAAATAATTTGCTTGGTTATAATATAGTTTTGGGGATTTTAGATTCTACTGTTCAATAAACATATATATATAATAAAGCTAAGAGAATAAGAATCAAATTCAGAGTACATAATTAAAGGGACTGCACTGTGCTTTTGACCAGTACTGAAAAATATGGACATTATGAGGGACAAAAAAAAAACAAAAAACAAGTGTTTAAGACCTGGGTCTGTATGTTATCCTATAAAAAGGGTCTAATCTATTTTGTGTATAGAACAACACAGCTTTCTATAAATCTACCTATCGGACGGCAATTTATTTGTTTTTTAAATTGCTAATCATACTGTACAGCTGGGGGAGAAGAAACGGTACCTTGTTTTGGTGGGAGGGAAAGGGGCATGAGAGAACAATCTGTTTTACCATAGGAGAGCAGGTTATTGGCGGTTTATGTTATGGTAAATTCACAAATCAAAATAATGCCCTTTTAAAAACATCATGAAACAAAAGTATTTTCAATTAAATTTAATACCACCATATCACACACATTACAAAATATAATTAAGATTGTAAAAAAAAAAAAAAAAGATTATGATTTGCAGAAGCTACCTCAACTATAATTAATTTTTATATAGCCTTCTAATTAAAGCTACATATTTTAGAAACATAGTGAGATCTGTTGATATGCAACAATAAGAGTGTTGTGATGTTAGCTGAGATAATTAGAAACAATAGTGATCATTTATCAACATTACATTTTAATATAAACTTTGCACTGAACCAGGGGAGGGCTGGCAAATTTTAGCCCCAGGGGCAAGACTCTACTCAGCAGCCTATTAGGAACATTTTCAAACAGGCCTGTCCAACCTGTGGCCCTCCAGGTGTTGTGAAATTACAAGCCCCAGCATGCTTTGCCGGTAGACAACCAGCTGATAGCTGGAAGGGCATGCTGGGACTTGTAGTTTCACAACACCTGGAGGGCCACAGGTTGGACATGCCTGTTTTAAAGGGAAAAAAAATGCAGGTGACCCAGCCCAAGGTAGCCCAGTATGGGACCAGCCTGGGGGGCATATGCCCCACTGCCCCCCAGCCCAGCCTGCTCCTGCACGGAACTACAACATCCAATCAGCAATTAGTTTTATCTCTAGTACAAGTGAGACAGGAGTAGGGCCTCATTAATACTAGAACGCAATAGTGTACCGAACTAACGCTTAACGATAGCCTATTGGTAGTAGAGGTAGTAGTAAGTAAGAGAATAGTGTCTTCACTCTTCATAAATGCGAAAGCCGCATTTTCCATATGAAATGTAATTAATTACAAACACACCCACAATGGGAATCTTCTTTCCTGCAGTAATTCAAATGGAATTGGCAAAAAAGTAATGCGAATAGACAGTCGCTATAATATAGCCGCAACGCTAATGGGTTAAATACTATCAGCTGGAGTAGTCAATACACAATCAGCCAACCAGAAGCGGCTAACTAGCGTTGCTGATGGCCATGTGTCTCTGTACCAGTCCTCTAGTACCTTCAAGAGCTACGCCTCCTAAGCCTCTGCGGTCATCTTTTGACTTCATCAATTGGGTAGATCTTAGCCAATGTGCCATGTGTATGATCAGTACACCAGTTCCGCGTCTTTAGGCGTTGAAGTCTACAATTCGCAAAAATCTAGATACACACTCATTTTTGGCGCCCAAGCACTATACTGAAATGTGTATATTATGCAAAAAATTGCCGTTCATCCAACTCTAATACTCATGGCATCATGGCGCCTTGGGGGCAGGACCAACATTATATGATTCACGGCAAAATGGCCATGAGTGTCCATAGCTACATGTCAGTTAAACAATCTGACACCGGCTTCCGTCTCGTTAGATAGTCTAACGATCATTATGTTCCGTGTATTGACTGTAACAGTTTACAGTAAAGCTTTTATTCCATGTTTAAAAATGTCACGTTTTAATGTAAGCACCTTAACTTCATATTCACCAAGGTTATTTTTAAGACTGCTGGAGTGAACATGACCAAACTGCTAAAATGACCTCTAGCTTTCACTCTTATATGTATGACTGTGGCTCTCTGTGGATCACTTTTTAGAATGTAATATCTAATTTAACACAAACCCTCTTTGTGGAATTTACTCTTTTGATCCTAAGTTATGAAATAATACAAAAAAGTTGTTGAAAGTTTTTGCAACAAGTTAAATTGAGTGGTTAAAACTAGTACAAACATTATGTTTTAACTCTCCCAAGTAACATGTTATCATAAATGTGTTACTCCTGCAACATGTATGTCCAGTACAGCCCCAAATGGTATATTTGTCTCCTTAATGCAGCTGTGATTCCAAACCTGTCACAAAATGAAATCAATTAAACATGTTTTTTTGCTGTTAATGTTTTTTTTTTTTTAACACGTTACATGCTTAAGGCAACCTACTATAGGTAGTAGAAGCTGTGGATTGCTACTTAATTTTACAGGCAGGGAATCCTCCTTGTATGCCGGGCGTCTTGAATATATCAGATGAAACAAATAAAGGGAGCTTGTATGGTTTCATAATCGTCACTTTTTTAGGCTAAAAACCTTCCAATAAAAATGTACAAGATACAGGTAATAGCAGTGATTAGCATTGTCGCTTCACTGCGCTGGAGTCATGAGTTTGATTCCCACCATGGTCCTGTCTGTGTGGAGTTTGTATGTTCTCTACATATGTGTGTGTGTGTGTGTGTGTGTGTGTGAGGATGGATTTCCTCCAGGTGCTCTGGTTTCCTCTCACAGTCCAAAACATACTAGTAGGTTAATAGACTTCTGAAAAAATGGATCCTAGTCTCTGTGTGTGTAGTAGGGAATTTAGATTGTAAGCTCCAATGGGGAAGGGACAAGTGTGAATGATCACATATCCTCTGTACAGCACTGCGTAGTATGACTGGCGCTATTTAAATGAATGTTAATAATAATAATATCTCCGTAGCATGAGCTCTATGATGTTCACCTCTATGTCCTGTCCAAAGACGCAATCACGTATATCTTACTGGAAAAGCTGTCGAAATTGGCGCCAGGCCACACCTACAGCGCATTTATTCATCGGGACTTAGAGATCATCATACATCTTATGTTGCTTTTATGTGCTAATTCAAAGGGGAAGCGACAGACGGAACCTTTTATGTCTTGGCGTTAAGATAACAAGAGGACTTCAAAAGGAGTCGTTGACAGCGGCTAATTGGCAAACTTCTTTCTATGGACTCTCTGAAATCCTAAAACTAATTCCTTATGTTGATTACGTTGTGTGTAACTCACCATACATTTATCTTTGTGTCTTGAACGTATATAAAAAGCCTAAAGAGAACATAATGAAGAGGGGATGGAGGATCATTTTTGAACTGCGAACTGTATCTTCATGATAAGAATGTGAAACTCGAGTGTTATGTGCATATTGTCGCTAACCAATAACGATTGTCGAACCTCGATTTGTGTTTCCAACGCACAAAGATTTATTCGCAAATAGTAGAATAATATGCTCAAGCGAAGTGATAATAAATACAGCCGTTACTTATCGCAGGCGCTCTGGATCCAGTGTGCAGTCATTCAATCCTGAAGTCTGGGGACAAGATGTCTGAACACTAGATGTGAAGCTGCTGCTTATATACACACAGAAATACAGTAATACAATGAAGGTGGTATAGCTTGCATCTATTGGTCCAGGTCTTAGGAAGGTCCAAGCGGTTGTCAATCATTGGCTAGTTCATCCTAAGGAATCCAAAGGAGGGGGTCACCTCTCCAGGGGGTATGCTCGGCTCTTCCCGCCAAGATTCCTTAGTCTTAAGTAGTTCATAATTCCCTATCATTCATAACTTGTGTATGCACTCTGCGATTCCCTCGCAGAGTGAACCAAACAGTAGGATATGTAAAGAGGTTTATTATGATTCCACTCATGATATGATTCCTTCAACCTGTTCCGTGTATTTCACTAATATGCATGTAACTCTGATATAACATATAAATACTACTATATTTCGACATAGCTGACTATGTGTTGCAACTACCATTAATGTGTACTATTTTATTAGTATGCGTGTTTGTGCGAATGTATGGTAAAAGACCAATTGCTTTTGCTGCCACGTGTAGTGGATGCGTACGCCCTTTCACGCCGTAGCGTGCCCTTGTACGTCGTAGCGTACCGTACGCATCTTTTCAGACAAAGACAACCAAGTTTGCTCGACTGTAATTGAAATGACTTTATCCAATTTGCTGACTTCGACACCAGTTCTAGGCATTTTTGAACTTGCTTTCTGAGAACACGAGAGGCATAGGGCTAGATTTACTAAACTGCGGGTTTGAAAAAGTGGAGATGTTGCCTATAGCAACCAATCAGATTCTAGATGTCATTTTGTAGAAAGTACTAAATAAATGAAAGCTAGAATCTGATTGGTTGCTATAGGCAACATCCCCACTTTTTCAAACCCGCAGCTTAGTAAATCTAGCCCATAGTATTGATATGCAATAAACAAGTGGTAAATGTATCAAAAGAGGAGGTAAGATTAAAGTAATGTGACCCAATGGGCTTATTTCGCCACCCGGTCTGTTGGAGGAGGAAGGATGAAAGGATGTTCTTCCTGCACAATTTATCTTGGTTTCCTTCTCACTGTCAGTTTCCGACTGTTACTGACCACTCTAACTAGTGTCGCCTTACCACAAGGCACTCGCCGACTGCAAATGCCAACTGCGCAATAGTTGTAAGAGAAGTCAGCTGCCACCACTGGGCTCCTTTAACGGCTCCTAGAGCCACTTATTTCTGGGTAGTTGGTATAGCTGTTGCAGCGCCTCTTTATTGTGGGCTGGCTGGTATATCCTGCTTACTTTATTTATAAGGCGCCACAGATTCCGTAGTGCCTGATACAGAAGCAAGTAACTAATAGATGAGGTAATGTCAGTAGAATAGATGAGTGTGAGTAATGCTTACAAGGCTCTCTCCCAGTCTACTGCTCCCTATATCTCTAACCTCCTCTCCATTCACACCCCTGCCTGTTCCCTGCGCTTGGCCAATGACCGTCGCCTCTCCTCCACTCTGATCACCTCTTCCCACTCCAGAATCCAAGACTTCTCCCGTGCTGCCCCCCTTCACTGGAACGACCTCCCTCGCTCCATCCGTCTTTCTCCCAATCTGTCCTCCTTCAAGAGGGCACTCAAAACTTACCTGTTCCTAAAGGCTTACCAACCTTCCACCTAACCTCTCCTCCACCTGTTCTTCCCCTCTCTCCTCCCGCTCCCTGTTCTCTCCCCACTTCTTCAACTTGCTCCCTGTGTGCCTGTGTTCTGTCTACCCTCCCTTAGGATGTAAGCTCATTTGAGCAGGGCCCTCTTCCCTCTGTTCTCCATACCTGCTCTTCTGCTCCGTCTTTACTGCATTAGCCTGCCTGGAGTCTCTGAAGTTTTGGTATTTTTTGTTAACCGTTTGTGATGTGTTACCTTGTTTAGTCTACTGTTTGTGCTGTGTACGGCGCTGCGGAACTCTTGTGGCGCCTAATAAATAAAGGATAATAATAATAATAATAATAATGCTATGGGGACTCACACAGAGTGCAGCAAAAGACATGACAGAGGTGGGACAATAGTTAGAGAGGACCCTGCCCGCGAGGGCTTACATTCTAGAGGGAGGGGTGGTGAGAGACAGTAGGACCGACTGGGAGAAAAAATTTAGATGGGAGACGAGGAAGAAGTGGTGATGGATATAATGGTTAGTAGGTGGTAGGATAGGTGAGCTTGAAAATGTGAGTTTTGAGTGAGCGTTTGAAGGACTAAAGGTTGGAGGAGAGTCGAGTCAGATGGGGTAGGGAGTTCCAAAGATTAGGGGCAGCACGGCAGAAGTCTTGGAGGCGAGCATGGGAGGAGGTAATGAGGGGTGAGTTGAGGCAGAGGTCAGAGGCGGAGCGGAGTGCCCGGGTAGCTATGTACCTTGAGACAAGGTGAGAGATATAAGGGGGAGAAGTATTGGAAAGGGCTTTGTAAGTGAGTGTAAGGAGTACTTTGGATCAGGACTGCTGGATAACGGGCACAGCGTTGACACAGAGTCGCAGGGTTCAACACAGGACAGCCGAGGAATGAATTAGAGTGAAACCTCTTCTCTGCTGGTCACAGGATACAGCAGGTAATAGGCCTCAGGTAGAATCTTAAAGCAGGGATATTTTATTGCTCAAGAGTCCTGACAAGGCCCTTTCCACACTAGTTAGAGATACTAGTGATCAGCCAGCAGTAAAGATGGAATACTACAGTTAAAATACAAAATACAGGTCTTATATATACTGTTTCTGACACACTTGTTGGCTGGAGGTAGCCCAGCTCCATGATCCTAGTTGGCACCACAAATATCTGAGATATTACGATCAATAATTATCTAAACTTGGATTAAAATGTAATTTAAACTTAACAAACATTTACATCAATCTGTGATTTCCTAAATTACTTGCTGTTAGATTTCCTATCTCTAAGACACAGGATGCAAGTCTAATAACCCCCTTCTGGGCATTCAGGCTAAAGAATATGTTGGTCACTCACAAATGAAAAGGCATAATTAGCATGGTACTTAGAAAAGCTACAAAAAACAAATTTCTCCCAACAAGGCAAATCACTACATTTCTAATTGAAAAATATACAACACAATATCAAAAATCAGTACATTTGCAATGACATACAGTGCATACTTGCCAACTCTCCCGGACATTCCGGGAGACTCCCGAAATTTGGGTACGTCTCCCGGACTCCCGGGAGAGCAGGCAAGTATCCTGCATACGGCAACTCACTCGTCAAAATGACGTGATTCATTTTGGTCCCATCCCTGCGAAACCATCATTACGTCGCGGGGGCGGGGCCAAAATGACATGATTGCCTGCGCCACGCCCCCTCCCGCCCTCCAACCACGCCCCCTGCCCGAGATCTCTCGGAATTCACTTTCCAAAGGTTGGCAAGTATGATACAGAGGCACACTGTGCCAGTAATTGAAATACATTTCTGCAATAAGTTAATTCTACGAGATCCTTCCACACTTGGTAATGTAGAAATTTCTGTATCCCACTTATTTTTTCAACTCCAATTTTACTTAAAAAACTGTTTTAAAAGTGGTAAAACTATTTCAAAAACATTTTAAACCCAAACTTATACCCGAAAACCGGATGCTGTGTTTGAAAATGTTCTCTTATATTTTTTATGTATTTGATGTAATTTCCTTTACATTTACCTGATTTTCAAGAACTACTGACACTGAAACATATGTAATCTTAGTTAAAGAGCTAATAAAAGCATTGGTAGGAACATATTAATGTCATATGTTGGTCCAGCCCTGTGAAAGTCTGGATGCTCTGATTGGCTAATGGTTGGTCTAGTCTGTGAACTTTGCAATGCTCTGATTGGCTAATGGTTGGCCTAGCCCTTTGAAAGTTCTAATGCTTTGTTTGTATTGATTAAAAAAAAAAATGAAGCTCAGCATGACTGGACATTACATGACTTGTACTTGTCATTTGGCTGAATATGGCTCAATTCAAAAGCCCTTTGACAAAAACTATAGCCAGCCACCAGGTGGGCTACACATATTCATCCCTTGTAATTGGTAGTTACTGATATAATCACATCAGCATTCATGAAAGACCACAATGTAGGTTTGTTTTTTTTGTTTTTAATTAAATAAATTTTATTGCCTTTTCTGTGACAAACAAACATCAGGGGGTAAATGTATCAAGCTGAGAGTTTTCCAGCGGGTTTGAAAAACCAATCAGATTCTAGCTGTCATTTATTTAGTACATTCTACATAATGATAGCTAGAATCTGATTGGTTGCTATAGGCAACAGCTCCACTTTTCAAACACGACGAAAAACTCTCAGCTTGATACATTTACCCCCAGAACTCAACCCACACATTTTGGCCCCGCCCCCAAATTGCATTATGGAGGCTCAAAATCTGCGGAAGAATTGCCTGGAGACATACCCGGATTTCGGGAGTCTCCCGGACATTACGGAAGAGTTGGCAATGATGCATGGTGTATTTATATGATTATATCCCATAGATTGTAAGCTTGCGAGCAAGGCGTTCTTACCTCTGTCTGTATTACCCAATATTACTTCATTGCTGTGCTTGCTCCCAATTGTAAAGCGCTACGGAATCTGCTGCCGCTAAATAAAGAAATGTTGAGATGCTGATGATTATTAACTGACCTTCTGTGACTTATATTATCCACAGACATATACAGCAGGGATACATGATCCCACGCTATGAAATGCAGTGTGGTAGGGGTTAATCTTTTGCAGTGATACTAACCTCTATTTTTTTTTATTTATTTTTTTTAAATCTGGCATCACTGCATTTAGAGGAGCTCTTTGCGGATTTATTTTATTAGACTGCTGTCACAGTAATTCCTCCTTCTGCCACAGCTGCCTCACACTGCCCCTGATCTGTGCTGTGGTATGATTGTTGTCCACTCTCTCACCTCACACCCAGAATGTCGTGTTCTAGTGCAGCAAGCCATACAGTGAGCCGAGATAGGGGGAAAAGAAGTGAAGGGTCTGGAGGAATATAGAAGGGGGTGGGGGGGATGATAAGAAAGAGAAGGTGAATGAAGAAGGATGGGGGAAGCAGAAAGAGCTAATGGGGGAGGGTGTGCATAGGCTTGCACACTGTACTGTGTATATAGGAGGTGACGGGCCTCACACAGTCTGCGATGCTCCAACTGCAGTATGCATTAATCAAGCCAAATAGGAGGGGGCTCCTCTCCCTTCACACCCCCAGCCAGCCATGCAGAGACATCTGTGTGGGTGTAAACATATTTTTATGTGCAAACTTAGAGTAAGAGACAACATAGGACTGAGAACATGTAGAGTTAGTACAGAGCTGTTGTTATCAAATCAATCTAAGCCAACTTAAATAAGGATGCTTATATATTCTATGCCATTGGTGGTCCTTGAGGACTGATGTGAAAACAGCTGGAGACTGGCTCAGACATGAGTCCTTTACATCATGTAAAATGATTAATTAACAATGACTTTCTTTTTTTTCCCCGCAGCCTACAACAGTCTGAGGCATCATTATGACCACGGAGGTGGGGTCTGATACTGATCTCAATTCTGGACCAGACGGGCCTGCCCATGATGGAGTACATAACCCTGCTCTGCACCCACCTGACACCCCGCAAACGCCTGCTAATAACGTGGACAGGGCGGGAGCCAATGAGAATTCACGGAGACCTGTAGAAGTGAGTGTAAAATCAGCTCTTGGCAGAAAAGAATCTTGCCCCTATGATCATTGAATAAATCATTTGCATATTAGAGCAGTGTAGAAATATACAGATATGCGTCCAGCATAGGTAGGTTAACTGGACATAGTCTAAGTTGGATCAACATTTTGAATTGTTAAACCACTGTAACTCGCCTTTTCAGTGTAGTCTCTCTCTCTCTCTCTCTCTCGATGTGAGTGAATTCTCTGTACAGCGCTATGGAATCTGTGGCGCTATATAAATAAATGGTGATGATGATGATGATCGTTAGAAAAATGCTAATAGCTTTAGATGCAAAATTAATTTTTAACACTTCAACGTCATATGTTAGAGAACACCTTGCACATGAATTGCACTGTACTTAACCATATTAATCTCCCCTGTTCGGGCTTATCCATAAAAGCACCATTTTGCTCCATTAACGTTTGGCTGCGTTGTATATGAACACAAGTCAGTACAGTTATGGCACATTTCCCCTCAGGGAAAGGATAATAAAAGTGGTTATTTGGTGGACACTGGGTTACAATAGGAGCAAAATGCTTCTTGTGTGCATGAGCCATCTATGTGTGCAATGCATGTTGACCATTATTGCCACGGCTGTATCCGTTCCTGTAGTCTCCTAATTATTTACACTTCTTTTTTGTTTTACGTTGTGCATACTGGTCCACCGTTCTTTGCTGGCTGTGCTGTGATCACGGCACTGATGATAACTAAACTGCAGGGTTACATTACACAGAACACTGTAATATTTACAGTCCAATGCTGGTCATCTGATGGTTTCATTAGACACTTTGTACCCTAACCCTAGGATGAAGAGAGGCTGGATGCAGCGCCAGACAGAACAACACCCTCCCATGCTCAGAGGTCACCGCAGAAACTTTCTAGGAAACCCAAGAGTGCCCTTTGCAGGGTGACGCTGCTGGATTCCTCACACCATGAGTGTGAGGTGGAGGTAAGGAATATATGGGGTATTACTGAGGGCAGGAGAATCGTATCCAATGACAACATCTACTTACATGTCTAAAAGTGTTCCATGTACATTTTACAGCAACACAGAATGTGGGAATGTAGTATAAGGCAAAATATTAACAATGTGGAAACGCATGTGATAGTACGTTTATCCAGGTGTCTTCTCTGTGTTGCAGAAACATGCCAGAGGGCAGGTCCTGTTTGATACAGTGTGTGAACACCTCAATCTCCTAGAGAAAGATTATTTTGGTCTGACATTCTGTGACTCCGACAGCCAGAAGGTAATCCAGCCACAATCCACTACTGATGTCAGGATCTCTTCAGATGGGGTTGCACTAATGGTATGATCCCAAATGCCAAGATTTATCCTCCTACTAATTGCTGAACTATGCCAGTACCCACCCTGCTACAGGTGGTTGTGTTAATGCCAGGATGTACTAATGCCAGGGTTTACCACATTTTAGAGATTTCTTTACCAATGTCTGGTCTGTGTTATAATCCCCCATTTCCCCTCCCAGACAACACTGTGCTCATGTGAGCGTTAATCTTTTGCAGAAGTAGTTGGAGTTGGACGTAGCAGTGGACTGGGTCCCCCGAGCGGTAGACCTAATTTAATGGGCTCATACTCACAGGCAGTGTGACGTGTGCCCGTGATAACCGGCTGGTGACTGCAGCAAACGTCAGAATAATGATCTATTATCTCTATGAGGAGAACGTAGTCTATAGTCAGTAAAATGTATTCAAACGATGCACTGTCCAAAAGAAGCAGCTGCATACAGGGTCTATCTATTTGGTAATAAATAATGATTATTATATCTCTTTTGTCAGTGCCCACCAACTAGTGCACTCACTGAGCGACTGGAGCAAACTTTGCATCCGGCCCCTCTGCACATCCATTAACTTCTGGCTCAGCCGACGTCCTCACACATGTGCTGATTCATTTTCCATGCTGACATATCATTTGTGATCCAATGTTTGATGTGACTAATTTCGGTGTCAGGATGGAGTCGTACACAGTGTAACAGTTGGCCCCAAACCATTTACAGACCAAGGGCTAGATTTACTAAGCTGCGTGTTTGAAGAAGTGGAGATGTTGCCTATAGCAACCAATCAGATTCTAGCTTTCATTTTGTACACTGCACTAAATAAATGACAGCTAGAATCTGACTGGTTGCTATAGGCAACATCTCCACTTTTTTAAACCCGCCGTTTAGTAAATATAAATCTACATGTGTTTGTCCAGCTTCTGCCAAGATCCCCCTAGCACTGACTGCTTAGTTTTGCCAATAACACCAAATTGCAAGCGGCTGTGCTATTCTTTCATACTAACCTTCCCACTTTGGTTTTACAGAATTGGCTGGATCCCTCCAAGGAAATTAAAAAACAGATCAGAAGTGAGTGTGTAACTCACAGACGGCTGTGTGTCTTCTTCTCACCGTCTCTCCTTATCTCTTGGACAACCGTCTATTTTACACCTCTATCTTTTTTTTCCTCTATAACATTTTCCTTTCCATCTGTACATCTGTTCGTCATTACTCCTTGTCCAATTTTCCCTCCAAACCCTCTCCTCTTACTTACCCTCATTGTCTCTTCAGGTGCTCCCTGGACATTTGGATTCACGGTGAAGTTTTATCCTCCGGATCCAGCACAACTCACGGAGGACATTACAAGGTGTGAGGCACAGTGTGAGAGGACTGCATGTGGGTGTGACTGAGAGAGAAACTAGCTATGAGATGAGTTCTGAGTTACTAGACATATGAGGGGTTTGGTACCTTATATCGGTCATGGAAATCCCGACATAGGATACCTCGACATGATGACACCGAACGTCTATTCCCCGACAGAGTGCTAATAGTGGCAGCTTGAAAAACAGACTTAAAACAGTTCCGACGAATGAAGATCCCCGCAGGTTCCAATGACGTCACTTTGACTATGATTTGTGCTGTTAATATGGTAATTCAAGGAGGCGTCGAATGTACAATGTACTAGGCTTTGTAAAAAACATTGTACAGCCAGCGCCTCCTTAAATTACCAGCTTAACAGCACGAATCATAGTCTGTGCCTTCAAAGTGATGTCATTGGAGCCTGGCGGGATGTTCATTCGTCGGAACTCTTTTAAGTCTGTTTCTCAAGCTGTCACTATTAGCACTTTGTCGGGGATTAGACAGACGTTTGGTGGCATCATGTCAGGGTATCCGATGTCGGGATTTCCATGATTGACTTAATGGCTACCACCGCATATGAGTTGGGGTAATTTCTACTGCTCTCATACTGATGGTGGACAAACTTACACCGGCTCACAGAAAAGTCTACTAAATAGTTTACTAAGAGGTTTATTATATAGTTAAGCATAAAATTGGCCAGTGTTTTTCAGAATCCACATTTCTACTAGAGTTATCAAATGAGTTTATTGTCTCAACTTTACAAAATTACTTGGTAAACTGGGAAATGTTTTTTTTCGGGCAGCGTATTGAAATTGCATTGGTTTATGCTGTTCTGGAAAATTTAGTTCACAAACGGAACCTTGCTTGCGTTCAATACATTGGTAATATATTAACTATTGATTTCTGTCAAAGTGGTGTGTTTTATCCTTTGTCATACTGAATGGACTTTCAGACGTGTATGTAGAAAGATTTCCGTATGTTTCTCTCCAGAAATGTTTTCACTGGTATTAGTTAAGTAAAGCTGGCCAAATCTTATCTATAGACAGCATGTCTATTTGTTGCCGTTGTGTGTTTATCAGGGAATAAGTGTCTAGATCAACCTGTAAATGTCTGTATCTGTCATTAGGAATATGTGTATATATGTGTATATATATATATATATGGGACAGCACGGTGGCGTAGTGGTTAGCACATCTGCCTTACAGCATTGGGGTCATGAGTTCAATTCCCAACCACGAGGAGTCTGTATGTTCTCCCCGTGTTTGCGTGGGTTTCCTCCGGGTGCTCCGGTTTCCTCCCACACTCCAAAAACATACTGGTAGGTTAATTGGCTGCTAACAAATTGACCCTAGTCTGTCTGTCTGTGTGTGTGTGTGTGTGTACATTAGGGAATTTAGACTGTAAGCCCCAATGGGGCAGGGACTGATGTGAATGAGTTTCTCTGTACAGCGCTGCAGAATTAGTGGCACTATATAAATAAATGATGATGATGTGTCTGACAATATGTATTTACTGCAGTTGGATTTGTTCATGTGATATTGGTAAAATACTGGGGGGAATAAAAGATAGGGGTAATAATACCTAATTTTATTCTTATATATTTATAGATATAGTGACTGAGGCAAAATAAGAATGTTTATATTCTTTGATTGTGTATATGACAGCACATATATCTGTTGCTAGGAGACACAGTGACCTCACACACCCTCGCTCGCTATTGTGCTCCGATCCAGTGCTTAGAACAGCATTCACACTCTGTGACTATACTCTTTATTGTGTACTAGTGCTCTGTTAGAGCAAAATACCTGTCTGTAAAGCCACATAACAGCAGAAAACATGTTATTTAATCTTACATTGGTAGCTGGACATTTGGGAAGAGACTATAGTTTGTAAATCTCTCCATATTTACATTGATCCTAGGGTGGAAGCTGCCTCAATGCTCATAAAAATAGACAAGAAAAACAATATCTGTTTTATTATAAAATTATAAACAATTGGTAAATCCTGGTATCACAAAAAGTGTATACGTGGCGATCAAGCTTGACTCATCAGATGTAATTCCACGTACAGTACAGTATATTATGTTTTACTTTATCAAGGCAAATTGAAAATTGCACAAGTTACCTAGGTAAAGGGCAACAAGTGGGCAGAAGCCCTTATCTTACCTGGTTATAGGCAGAGCCGGAAATAGCACGTTGTGGGTCCAGGTGTAAAAATTTGCTTTGGTCCCTCTCACACACACACACACAAAAATATAACACTGTGCCCCTACATCATCACACTGTTCCTCCTTCTGTATCACACTGTTCCCCCTTCTATATCACACTGTTCCCCCTTCTACATCACACTGTTCCCCCTTATGTATCACACTGTTCCCCCTTCTGTATCACACTGTTTCTCCTTCTGTGTCACACTGCACCCCTGGCCCCTGTCTGTATCACACTGTGCCTCAGCCCCCTTCTGTATCACACTGTGCCCCTTTCTGTATCACACTGTTTCTCCTTTTGTGTCACACTGTGCCCACTTCTGTATCACACTGCGCCCCTGGCCCCTTTCTGTATCACACTGTGCCTCAGCCCCCTTCTGTATCACACTGTGCCCCTTTCTGTATCACACTGTTTCTCCTTCTGTGTCACACTGTGCCCACTTCTGTATCACACTGCGCCCCTGGCCCCTTTCTGTATCACACTGTGCCTCTGCCCCCTTCTGTATCACACTGCGCCCCTGGCCCCTTTCTGTATTACATTGTGCCTCTGCCCCCTTCTGTATCACACTGTGCCCCTTTCTGTATCACACTGTTTCTCCTTCTGTGTCACACTGTGCCCACTTCTGTATCACACTGCGCCCCTGGCCCCTTTCTGTATCACACTGTGCCTCTGCCCCCTTCTGTATCACACTGTGCCCCCTTCTGTATCGCACTGTGCCCCTGTCTCTATTACACTGTGGCCCTGGCCCCTTTCAACATCACACTGTGCCTTTTCAGCATCACACTGTTCCTCCTTCTGTATCACACTGTGCCCCTTCTGTATCACACTGTTCCCCCTTCTGTATCACACTGTGCCCCTTCTGTATCACACTGTGCCCCCTTCTGTATCGCACTGTTCCCACTTCTATATCACGCTGTTCCCCCTTCTGTATCACGCTGTTCCCCCTTCTGTATCACACTGTTCCCCCTTCTGTATCACACTGTGCCCCTGGCCGTCATCTGTATCACACTGTTCCCCCTTTTGTATCACACTGTCCACCTGGCCCTGTACTGTATCACACTGTGCCCCTGGCCTCCATCTGTATCATACTATTCCCCCTTCTGTATCACACTGTGCCCCCCTCTGTATCGCACTGTTCCCCCTTTTGTATCACACTGTGCTCATTCTGTATTACACTGTTCCCCCTTCTGTATCACACAGCGCCCCTTCTGTATCACACTGTGCCCCCTTCTGTATCACACTGTGCCCCCTTCTGTATCACACTGTGCCCCCTTCTGTATCACACTGTTCCCCCTTCTCTATCACACAGCGCCCCGTCTGTATCACACTGTGCCCCCCTGTCTCTCTCCCATTACCCCCTGTCTCTCTTCCATTGCCCCTTGTCTGTCTCCCATTGCCCCCCTGTCTGTCTTCCATTGCCCCCCCTTCTCTAGCCCATTGCCCCCTGTCTCTCTTCCATTGGCCCATGTCTGTCTCCCATTGCCCTTCTCCATATCTCTCATTGCTGCTTTTTAGCTTTCATTGCAGCCACCCTTAGAGTTCTCATTGAGGCCCCCTCCCTATAGTTTTTCATGTGCAGTCCCCTCCCTATAATTTTATAAGTAAAGCCCCCTCACTATAGTTTTATATGTGCAGCACCCTCACTATAGTTGTATGTGTATAGCCCCCTCACTATAGTTTTTATATGTGCAGTCCCCTCCCTATAATTTAATATGTATAGCCCCCTCACTATAGTTTTATATGTGCAGTCCCCTCCCTATAATTATATATGTATAGCCCCCTCACTATAGTTTTATATGTGCAGTCCCCTCCCTATAATTATATATGTATAGCCCCCTCTCTATAGTTTTATATGTGCAGTCCCCTCCCTATAATTTTATATGTATAGCCCCCTCTCTATAGTTTTATATGTGCAGCCCCCTCACTTACCTTGCGTTGACCGGTGCCATGCTGCAGCTTCGCTACTCGTTTTTAAGATCAAACAGACAGGAAGTGAATACTTCCTGTCTGAGCGTATGGTGTTGTGGGACCACATTCAGTAACAGGCAGCCCTGCGATTCGCTGCCTGTTGCTCTCCATTGTCACCAATTCATTTGATATTTGCTCAGTGGCAATAAAAATTAATGATGAAAAAAAAGAGAAAAAAGGTGATGGGGCCTGGAGATGCAGCCCGGCCAGGAGGCGCAGGCCCTATTATGTCCATGGGCCCCGATACCGTGCACTGCCAATATTTCCTCCTCTGGTCATAGGGTACACACTTTGTAAAATGCTGTGATTTAGGATATAGTTCATGCACTCCTACAAGTGTGTAAGAAAGGAGCAAAGTCCTTTTAGTGCTTTTCCCCTGTGGAATGTAAAGACAGCAGTTGTGGTATCTATACTGTGTTAGGTAGGACATCAAATAGCTCAGATCTATATACCAGTTTGATGTAGGATGAATTTTTCATTTAAACAGAAACCTTCCTTTAACTTGTGTTGGTTTTGTTATGGATATTCAATTTAGAAGCTTAAAGGGTAACACTACTCAAAAATGATGTTGCCTAATTAAAATCATTATGTTGGCTACTGCAAATTATTAGAATAACTCCTGATACTTAAAATAGCCATCCTTCCTTAGATTGCCAGCTAAAGGCAGTGAAACATACTGTTGCTGTTTGACAGTTTGTAAAAAACTGACTCCTTAGCAACATCTGCAACCATAGAAACTACCAGTTCAGTTTACAGTTGTTTCCATGGTTACAGATGATGATAAGAAAAATCACGTCTTGACAAACTATCGGATGGCAACAACAGTGTGTTTCTGAGTCTTCAACAGGCAATTTAAGGCTAAAGTGTTTTATATAAGTTATGGCAACCAGCATGCAGCTTTTATTGAGGCAACACAATTATTGAGTTTATATTAAAAAAAAAAAAAAATCGTCAGAAGTTGCTCACTCTGTTTAATAGTATATTGAAATGCACTAGAGCCCTTGACTCTAAACAATGGATCATAATTGAGGGCCATGCGATGTGAATTCCATCTGAAGTCCTTCCATGGCTGCCCAAAGTTCTTCATTCATCCCATCCAACTATTGGGCCTACTCTTTAATGCTGAACTAAACTACAGACTCTGAAATGTATATCTTCTCCACTATCTTACTCCACTGTCCTTTAATCCAGATTTCCAGGAGCTGTTAGTTCATGGTCTGATGTGATAACGGTCAGGAGTGCTCAACTGATGGCAAATGGTCATACATGAGCCTTCCCTGTTTTGTAGGAAAAATTAACCCTTTGCCTCTCTGACTTTTTTGTTCTACCTACAAACCAGACATTACTTACATGACAGGGCCATCCTGGCGGAGGCGGGAAGGGGCCTAGGTAGCTTTGAGGACCTGTGATTTTTCTCCAAAACATCCAAACATACAATTTCTAATATTTATAACATACTTATCGTTACTCTGTACGACTCCTTATCAGGTTATGCTGGATCTTTGGTCCAGGACCTGGAGAAGGGCTAGTAATGATCAGATATGGACTAAAATTTTCCAATTTACTCTGATTAGCTTTACTAGTCTTTCAGTAGTGGAGATACAGTTCAAGGTCCTCTCTAGATGCTTCAGGTGCCCGTCTCAGCTTAGTAAAATGTATCCAGTTGTTTCAGGGTCCTGCTTGAAGTGTGGCTCGGGACCTGGGACTTCTCTTCACATCTCGTGGAACTGCCCGGTCCTAGCCCCCTTTGGAGTCAGGTTAGAAAATGCATTAAAGAACTTCTGGGATACCCAGTGCCTGAACGTCCAGACTTTTGGTTATTAAATCTCTCCAATGTTACAATCTCCCAATACAAAAAATCATCGCTCAGACACTTAATGCTGCAACAGCCGTGTTTCCAATGCATTGGAAGTTTACTGTTTCTCCCAGTTCGAAGGAATGGTTTGGAAGGATAGGGCTTTATATGACTATGGATGACTTTAGCACGTCTAGCCAAAAGCAACTCATTGAATTCACAGTAATGTGGCTCCGTTGGCTCTAATTTAAGAAGTCCCCTTCCTATCGCTCCCTTATGGAACGTGATAAACCCCGTTTCGCATTATTTGAACAATCTGAGCAGGTTCATCTGGGTGGCTGGTTACTCTCTCTTAGTTAACCCACGTAGTATTATTATTATTATTATTATTATTATTATTATTATTATTATTATGGAAGTTCAGGAAAGCACTGAGGATCTTCTTTTCCCCTTCATTCCCCTTCTCCCACCTCTACTCCGTCATATCCCTCCTCTTTTTATCTGTTTCCACTTTTTATGTTATTTTCCTATTGAAAAATTGTGAGGTTGATTTATTCCTTTATAATTAAAAATGTTTTTTAAGAAGTTGCTCTTTTCTTAGTCAATGCTTATAAACAATCTGCCCAATGTGCACCAATGTATTCTATAGAAAACGTATTTTGATCTCTTACCTGTTTGCAGAGCAGATGTTTATTAAAATAGACAATTTAGGTTATTTACAAATGGATAAACAGGAGCAAATACAACTGTGAACCAGCTGTTTGCCTCAGTTTGTGTAAGCATGTCTAGATTTCCACCAGGGCCAATTGTTTTTCTGAGAACGCCCATTTGCACGCGCAGTGGGGAGGAGTTAGCCACAGTGAAGGGGTTCTTAGCGCAGTGTGGGGCTGGCGCACTGATGGGCCTCATTTTGTGGAGTATTGTAAAAAGGAAAAGGAGATTATTGCAATGAGATAAGGGCATGGAGAAGTCACATTTTCCTAGCTTTGCATAGGTATTTTGACTTTTAAAAAGGGATTTGAATTCTGCACCAGCTGGAAGACATTAACCAATACTTTTAATGAGACAAAACAGTCCCCATGTACTGTGCACTGTTTAAACATACAACGAAAAAAAACAGGTATCGTAGATAGGTAGAGAATGCTAAAGGGGAATTGATAAATTCCGTTCCCAGCCGACCCGGATAGTAGTATTTGCTGATCAGATCATTGTCATGGGGTTTGTCAGGGGTAATAGTTAATTCAGAAAGGGATGGGTTGCAGTATAACTGGGAAGCACTTACACCAAGAAAAGAGGAGGCAACACTCACAATGTTAATTGTTCTAAGTAGATCTGTAGCTTCCAATGTCTTATGTTAATACCAATTAATCCTTACTCTCTGTATAATTTTATCTCTTTACCATTTTAACAGTGCAGTGCCATCTCTTCATTGTATTAATGAACCATTGTATTATTATGCCATAATTACCATTTTATCTTTTTTGCCATCCATTGGAAATAGACACCTAAGGCAGAATGTATGAAGTGAAATAAATTGGAAAATATATGTTTTCAAACCTAACAGGCTGGGTTTTACCTGTAATAAACCAGCCCTTTTAATTCTTGCAGGAAAAATAGCAGAAAACCGTTGATTTGGGCAAATCTCAGCCTGAAATATTTTTAGAGTCCTGCTGCGTTTATTTACCAGCCTAGACTTAGGCAATTTAATGGGAGATGAATAATTTGAAACCACTATAAATGTGTGAGAACCTTTGTGTTGAATATAGCTGAGATGTTTCATGAGCGTTATATTTGTGAGCTTGGTGGATCAGGGGGTAAATGTATCAAACTTTCTAAAAAGCAGAAGTGAAGGTGTTGCCCATAGCAACCAGTCACATTCTAGTTATCATTTATCTAGCACATTCTAATAAATGATAGCTATGATCTCATAAATGCAATGTTAGTGCATGTAGTGAACTAACCACTATCCCACTCACATGTATAAATAAATATATGCCTTTTACAAGCAGTTTTAAAATAAGTGTCTTCATTTTTGAGGTTTGTTCCACTTTATGTAATTTATTATTATTATTCATTTTCCACATTTTCTCAGGTATTATCTGTGCTTACAGCTGCGTGCTGACATCATCAGCGGGCGTCTGCCCTGTTCGTTTGTCACTCATGCCCTGCTAGGGTCATATACCGTACAAGCTGAGCTTGGTGATTATGATCCTGAGGAGCATCATGGTAATTATGTCAGCGAACTTCGTTTCTCCCCCAATCAGACGAGAGAACTGGAAGAGCGAGTGATGGAGCTACACAAAACATACAGGTAACAGCGTTGAGATGAGGTTCTGTGGATGAGCAAGCTAGTCTGGATTATAGTACGCTGACACCAACACAAGTCCACGACCTTGGGGATACGCGTACATTTTATTTCTCGATTGAACGGAACAAATCAATCGGTAAACATGAAACATTCATAGTTCTAGTTTTGCCGATAATCCCTTTACTTTTCATGTTAACAACGTACAGGTTGATGTTCCCCCTGTTTTTGCATGTCAGTCTCAGCAATGAGTGGTAGCCCCAAAACTCTGCACGGCAGAAGCCCTCATGACCGGAGGTGTTTTACTTTTGTAATTATGGACAGTGATTGTGTAGGAACCAAATGATGTTTGTGTTGTTTTTGTATGCTAACTTCATTTAAATATCCCATCTAGAGATGTTTGTTACTTCGTGGCTAGTATAAACCAGTACAGCATACCTCTGTTGGCATTGGTGGAGATGGCATACATTACAGCATGTAGGGCATTCCTCAGGTTCCCACAGCGTGTTGGTTGAGGCTAGGAAGCGCTAATCATGTTTTTGCAACACGATCAGTTTTGCCATGCTTCCAGTCCACTCACCCTCAAGCAAATGTGTTGGACAGTTGAGTAGTGGGATGGTCCTAAATTTATTTATTAGTGCTGCTACCTCTTAAATGTATTGTTTGTTTTGCACATATACACAGTTTAATGGACAGCACGATGGCTAAGTGGTTAACACTTCTGCCTCACAGCACTGGGGTCATGAGTTCAATTCCCGACCATGGCCTTATCTCTGTGGAGTTTGTATGTTCTCCCCATGCTTGCGTGGGTTTCCTCCCACACTCCAAAAACATACTAGTAGGTTAATTGGCTGCTATCAAATTGACCCTAGTCTCTCTCTCTCTCTGTGTGTTAGAGAATTTAAACTGTAAGCTCCAATGGGACAGAAACTGATCTGAATGCGTTCTCTGTACAGCGCTGCGGAATTAGTGGCGCTATATAAATAAATGGTGATGATGATGATAATGCTCTGCTGGTAGGGCAACCTGGGCCTTGTAGTGCCATAGCAGCTGGAATGTCACAAATCTCGGCTCCTCAATACGGATTATTTCCCTTGATTTAAAGACTAGGGGCCTGATTCATTAAGGATCTCAAATGAAGAGGATACTCATTTCAGTCTCCTGGACAAAACCATGTTACAATGGAAGGGGTGCAAATAAGTGTTCTGTTTTACACATAAGTTAAATACTGCCTGTTTTTTCATGTAACACACAAATATTTGATAGCTTATTTGTACACTGAAATTTAAAATTGATATTTGTGTGTTACATGAAAAAACAGTCAGTAGTTAACTTATGTGTAAAACAGAACACTTATTTGCACCCCTTCCATTGTAACATGGTTTTGTCCAGGAGACTGAAATGAGAATCCTCTTCATTTAAGAACCTTAATGAATCAGGCCCTAACTTCTCATCTATTAATCATTTATAAATAGACTACCCGTGACTTAATTATATTGTTGTTCTTAAGGACCCAACCCACCCACCTGACTTTTTAAGTTCTAGCTACATAGTGCAGCTGTGACAGCGGCGAGGTTAGAGATGGCTCTAACTGCAAATGGTTCTCTATAATCCTGTGACATTCACCCAGTGCATTCAAAGTCAAAATGTGAATATTTTACAGCACTGCGTCTTTTAGTTAGATGATGTCAGGTCAGAGTGACATAGAGAGATGCGCTGCTGTTTGTAGAATAGAAACTTTCTCCTAGCAACTGTGAGGCAGCCATCTCCAGCCCTGCAAGTGCTAAAGTACTTTAGGTGTAAGATTCTGATATTTATGTACACTCGGGGTACACTGTATCCAAAGTAATTGTCCCCTCCCCACCCAATTAATTAAACAGAGCAATAATTTAAAAATGACCTCTGCATTTTTCCACACACTGCCTCTAGCATTGTCCTCATCGTTAAGTTATATAGTAGTGCTCCTTACGCTGACTATACAGGAAGGCAGTAGGTGTAGTCTGTGCTTATCACAAAGTCACTGAATAGCTGCAATTATTGGCCATTTTTTCCTTTCTGGTTTTTAAGGTACATTTGACTGTAGTCAGAGCACCTTTCTGCTATGGGTCTCCCTCTTCTGCTCATTCATATGTACCCTGTATGCAGGAATAGAACAACGTTAGGGGCAGTGTGATGGAGGTGATTATGTAGTGAGGACACGTCTGCATGCGTTAGGGGCAGTGTGATGGTGTGAGGAGGGAACTGGAGGTGATTATGTAGTGAGGACATGGCTGTATGCATTAGGGGCAGTGTGATGGTGTGAGGAGGGAACTGCAGGTGATTATGTAACGAGGACATGGCTGTATGCGTTAGGTGCAGTGTGATGGTGTGAGGAGGGAACTGGAGGTGATTATGTAGTGAGGACATGGCTGCATGCGTTAGGGGCAGAGTGATGGTGTGAGGAGGGAACTGGAGGTGATTATGTAGTGAGGACATGGCTGTATGCGTTAGGGGCAGTGTGATGGTGTGAGGAGGGAACTGGAGGTGATTATGTAGTGAGGACATGGCTGCATGCGTTAGGGGCAGTGTGATGGTGTGAGGAGGGAGCTGGAGGTGATTATGTAGTGAGGACATGTCTGCATGCGTTAGGGACAGTGTGATGGTGTGAGGAGGAGACTGGAGGTGATTATGTAGTGAGGACATGTCTGCATGCGTTAGGGGCAGTGTGATGGTGGGAGGAGGGAACTGGAGGTGATTATGTAGTGAGGACATGTCTGCATGCGTTAGGGGCAGTGTGATGGTGTGAGGAGGGAACTGCAGGTGATTATGTAGTGAGGACATGGCTGCATGCGTTAGGGGCAGTGTGATGGTGTGAGGAGGGAACTGCAGGTGATTATGTAACGAGGACATGGCTGTATGCGTTAGGTGGAGTGTGATGGTGTGAGGAGGGAACTGGAGGTGATTATGTAGTGAGGACATGGCTGCATGCGTTAGGGGCAGTGTGATGGTGTGAGTAGGGAACTGGAGGTGATTATGTAGTGAGGACATGTCTGCATGCGTTAGGGGCAGTGTGATGGTGTGAGGAGGGAACTGGAGGTGATTATGTAGTGAGGACATGGCTGCATGCGTTAGGGGCAGTGTGATGTTGTGAGGAGGGAACTGGAGGTGATTATGTAGGGAGGACATGGCTGCATGCGTTAGGGGCAGTGTGATGGTGTGAGGAGGGAACTGGAGGTGATTATGTAGTGAGGACATGGCTGCATGCGTTAGGGGCAGTGTGATGGTGTGAGGAGGGAACTGGAGGTAATTATGTAGTGAGGACATGGCTGCATGCGTTAGGGGCAGTGTGATGAGGGAACTGAAGGTAGAGAGGATCAGGATACAAAACCTACTATAGGAAAGTGACAAGGTGCGTTGGTTTAGGATATGGTGCTTAAAATAAGGGGAAATATGTGATTTGGTTTAAGTATGTGATTACTTCAATTGGTCAGTTATATTCCAACAATTATCCTAAATCTTTTGAGTAACTTAGTACAGATAAATAAATTATTTTACCAACACCTGTAACTGAGACACACTCTAGGGGGTATATTTACTAAACTGCGGGTTTGAAAAAGTGGAGATGTTGCCTATAGCAACCAATCAGATTCTAGCTGTCATTTTGTAGAATGTACTAAATAAATGATAACTAGAGTCTGATTGGTTGCTATAGGCAACATCTCCACTTTTTCAACCCCACAGTTAAAAATAAATATACCCCCTAGGAGCACAGATTGGTGGTATTGTGCCCCTATTTAGGAACACACTGCTTAAAATAATTTTTCATAAACTGGGTTCTTTAATCTCCACATTACATGCTGTTTGATTTAAAAGAAATAAACTGTATATGAAACAAAGTACATATAACTTGTTGGAAGTGGCTGGATAATGGTTTCTGGATAATACAGCATACTCAGAATAGAATGCCACATACATAGATTCTGTCGTGTACATGCATAAAAAAACACAGAAAGTAGTAGTGAAAATATATGTGTTGTTTGCATATACCTGTATATATACATTATCGTACCACAATATCTATGTCTATATCTGTATTTTGGAAACAGGGGGATGACTCCAGCTGAAGCAGAAATTCACTTTCTAGAAAATGCCAAGAAGCTGTCAATGTATGGAGTGGATCTGCACCATGCCAAGGTAATGGCTGATAGGCAAAGACCCCTACCATGACCTTAGTACTGACTATTAGTCCTGTCCGCAGCACTCACTGTCCCATTCCATCTGCACGTTCTCATGTCCTCATGTATTCCTGTGTTCAGCTTCTGTGTTCCTATAATGTATTAATCTCTAGTGCGATTTTCGCTGTATTTTCTCGGACTTAGGGGTAGGGTACATAGGCACAGGCCTAAACTTAATGGGCCACATTTCTTTCTTATTTTATTTTATTTCTATGGGTAGTGGAGTGGTAGGGTACATATGCCTGACAGCATAAAGACTTACTCCATTTTCAGTCAATAGAACAATATCCATGTCCCCCATCTCCTCTCTTTCCCTCCCACATTGCTTATGCTTTGCAAGGTATTTTCTCAAGTACAACTCTGCTTGTTCTCTTCTGGTGACGTCTGTTATTGTAAAGTATCTGTAAATAAGGAAAGCCATCTCCTGTCACCAGCATCTCATGTTTTAAGGCATAAGCAATGTTAGAGATATTGTTTAGAAGTGGAGTTAACCAGTTTCCCCCAATCTTATAGGGCATTGAGTCCAAAACATTCCAAACGGAATAAGCTATTTATTTCATCGATTGGTCGCATCTCAGTAGTAAAGATACATGGTCATCCTCACCCACTCTACATAAAGGCCACCAGTCATGACTCCCAGCTGGTCTTTGCATTGTTCTCCATTATAACTAAGCCGATAGAATATGTATCAAGATGCAATCCTTTCACAAATGTGCCCCCTCAGAGGGACTGAGTGCCCCTGATTTCAAGAACTTCTACCTAGCATTGCATTTGGCCCAGTACGACCAGATGTATAGACTCCCTGGTGCCGAACTCTGCATATTATTGATTTATGTTTCTCAAAACAATTTCTGTCTCCACAGTCCTTTAGTTTCCACACCAGTGGAGGTCGTCCACATTAAACTGTCACACAATCGTTGCGTTTTCTTACCGTGTTTGGGGGCTATTCTGCAGACTTTCAGTTTGCTCTCAGACCCACCCAGAGTCTTCCCCCTCCAAAACAACCTACATCTCCCTCCTGGTATGAATGCCATGGTGTTTGGGGCTTGGACTGTCAGGAACATTCAGATTCCTAAATGATCTCAAGCTCCTGCATACCCTGTTGGACTTTCAGGATCTGTAACCACGGCTCCAAATCACAAGTTCCCTTTTTCATCAATATCTTCAAGTTCATAATTTTCTCCACTTCTCTAAATTAAATGTGTACTGTAGATTAAGGGGTATGTTTACTAAACTGCGGGATTGAAAAGTGGAGATGTTGCTTATAGCAACCAATCATATTGTAGTTGTCATTTTGTAGAATGTACTAAACAAATGCTAACTAGAATCTGATTGGTTGCTATAGGCAACATATCCAGTTTTTCAAACCCGCAGTTTAGTAAATATACCCCTAAGACTCAGAACATATAAACACTATATCCATGCCTAACCACTCCTCTTGTGTCAGACAACAAACTGCACAGATTATCAGATTATGGGAGGTTATCGGAATAAATCTTTCGAAATACTAAATTTGTGTCTAGAGGAAGGACAATTCGTATAAGCTCTATTATAAATGGTATCTTGTCACCTCCAGAAGGCACTTCACCTCCCCCAACCATACTCTGATAGATCATGTCCCAAAATAATGGCTTCTTGATCTAAAAATTAAACATTTTGTTAAATCAATTACTGGAATTGTGATTGCTAACTCTCCTGAATTCTTCCTCCTTTCCCTTCCATCCACAACATGCCAAAATATAAGCATAAATTAACAAGACACATTTAAAAAGGGGGGGTAGCTGCCAGAAGGAACAAACCCCCCCCTGTGATCGCTTCGGTCATCCATTGAATTTGGCACATATTTTCCATGGAATATATCAGCGGTGTATTGTATGTCTCATCATGGTCCTGGGATTAACCACTTACATTTATCCCTCTTTAGAAGGCGACTGGTTCTGCTTGGCCATTATTTGATCTTGGTGTTATATCCTCATCATTTATGGTCACATTTCCCGGTTAGAGCTCTAGTTACTCTGATGCCGCGGCTGTCTCTCTCTTGCCATAAGCCCCTTGCCGTTGTTCTCACATTTTACCCCCCAACACCAATACACATCACACCCTGTTTATGAGCCATTGCAGATTGATATCAACATAAGCTTCTACACTTTTTACTTGTGTATCCATTCCAGAATTGTATCTGTACACCATTACTCACTGTACATAGTACAGGAGGGGCAATATAGCTCTGTTACAGTGGGTGGGATTGTAATAGCAGCCTAGAGAGGCAATACATTTAAATCAGTTCCTGGTTCAGACTTTTACTATATGGTGTTATCTGCCAAGCCATGGTCAGCATTCAAACTTTTCTGACTCTGTCTCTTTTCCTGCAGGATTCTGAAGGTATAGATATCATGTTGGGAGTTTGCGCCAATGGACTACTGATCTACAGAGACCGATTGCGGATAAACCGATTTGCGTGGCCCAAAATCTTAAAGATTTCTTACAAACGGAGCAACTTCTACATTAAGATCCGGCCGGGGGAGGTGAGTAGTGTGATATGACTTATTTGTGCTACCAATTATACGTGTCTGCATTACTTGGAGTAAATTCCTTGTCCCTTTGTTTTAGTATGAGCAGTTTGAGAGCACCATCGGGTTCAAGCTACCCAATCACCGAGCCGCTAAGCGTCTCTGGAAGGTTTGCATAGAGCACCACACATTCTTTAGGTGAGTGTAGAATTTCTGAAGGGATTATTATTACTATACTTAAGTTATTAATTTCCAAAATATTGTCCAGCACAATAAAACAAGAAAGTGACTTATATATATTAACACATACTTTGATAACAATACTAAACACTAGACATACCGAATTCTGCCTCTATCTACTGCATCCTTACCCATATCTTAAATCTTTTAAATTGCCCCTCCCAACTTTCCTCTCCACTATCGCAGACCTGGCAAAAGCACTCAGTGACTAAACTCTCCTGCAGCTTCTCAAAGCTGTTGAAACTGAGTCTGAGAATGGAGTGTGGATGGAGTTAAGAAATAGCACTAACCACGAGTCTACTTTGCCTCCAGGTACTGGCCACTATAGACACACTGGACCACCAAGGACAGGGACAGTGTCTCCTTAACTATAATCCACTTAGCTAACTATGATTGGGTGTGGTACACATCCATCAGAATGGCATTTTGGTACTCTGTGATGATTTCCATTTGTTCTTTATTCTACATGTCTTCATTGTCTGGGTCGTGTACTCCCCAATCTCACATGTCCAAGTCTTTTCTTTACTGTCGACTGGCCCATGTCCAAGTCTTCTCTTTACTGTCTGCTCTCCAATGTCCAAGTCTTCTCTTTACTGTCTGCTCTCCAATGTCCAAGTCTTCTCTCTACTGTCTGCTCTCCCATGTCCAAGTCTTCTCTCAACTGTCTGCTCTCCCATGTCTAAGTCTTCTCTTTACTGTCTGCTCTCCAATGTCCAAATCTTCTCTCTACTGTCTGCTCTCCTGTGTCCAAGTCTTCTCTCAACTGTCTGCTCTCCATTGTCCAAGTCTTCTCTCTACTGTCTGCTCTGTATTGTCCAAGTCTTCTCTCTACTGTCTGCTCTCCCAAGTGCTTTGTCTGTTCCCCATTTCTCTAGTCTATTTCCCCATGTATGCTCCCCCATGTCCCTTGTGCTTTTACCTATGCCTATTGTCTACTCTCCCATGTCTTAGTCTTCTCTCTACTTTCTGCTCTCTCATGTCCAAGTCTTCTTTCTACTGTCTGCTCCCCCTTATCCAAGTCTTCTCTCTACTGTCTGCTCTCCCATGTCCAAGTCTTCCCTCTACCGTCTGCTCTCCAATGTCCAATGTCCAAGTCTTCTCTCTACTATCTGCTCTCCCATGTCCATGTCTTCTCTCTACTGTCTGCACTCCCATGTCCAAGTCTTCTTTCTACTGTCTGCTCCCCCTTATCCAAGTCTTCTCTCTACTGTCTGCTCTCCCATGTCCAAGTCTTCCCTCTACCGTCTGCTCTCCAATGTCCAATGTCCAAGTCTTCTCTCTACTATCTGCTCTCCCATGTCCATGTCTTCTCTCTACTGTCTGCTCTCCCATGTCCAAGTCTTCTTTCTACTGTCTGCTCTCCCATGTCCAAGTCTTCTCTCTACTGTCTGCTCTTCAATGTCCAAGTCTTCCCTCTACTGTCTGCTCTTCAATGTCCAAGTCTTCCCTCTACTGTCTGCTCTTCAATGTCCAAGTCTTCCCTCTACTGTCTGCTCTTCAATGTCCAAGTCTTCTCTCTACTGTCTGCTCTACCATATCCATGTCTTCTCTCTACTGTCTGTCTGTTACTTGTGTTTTCCCCATGTAGTATTGGTGCTCCTATATGTGCCCCCTCATGAGGTGCAATACAGCAAGCAAGGGTCATGGATGGACCCTGGATGGTGGTATATGCAACATGCTACCTGCCGGCGCCATATTATCACCCTTCCCGTTACCTCCAGAACCCACCTGCACCCCTTAGCGGATAAATTGGGAAATTCATAAACACCAGTGTGATTGTAGCCCACATCAGGAAAGCAGTGTAGGCATGTGTCCTTAAATGCCTATATGGCAAATATGGACATGCCTGCTTCCGGCAAAACTATCTGTAAACATTATGCCAAAACTAGCATCTTGCTACCAGGAGTTACAGTAAATAAATCCACATTTGAATGGTAAAATAAATCACAGAGGGCCTGAATCATTAAGGAGAGCAAAGCAAAAAAAGGATTAACTTTGCTCCTGGACAAACCATGTTATAATACAAGGGGTGCAAATTAGTTTATTATTTTGCACATAAGTTAAATACTGGCTGTTTTTTCATGTAACACACAAATACTTAATATTTGTACACTGAAATTTATTATTTAGTTGATCTAGGACATGCCATACCCCAACTATAAATCTGTCTCCACATTTTAAATTTACTTCCCCCTTCAATGCAACATTGTTTTGCCCAGGTGCAAAGTTACTAGTTTTTTTGGTTTACTTTCCTTAATGAATCAGGAGGCCCAGCGTGTTTATTATAGAGCTAAATAATATACCTGGAGGAACATATTTTCCTCCATTTGTTCTATGCTGAAGAGAAAGTAAAAACGGTGGTAGTCAGTTTAACGGTACTGACCACCCCGACAGAGAAGAAGACGTCAGGAGGCGACTGAATGCCTAGTAGAGCGACCTGAAAAAAACCTACTTACCAGGATGCAGATGTCTTCATGGGACGACTCGTTGTGTTGCCGACTGTGCAAGATGGTGTCATCACAAACCGCGACTTGTATTAAAGCGGCGATGGACGGACCCAGCTGTCATTGATGTGTGTAAGTATTGTATTAGGGGTTAGAGGTATTAAGGTTAGGAGTTAAGGTTAGGGTTAATCCTAACCCTAATCCTAACCCTAACCCCTAAAATAATACTGACATCACATCAATGACAGCTGGGTCCGTCCATCGCCGCTTTAATACAAGTCGCCGTTTGTGATGATGTCATCTTGCACAGTCGGCAACACAATGAGTCGTCCCATGAAGACATTTGCATCCTGGTAAGTAGGGTTAGTTGTACCATTAATAGGTACTACACCCAGTAAAAAGTTGGTGGTTGTTCCCTATTGTGACATAACCAAATAAAACATTTTTTAATAAATTAGGCATCTAAAGTGATGGTAAAATGCACTGTTTTCTTTAAATATTGTCTCTATATTTTTGGCGTAAAATTATCAATTATTTGTAAAAATTATGTAAGAAAGAAGTCGGTCAAGAAACAAGTGTAAATAAAAGCACAGTAATGGTAGGGTGGAGTTTTGGTGTTAGCTGAAAGTGCAGAGTGATTTTATTTGGATATACAAATTAAGTTAATGACAGTGACTGAGTAAATAGTCCTCACTACACCATTGTTGCCTATGTAAATATGCTTTATTTGTGAGCAACGTTTTGGAGATTTATCAAAAATCATTAGTATTGCTATCAAAGTTACATCCTCCACAAAATTGTTTAAGTGACAATTTGACATTTAATCGGTGTCAGAATTTTTATTTTTTTTTGTCTTTTATGCTGTTGTATTCAAGATAGATTTAATCTACACTTACTTTAGCATCAGATCCCACAAAAACTTTTCACGTAAGATAAACGTCTGTGTGAGAAAAAATTGGCCCCCTACTGACACTACAGTAACACACAGAAGTTTCAATACCAATTGTGAGGTTGTGTAATGTTGTTAACCCCTTAATTGCAATCCTTGACTTCCTTGCTGTAGATGCCATTTCTACTTGTTATCTGTCAATTTATTTTTTACATAAGTGTGAATAAAATGAATCATCATGGGTCGGGAACCCTGCAATGGATGTTGGGCCTGATTCATGACGGAAAGTAAAGCAAACAATTGAGTAACTTTGAACCTTGGCAAAACCATGTTACAATGCAAGGGGTGCAAATGAGTTTACTCTTTTGCACATAAGTTAAATACTGGCTGTTTTTTCATGTAGCACACAAATACTTGATAGCTTTATTTTTATACTGAAATTTAAAGTTGATCTAGGACATGCCTTATCCCAGCTATAAATCTGCCATCACATTTTAAATTTAGCTCCCCCTCTAATGTTTTGAAAAGGTTCAAAGTTACTAATTTTTGTTAATTAGATCCATTGTCTTCATACTTCATATGTAAAAAAAAAAAAACATTCTGATGTTTAGGTGACCTTTAAAGTGTTAAACTTACACTAAACTGGCTTACTGACGGGCCGTGTGAATTATAGGTTCACTTTCACACCAAATACAGAGCAATCATCCTGCAAGTGCTATTGTGACATCACAAAGTCTATTTATGTGGTGGGGATATTTGTACAGAGCTGCTTATGTGTGTACACTTCTAAATGCACAGTACCAAGGGCATATCTGAGCAGATCCAGGCCACTCCTGACTGCTAAAGGACAGTGAGCCTGATTCATTAAGGAAAGTTAAGCAAAAAAATTGAGTAAGTTTTCTTACACAAGTTTTCTGGACAAAACCATGCCGCAATGCAAGGGGTGCAAATGAGTTTATTATTTTGCACATAAGGGAAACACTGGCTGTTTTTTCATGTAGCACACAAATACTTGATAGCTTATTTGTACACTGAAATGTAAAGTTGATCTATGACCTGCCCTACCCCAACTATAAATCTGCCATCACATTTTAAATTTACCACCACCCTCCAATGCAACATGGTTTTGCCTTACTTGCTTACATTTGCTTAACTTTTCTTAATGAATCAGGCCCAGTATGCTTAGGATTGATAAAAACAAGATTTTAAATGAGCTGGTAGAAGGGAAATTGGCAATGTACAGATGAATCAAGTTTATTTGAGACAAACGGTTCAACGTGGCCTGTGGAGAAAATATTGCAGTGTCACTGGGTATTGGCTCTGCCAAATCAATGATGTAAGTGCAGAGAATCTTAGTGGAGTAGCTGCTCCTCGTGTTGTTCCTATAAGATTAACTGTTTCTGTAGGAAAGCATTCCTGATTTTATATGGTCACACAAAATGACTTGTTACTTACCCAACCTCAGAGATGGCAGAAATCAATGCTAACGTACTACACAAGTATAGCGTGCTTAGCAGATTTATGCAAACCTAAACCAAAGTATTTTAGAAAAGGAAATTCTCACTAAATAAAGACAGCTCAATATCCGCTTACTTTCAGGAGTTATATGAGGCATGAATTAGGGTCAAACACGAGTAGAGATAGATAGATAGATAGATAGATAGATAGATAGATAGATAGATAGATAGATATGTACACATAACACTGTTCACCTCTTCTTACAGTACTTAGGCAAAAGAGAGTTCTTGAGGTAGATCTAAGTATGAAAGGATATAATGCCTGATACACAAAAAAAATTGTTTCATACCAAGGGGTATATTTACTAAACTGCGGGTTTGAAAAAGGGGAGATGTTGCCTATAGCAACCAATCGGATTCTAGCTGTCATTTTGTAGAATGCACTAAATAAATGACAGCTATAATCTGATTGGTTGCTATAGGCAACATCTCCACTTTTTCAAACCCGCAGTTTAGTAAATCTAGCCACAAATATAATCTATTTACATATTCCAGTTCTATGACATTTCCCTCTCCTAAACTATAAACCTGAGATAATGCTAAATGTATGAACTTCCTGATGATAACGGTGATGGCAAATTTCAATAGGTTCCATTCTATCAGGAATCACACCGCACCAAGTAAATCATTAATCCCTTATTGAATCATTATATCTATCTGAGTTTTTTCCTAACATAGATAGAAATTAAGGGGAGTGCACCCACACATTATGATGCAAATTTTTTTGGGGGGGCAAAAGTAGAAGTAAAAGAAAATGTGTATAATGGGGGCAGTCAATAATTTCGAACTTTAGTAAAAGATTTGTACTTTCATTGATAGGCATTAAAAAAGACAAAAATATTTTTATAAATTGGTTCTACTGACTCATCGTAATTAGCGAAATATTAAATTGCTAGTTGTAAACTGACATTGAGGTAACTGTGAAAATAGCAGTATTATACTGCAATACCACGCTGCTGCCCCAATATAGTGTATTAAATAATTCTAAAGAGATTACATTCCATAGGTATCGCTAATCTCCAGTTCTGTCTGATCCACTCCATAGCTGTATATAACCAGATATTAATAAATTACAAATATCTGTTTTTACCAAAACAATTCCTAATAGTTGTCAAATAACTATGATTGGCTTTATCTTACACAGATAAATATAATTTAATTGGCTAAAATATAGTAGATAGCATTACTATTCTCAGATTGTAAATTATAGGTAATTGAATATTCCCTTTTATTATAGTACTCATTATGTCTGGGGACAGCTAAATAAAGTAGTAAAGATGGAGGGATATATCCTGAAAAACAATATCTCACCTGGTAATGTGTTATCGCATGCATACAGTCAGTTTTCATTCATACACTGAGAGTGACCGCATCTAAATGTATAGTATGGGAGGGGTCACTTAATCAGATCTTGTTAATATTTAACTGGAGAAAATTAGATTCAGTGTACTGGCTTTCAAGCGCAAGCGGGTAGCGTGGCAAAAAACGCTGACACGCGTTTCGCTGATGAGCTTTACAGGGCATGGTAAACACAGATATTTGTAATTAAATAATATCTGGCAATATATAGTGATGGTGTGGCACAGACAGAATAACAATACATATGGAATGATGACAGGAGACAAAATATATATTTCTTTAGAATAATTTATTACACTATATTGAGGCAGCAGCGTGGTGTAGCAGTATAATACTGCTAGTTTAACAGTCACATTAATACCATTATGTCAGTTTACAACTATCAATTTTAATATTTCGCTAATTACAATGATTTAGTAAGTAGAACCAATTTCTAAACATTTTTTCATTTTTTAATGCATATCAATAAAAATGTTGGAAATCTTTTAATAAAGATTGAATCGTTGAGTGCTCCAATTGCACACATTTTCTTTTACTTATACTTTTGTAAAAAAAACATAAAAAAATCTATAGGCTATCAGCACACATTGCCCCTATATTGGGTCATGAGTAGTCTCAAAAAGATTGGCAAGGCCAAGAACGACCAGCCAAAGTCAACCGGAACATTTTCGATCATCACATTCTCATCTGGCCATCTTGAGGAATGAATAGCTGGACCTGTTCTGTTTGGTCAAATAAGAAACGATCCTGTTGTTTGGCACTCGGAATAAGTAGCAGGATCGGTCCGTGCGGCCAACATTACACCCGTCTCACGAGTCAGACATCTTTACTTTCTTATGTCCATTTTGAATAACCAGTTGCTGGGTGACACTGGCTGATACGTTTAAGGATCTATTATTATTATGTGTGTATGTTTTTTTGTCAATAATTCACATCTGTAGCTCATGCTTAGGTTTACGGCTGGCCCACTTACACCCACATACACAGAACCAGCTCGTAAGTGGAATAAAACTTGCATTTGCTATTAGGCTTCATATATTTAACATTCCTTCTTTTGTACACATGAAAGCAACAAAAAAATGCTTTTTGTGAATACACCCACAAATCCTATAATATAGGCACAATCGATGAATAGAGCACCCAGCAGCTTCAGAGGTAAATTCACATATCAGCCAATCAGAAGCTGCTAGCTAGTGCTGGCGATCGTCATCATCATCAGAGTGTGTTTGCACCCATCTAAAAGTATATCTGAATCTGCGTTCAGGTCCATATTGGCTGGCAATTGCCCGAGCACACCCTTACTGTACTCGGCCCATGTTAGAACGCCCCGTCCTTCTCCCCCACCTCCAGATGCAAATGTGGATGAGTACAACTCTGCATTGGCGTAGTTAGGGGGAGGGTTTCGTGGGCACTTCTGCCTTACAGCACTGGGGTCATGAGTTCAATGGTCTTATCTGTGAGGAGTTTGCATGTTCTCCCCATTTTTGTGTGGGTTTTCTCCGGGTGCTCCGGTTTCCTTCCTCATTCCAAAAACATACTGGTAGGTTAATTGGCTGCTAACAAAATTGACCTTAGTCTGTGTGTGTCTGTGTGTATGTATGTTAGGGAATTTAGACTGTGAGCCCCAATGGGGCAGGGACTGATGTGAGTGAGTTCTCTGTACAGCGCTGTGGAATTAGTGGCGCTATATAAATAAATGGTAATAATAATAATAATAATACTCAGAGCAAAATCACACAATCTACAATACACTACAGGCCTACGTTGAACTCAGCATCAAGCCCAGGGGGAACAATTGCTATTTTAGGGTTTTTTCACACACGGTAGTTAAGAAAATATAAGCCTGGGTAACATCTAAGAGAATAATGAAACTTTTAATATATGATATGTGTCCATGTGTTCACAGAGTGGGCTGCACATGTGTCAGAGATATATACGCTTACAGACAAGTTCTGTTTTGGAAATGTCACACAACAGACGTTATGGAGGCTCTCAAAGATGCTGTGTTATTCTTAGTATTAACAAATAGTGAAGTGCTACGATTCAGCTCTGAAGGGGATTGAACAGTACACATTTATTATTAATATTATATGAACTTTATATTACTCTAAGAATTTGCCCCTTCACTTCGCTGAATTAGCTGTGAAAGTGGTAGCTTGTCACTGACAAACTACTTGTGATAACAAAACAGATAACCCTGCCTGCAAGCTTTTATTGATTGATTGATTGATAGCCATATTTACAGAGAACAAATGTTTAAGGCAAGTGACATTTCTCATAATTAATCCTAATTAAGAATATTAGAGTAGGCTAGAGTACAATGCCAAAGTTGTATGAGGGGGGCTAGGAAGAGGGGGTTCTACAATAACACTGCAGGCTGTGTACAGAGAATGCTGCACCAAGTGTGCTTGTATACAGCTAGAAGAAGACTTAACTATTAATGTCTCCATTTGCCAGGCTGGTATCCCCAGAGCCTGCTCCTAAGGGCTTCTTAGTGATGGGCTCCAAATTCCGATACAGTGGACGCACACAGGCACAGACTCAGCAGGCGAGCGCCTTGATAGACCGGCCGGCTCCCAATTTCAAGCGCTCTGCCAGCAAGCGGTACACACTGTCCGAAAGTTCTGAAGGAGGTAAGTAAAAGGGTTTAGTGTTGTAGCAGATAATCATAAGATTTTATTGGTTTGCAATAAATTTTTTTTATTGATTTGCCAAATGAGCTGATGTGGTTTTACGTCTGAGGTCATGGAGATATTAACATATGATACATTAGGGCTCATATACTAACATTGCCTTTAGGTGCAACATTTGCACTAATCCACAGCGACCAATCAACAACTAGCTGTTATCTGTCTAGTACACGATAGACAATGAAAGCAAGTGTCTGATTGGTTTATGTGGTTTAGTGCACTCCCCATTGACTACCGATCCTATAAATCATTACATCCTTATCGTCTCCAATGTTATCACAGACACATTGAAAGCATACTTACAGCCTGATAAGTCATTATAGCTTTTGGCCATTGCTTAACATTTTCATCAAAGATAATTATCTGCTGACTTTGATTATCAGTCCCGACTATGCCAACTCTCCGTTTGACGAAAGATGCTCCGTGTCTTTCCATATCCATTTTAATATAGCCAAGATGACAAGAGGATTGCAGCAACATGTATCCTATTTTCAGCATGTATGCCCTGGCCAGGGGCAAACGCAGGATTTGTAGAGGGGGGTTTCCACACCATGCCACCAGTGGGTGTGACCAGCATGCATGGGGGCATGGCTATAATTTAAGACAGTGCTTGGCTGCTCTCCAACTCTTCCTATCCCCATAATATACATGGGCAATGCTGCATGCACTACTGTTAGGTGCACGCAGCTCTCCCTTTTCAAGCAGAGCTGTGTGAAGTGGAAGCAAGGTCCAGACACATCAATTTTACAGTGCCCCAGGCATGAAGGGGGGTTTCCAGGTACTAGGAAACCCCCTCGGTTTGCCTATGCTAACACCGTTGTGTTCTGTATTATTCATGCTTCTGTACTCTTAATTATTTCAGTGGACAGATAGAATATATACATTCTCATTCAGAAATGTCCATTAGATTTGAATGTTTGATTTTTCGGAGTTTAGAGCATGTTTTGCATGTATGTGTTGGTATGAAGTTGACTTATGTTTTTGGGCTTCATTTAGCCACATCATGCACCAAATGACCGCACTTATTACACTATTACCAGGCTGCCAGCTCCTCTTCTCTGGGATTCCACTGCAGAGATGTGTACATAGGATCATAGTGTATTTACATAGAAAGATACAATGGCTGATTTTTTCACAGGGATGGTTCCACCAAAACATCTACGAAAAAGCAATGTGCATATTCATATCATATTTTATTTAAGTTCTTTCCTCATGTTCTTCTCATACACCCACTCACTGCTATCCTCAGGATTTTCAAGACAGGCCGCTGTAAATGAGAATCACGAGTCCACCCCAGAGAGCTACGAAACTTCTCGTCAGGAGGGAGAGGACGAGGAGGAGGAGGTGACGACTCCAACCAAAATCAAGGAGCTTAAGGTGAGGTGGCAGCTGCTTACACACGGTATAAATATGTATGTATACGTGGTACAGGTATGTGTGTTTGTATGTAAAGGTTAGACCTACTATAATCAAAATAATAGAAATCACACTCCTTTGTTTTACTTAGCATGTGCCTAAATAGATCAAAAACAAAGTAAAATGCAAATGTGCAGTCCCAATCAATCACTTGTTTTCATTGTCTAACTCTATATCTATCACAGGCAGTGGCTGATTGCTATAGGATACAGCGCATTTGCACTTGGTTGTTAAACAAACCATTATTGGAGTTAAAGCACTTTATTCTCTACAGCTCTGAGTTACTTCCTGCTACGTCCTCTAGTTGTTTAATTAGAACTTCCTGTAACATGGTTCCGTGTACACGCTCTGCCATGCATGTGCTTCCTCTAACATCCACATGGACTTGCTCTCTGTTTCAGTAAAGTGACAGTAGCCCCATCAGAAGGCCAGTTAGCCCCTTTTTTTAGGAGGATGAAAGCTGTAGCTAGAGTGGCCATGTAATACCTGCGTTTATAAGCCCTTTATGGATTAAACATTACTTGGAGGGTTTGGCAAGGATTAATATATGGAGGACGTTTATAAAAAGTGGTGCTAGACAGAACAAGGGAAAGCATAACCCCTTTCTATGCTACATTTCTAATTTTGCAGCCGGGACATAAACATTGCTATAGACTCTAGCCACTTATTGCATCACATCGCATTTGGTGATATACTGCAGTAGTGGAGACATGGTTATATTGAGATGGGGAGCAAGGTATAATGTAAGGGGAACTACTTGTGTCTTATGGGAGAGGTTGGGAAATTAAAGACACAACCCCCCTGACTCTGCAGTGTGATGGAATAGCCCATTTGGTGGCTGGATAAGGAATATATATATATATATATCTCTAACGTGGACCTAATGACACCTAAGAGAGCTTTACTTTTCTCCATATTGTTGATACATAGGACTACAAGTATACCGCTGAAGAGGTCATCCGTATAACTCAGTTACATAATAAAAGAATAAGAAAGTTAAAAAACACCCCACCACACACTCTGTTGTGTTAAGATTTTAACCAAATAAAGCCCTAATTACTGATTTTGCCAAATTACTCCTTTGATGTGACCTGAAGTAGTTCACAGGCCGTCATATAGTCGGGGGAACGCCTGACCATCAGCTCGTTGCTCATTCAATCTAGTCACGCTATTACAGTGTGTCCAGCACCTATCTATTAAAGGCAGTTCCCTGCACCTCTCTTACCCGTCACTGAACTCTGACATATGCTCCCACTGTGGCTTAGCGATTGAATAAAATACTTTACATAAAAACCTATTCAGCACAATTGTTCCTCGGTATTAAGTGGTGAACATTGTTATTTTAAATAGTCATTAGCTGGGTGGGCACTGATCGATCACTACCTGCTACCACTGCTAACTATCCCCTCAACGCTGGAACTCACTCACCTGGTACACATCTTTTATTCTTAAGAGATATCTGCAGCGTTAAGTGAAGCGCAGTGTTAGTCATTATGAGCCAGATTGCTGTAAACACAGATAGAACTCTGTCCTATTAGATACTGACTGGACATGAAGACTTGTGGTGCGTAGAGGCCCATCACAATTTCGCAGGGGTGCGCAGAAATGCCCATTACACCCCATGCCCACTACCTTATCAATGAAGTTCGAAACATGGGTTTAACCAAGTTTATTGTTTTTGATAAACATTTGGTAGTTAAAAATAAAACAAACTAGCAACTTAGCTGACCTTTCTGTTAATGTTCTTACATTGTATTGAGAAAGCCAATTGCACTGCTATATTTAGTTCCAAAGTGAGTATAGTAAAAAAAAAAAGGTGGAAAACAGTTCCCTATATGTTTAAAGATATATGGGCATTTACCGAATGTAAAAAAAACGATATATAGTACGTTTACATTTCTGTGAACTTTCTGTGCTTTTTGTATATTCTGCATTGTGAGGCTTATTTAATACAAATGTGTTATAACCTGTGGCAGCCAATCAGAAACATGTTTCTATAGTTTATTTGGGATCTACAGCAAAATCTAAACTATCCCTCTCCCCAGCCATACCCAAACAGCTAACAGATGGTGACACATTAGTAGTGAATATTTAATGCTGCATTTTATACGCTAACATAGGCGTTAAAGAGGACCTGCCAGGACCTGTGATGTATATTTTTACTTAGTGCCCTATGATCCTTCCTCCAGCGTGCACAGTAAGTGAGCTGTGAGGTATACAGAAGGCTGAACTGGGAGCAGAGTCTGGCTTTCCCTGGGTTAGCTTCCTCACGCACAGCTCTCCTGCTGTGTAGTCTGAAGATAGCCCGCCAAGGGGAAATCATAGAGCACAACAACCCTTTGGATAACATAATTTGTCCACAGCAAACGGGGATCTGAGCATCCCAGTTTTGTTATGTTATATATACAATGCATACGGCAATATGTAGTAAAGCATGACAGGTCATCTTTAAACCTCAGAATAAGAGAGTCACTTATTAATATAAATATTACAAACAAACATGCAGTTGGGTATCCATTAATAAATGTAATTTTCTGCATGAAGCAGACAGATAGAGTCACGCCCGTAGTTTGCAGACGCCATCCTAGTGCTGGGCATACATATGGGCATAGATGGTACACTCAGTCACAAGCACCTTCTGCTTTTTGCCAGACAACTTCTTCCTACCTTAGTGAGGCACTGAAGCTGCTACATCTGATCACTTCGCAGTCACTGCTGAACAGAAATATAAGAAGTACATAATTGTTTATGTTGACGGGTACCAAACATTCTACGCAGCCAGCCTGTACAGTGGCATGTTACGCCAATGCTAACTGGCACTTGGCTAATCCAAAATAATCTGAAGGAGTAGGACTACAATTTCATAATTGTTTTAAATACTTTATAACAGTGTGTATTGATTGTGTGTACTTTTATTCATATGTACTTAGATTCTTGTATAACATAATATAGTAGCACTCTGCCTTGCATATATGTATGTACATTAGAAGGATATTTAACGCAGGTTTTTCGTATGTATTTTTGTTGCCAATGTATTGTATTGTATATTTTTGCCTTTTTGTTTATACATATGCATATGTAGGATCTGTATAAATTGCTCTGTGACCCACCTTTGTGTTATAATCCACTATATGTCCACAGATCACAGGTGTTAGATATACATGTGTAGTTGGTGCTGATCTACTGTTCCATGTATCCATGTATGTATGTACTGCTGTGTTTCTCACACTCACTCGCTTGCTTCTGTTTCTTGCCTATTGCAACCAGTCGGAGCAAGAGAGCACTCCCCGGCATAAGGAGGTACCCACCTATAACCGAACATCCATTTACCTATCCTGGATCCCATCTACCTACCCCGAAACCTAGCATTCAACAAGCTCCTCCTGTTCCCTCAGAACCAACCTTTTCACCATGGAACCCATCAGCCTGTCCTTAAAACTATCCCACATCCTACCCACCTATTACCCCTCCTCCCAACCACGTATTTAAGCATGTAGCCTCTCAGCATACTACTAAAGAACTTGGTGACTAGAACCAACAATATTACCAACCTACCATTCCTGTACATTATCAAGCCCATTAAACACTCCTTTACATTACAAGCACATGTAAGAACACACATAGGTCTGTAGTGCCATAATTGCTAGCACTATAATGGACATTATGACCCTGGTACCCAACAGCCAGTGGTACCTGGAAGGCCCCAATTCTGGTCAATAATGTGCCCTATAGGTTCAGGGGCCTGAGCATTTTTCAAGGGGCCTAATACTGAGTAGGCTGGGCTTTTAGAAAATGGAAGGGGCTGGGCTTTTAGAAAATGGAAGGGAGGGGACAATTTTTTTTAACAGGGTGGCTCCTGCTAAGCCTATCAGGCTCAGTGCAGTACACCACGCCAGGAACTCTACATAGCCAAACCACAAAGCTTCACATCTAGATTTACCAGGAAGTTTGGCCTAATTAAAAGACCACAGAAAGTCGGCATAGCATTGGCAAAGATAGCCACCAAATGTCACTGAACTAGAAACGCTTCATCCAATTGGTGATTTACAATAACCTGTCATTGGGCCACAGAGATGGGCAAAATGTGTCCTTCAGCTGCTAAAGTAGAACTCTCAGGATGTGTTTGGACCACGCAGAGAATTTTAGTGGAAGAGACACAACATATATAAATTATAATTAATTAACTGTAATTAATATCTGTATAAACTGAGTTCTCCTACCATGACAAGGATGGTTATTAGGACAATGTATGTATTATACGGAATAATACACTACATAAAGTAAATTATTATGACTATAAGACGTCATGTTTTATTCCTGTGACCTGTATAAAGACTACAGCCTTGTGCTTTTATACATAACTCATATGTGAATTCTAATATCCATGTAATTTTCTGCATTATTCCATATGTTATACACTCACTTTAAGCAAGGCTTGACTGCTTTTTTACATGTCTTCCATAGTACTCACAGTCATCATCCCATAACCTTCCCCAAACCCCCTCCCAGCCACCTACACTCTCTATTACCCACCTTCCCGAACATCTGTCCTGCACATATTTCCCCATCTGAATTCTCCTTTACCCATGTATTAATTAGAAGATCAGTATCGGATGTGTCTGCGGAAATTCTGCATTCCTCCCAACCATTTTATAGTCACAACGGGAACCCCTTCACCGCTAGTAAAGTCGGCAGCATGTGGTGGGGGTGAAGGGGTTAAAGGTTTGGCACTGACTCCATTTTTTTTTTTTGCTCCATCCTTCCTTCAGTTTTTGGACAAGTCAGAGGATGTCCTGCTGAAGCATCAGGCCAGTATTAACGAGCTGAAAAGGACCCTGAAACAGCCGAACAGCAAACTGGTCCACAGAGAACGCGGACGGGAGAAGAGGCTGCCCTCCTCGCCCACCTCCTCCTCCCCCAAACCAGAGGTCAGTGTGTGACGCTTCTAGGCAATTCGTATTTCCACACTGATAATGTAACCGTTTAAGTGGACTTGGTGGCTAAATCTGGAGATCCACCGGATCACCTTTTAGACTTGCTGCTCATTAGACCAGAGTTTCTTAACTTTATACAGCCAGGATTCACATTTTGGGGTATATTTACTAAACTGAGGGTTTGGGATAGTGGATATGTTGCCTATAGCAACCAATCAGATTGTAATTATCATTTATTTAGTACATTCTGCAAAATGATAACTAGAATCTGATTGGTTGCTATAGGCAACATCTCCACTTTTTCAAACCCGCAGCTTGGTAAATATACCCCCATGTCTGTGAGTCAGCTTTGTGACCCAAGGTTCAGTTTTACGTTATTATGTGTGTTTGAGTTGCTACATTGTCTGCTTGTGTATTATTATTGTCTGTAAGTGTAACAGTAAATATAAATAGGATATAGGAAGGCGACTTATCGAAATAATATTAAATGCAGATTAATTAGGATGATTAGTTGCTAAGCATTGGTTTGCAAATAGAGTATCATGGCTACCATGAATCCTGACGGTCTATAAATATATATTGTATAATACAATGGTGTAACATTGAGTATAAATGATAGATTTAGTAAATCGCACTTTGGTGTATAATGTGGCTGAAGCTATTTCCCCATGAATTGAGTTGGTGCAAGATGCCTAGGTGAGATTTACAGCCTGAACCTACAACCTAGTGAGATATTCTTGGAAACTCATTTGCAGTTGCTTATTAAAGGCTTTAAGGTGTCTGCTACTGTGATAATAAAAGCCGAAGTGACAGGATTTCAGGTGTCCCATATAGCTCTAGAACTAGCAGTGTTCAGTTATTCTGCATTCTGAACTTTGTGTCTTTTTATAGAGCCATGAGTGTAGTTTAGTAGAGAAACGGTGCCTGATTCATCAAGGAACGCAAAGAGAACACAATTTGCATTTTTAGAATCAGTCTGAATTTGCACACACCTAAGCCTGTATTCAAGAGGAATCTCAAGAATCCAGTCCTTTTTGCTGGGGAAGAAGCTAATTACAACCCACTGATCACCCGGGAGCACCCCTATATGTGAATCTCGTTTTCTAACCTGCTTCTGGTCTCAGAACAAGGTGCATGAGTACAGGGAGCGCCCTGATTACCCTTTCCCCTACCATCAGAAATAAATTCTAAATCTTGCACCTCGCACTCGCCGACGTGCCATGATAAATAGGCAGTTGACATCAGAAAATGTCATTTGATCTGCAGACCTACAATTTTTCTGGTTTGTAAATAACAGTGCTGTGTTGCGAATGAAATGGCAACAATGGAAGAAAACTGCCAAACAAATAGCACAGCATAGAAATCTTTTAATATCAATGTTCTGTTGCTTTATACAAAAAGCAAAATACATGGTATAGAGGTTACAGTGAGAATATGATTTCAGCATGATTTTCACCTGGCTGTCACACTTACTTCATTGTTGTCTGCGTGCACAACCTACACAGTATAACACAGAGGAAGTGGGAGCTCTGTGGTGTTTCATCCAGATCTTTTCCCCTGCATTTCCCTCCACATGGAATGCATCAAGGGATAATTCTTGTGTGGATGCACCCTTACAGAGGACCACTTGGTATATTGATATGGTGTGCCATTTGCTGGACGGGAGGCATATGGAAGTGTTAATTAGCCCTTTAAATAAGTTAAAAAAAAGAGTTATAGGTAATAGGTAGTGTTTCGAGCAGGGCCCGATTAAGGGTTCCGGCTGCCCTAGGCTATTTCAGCCGTAGCGCCCCCACCCCCCCTCCAGCCACCTCACCTGCCCCCTTCGGCCACCTCACCAGCCCATCTGCCGCCCCTCCCCCCGAGACATTAGAACGGACTTACCTGCTGTGGAGTCCTCTCTTCAGCGCTGTGTATGACAGGCAGTCTGGCAGCGATTGCTGCTAGCGGCCTGTCAGTGTGGCCGCGGGCGCTTCTTACTCTGGTGGTCACGTGAGATGTGGAAGTCCTGATCTCACGTGACCAGAGTAAGAAGCGCCCGCGGCCACACCGACAGGCAGCTAGCAGCGATCGCTGCCAAGACTGCCTGTCATGTGATAGTGACAGTCGGGACCGCTCCTTTAGACCAGTGGCGGTCCCGATGACTCCGCTTGCCACATTTAGAAAAGAAAAAAAAAAACATCTCTGTGACTTCGCCCCCCCCCCCCCCCCCCCTGGCTCCAGCGCCCCAGGCTGCAGCCTATTGGCTGATCAGGCCCTGGTTTCGAGTACAGTATCTCTTTAACCCTTAAGGCTCATCCTTTAAAAGCATGTATCAAAAACATTACTTAAGTGGATTTCATGACCTATACCAATGCACCCTCATGTTATCAGTAACACGACTAAAGTGCAGTTCAGACATGTCTTATCATTCCTTTTCTTTCTTAAAATGTTTAAGGATGCCAGAATTGTTTTCCTTGAACATGTCCAGAATGTTAACACTGCAGTTATCCTTCCAGGTAGATATATTGTGGCAATTGCTTGATTAATCAGGACCCCGGGGGAAACTTTTCTTCTCAAGGTTCTGTCTAGAACATCTTAATTCCGCTTGATCAGATTTCTACTCCTCTTAGTCTCCCCAGAGACTTATCAAAGAGTTTACCTAGGGGCTGAAGCTCTTCCGAAGGTTTCAGCAGCAGCTCACTGTGTCTTGATTAGGCTGAAGCAGTGGGAAATTAGCCTTTTTTCCCCCTGTAACCATCTCAGTCTGCTTTCTTCTTAAGATACCATATACTAAGTATTCTCCAGCTCCTGTTAGTGTCTTGGTACAAGGACTTAATGATGTCTGGTGCTCTGATCACACATCTCCAGGGATTCTCCCCTCTACACTCCATATGCCTCCATTCCTGGCCTGTCTGGATTTGGGCTCATGCATATGACTGCGTATGTTTAATGCCTGTAATTGATCTGGTTCTGTGTAGTCTTGGGTACGCTTTTTATCAGGTTCAGTGTCTTTAGCTTATCAGCAGCTACTTGATTAGTTCTTCCAATAAAGTAAAAAAAAAAATAACCTGTCTAGATGAACATCTTCCACCTTTGACTTATCATGTTAAAGTCCTTTTCTTTCCCGAACCTGCCACAGGCTGACACTCTATACAGTCACCTGGTGCTCAGTAGCTCTGTAGACCTCATTTCCAGTGTTTCATAATGTAGCGGCACACACTGTAGTAGTGTGATTCATGTGTAACTGTCACTACCTGAGCTATGTATATATTACCTAACCTAAACCGCTGCCTGTATTATATTTTCTGTCTACTCCTACAGCAGTGCATACAATGACAGCTGAATGCTGGATAATATTAAACTTGTATATGTGTTTCCTCTGAGCCCATCCTGGCGCCATCTTGTCTCTCAGTTTTCCATTTTGCCTCTGTTTTGTCTTGTGCAGGACACAGACGAGAAAGGAGAAGAGGATGAGCCTGATGCGGCCGCGGTCCAGGATTCCGATGTTTTTACTGAGAAAAGCTTGGCCTCGTCCCCTGAGGTGCCTCTCCTTACTTTTATAGCCATCTTTGTACCCTATTATTTACATGTTGACATGCACAGAATATTCCGTTCTAGAAGAAGAGATAATAGAATGTTTGATAAACTGTACATATGCATATATCTCTTCCACCAGCTTTTCCACTTTTACCCATGAACGATGTATGATAATGTTTTGTGAAAGCAGAGCAAATAAGCAGGTAATAAAGGTATAGTATTGTGCATGATATTACTGCACATATGGATCTTTTTAAAGTCTATATTTTAAAGTGCAGCTGTTACCTACAGTGGAACCAGCAAAATCACTGAGGTACGTCATGACCATTATTCAGGAGGCGCGGCCTTAGGCTGCAATCTCTCATGGATCAGTATGGCTGCCTTCATTGTGTGTAGGTAACAATAACCCATCCCGCCTCCCTTACAACACATTCCTTATCACAACCTCTAGCAACACATATCCCCCACCATACAATTACCCTGTCCACTCTGTAGTAACACATCCTTCCCCTTCTTTATCAACACATTCGCCCACACCCAAAACATGCTTCTCCCCCAGCTGTTGCAACACATTCCCCCCCCCCCCAGTAACAACACATCCCCCTCCCCATAGCAGCTAATCCTCCAGTAGCAGTATATACACCTCCCTTGGTGCAATAAACTCCCCCTGCCCCATAGCAACACATTCTCCTCCCCACACCTCCATAGCAACACATCCTCATCCCCACACCTCCATAGCAACACATCCTCCTCCCCACACCCCCGTAGCAACACATTCTCCTCCCTACACCGCCATAGCAACACATTCTCCTCCCTACACCGCCATAGCAACACAGTCTCCTCCCAACACCCCCGTAGCAACACATCCTCCTCCCCACACCCCCATAGCAACACATCCTCCTCCCCACACCCCCATAGCAACACATCCTCCTCCCCACACCCCCATAGCAACACTTCCTCCTCCCCACACCCCCTGTAGCAACACATCCTCCTCCCCACACCCCCATAGCAACACATCCTCCTCCCCAGTAACAACACATCCCCCTCCCCATAGCAGCTAATCCTCCAGTAGCAGTATATACACCTCCCTTGGTGCAATAAACTCCCCCTGCCCCATAGCAAAACATTCTTCTTCCCACACCCCCTGTAGCAACACATTCTCCTCCCCACACCCCCGTAGCAACACATCCTCCTCCCCACAGCCCCGTAGCAACACATCCTCCTCTCCACATGCCCGTACCAACACATTCTCCTCCCTACACCCCCATAGCAACACATTCTCCTCCCTACACCCCCATAGCAACACATCCTCCTCCCCACACTCCCTGTAGCAACACATTCTCCTCCCTACACCCCCATAGCAACACATTCTCCTCCCTACACCGCCATAGCAACATATTCTCCTCCCTACACCCCCATAGCAACACATCCTCCTCCCCACACTCCCTGTAGCAACACATTCTCCTCCCCACACCCCCGTAGCAACACATCCTCCTCCCCACACCCCCGTATCGACACATCCTCCTCCCCACACTCCCGTAGCGACACATCCTCCTCCCCACACCCCCGTAGCAACACATTCTCCTCCCCACAGCCCCATAGCAACACATCCTCCTCCCCACATCCCCGTAGCAACACATTCTCCTTTCCACACTCCCATATCGACACATCCTCCTCCCCACACTCCCGTAGCAACACATCCTCCTCACCACACTCCCGTAGCAACACATCCTCCTTCCCACACCTCCGTAGCAACACATTCTCCTCCCTACACCCCCATAGCAACACATTCTCCTCCCTACACCCCCATAGCAACACATTCTCCTCCCTACACCCCCATAGCAACACATTCTCCTCCCTACACCCCCATAGCAACACATTCTCCTCCCTACAGCGCCATAGCAACACATTCTCCTCCCTACACCCCCATAGCAACACATTCTCCTCCCCACACCCCCGTAGCAACACAGTCTCCTCCCAACACCCCCGTAGCAACACATTCTCCTCCCTACACCGCCATAGCAACACATTCTCCTCCCTACACCGCCATAGCAACACATTCTCCTCCCAACACCCCCGTAGCAACACATTCTCCTCCCTACACCGCCATAGCAACACATTCTCCTCCCTACACCGCCATAGCAACACAGTCTCCTCCCAACACCCCCGTAGCAACACATCCTCCTCCCCACACCTCCATAGCAACACATTCTCCTCCCCACACCTCCATAGCAACACATCCTCCTCCCCACACCTCCATAGCAACACATCCTCCTCCCCACACCCCCGTAGCAACACATTCTCCTCCCTACACCGCCATAGCAACACATTCTCCTCCCTACACCGCCATAGCAACACAGTCTCCTCCCAACACCCCCGTAGCAACACATCCTCCTCCCCACACCCCCATAGCAACACATCCTCCTCCCCACACCCCCATAGCAACACATCCTCCTCCCCACACCCCCATAGCAACACATCCTCCTCCCCACACCCCCATAGCAACACATCCTCCTCCCCACACCCCTGTAGCAACACATTATCTTCCCCACACCCCCGTAGCAACACATCCTCCTCCCCACACCCCCGTAGCAACACATCCTCCTCCCCACACCCCCGTAGAAACACATCCTCCTCCCCACACCCCCATAGCAACACATCCTCCTCCCCACACCCCTGTAGCAACACATCCTCCTCCCCACACCCCCGTAGCAACACATCCTCCTCCCCACACCCCCGTAGAAACACATCCTCCTCCCCACACCCCCATAGCAACACATCCTCCTCCCCACACCCCTGTAGCAACACATTCTCCTCCCCACACCCCCGTAGCAATACATTCTCCTCCCCACACCCCCGTAGCAACACATCCTCCTCCCTACACTCCCGTAGCAACACATCCTCCTCCCCACACCCCCATAGCAACACATCCTCCTTCCCACAGCCCCATAGCAACACATCCTCCTCCCCACACCCCCATAGCAACACATCCTCCTCCCCACACCCCTGTAGCAACACATCCTCCTCCCCACACCCCTGTAGCAATACATTCTCCTCCCCACACCCCCGTAGCAACACATCCTCCTCCCTACACTCCCGTAGCAAAACTTTCCCCTTCATATATCTTACTTACCCTCCCTTCCTCTACTTAGCTCTTTAGTTGTACAGGGACAGTCTAGCAGTGAATCAGAGGGAAGCACATTCATTCTGATTTGCTGCCAGACAGACCTCAATGACGAATGACAGGCTATGGGGGTGGGTCCTGGGAGAGTCCCCATCTACCAAGCCACAGTGAGACCTGGTACAATGTGGGACAGACACATGGACAAAAATACTACAGTAGAATTTATTTCCCTTGCGCACCAGTGGTGTAAGGTAAGTAAAAATGTGATTTTTATTTCATCTCAATGAACTCCACCCAAGTTGCATTTTTAGTTTAAGGTGGAGCTAACAAGTTGAATATCTCCATTATCAATATACAATGTGTAATGTGTTTTATGGTTTGTGTATAAATAATAACCATTCACAGATAGATCAGTGTTACTATTAGTTACTTATTTATCCATACATAGACACACTATATCATTAACAAAAAAAGAGAATTTCTCCCTTCCTGTACAATGCAGCCATAGGGAAACAACAAGAGTGCCACTTCACTCAGATAGTAATAAGGACAAATAAATATTATGTTCACCACATCTGTATATGTGTTTTTGTCTTTGCGCCTGTGGTGAACATAATATTTCTTTGTCCTTACACTATATCATTAACTGTGCTGTATATCTATTATAAGTATATAGAGACTTAATGCAGTGTGCATATCATAAGCATTGCAAGTCACACCTTGATAATATAAGAAGCATTCTATTAATGTCCAGTGTTATTAGCACAGAATATGTACATAAGATAACCGATCTTGCTTTCAAAGCATTTCAGAAAGCCAAGCGAGACATTTACTATAATGACCATTCTTACTCTCACTGTGCATCAGCTGCTAATCCATCTTGCTCTGGTTACCATGCAGGGCATGGAGACTTGGGTTTTTATAGAGAGGACAGCAGAAAGCTCTCATGCATCATTCGAAGATTTGCCAGCAGCCCAGACTGTCCAGATTTCTGGACATGATTTGTGCCCCACAAATGAAGATCACCTCCAAAGAGACCAGGTTCACTTTGATAGGGAGGAAAGACAAATGGTGGACCTACCAGAGGAGAGAGGGACTGAGAAGGTAGTGACAATGACAAAGGGAATGGAGAGAAGAATCAGATTAACACAAAGGGAGGAACGCCTGGTGATGGTGACCAGTGAATGGGACGAGGTGGAAAACAAAGCAAGGACAGCACCAGACGGTGCTCCTGCCGACGACAGCAGAGAATGGGCAATCAAGTTGGAGAATGTAAAACAAGGCCATGCCGGGAGCAAGGGAGAAGTTCCAAGAGTAAATAAGGAAATCGATGAAGAAGAGATCCCCATGAAGAGAATAGGGAGAGGAGTGGTGGCATATGAACCATCAGAAAGATCCCATGAAATGAGCAGAACCATTGTAGAGATTGGGGACAGCCGACGTGTCATTGTGTGTGAAGAAGAAGAAGAAGCTGAAGACAGTGCCGATGATACAGAAGGTGAGTGGCACAATGACGTCCACTGGGATGAGCAACAGAAACCTTTAATATGGTGTGAGAGTTCTGGCTACCAGCATCTTGAGAAAGCAGAAAACCTAGAGGACATGGACATTGGTGGGTCACCCAACCATCAACATGAGCTGACACGCACTATTATATTAAATGACAGAAAAGTTGAGAGCCAGCGAGATGAAACTGTGAAGAAAATGTTAAGGGAATATGTCACAACCGATATTCTGATGCCGGATGACCAACTTGAAGAAGTGATAGGAGAAGATCATATACCAAGAACAGATGGTACTGAAGAGGCTGGAGCTTTTGGACCACCTGGTGAACCACTGTCCTCAAGTGTACAAATGACAACTGAAAGAGACACAGAGGATTTACCGTTAGAAGATTGGGGTCCACCAGTGCTTCACTTTATGCTACCAACAATCATACCATTACCGGTGACCCTTCCCAGGGAGCGGGTTCATCAAGAGTTAGCTGCAGACCTCAATCAGACTGAACGAATCCTTCTCCAACCAAATTCTAGGCATAATTCTGATCCTCATCAAGAAGTAAATACCAGTCCTGCTGAATCCACAACTGACACTCCTGGGGACCTCTCCTCTCCAGATTCTGGATGTGAAATAACACTTACAGATGTGGCGGTAACTGTGCCGAATCCTGAGCAGCATGTTTGTAAGGGGGGGAGGGATAGAGGTACCAAATCTGCTTACCGTTGGCGTGTTGTGGTTTGGCTAGCACGCCGGGCCACTGTGTGTGTATACGGAGGGGCATGGTTTGATAATGGGATCTGTCTGCCTGTCTGTGCCAATCCTCTCCCACCATCTGCTTCACGCTGGAGTATCGTCTGGCTTAAAATACCCCGTCCCCAAATACCAGGCCGAAACGCATGGAAGCAAAAGAGGAGACGGGAGGGAGAACTGAAGGAGGGCTAAAGAGAGAGTGCCAGCCCCATCCTCTTCTTAACTAAAGTAAAACACATCTCCCCCACCCCAGGAACAGGTGCTTTCAATGACATTACAGTGATTCATTGGCTCCTGCAGCTAGTTCTTATACGTCTGAGAAAATCCATGCTTGGCAGGTACTCTGCAGTTCATGGCCCATGTTAAATACATGAGTGGATTGAAAAGCCTTGTGTTTTGCTCCTTTATGGAAAAGAAGGGGTTACTAATCTCCATCCCACCTCCTCCCTACTCACTGCACTGAGGCTGCTGATTTCTTGCTTTCGTGCTGCACATTTGGACACTGATTCACTGGGCTGCATTAAGCCTGGTAATAGCATGTACTATGCTTTTAAAAGCCTCCGAGGCATCATGGCCAACTTGACCCACATGCATTTTGTCATCAACACTTCTTTTCCTTATTGTCTTTCATTTATGTTAATATTTTCTTTTAATTTCCTGCCTCATTTTACCCCCCTTCAACCTTCTTCTCTCCATCTACCTCTTCCCATTCTTTCCTTCCATCTCCTGTCCAGCTATGGCCTAAAGAACAGAATACACCGACCAATGTGGCACATTGGCAATAATTTTAATACAGCTTAGTGAATCTGGGTCCACTCTGGCCTCGCTTTGATGCTGTACTGCCCAGCATCAGTCTCTTGCATCGTGCTGTCTGCCCCTTGGGAATCTTTTACTCTAACCCTTCTTTCCTACTCTAGAGTCAGCCTCTGGAACCAACATCCTGGGAGGAAAGGGACATCCCGTCTGCCCTCAGAGAGGTCTCCCTGCCGGACCAGGGTTATAGGAAAACCGGGATTGTCCTGTTTCAGGTCAGGGCCATAACCTGCCCTGATTCTGCTCGCACAATGCCATTTACTGACTTGGTGGGATGTAGAGCAGTCCATGTCTGTGTACATATACAATATGGTCTATGAGAAACAATTAGTAGATATTCATTGCTACGCATACAACTCAGTCATTACTAAACAACATTTACAAATGTACTTCTTTAAAACGAATACAATAAAAAGGTTACTAATAATCCTCCATCTTGTCTATTGAAATAAGTTAATTTATTAGTCATCTCTGTGCTGGGATATATTACCACCTATCTATGGAGAATAGATTTCCAAATATAGACCATAAATGTGTCTGATCCTCATCTGACACCGTAGTCGAGTGGTCCACTTGAGTGGTCCACTCCATCCACTGAATGTGTTTTTACACTAACCCCGTTCTTTATTCTTCAACGGACAAGACATCAATTGTAGTTGAGAGAGAAAAGTCACTGTAGTGAAGAAGATGCTCACATTGACCAGTGTCCATTAAAACCAGTAGATGTTTTGTTGTCCTAGTTGAATGTGTATTTGCCAGATTTCATGTTGACATTAAAACGAATACGGTGGGTTTTCCTTGATGCTAGTCCTGCCTATGAAGTAGTATTCCATATTGTAACGGAAGGGCTAAGTCACAAATCCGTCTGAACTCATCATAGCCATCGCTTTCAAGTTTGTCTCACTACGGCTTTTCCCCTATCATGGCTTTTTGAATTCTCTTAGAGAGTGAGCAGCAGGGAAGCAGAGGAAGGACGGACGGCAGGAGAGGAGGAACAGAACGCGGGGCTTCTAAAAGAAAACCAGCTGAGCATTGAGAGGAAGTGCTCAAGCATCACAGTCAGCTCTACATCCAGCCTAGAAGCAGAGGTGGACTTCACTGTCATTGGAGATTATCACTCCAACGTAGGCTTTGAAGACTTCACCCGCAGCCTACCCGAGTTGCACAGAGACCAGGGTGATGGGTCTGGGGGCACACCTGAAAATAATCCTGCAACAGCTCCCCAGGAAACACAAGACGGAGACAACCCAGAGGAGGAGACATTGGAGGTACAAAGTTACAGCATGGTAATGAGTGTCAATACGCACCCTTATCCATGTTGTAATTCTGGCCAGTGAATGAATTACCCTGTGGTAAATGCCCACGCAGTGCATCGCTGAAACTTTTAACGCCATTGAAGATGCTGGAAAATGCATGCCATGGTCAAGTACATTTGCCTATATGTATAACACATGTTTTATCCACTGTTGTGTTTGTGTGTATAATATACCCAGCTTGTGACCTCACACCGCATGCTCCTACGTCATTTGTTACTACTGACATGCATGTTAGCAGCATCTGTTGTGTGCGCCGTTTACAGGACCGGATGTCATTTGTCTTTGCTCATGATATCAAGAGAATTTCTAGCATGTGAATGTACACTGTGGTTTTGTCATCCTGTTATTGAATGTCATCTACCTACCCTGCGCATGTTTTTGAATTGTCATTCCTATATTTGTCCTTATAGCTTAATGTGTTTTCCATATATCTTGTGCCCTGCACAATCCTCTGTAACCTCTTTTTCTGGTAACCATTTCCCTTCGTAACAGTCACCGCTGAAGACAGAAGTCCAGAAAGAGGTCGTCAACAGTGTCAGTACATCCAGCGGGATGGATGGAGAAAACGGTACCCAAACACAGATTATTACCGTGCAAACCATACAGGTAACAATCTTCTTCCCAGTCACACTACTACGTGTGTAGTAAAAACACATGAACAGCTTTTTATCACTATCTTCGGGGTGCAAAAAATGTTTCCCCATTTAATAAGTGAGGGAAAAGTAAATGATAGCATTGTACAGCCATATAAGACACTTTAGTAAATAAAGCTTATGAATCGAGTTATCACACCTTCTAAAAAGCAACCACTCAGATTCTAGCTATCTAGACTCTACTAGATAATTGCTAGAAGGCATTGAGAGACATAGAAGAAAGCATACAATTGGCTGTGAGCTGCCCATAATCAATCATACCACCTTCTGTTGTACCAAATGTACTCTGCTCTATTCAAAGTTTTGCCACCGATCCCTATCTAAAAGTAGGGATTAATATTTTCAGGAAGGATGATGCAAAGGTCCTTTGATATCAAGGTTTTAAATGGGTAACTAGGGACCCGTGTGCAAAAATGTTTGATGTGATAGGGATGGCAGTGGGTGGACAATAGTGTGTGTTGGGGGCTAGGAATTGTGTGACAGGCACTGTATATCTTATTTTTCTTTATTTACTTATTTGTATTTAGGGTACACAGGGACCTGATCCCAGTCTCTCATGCAGCTCATGACATGTGTAATTGTAGTCAAATGTTAGCTAGCATTCAGATTGTGTCCCTCTTCTCCTCCCTGTGACATCATGATGATGTTGCTGGGTTTGATGTTGAAGTTCCGCTTTCGCAATGAGGACCATATTCTCCAACATCCAATGTCCTGTTACACTAAGGCCCAGAGGAGCAGAATATAGATCTACGTTGAGCTGTTTTTATGGGATAGACACAGGGACGCACAGTGGGAGTTGTGAAAAAGTATAAATAGTTGGGCAACAACTTAATTTAAAATAGATGAATTTCCCAGCAGGGACGGGGGTAGTGATGTCCAAGCTTTAGTGAGGGCATCACACCTAGCATAAGGTGGGCAAATGTTTCATCTATAAAATAATTAGGTGTCAATGTAGATCACGCACAAGAGTATTTGTTCTGGTGATCCACTTCGGGGGTGATTAAGAGGACTAGAGAGGCAGACCAGCCTCAAGCAGGAGAACAACTTACTTTTCTCAGTTGACCCTAAGCCAAATCAAGGAAGCGTAACATTTTTGTGCTACGAACCAACCCTTTCTGTACCACATGCAACATCATCAAGTAGCACATGACGTGACACTTGCTTTTATGTTTTAATGAAATGTTAGTAAATAGCAGTGACGTTTTTGCAGGTTGTAAATGCCGGTGCTTTCCACTGCGGGACGGTATTTCACTCTGCCGACATCATTGTTGGAGACATTGCCCCGCTTACTATTATAAAAGCACACAAAATAAAGAGAAAGTCACTTGTTAGTTTATTTCGGATTTGCTAAAAGAGAATGCATCGCAATATATACAATGTATGAGGTTAGCTAACAATGATACTTCTCATTGTCATTTATTTTACTTATTCCACAATTTTTTGCCAGGTGGATGGGAAGAAGGAAGTTGTCAGCAGTCAAATTGTATCCTCTCCGACAGTAACTCCAACACAGGTGTGGTTCCTCTCTTTACCAATCTGCTAGCACAAGAGTTTCACCACCTATATACAAAAAAGAGATCTATGGGCCTGATTCATTAAGGATATTAACTTGAGAAACTGCTTATTTCAGTCTCCTGGACAAAACCATGTTACAATGCAAGGGGTGCAAACTAGTATTCTGTTTTGCACATAAGTTAAATACTGACTGTTTTTTCATGTAGCGCACAAATATCAACTTTAAATTTCAGTGTACAAATAAGCTATCAAGTATTTGTGTATTACATGAAAAAACAGACAGTATTTAACTTATGTGCAAAACAGAATACTAATTTGCACCCCTTGCATTGTAACATGGTTTTGTCCAGGAGACTGAAATAAGAAGTTTCTCAAGTTAAGATCCTTAATGAATCAGGCCCTATGTTCTTCCTGTGGTTGGTACATAGTAATGGATTAGTATCCTCCCTTCCACTCCCATAACTGCGGCACACACACAGCCAGTACATAGAGAATGGAGAATGCCCTTTTAGTGTTTTGAAAATTAAGCCTGATCTTAAAGGGGTTCTCTACCGTAACTGAATGCAACATATAAAACTATTTGACACATACAGTAAACCCAAAGACTTTAAAGAAATGACTACATTGAGGAATACTTGGAAGATACACTTAAGGGCTTTCAGGTTGTTTGTTTGTAACATGAGCCCATTCATGTATAGGGCTGTATAAAATATTGGCACTATATAAATAAAATAATAATGAATTCCACTGTTGACCAGGGGAAACAATGGAAGAGCCAGCCAGCTGCTGCTCTTAGAACCCCTCCGCTAGTTCTTGGTGATTCTATTACCAAAATGACTCCTAGGTTATGTTACAAAAAATGTAAGAAGGAAGAGATCCGCACCTTGTAAAACTCCCGAGCTTATTTTTGTGGATTTACTTCCCTGTTACATACCTTGGATTGTAGATCACCTATACTTGGTGCGTGGTGCCCTTTTCAGATGCTAAGTATGATATGAAGTATCCTGTAAAAATGCTGCCTGCAGTCATTGTTGTGCTGTATTCCAGGCTGAGGAAAGTGGGACAGAGACGGCAGGCGAAGATCCAGCACGAGCCGCAACATCTGGTGAGAGCACCCAAGCCGAAGTCTCCCGCACCCAACATGTGAGTTTTACAAAAGAACCACCTGTTACTCTGATGATTTCAACTCTATTTGGCAGACACCTGGCAGGTTGTGTCGCAATGTGTAAGTGCAATGAGAGGTTTTAAGAAACTAAAGTATTGTACTTTTTCCTTAGGTTTCCCACACTGCAAATATCACCCATGCTGCCACGGCAGAAACAATGTCCTCGTCCACAACTACCCATGTGACCAAGGTGAGGATGTTTTAGCCAATACATAAGATGATGAACAGGAGTTAGTAAATCATTTTAATGTAGTGTATATAGCAGGTTTGGAATTATTTTTAGCAGTCTGTAAATTAAATGATAATATCTGAAATGGCAGACGGCAGTGGGAATCACAAAGTGACTACATATCAAGTCATCTTTTGTTGTCCGTTCTCACATACGCTTCCACCTTGTGTTTTACTGTGTGAGGTTTTCTTTACTGTGCATTCCTAGTTTTGCTGGTTTTACCCAACTGCTTGGAGTTCACTACCACTTAACACTACCTGACATCAGAAGCTAATTTGATTTTCTGGACACGTTGCTGTTTTTATTGCAAAGCGTTCCTGCAATGTACATTTGACTTACCTTTCCACTCTCTCCTTTGGTGTGCCTGATTCCTCCAATTCCAACTCCACTCCACCTGCTGTCCCTGTGCAGACAGTGAAAGGTGGATTCTCGGAGACGAGGATAGAGAAGAGGATAATTATTACTGGGGATGAAGATGTGGATCAAGAGCAGGTAATGCTACAACATGTCTCAATGCAAAGTATAACATAATTTACTAAATGTCAAAAACTAGTGGAGAGTAGAAAGCCCACTGCAGATTGCAGTAGCTGAATAAACATAATAACATGGGGCATATTCAATTCCGATTCCGGTCCGCAGGATCGCGCCGGATCAGGCTACAAACTTAATCCACGGTACCGCAATAACGTGGATTTTCGTTCGCAGCCCATAGGGTTGCGTACAAAAATCTGCGTTACTGCGGTACCGTATTACCGGCAATAGTGCGCTTGCGCGTTACCGCGGACCGGAACCCTAATTGAATATGCCCTCATGACTGTTAATGGTCTTGTTTTGTTTTTAAAAGCCTTCCATTTGTCCCAAACTTCCTTACATCTAGGCTCTAGCCATGGCTATAAAGGAAGCAAAGTTGCAACACCCGGACATGCTGGTCACCAAGGCAGTGGTGTACTGTGAGACAGAGCCATCCCCAGAGGAGCCTGGAGAGAAAGAACAGGTAATATCTTAACCCGTGTATTATTGAGAAGAGCTTACTCCGTATAAGACGGATATTTTTCTTACAATCTCCTTTTTCTCACCCTCTAGCAATCTTGACCTTGGATTTTGGATGATAATCCTCCCTTACATCTCCCTCTCTCTGTTCCTCTCTCATAAAAATCAAGACTGCCTCTCCCTTCCCTGATCCTACACCACACGCCAGCTGCAAAACCTTAAACCGGCAAGGACATCTGAGACCATTCTGACAGCATTCCCTGAGAGAGAGAGAGAGAGAGAGTTGTCACCCTTGTAGTGAGCAGAATGGCATCTCTTAAGTGCGAAGAGAACAATAAGACACTTCCTTCTTCTGCATCACCCCAAAGCTCGCTCCTCTTCTGAGAAGCATGCCTAGCATTGCGTGAATGCATGTGGAATCTGCAGGGTTAATCTTATCCGCTAGGGAATGTGTGATTTGAATTACTGAAGTGTCTGCTGAACTTAATCCCTCAATACTCTTCAGGGGACTCCAGCAACAAAGGGGTTAACAATTTACCATAAACTCATCCTTCTTAATATCCATTAGATATCTAGCATTTCTCTGATAACTTTCCGCCAGGAAATCTCTGGTATAGGTACTTAGCGCTGTCTGAGCCTGTCCTGTTAATCTGCAGTCAAGGACTTTACCCTGCTTTAGGTAGAATTGCAGCAGTTCTGATAATAGGATGTTAGCCTTGGTCCTGTTTAGTCTCTCTGGTATTCCGAATTCCTGTCCTACAGAGCTAGCAATACGGAAGTCAAGTAAGGTTTTCAAATAACGTCATCATACTGATCTTTGGACTCGGCCTGTAGGACTTTCTCCACAATTAACTCACTTGTTGCCGGCTGTGGAGCCAGAAGATGTCCCTGCTAGTTGGGGGATAGGCTGAGCCATGTGTGTGAAAGAGTTAACATCGCACAGGGGGAGGCCTGACCCACTGCAATGCTGTGCTCTCCCCCCAGTCCCCCCTCCTCCCTGTGCACCATGATCACAGCTCTATAGCCAATAAAAACAAAGTCAGTGTGACATGTGACTCTTTCCTTATTGTGCCTGTCAGTCTTTTCACATTTACCCCCAGAGCATCCAATAAATTGAATACTAACCTTGGTGGTACAATCTTTCCCCATGATGCTAATTTAGTTATACCGAAGAGCATTTGGTCTTATTTCACTACTGCGGCTTTGAAGAACTAAATATTATAGCATGCCCTGTCTGCCTGTTAAAAATACGAAAAGTTGAGTACATAACCACTACAGCACCAGGAAATATAGACAACAGCAGGTCATTATCTTGGGGACATCCTTGTGTACATGACCCACTTATTATCCAATCTGTGCCCACATGCTAATCTTTACACAAGCTTGATAGAATTGCTAAATAGACTTGAGAAACGCAAATGAAATCTAACAAGGCTTTTGATTGTGTTTGAATACAGGGTTATAATGTATTTAGAGTTGACATAATACACCCTAAATTATTAATTGTGCTGATGCTTACTTTATACACCTCTGCATGTCATACCTGGTGGTTATTAAACAAGTGAAAAGGAAAAAAGTAGGCTTCCCCATGTTTACAGATGCCCTAGGCTTCAGCCTATTTTGCCTGCATGGTAAATACATGCCATTGTCCACCTGCCTTGAATTGTTCCCTCATTAATACCCCTTTCTCACCAAACTCCTGGGTCAGACATGGGATAATGAACATGGTTTCAATCCGTGTTGCCACCCTTCACACCGCACTTTGGTCCCGGGTATATCCTGGGTCTATCCCGGGTCACCGCCTTTCACACTGAACCCGTGTCTGCCCTGCATTATCAAGTTGAGTCACTAAAAGGGGGCAACAGAGGCTCATATAGATGAAGTTGCAGAGGCCAATGAGCTGCTTTTACAGAACCCAGGAACACCTTCATACTACAGCGTGCCTGGCTCCAACACGGGAATAACCCTGGTCATGGACCTAGGTTGCCTGACCCGAGTTGACCCTTTCACACCGACACACTACCTGGGTTATTCCCGGGTCCATGCCTCGGTGTTAAAGGGGTGTTGTAGTGCTGATCTTGCAGCAAACTTAGGCCCCCACTGACTAGGGACTATAGAATTGTAACAGATTCCTAAATCCAAGTATGGTGACGGGCTGTGTTCTGTGTGGTGGAGAGCACTGATTCCGTTGCTGTTGTGTGGTAGCCCATAGCTATATGTGGCGAGAAGAGCCCCCAGAACAGAGTTGCATATCTCATGTCATGGTACTACAAACAAAACACCCAATGTTATCTAGTTGTGTTTTGTGTAGTTTTTTTTGTATTTATTATATTTAGATCTAAATCTTAGCAATAGTTTTTGCCCTATGCATTCTTGAATTCTTTTTCCACATTATGCTAACCTCTACAAACTATACCAATATGCCAATGGGTTCCTATCCTTTCCATATGATTCAGTTTTCATTGCATACTAATGGTAAAATACAATATATTCATAAAATAAAAATCAACATTCAGAACGATTAGGAGAATATTTAAAAATCAAGGTAAATGTTAACACATTAACCTGAAGTGAAGGTAAGAAGCTCTACCACTGTCACACAAGAGCACAAAAGTGCTGATGACTCCACATGCAATGTTTTCTGGGCTTAATCACTATTATGTGACAGGAACATCGTCCCCCTTTTACTTCAACCCATCACTGGGATCTAGTGAGCACTAAGGAATGCTGCAGTTTGCTAGTTGTATAGGCGCTATTGTTTAAAGTGTGACCCCCCCCCCCCCACACACACAATGTATCGTTAATATGTCATTAATATTGCATGTAGTATCTTTTACCCCTGTACTCCTGCGTATATATGGCTGCCAACAGGGGTGTATAGAGAGGAGCTGTATAGGGGGCCAGAGAGATCGGCAGTAGAAGGGGGCTTCGCTTTCCCAAGATTTGCTGATAGTTTCAGACAGAAGGTCTGTTTTATATATTAGCCTTCAGTTTGGATGTTTGCATTGTACAACTGTCATCAGAAAGGAGACTATTATATATTCATATTTATATCAGTGGTTTTGCTACTATTGCATTTTATACTTTGCCTTCCTACACCTCCAGGAGGATCAATAAGAGCCCCAGGCCATACTAACAGAGGCTAACCTTTTCTTATAGGGGTAGGAAAAAGCCCAGCCACATTTATCTCAATGTAGTCAAGAGACTCCCGAAGACTGGCTAAAGAGATTTTCTAAGGTAGAATATTAGCCAAGTCATGTGATACTTAACCCATACCTTCCATTTCTAGCTGGGCCAGCAATTGCAGCTGGACTAACACATCTCTGTGCAATGCTGCACATAGCAAAGCATTGAACTACATTGCAAGGTCTAACATTGTTTTTCATATCATGTTTAAATTTCCATAGTGTAGTAAATTGCTTTGATGTGCACAAAAATCTGCAATGTGCATTAATTTGCTGCACCCAGGAAGGGAGGGGGCAAGTGGGCTGAAAGTGCCACAATTGACAGGGTTTGTTGAGATTGACACTGACAGCTGTTTTCATTCCGGACACTATGACTGAGGTACACATGCTGTATTTTTCAAGAGGCCGTTATTCGTTGGTGATTGTGCACTATCACATCAGCTGAAAGATGGACTCTGCCTCCCTCTCATCTAATGTAACGTTCCTGTGCACATTACTACTGCTGGATGCTGGGATTTTTAGGTGGAAGGCAGGGACCTGTAGACTACAATTTATATATGGTTATAGATTCGACATATTGTGCATTCAGTAGATTGTTTGTTGGGGACTGGACAGGACTCAGCTGTCATGGTACATATCAGTGCTCATTACAAAGTTAAGGGAGTTGGAATGTCCTCACAAATTAGCTGAGAAGATGGTGGAGGACGCAAAGTTTTGTTATCAGAGCTGGGCTGATTTCTATCTCAGTAGTGACAGCTGCATCTCAATAGGACGGGTGTAGCGTGCTGGGAGAAAAGATGCTTAGAAGACGGGAGGAGATTTAAAACTAGGAACTGGGAATGAGATGAAGGTAGAATCAGTGGGCAGAATAGTGTAGCCAGGGAGCAGGGCCAAGTGAAAAGAAGTGGAGGAGGATTTTGAGTATATATGGGTAGATAGATGTACATGGCAACAAAGACACTGCTAGAGAACTGACTGCAGTTTGTTATACGTAGTGTTTCCAATTTACAGTGTTTATTTTTTGAATATTTTGGTGTTTATTATTTCTGGAGGGTTTTTTCACATGCAAAAACAATCAGTGTTTTTAAATGTTAATTAATAAATACACCATAAAAATGAAAAACTATATAAATTGGTGTTTGTTTTTATTTTAAACAGGAAAAGGGAGGGTGTCATGCGACAAAATCCAATAGGAGGGATGGGTTCCACGGAGAGTGAATGGTGTCAGGGGACAGATCCCAATAGAGGGGACATGATGCCATGGGGCAGGGAGTGTCTCAGGTGACTGGAAGAGGGCCCCAGGGGACAGGATTGCATGAAAAGGAGGTTAAGGGAGATGGTGTCAGGGCACATGATTCCAGAGGAAAGGGATGGGTATCAGGAGACAGGGTCAAAGGGGAGAGGGTGACAGTGGGCGGTGAAAGAGTCCCAGGTGACTGGGTGCCAGAGAACAGAAGATCCCAAGGTACAGGGTGGAAAAGAGAATACTATGAGACAGAGTTCCAGGGGAAATAAACCAGGGTGCTAGAGGATCCCAATGGAGAGGACAGGGTTTCAGGAGAGAGGGATGGGTATGAGCAGACAGTGTCCCAGGACAGAGTGATAACAGGTGAGAGAGTACCAGGGGACAGGGTGCTAGAGAATAGAGAGGATCCCAGGGGTCTGGGTGCCAGCGGAGAGGACAAGGTTTCAGGAGAGAGGGATAGGTGTCGGCGGACAGTGTCCCAGGACAGAGTGTGTTAAGGAACACAGATGATCTCAGGAGTTGGGTGCCTGGGAACAGAAGAAATGGCATAAATGGACAGGGACCAGAAAGGCAGAGGTTCCCAGGGTCAAGGGATCCATGGAAGGGTGTCAAGGGAGAGGTCCCCAGAGTCCAGTGTGCCAAGGAGATGGTAAAATAAGAGTGGATCCAAGGACAGTTGTAGTGAGTGCCAGAGGCATGGGGCAAATGGGAGGCAGGGACAGGGAAGCTGGTGCGGACATGTACCAGATACTGAAAGTGTCCCAGCAATCCAATCTCAAGTTCCATCCATTGGTTATCTCATGCATGTTATTTGCCATTAGGCTTGCTGGGAGTTGAGAAGGAGGGCAGAGTAAGCAGTGGTGGAAGTGTGCAGGATGGAGCTGCTGTGGTAACTGATATGGGAACGGACTCTGAGTGTACAGGGCATAGGTTCAGGCTCGTATAGGCTCCTTCAAGCTGTATGGAGGAATCAGATTTCAACCATTTTCTGTGTTCAATAGGCATAACATTGTACTGAAATTCATTCACCATTGAAAATTGAAAAGGCAGCAAACTCCTGTCCTCATTACAGGTTTTTTTTAACCAGGTATAAATGTGGAGACTAAAATTAGTAGTTCAGATTTTTACTAACTCTAAAAGTCAAAAACGTTTACCAAGTGGTAGAACGGGGAGATATATTGGACTAAAGAATATCATAACATGATAATTCTTGATGAGTGTTTTAATAAAATCTTAGGTGACGGTCTTAAGAAAACCTTGAATTTTTGAGTGGTTCAGACGGACTGTATAGCTGGATGCTAGGGATAGTGCCCTATCAGGCACAGACTCCAAACAAGAGTTCTAGAAATAAAACTGTTGTGGTTAAATAAGAAAGTAAAAAAAGTGATACAGTAGAAGTGAGAATGTTAAGTTGTTAAAAGTAAAGGGTACAGAGAAGTCATTGCTTAAAATAAGTGTATAAATATCCGGCTCAGTACCAGCACCACAAGCACCAAGGTCGTACCTGTTGCAAGACCTTCGCTCGCCCACCACTGCCCGGTCTACAGTCTGTGGGAAGCCCTCAAATCATACAGCCAGACAAGCCAGAAGGAGCTTCAAGTTTAGCCTCGGACTGCCAAGACCACATATTTTGCAAGTAAGTATGGATCTAGCAAAATCACCAGAGAGATCACTAAATCAAGTAGAGGTGTGACGTAGTTCTTAAGTTACAGGTCCATTAGGACGGCAAAATCTTAGCATCAAGAACATCGGACAAAGTCCTTCCTCCACCACACCATGAGAGCCTTCTACTGCTGGTTGTTAAGATACTTTTTCTCAAAGGGCCCAAATAAATGAAAGGGAAATTGTCTCCGAGAGGCTCACAACCCATTCCAGTACTTAAAGTATCACCCTCACATATATGTTTGTTTAATTATTACCCCTGCAAGAACCCTTGTAACTGTGATTAGTTTTTCGATGGACCTGTACTACCATTCCACTGTTGAATTTTAACTGGATGAGGTACCATTTGTTATCTATTATCCTGCTTGTGTAAAAGGAGTTTCTTTAGAAATTGCATCTGCATGTTCCTCAATTATCTACAACTCCGCAGTTTCTTATATATGTTGAGTTAACATTTACTATCACAGGTTCTATAAATTTGCTATACTTTAAATCAGATGATAATTGACATTAGTATAATTTTGCTGGTCTTCTCCTTCCTATCCAGTTTTATTTTCCATACCACCCTTACGGCTCATCTAATTGTGGACTCTAATTTAAAATAGGGTATTTTAATCTGTATACAAGACATAGGTGCGGAGATGCAGGCAGCTTGTGGAGCAGTCTCTGTTAATCACTTTTGTTCTGTCATACTACTTAAACTGTTGTTTTGTTAGTCGTGTTTGCAGTTGTCACTATTTTTACATTCCACAACACACATTTCCCCTTCTTACTTCTTCACCCATTAGGGTGAAGCTACTCCAATAGCTCCACATCTCAAACTTCCTACTTCTATCACTTGTTGAACCTCTAGGTGAGCCCCTCAAACTCAGGGCATTCCTGTACCAACTTACCGATCCTCATGGGTTCCAAACCACATATCTCCACTTCGGTCGTTATGACTGGCATTGGCCACCCCAAGCATTCCTGGTTACTGTCTACAACACTTCACTGGAACTTAGACCCAAACACTTCCCACGCACCTATCACGTCTGTTAACTCAAATGCAAAAAAGGTGTAGCCATCCTAAACATCTTAGTTTTGTGCCTTCCAATCAGTATTATCTGAGATCCTGAGGAGAGATATAGTAGTGGGTGAATTAAATAAGATCACTCACACCCTAGTTTATCTGTATGCTTTCACTCAAGACCAATCCTGGTTCTTCCATGCCCTTAATGAAAAGTTAGCTCAGCACAGGAGAGACAGGTTTGTCTTAGCAGGGGACTTCAACACTACTATCAATAGCCACCTGGAGAGGTCTGAACCCTAACCTAAATCTCTCCAACAAGTGGCCTTCAAAACCTGCAAGACTCTGTTTCTTCTCAACTAGCATCTTCTATTTGGCGCATGGAGGGTCAGGAGGCCCTCAGTTAGAGATTATACCGTCTGTCCCCCCTTACATCATGTGCATACTAGGTTAAATATGTTTTTTCTGAGTGCAGAGTCCAAACTATTGTTAACGCATCTATATTTCCTAGTATATGGTCATGGCCTGGTAGATAATATAGGTCCTCAGACAAAACAACAGTCCAAGCCTTGGCACCTTAACAAGAACCTCCAGTCCTCAATTGAAAATGCAACAGATAGAGAACTACATAATTACTTTTGTACCAATGGCACCATTTCAATCTCCCCATGTTATTATGGGATGTCCATAAAGCGGTGATCAGGGGTTGCCTCTATAATAATAATAGGTAGCCTATCTGTAACTGGCTGTCTAGTGCAAGAGACCGCTCCAGATTGGCTGTTGCTAGCCGGACTCACCAGAGCTTAATTCATTTTGCTTCATGTGCTCCTCAAGCGGATGGGGGCAAACTCTAATATTATTAATAAGGGGGCAAACTTTACTATTGTTAGTAACAATACAATAATACTCATGGGCTGTCATTGCATGACTTTTAGGGAACATTAGGCAGGAGCCTTTTTTTAAACTTTATTTGCATTTAATATAAGTGAGTTTGGCGGGGTGGCTCCTTTCTGGCCTGTAAGGCTGGGCCAGGACTCCACATAGGCAAACCGCAAATTAAAACCAGGGGGTAAATGTATTAATGTCCGGATTCTTCAACTCCGGCGTGTTCAGGGACTTCGGCGATTAAATTTAAAGCAGCGCTGCATTGTAAAGGGAAACGTCCCTTTACAATGCAGCGCCGCTTTAAATTTAATCGCCGAAGACGCTGAACACGCCGGAGTTGAAGAATCCGGACATTAATACATTTACCCCCAGATGTTTTACATCTGGTTTTACTATGCGGTTTGGCCTAACCCACATGTGGTTTGGACTAAACCGCATACGATTTAGGTGTTTGCAAACATTGGATCAGATCTGGTTTGGATCTGAAAGCTGAATCCGATGTGTGACAGATTTCAAAGGGCATTTTATACCTCACCTTTGTAAATTTAGCCCTATGTGTTCATTTAAGAATCTAAGATTGCACTGATTTTGAATACTGACAGTTAACCTGCATAACCAAAGTTAGAATCCAGTAGCACACAATCTAAAAAGATACTTAGCATTGCCCAGAAATCTATGTCAGTAGACCACATCAAGGATCCCGGAATGCATCCATTATGTAGTTGTTGATTGCTTGTTGTTGCTCATAAAATCACACAAAAAAGCATAAAAGTGCTATTCCATATGGTGGGGAATGGGGACATCCAATTTCTAACTCAGCAATGGCAATTCTTTCTTTTTATATGCAACATGTTCTGGGCCATATGCCTGAGTAGGATGAATTAAAGTGAGAGCAGTTTTTGCATGGCAGCAACAAAAATGGTTTGCACATTTGAAGGACTGTATGCTGGGAGAACAGGGGAGAATGTCAGTCATTCTTGGGGTATTCTTGGGGTATTGCGCCGGTCCAAGAATTTCACCTCTAGCGGCACAATACGAATGCCCCCGGCCGTCCTTTCTCAGCGCATAGATTCAAGATTCAGGCCAAGTTGTTTTCTCTAATACCCCTTTCACACTGCCTAAAAGACCAGGGTTATTGCTGGGATTAGGCTTGGTGTGAAAGGTGTTCCCTGCATCTACCCGGGTTGTTTGGATGGTTATTCCCAAGTCCGATCTCATCAACACCAATTACAAATCGCCCTATCTCACTTCTCCCCTATGCCTTCAAATTACTTGAGAGGATTGTCTACAGCCGCCTCACCAAACACCTCTCGGACTACTCCCTCCTCGACCCTCTCCAATCAGGCTTCCGCCCCCTCCGCTCCACTGAAACTGCCCTGGCGAAAGTTACCAGTGACCTCTTATTAGCCAAATCCAAGGGTCACTTCTCCCTACTCATCCTCCTCGACCTCTCTGCGGCCTTCGACACCATTGACCACCCCCTCCTGCTACAAACTCCTCTCTCTCGGCCTATCTGGGTCTGTCCTCGCCTGGTTCACCTCATACCTTGCAAACCGCTCCTTCTCTGTATCCACGTCTGGCTCTTCCTCCACCCCCTCCCCTCTCCCTGTTGGAGTCCCTCAGGGCTCTGTTCTCGGCCCTCTTCTATTTTCACTCTATACCTCCTCTCTTGATGCTCTCATCTCCTCCTTCGGTCTTCAGTATCACCTTTACGCTGATGACATCCAACTCTACATCTCCTCGCCCGATCTCTCCCCCTCCCTTCTTTCTCGTGTATCCGACTGCCTCTCGGCCATCTCCTCCTGGATGTCCTCGCTTTTTCTCAAAATTAACATCTCTAAAACTGAAATAATTGTCTTTCCTCCCCCCAGGCTCCTCTTCCACCATGACCTCTCTATCACTGTCAACAACACCTCCATTTCCTCTGTCACCCAACTTTGCTGCCTGGGCGTTACCTTCGACTCCTCTCTCTCCTTTACCCCCCACATTCAATCCCTTGCCCAAGCCTGTCGCTTTCAACTTCGCAACATTGCCCGCATCTAACCTTTCCTCTCTCAGGATGCAACCAAAACCATCATTCACGCTCTCATTATCTCACGCCTAGACTACTGCAACCTCCTTCTCACCGGCCTCCCCCTCTCCCACCTCGCCCCCCTATTCTGAACGCGACTGCCAGACTCATCTTCCTCTCTCGCCGCTCCTCCTCTGCTTCCCCTCTCTGCCTTGCCCTAAAATGGCTCCCCATCCCCTATAGAATCATCTTCAAACTCCTGACCACCACATACAAGGCACTCTCCCTGTCTACTGCCCCTACATCTCCAACCTCCTCTCCATTCACACTCCTGCCCGCTCCCTGCGCTCGGCCAATGACCGTCGTCTCTCCTCCACTCTAATCACCACTTCCCACTCCAGAATCCAAGACTTCTCCCGAGCAGCCCCCCTTCACTGGAATGACCTCCCTTGCTCCATCCGTCTCTCTCCCACTCTAAGCTCCTTCAAACGGGCACTAAAAACCCACCTGTTCCTCAAAGCCTACCATCCTTCCTCCTAACCCGCTCTCCCCTCCCGTCCCCTCTTCTCTCCTTTACATCAACTGGCCCCCTTTATACCTGAGTTTTGTTCACCCTCCCTTAGGATGTAAGCTCATTTGAGCAGGGCCCTCTTCCCTCCTGTGTCCTTACCTACTCTTCTGCTCCGTCTTTTCTGCATTAGCCTGCTTGGAGCTTCTGAAGTTTTGGTATTTTTGTTTACTGCTCAGTAATATTTTACCCTGTACTGTCTATTGTTTGTGCATTGTACGGCGCTGCGGAACTCTTGTGGCGCCTAACAAATAAAGGATAATAATAATAATTTGAAAAGGACACAGTTAAAATGAGAGGAGTGAGTGTGGCTCAGAGTGGAGTTTGGGACAGTTGTGAAGGCGTATTAGTGTGGGTACTATAGTTCAGAGTCAGGTAAGCTATAATAAAAAGATGGGTTTTCAGAAAGTGTTTAAAGATTTGTAAGCTGTGGGAGAGTCTGATTGCGCATGGTAGGGAATTCCATAAGTGGGGAGCAGCACGGGAGAAGTCTTGTAGGCAGGAGTGAGAGTTGTTTACCAGAGAAGAGGCAAGGCGCAGATCAGAGGTAGATCTAACAAGATGAGAGATATTGAGATAATTTATTTTGATATAAGATTTGAGATGGATTAAGGGATGGAGTTGTGAGAGATATCTGTAGGCAAGGGTGAGTAATTTGAACGGAAATCCAATGTAGAGATTTGCAAAGTCCAGTGCCAGATATGCAGCAGCAAGAAAAGAAGATGATTCTTTCTGTAGCATATTTCTAAGATGGAAGCAATAGGACAGAGATAATGGATGTGATAAAGCAGAAAATTTAGGTGTTATTGATGGTGAGGGAGATCTGAGTTGAAGTAGTGACTCTGGGACAGGGAAAGATGAGCTCGGTTTTTGACATGTTGAGCTTTTGGCAGCATTGGGACATCCATGTGAAGGTAACAGAGAAAGAGTTTGTTACAAAAGATATTGAAGAAAAGGAGAGGTGAAGGGAGTAGAGGCAGACTTGGGTGTCCTCATCATAATAGTGGTACTGGAGGCAAATTAATTTGCCAAAATAAGAAGTTTACAGCGAGACAATTAGAGGACCAAGAACCAAGCCTTGTGGGACTCCAACAGCAGTGTAGTGGTTAGATATATAGGAAGTGAGCCAGGAAAGATCTGTGTCACAAAGACCAAAGAGTGAATGGTGTGATGGAAAACAGAGTGATCAATGGTATCAATAGCAGCACAGAGATCCAGAAGAATGAGTATGAAGAAGCGACCCTTAGACTTTGCGCTAAGTAGATCATTGATCACTTTTGTGACTGCAGTCTCAGTGGAATTTTGGGAACAGAGGTCTGATTTCAGAAAATAGAGAGAGAGGAGAGAAAGGAAGATATTTGGTTGCACACAAGTCACTCTAGTAGTTTGGAGGCAGGGTTGGGAAAGAAAGAGGCCGGTAATTGCAGAGGAAAGCTGGATCTAGAGATGGTTTCTTTGGGGTTGGTGAGATGAGCGCATGTTTAGTGGAAGAAGGAAGAGTGTCAGTGGAGATCTAGAGGTTGAAGAAATTAGCTAGATGTGGGCAGACAGTGAGGGAGGAGTGGAGAAGTTGGAAGGATTGAAGGGGCAGGCTGTGGTGTGAAATGATGAGATGGGTGCAAAGACTTCATCCTCGGTTAGTAAAGGGTTGTTTAATAGGCTCTGAGTGTGGTGAACCCCCTGTTACTTATTCCTTGAAATAGCTGTAATCTGTAATCTAGCTGCTGTCTAGTAGACTAGTTCCTGGGGGTATAACCTGTGGGTTCACTGTGGTGAAACCCATCACTCCCTTGCAGGAAACAGTGGTCCCTATTAGACTCTGCAACTCAGATTTAGCCAATGCCAAGCCCTAGCTTGTGCCACCTACATAGTAAATTGAATAAAACTCTGAAGACGTCTGCTCTTGGCAGTACTTCCCTATTGTTGACTCCTCCGGTTTCAAAAAGTCCCAGGCAGGCAGAACCTGGAGGTTCCACCTCCAGGAAATACTGGTTCAAGGGCATTCTTTCCCCTGAGCTATGCCATCTGCCATCAAACCCTTTTCAAGCACATAGCCCTGATCCATGTTGTCCATAAAGAAAGAGTGATATTGCATGTCCTATCTTCGTCCAAGTTCTTGACACTAATGCAATGGGTGACAGCAATTGTAGGGATTGTTAAGTACATTAGGAAAAGTACATGTGATAGAAGAGAAGACATCAATGTCAGAGAATGTCAGTACATAGAATCTGTATAGCAGGTAATCCTGTAAAGGTCCAAGTATACATCACAAATCCGGCCACTGTAATCAAGATCCCAGATCTAGGTCCGGATCCTTAGATGTTGATGGATGAAGACAGGATGCCAGGAACGATAACAGTCATCATCTAATCGCATATTTCAAATTTAGTTTGGGATTGGCAGTTTTGTGTCCACACTCTGGGATTATATATAAAACGGCCTAAATAACTGTCATAATTGCACATTGTGTGGGCACCTAAAGAGAAAGAAAGAAAATGTTAAAAGGTGGTAGTCAGAGAGGAAAGGTAGATGTTGTGAGTGATAAGAGAGTACAGTTCCTGGGAAACTTTGATGATGAAAGAAAGACAAAATAATACACCAAGTTGTGCAAATTAATGTGATAGGTCAAACAGTAAGCATACATTATATTGCATGATAGTCTCTTTCTTTTTCTTCTCATTTTGTATTAGGAAAAAGGGGCCTGATTCATTAGTGATCTTATCTTGTGCAAAAGTTAAGATGCTTATTTTTAAGAAGAAACGGGGAGATAAGAGTGAAGTTAAGATGGATTTTCATCTTAACTTAAGAAATTCTTCACCTTCGCAGTGGATTTTGCTTCTTATCTCCCTTTTCTGAGCATGCACAGAGTGGATTTTCTTAAGATAAGCAAAAAAACGTCAGATAAGATCACTAATGAATCAGGCCCAAAATGTCCTGGATCACCCATGGAAACCATGAAAATCATCTCTAACTCACATCCCAGCCCAAGGTTCTTGCTGAAAGAAGCCAATGTTATTAATTTTCTCAACCCTTCTAGTTAAATATCCTGATTCGAACGTACTTGTACTTACCTATTATTTGGATTTACCACATCACCAAGTCTTCTTCTTCTTTTTTTTTTTTTCCCTGGAAAATTTAGCACTGTTCTACCCCCACACCTTCCACTTGTTCATATTTACCAAATCGAAAAAAAAACACGTCACCACTTTTTTTTCATGGGAAAAACAGCTAAATTACGTTTGCTCTTCAGACAAGTCACAGACTATTATTTCCCATTGTCTCATTATTTATGCTGTGAGAATTTAAGTTGTTCAAACTTTTAGCTTTACATTTTTCACATTTGAAGAGATTTTTTTTAAACTTATTTTAATTATTTCTTGGCTTCTGCGGCCTCTTGCTGTTCACCTCTCAGTTCCCCAAGGCAAAGATGCATTATCTTTTTTGGCTGGAACATAATTGTTCTTAGCCATGAACTCATTTATGCAACTGGAATTACTCTATTTCAACAATTCTATTTAGCTTGGCAAACTTGGCTTTCACAACCGATAAGTTGCAAAAAGAAATCATTACGATTATACGGACTTCAATGAACATTGATAAGTAGAACAAAATAAGAGTTGCACTAGTTGCCTAAATTTGGTTCTTTTAATAATGAAACTGGGGGCCTCATTTACAGGTGGATAGAAGCCACAACCAGTACCAGGCAAGGGTGCACGCAGGGGGGGTTTCTGGTTCTCCAGAAACCCCTCCGCGAAGAACAGTGTCCCTACATTGCGGAACTGTACTATACAGCTGCCGCGGCGCTGTCAAAGAAGTGGCCGCGGCGGTGCTTCGACAGCACCACGGCTGCTGTTCAGTGCAGTGCCGCCGAAATGGAGCTGCTGCGCATGGTTTTCTTGGGGGGGGGGGGGGGTAACGCCCCCTTAAAAATCCTGCGTGCGCCCCTGCCAGGCTATGACAAGTTGGCCTGATCCTACTATAACATTGAACACCAATAACAGAGGCTACTTGTGCTCTTCACCTACAATAACACTGTTTCTTTTAGAACTGGGTCTGCTAAACAGTACTATGCTGCTCCCTCGGACTTTGGTACAGAATTATTGTTGTTTACCACCCAGGGTAAGAGTGCAGAAAGAGGAGGGCAATGTCATACAGCAATCTGGTCAGCAATAGCTATTCAAAATCAGCAGACTAGAAGAATTAACAACAAACGTTGGTCAGGAAGCAGCATATATATCAAATTACAAAATCGTCAGGGCTGGCAGAGATTAAAACAAGGTCAAGGCCGGGACACAGGTAAACAGCAGAGATACAAACAGCACCTTAGACCTATAACAAGCATTGAATAAGCGTGAGAGCATCTATTACATAGCGCCTATGAATGGGTCATCAAACTAGATACTTCTACCCAGCAACTTCAGCATGCCTGTGTAGATGCAATGCTCAATGACATGCAAAAGTACAGGCCAAGATGGCTCATACATGCCTAAACCATTAGGTAAGAACCTCACAATACCAGAGAAGGGGCATCATTTAAAAGGGGATTTGCAGAATGCGGTTTATAAAAGTATTTTCCACGTGTTCCACGTGTATAATTTTGGCTGGGACCCAAGGTCTTTCCCCAGGACCATACCCTTTCCAATGTACTAGGTAGTGAAGACATCTATAGAATCCTCTAGGGGCTCATGCTGAGCTGGGGGCATATATACGTCAAAAAAAAGTTTTTTACACCCTTATGCTGAGACGAAGGCATCTCAAGATACATCCAGCCCTGCACCAGTCACATATGCGCCAGGGTTACGACAGGTGTACTTACGTCCAGATACACCTACACCCGAACTGGTCAAAAGAACAAGAAAAGGTTTTTTCAACATTTGTGTTGATAGCAAAAAAAGACATCGCTATTGGGTTTGATTTAAATAAATTAAAAAAACCTCTGTAATACAACAGCTATAGTCTTCCTTCTAGTGTACAAATGAAATTAGCAAAAAACGAATATAGGCATGAGCAAAGAAGAAAGCACCTATCAGCTTCAGAGTTAAATCTGCAACCAGCCAATCAGTAGCAGTTAGCCAGTGCTGGCGACAGGACGACATCATACACCTGCCCTCAGGCACCTGCAAGTGATATGGATACTCACAGGCATATATGTTTCTCCGTGCGGTAATGCCTTGTTTTTGCAATTAAGCAAACATGCTCTTACTTTACCCACTCTGCATTTGCACATCCCTTTATTCAACCTTCCATCCTCTCCAAGCAAAAGGAGGTGCATGCACCAAATCTGCATAGGGATGTAGGTGTACGCCTTTTTACTCTGGTTCATCTTCATTTATGAGTCAGAAGGATGTGAAAGAGAAGTGATAGTCTAGATAAATTAGCTCATTTCAATAATGATGGTAGAAATTGTTGAAATTATATTGGGTTTATTACTTTTGTAATCTTATAGGGTTCAATGTATTTAGGAGCCGGCATAGCTGAAGGTTGACAGTTTGATGTTCCTGGTTAATGATGAGATTCTATCTCCCACATTGAAATCCGTTCTGCAGCAATGTTTATCCACATAGTATTTTTGCTCGGAAGCAACGTTTGTTTCATAATGAGAAACTATGAAGTAATGTGAAGGATATAGATGTGGGGTGACTGTCCATGAGGGAATGTTCTGGGACTTTTATTTCATGTACAGATCTCACAGGAATGAACATACTTTTAGAAAGAGAGGGTCACCAAACAGTTGTGGATAGAGATTACAGGATAACCTGATAATATGGAATTGTCTATGTCTGACGAGAGCCTATCAACGATTTTATGGCACATAAAGTAACTTGGAAGTGCTTCTTCTTTAAAGCAATCAGGTTTTGTTGGAACTGCCCAGATAAGTTTTGATTTGAGGCTGCAATGATTTGAGGTTCTTGGATGCAGGTCTGAAACTAATGATAAACTGGAATTATGAAAAGAATAAAGACTACCTTGGCTGACGAGGATTTAGTCTTTGGCTGTTTCCATATTTTTATGGCTGGTATAAACTATGATTATGTGATGTGCTGCATTTATCCAGTGTCTCTATTCATTAAAAATCCATTTATCAGCTAATAAGTCAGTTCTCAAGGTCATAATTGGCCTCGGAGGACAAGAATTTCTTGTTAAAATAAGCACAGGGATGCAATCTTTTAGGATCATTGGAGTGCTGGGACAGAATTGTTCCAGTTATAACCACAGAAGTGTTGAGTTAGAAAAGTGGGAGATATACATTATGCGCTGAAGAACTGGGGCTATGAACAGGCTGATTTTAACTCGTCAAAGACTAGGGGCTAGATTTACTAAACTGCGGGTTTGAAAAAGTGGACATGTTGCCTATAGCAACCAATCAGATTCTAGCTGTCATTTATTTAGTATGTTCGGAAAAATGAGAGCTAGAATCAGATTGGTTGCTATAGGCAACATTGCCACTATTTCAAACCCACAGTTTAGTAAATATACCCCTAGGAGAGCTTCATGAGATCACGATGAAGGATGAGTTTCTCTTTCAGTCAGTGTAGTACAGGGAGCAATAATAGTACAAGCAAATCCTAAGATCCCTCTATAAAGATTTTTAGATTTTCAGGTTGAACCCAGACCACGATTGTTTAAATCTTATCTGGATCCATATGAAGAATGCCTGTAGATATTATGTAACCCAAGAATGGCATTTCAGAGATGCAAAGACATCATCTAATTTGGTAAATATGCTATTTTCTCTTGTTTTCTATGACTATGGTTACATGTCTACAATGTAAAAACAAGAGGATAATAAGATTAAACTATCATCAACATATCAACACTTTATATCACCACAAATTAACCTAAATATTCTCGGAATACATTGTTTGCAAAGTCCTGGAAGACAGCCAGAGCATTACATAACCTAGCAGGCATAATGAAATATTCATAGTGCCCGTGTCTGGTATTGAACGCCGTCTTCAATTCGTTTTTCCCTGCCTAATGCATATAAGATCAAGTTTTGATAGTGGCCTCTTTTATTTGGTCAAATACTAATGATGTTAAGGGAAGGAGATATGTGTTGTTAACAGCGATCTTTTTAAAACCCAGTTAAGCAAAGTAGAGGCACAAGTTGGACTTGTGTTTTGATGGACACAAAAAAGAATCTCACTGTTGCAGTGATCTGGGGGATATAATAAACCCTGTTATAGATTCTCTTCTATATAGTCTTTCAAAGCTCTGTTTTCAGGAATGAAATGAATAGGATAACTATATATACTATGAGGTGGTAATTTCTATGCAGATTTCTTGCTAACAATGTCAGAGAAATTCTGGTAATACAATTAGGAGCCAGGTGCCACCGTACATCGTCTCAATTTTCGGATGCTCACAATTCTGTCTATCACGGTAAGGAATCTCCGCACATTTTTCTGTACACCTCTATGGCACTCGAGGAAAAATTAGATTTCAGCCTCAACATTGTGTTGACCGTTTTGGAGACACATCGTATTGAATTGAGTCTCCCCCATACAGTCACATTCTGTTTATTCAGTTAAAAGAGCATCTCACTTCTAGAATGACGCGTTTGCGTCATTACGTCACAGAGGGCGGGGCCAAAATGACGCTATCCGCGGAGCCCCGTCCCCTCAGGCCCACCTCTACTCCGAGACTCCCGGAGGCCAGGCTGTAAAGGTTGGCAACTATGTATTAGAGAACATCTTTTTATATACACATCAGTATTTCAAGTATATTATTCAGCACAGTTATACAAATCTTTGGTTATTTTGTAAGTCAAATAGTGGCTTTACTTGTTATGTAAGGTATTTCTTTTAGAGAACAAGTTATTAACGGCATCTTTGGCCCAACGGTTTTCATGTGTGCTTTGGGCACAAAGTCCACTTGCTACCACCTTGCCCCAGAGAAGAAAAAATGACCCAGTTAGCTGTCTCTACAAGCACGTATGTTGAATGCCGTGTTATTCATTATGGAAAGGCATATGAAGCTAAAAGATCAATTATAAGGAAGAACAATAAAGACGTGTGACTGGCTAATAAGATGTTAGGCTGATGTAATGTTGAGCAGAGTTTCAAGATTACAAGCAAAAGGATAAGCTAGAAAATAAACAGCAAACTAGTGAGTTGCAAGAAATATTATAGTAAAAATATGAGTGCCACATCATGGTTGAGTGGAATAAACAAAACGTTATGCATTGAATGATACAGTAACAAAACATTAATAATTCAAAAGACCACTTAAAAATGGATTAGTGTAATACAAGAACGTGAGTTCCATTTCAATTTCTTATATCATTTCTTTTACACCTAGTGGTCGAAGTGGAAATTTAGAAGTGGCGGTATGGAAAATGTAAGTGAATGGAATTTGATAGTTTTACAATTAAAATAGAAGTGGAGGTATGACTTACCACCCTATACAAGCCCTCTTTGATCATTGTTTACACCCATGTCTTCAGTGATATATATGTTTAAAGTACTTGTACTTTAAACCCATTTCCTAGTCGCCAAACTGAAAACATCCCATGGATTGTGATATAATTATTATATTGTGATATATTAGCAAATAAACTGCTTATTACACAAATCTTAGCTAGTTTACTGCTTCCAGTACGGAGCCATACTGTCTGGATATGCTCTTTATCCTTCCCTGTGCTTCTTATCCTGACACTCTCCCTAGTAAACAGATATATTTAACTTTTGACCAGTGGGCAGAGGCATTATGTAGGTGGCAAAGGAAAATAAATTTATGAAGGCAGTGGAAAATTACAGAGTAATACCGAGGAGTATCATTACACCAAAGACAGGGTCTTTTTTAAGATCTACTGGAATACTACCTCAATTCAATTGCTGGAGTCCATATGTCCATGTACTCTTTGGTTGCAGACACAACATCTGAGAACTTGTGGAACGAGTGTTTGTGCTCTGTGTACAGCAGTGAGTATGATGCCAAGGACACATAAAGGACACGCAGCTACTTCGAGCTGACAGATAACCACAGGAGTGCCCACGCAGCACAAAAATGTAAGTGTTTCCCAGAACCAGAACAGGAAGAAGGTTTGGTTAATGTAAATGGTGAAGGACAGTCATGATTGCCAGCAACTGTCTTAAGATTTCTACAATTACTAGTTCATCTTTTATACGCCCACCTTTCACTGTCTCTTCAGTGCAACCATAACACACCACCAGTAGCTCTAATGCCATCAATGGTAGCTTTAACACTGGCAGCTGATCATGTTTCTACCTTATAATTGCCTACTCTGTCGGAATGTCTAGGAGAATTTATAGGAGTTCAGTGAGACTCCTAGGAGAGCATTAAGTCCCACCCACTTAGCCAGTGAAGTAGGTGGGGGTGGGCTGACAGACCATACTTGCCAACTTTAGGAGATCCGGGGAGAGGAGGACATGTGGACGCGGAGCTCAACGAAATGCACCATTTGACCATGCCCCCCAATAATGTGAGCACAATTTCTAGCCTATTACAGCAGGAGCGGGGCCACGATGACACGTGAATCACATCCTAAGCCCCGCCACTTAACTAATGAAGTTGCCAGGAACCGGGAGGTTGCCCTGCTCTCCCGGAGGAATCCAGGAGTCTCCCGGACATTCTGGTAGAGTAGGTAACTATGTGATACAGTAGTCACGCACACTTTCCCCACAGCAGCTACTCCACTTAGATTGTAAGATCATTAAGGCAGGGTCATCGTTACTTTTCGTTTTATGTCATCATACAAAATTGGTTTGTATTCTGATCTCCGTGATGTACAGCGCTATATAATATATTAGCATTTTATAAATAAAGCATAATAATAAGTGTGAGGAAGCACTTATATATGTGCTCTTTCCCATACTGTATAGCAGGCCTGGTCATCATATGGCTCTCCAGGTGTTGTGAAACTACAAGTCCCAGCATGCTTTGCCAGAAGGAAGCCAGCCGATAGCTGGCAGAGCATGCTGGGACTTGTAGCTACATGACACCTGAAGAGGTAAAGCTTGGCCAGGTCTGCAGTATGGTGTTCCTCAAACTACTATGATCTAATTTAATCCACACTGATAAAGGAAATACTTTGAAAGACCTCAGACTAAAACATTGTGGTGGTTTAGATATGGAGGTGGTCGACACAGTTACAATAAATCAATAACCCAACTCTTTCCTCCACGTTTGGAGGTCCGTTGGGGGCACAGTCGAAGGAGGAGTCGGGGCCAGCATGCACGTGCAAGGTAAGGAGATTAATCTTTACTATGGTGCCTGAAGCGTCGTTCCTCCCCTGCTGAAATGCTACTTCACCTCTTCTCATTTTGGAGCAGAGCTTCATTATGTGTAATACATAAATATTACACTGTTCTGCACCAGAAATGGAGCACTGGGGCTGGTACATATGTCTTGCGTCTATCATTTTTATTACTATTGTTGTTTCATTATTGCCAATTTATTTATATCTGGTGGTCAGACTCATTATTGTCATGTTTATATCTGGTGTCCAGACTGTCTACTATTGTTTTTACACCCGGTGTCCAGACTGTCTACTGTCGTATTTCCACCCGGTAGCCACACTGTCTACTGTCGTTTTTACACCCGGTGTCCAGACTGTCTACTGTCGTTTTTTGCACCCGGTGTCCAGACTGTCTGCTGTCGTATATACACCCAGTGGCCACACTGTCTACTGTCGTATTTCCACCCAGTGGCCACACTGTCTACTGTCGTATTTCCACCCGGTGGCCACACTGTCTACTGTCGTATTTCCACCCGGTGGCCTCACTGTCTACTGTCGTATTTACACCCGGTGTCCAGACTGTCTACTGTCGTATTTACACCTGGTGGCCACACTGTCTACTGTCGTATTTCCACCTGGTGGTCACGCTGTCTACTGTCGTATTTACACCCGGTGGTCACGCTGTCTACTGTCGTATTTACACCCGGTGTCCAGACTGTCTACTGTCGTATTTACACCCGGTGTCCGGACTGTCTACTGTCGTATTTACACCCGGTGTCCAGACTGTCTACTGTCGTATTTACACCCGGGGTCCAGACTGTCTACTGTCGTATTTGCACCCGATGTCCGGACTGTCTACTGTCGTATTTACACCCGGTGTCCAGACTGTCTACTGTTGTATTTACACCCGGTGTCCAGACTGTCTACTGTCGTATTTATAACTGGTGGCCAGACTATCATCATATTTATAACTGGTGGCCAGATTATATATTGTCAACAGTATTGTGGTTATATAACCTTGTTAATACCACTGTTAATAAATAAATTAGAAGAAACACTGTATATATGTCCATGTTATCTTACCCCCTCACCTGCCTGCAATGAATCTCCAGTGTAGCAGCAACCAAAATAAGGATGTACATTCATATTGCATCAAACATGCTGGAAAAAAGACATACTGAGCAGTTGCTTATCCAAAAACCACATGGGGGACAGGGAGACCTTCTGGAACATAAGTGACAGAGTAAAAACCTCATAACTTGAGTTAAAAATGAATGGCAAGAAACTTTTTTTCTGTGCATGAATACAATGTGCTAGAGACACCTCATGCAACCACGGAAACCCTGCTTTAAGCTGCATCTAGCAGTGATAGATATAGAAATGATGGTTGGAAGGAACCTTTGTGCCCTCTACTTGTTTCCTGGGGAAGATATACGTGGAACACGGGAAGTGCTGCTTACAACCAGGAGGTGAGTGTATAACTCATGTGCATTGTGTTGGTTATATATTATGCTGTGTGTCTCTGATGTAGTTCACATGAGGCACAATTATTACAGGGAGATAAGTTACATATCTGTCCATGTCAGTGCTCACAGCACATTAGTTAGGGTTACTTGATCAGTCACATAAAGTGTCACATGCCTTATGGCAATTAGCTCACATGCATCCTTCTGCTTATTAGGCATATTATATAATAGCAATGCAGCATATGTATCTCGTATATGGTGGTTGATTGGGTACTATATATTAAAGTAGCATAACCTGTACAAGCAAAGTGCAATACTCAAATTGAATAATTAAATGTCCTGCTCTTGCAGCATACAGTGTAGCACAGTGTTGGCTAACCTGTAACACTCCAGGTGTTGTGAAACTATAAGTCCCAGCATGCTTTGCCAATCGATAGCAGCTTATTGCTGGAAGGGTATGCTGGGACTTGTAGTTTCACAACACCTGGCGTGTCACAGGTTAGCCAACACTCGTGTAGCATATCTTGTTCCTTCCCAATGTATCTATTTCATTAGTATTTTGCTGTAAACTGCTTACATAACACTCGCTCTTTTATTGGCTACCAATATTGTGCGAGTGCTGGTAACCTGCCAAGTGTGTGCCTGTGTGTGTTCCTTTGTGTAGGTGTTTTGTGATAGTTTAATGTTTTTTTGCACATTAAACATGTTGACAAAAAGCATCTGCAAAACAAATGTGATATGTTGAGGAAGGACTGGATGGGAGTCATAAAATTGTACATATAAGCTGACTATAAAAACATCAGTGGTGTAACACAATTCTAAATACTGTAATATTTTTGTTGTGCAGAAATGGCGAGTTCATCTGTAGAAATGGATCCGGAATTGGCGCGGCAGTTGTTCTTTCAGGGAGCAACATTTGTGATTCTCGGGTTTCCAGAGGGTTCTGAATTTGGTATAGACTCAAACTGTTGGCAGGTTGGTCCACGATTCAGAGGAGTGAAGATGGTGCCTCCAGGAGTTCACTTCATCCATTACAGTGTGAAGAGGAGAGGGGGAGCTGCTGGGGAGACTGGTCCACGCTCCGGCATTTTCTTTCACTTGGAGCAAAAAAAGATCCATCTTCTGAAATGGGACTCTCAGGAAGAAGAAATGGTCTCTGCCTCCCAGGAGGATGCTGAAAACCTACGGGAACAGCTAACCTCCTTGGATCCCTTTTTGGGGCCGTACCCCTATGAAAGCCTGCGTTGCTGGGTTTCCCTGAGCAGCCACATTACTGAAGAAGCAATTTTAAAGCTGCAGCCAACTTGCGGGACAATCTGCTCTTTTCCAGAGGTCCTGCCCATTGAGATAATGACTCTCACAGAGGATCGAGCCAAACACAACTTACCCAGGTAATTATAATAGGAATGCAAAAAAGGCGATTAGGGAATGTGACATGCTATATAATTTATATTTTGTTAAAGGGCGCGGAATAGCTATTCTAATAGTCTGCTTTTACATAGGCAATCAAGACTGAGTCACTCACTCTCTTATGTTGCTTCTCTGTATTAAAAGTATATTGTGATGTTTTGCCATTGTAAAGGCAAATCAAACATATTTACATCTAATTACCTTTAAATATTTATATTTACATTGTGTATGTGTGTCAACAACTTTCTGAATGTTTCTCTTTATTTTTTGCCAATATATTAAACAGCTCTGTACTCAAAAACTTTGCAATATTAATGTACCCAAATGGAGTGAAACCATTTATAGGAGACCCTACTCAGAATGGCTTACTATAACTATTCTGTTGTATATTTGTGTAAGCATACAGTGTGTGTACATGTGTATCACCATGTATTTATTTCTTTGCACAGGTACGACACGGTGTGTCAAAACTATAAGGAAGGCCTGTCCAGACTCCCCCAAATGAAACAGAAAGAGGGAACGGAGATCCGATTCAGCCAGCTCCCGGAAAAAATGTATCCCAAGAATGCCACTCCTGCTGAAGTCACTCAGCACAGCATGGACCTGTCCTACGCCCTGGGGCAAATCATTGAAACATACTATCCAGGAAAACCTATAGAGCTTCTAGGTCGGTGAAAAATATTCCGTCAAAGTATTTAAAATTCATTCTATTTAAATTCAGACATTGGGTCTAATTTATGAGCTTACACCTGGACTATTATGGGTGTAATATTCTTTTTATGTGCTGATATGTATACATTAATTAATTACATATACATTAGTACTGAGCAGGATGTTTTCTGTCTGTGCAATTATAATGGACAAGCTCCGCTGTATGGTCACAGTACGTAGGTAGTAATATATATTCTTGTATACCGTGTATGTGTAATGTCTTGATGTATGATAAAACTGACTGTTTCGCAGTACTGCTCAGCTACACCCTTGTTATATTTTCTTTCCATTGTTCTTTCCAGCTGAGCTACAGTTTTCCTTTGTGTGTTTCCTCTTTGGGAACGTGTACGAAGGGTTCGAGCAGTGGAAGAACCTGTTGAATCTTCTATGTCGGGCAGAAACGTTCTCCCTGCAGCACCCAGATCTGTACAGTGAGGTCATCTCTGTTCTGTATTACCAGCTGGGACAGGTTCCCACAGACTTCTTCATAGACATTGTATCTCAGAACAACTTTCTGACCAGTACTCTGCAGGTAAATTAATTGTATGTGCAGTGTGTTACTACCAATAAGTATCATTGTGAATGTTCTTATAGGGTTCTGCTCTCATCTGTTAAAGGCTTAATGTACTTTTGTTCCTAGTGGCTCAATTGTAGTACATCTATTTCATATATCTTACCTGTCCTGTTTTATAAGATGCTGGTCCAACACTTTTATATGTAATCCCTGATAATATGTGTGTATATATATATATATATATATATATATCAGTCATGTTCTACTCTACACACTCGTGCCTAAGCAGGATTTTTTTATAATAGTATTTTATCAGTAGTTTACTTTTTTTAATTGATATTTTTCATGCACAGCTGAACATACACTTGTCAGGCATAATTAATCCAAGGACACATCACTCAGTGTTGATCACTGCCCTTAATTGCTTTACTGCTCCTTCTCCCATTCATCATCATCAGCATTTATTTATATTGTGCCAGCAAATTACATAGAACTTTACAATAGGGAATAAACATTAATAAAACAATACTGGGTAATACATACAGACAGAGAGGTAAGAGAACCCTGCTCGCAAGCTTACAACTTATGGGACAATAGGAGTTAGAAACACAAGGGCACGTGCTACATCATATTGCACACTGGACCAGCTCGAAGGTAAAAGTATTGAGTGGGCTGTGTGTGTGGTAATGTTGGTCAGAGGGTTGTTGTCTTGTGTTAGCTGTGTAGAGGGTGGTAATAGAGGAGATTAAGATGGTGGTTGAGGAATATCATAAGTTTGCCTGAAGAGGTGGGTTTTCAGAGAAGGTTTGAAGACTAGAGGAAAGTCTTACTGTGCAAGGGAGGGAATTCCACATAGTGGATACAGCCCGAAAAAAGTCCTGTAACCGGGAATGGGAGGATGTGATGAGAGTGGAAGAGAGACGCAGATCTTGTGCAGAACGGAGGTGTCGAGTAGGGAGATATTTTGAGACAAGTGAGGAAATGTATGTCGGTGCAATTTTGTTTTACAGAACGTGACCAATATAATCACTGTACTTCTCTCTTTAGGTTCTTTTTTCATTCCTGTGCTCCCCGTCCACGGATAAAGCTCTGAGGAAGAAAGCTGTCCGTTTCCGAGCCCATCTCACCAAGACGTTCCAGTGGGATTTTGAGGAGGATCCTCTGGACTGTGCTCCGCTTGTTGTCCAGCTGCCTGATGGGTGGGAGAACACTGCCGCAGACCAAGCTACAAGTCCAGCAGGGAATAATGAAATTCTCCTCCCTTCGTAGTTTAGCTATGATAGGGATAACCAACTGATATAACTATGTCGCCGGCTCCTTCTCCTGCAGCTGTTTTCCTGAGAAAAGTAAGAGACATCGGCTTCCAACTGATGCTTGGATGGGCCAGCGAAGGAACATAATGCATAGTGAGATTTAGGTCCTGTGCAAATGAACTATGAAACTCCAGTTTGTAATGTTTAGTTATTTTGGGATGAACTATGGGAATTTGTCCTTCTTGAAATTCATTGTGGTGTATCTACATTAATACTGATTTCTAAAGAATTCGCGGCTGAAGAATGCCCTTTGCTTTCAGGCTATTGTCTTTTCATTACAATGATTTCAGTATGGTCTATTTACTGTATGTCTGTCACTGAATCTCGGCCACACAGCTTTTGACTTTTTAAAGCATTCTAGAAACCATTCTGATACTTGCTTATCCAATATACTGGCTGTTTGGTAGACTCAATTTAAAGTCCTACTGGCATCTTAAGATGAACCCTTAGCCCTGCTTGTATAGGCTGAAGTTACTTTTGTGTATAAAGGCTTTTGTTGGGCAGGGTGTGACGGTCTCTGCTTGAAAATCATTGTTTTTTTGTGGAAGGAGGTGTACCCAACCTGGTGATGTAACACATCCCTCACTGTCAAGAGAAAAAAATAATAATTGGACAAGTAATAAATTATTCTGTCTTATTCTCATTGCTCACCAGAGGGCGCTGCTCTGCTTAGAAACCTACGGCAAAGCCATAAATGCACACTCGACCTGTAGAACAGAGGAGTTTAACAGACATAGGAGAAATACACTACAGTGTATTTGTTTTTAACACATTCCTAAGGTAGCTCCAAGAGTACAAGTCCACCAGAAAAGAGCTGGAGACCTATGTTGCAGGCTCTAGAGATGCGAAGATGATCATGGTCATGTAACGCATAGGGAATGTTGAAAGTAAGTGGTATGTTCTCTTGCTTCTATGGGAGAACTTGGTAAAAAAAAAGGCATGTGTGCTGACTGCCAATACGCCCTGCAAAAACCACGTCCGTGAGCCCTGATGTTACCAGATATGTGGCAGAAAACAAATATATACAGTATTTTTTTACAGCATCACTCTCCAATTGGGAGCTCGTCAGGAATCTAATTGTTTCTTCTTACTCTACTTGTCCTCTTCTACATTTTGGAAAAATGAAAGAAAAGTTTTCTAATGGAGACCTATTTAAAAGACCTTTAAAAGCGTGGGCACTTCCCTGCACCGATTGGCACCTCTCACTTGGCAGAAATTGTACGATTGTCGCAGTAAATGCATCCGAACAGTGATCGTTGTCAAGGGCAGGCGTGTAGACTGCGTTGCGGCTGCAATTCTATAGATGGATACCTATCTTTTTTTTTTTTTTTTTCTTTGCAAAATTATAACCATGCAACATTATATAACACTAACCAAAATACATTCTATTAATAAACTACCATGCCTACAATATACTAATTCACATTTGCCCAAAATGCCTCTAGCATTTCCCTCCTCATTATATTGTGCATCGGTTCTCCGCACAGTTGTCTGTAGGAGAAACTTGGTGTTCTTATCTGTGTGAGTGATTTTCTTACTGAAAAGCAGCTATTATTTACTTTTTGTATGATAAATGTAGGCGTAGGTAATAAGACAAAATGTTCCGTGACCAAATGGAGATGGACATAGAGGAAGTCATTGTGAAGAGCTATCAAATTTTAGGACTTGTTTGGTTGCTGAATTGTCATCCAGCTGCCAGCAGGAGTCAGCGGGTTGGTTGCGCGATACCTGTTGGTTTGCTGCACAGATTTCACGCTCGGAGCATTGGTTATTTATATTTAAATTAATTCATCTCAGTGAGTATTTTCTGCTGAGGAAAAGGAAAGGAACTCATTCAGAAATAGCACCATGCCATCTACTACTTGATTGTATTGAAAAGGTGGCTGGTGTCAGCATTGAATCTCTACTGCACAAAGATTCTCTTAGATCTGGGTAAGGTTCCCAAGTGTATTGGATGTCTAAGGATAGTACCAGGTTAGAACCCTGGAAATATTAACACAGAACGGTGATTGTTCTAGATTCCAGCTACTGTTCAATGCACTTACCACCCAGGAGGGAAGCGGAAAGATAATTTACAGCCTCAGTCACCAAGTTGGCGATTATTGACCGTTGTGTTTTCTCATGTGTCTCAATGTAGTTAAAGCCTGTTGAATTAAAAATGCATTTTCACCATTGTTCTTGCGTGAGCGATTTTGAATTGGGTAGTGGTCACACGCACCTGTAGCATGAAAGCATTGCGTTCAAACACAAACATGAACAGATCCAACTGCTGGAGAAAGAATAACAGAATATCCATACGGGAGAGCTTCATATATATCTGTTCATGCATCCACACCATAATTATTTCTAGTCAGCACTGTGTTAAATTACATATTATGAGCCGCCTTCCATAGTTACGTAAATGTTGAACTTTAGCCACACACATGGAATTGGTAAAACATGAAAATGTTTACTAAAAATGTATTATCACGTAAAAGAAAAGCAAAAAAAAAACAACGTAAACAACTTTCATAAATCATATAAGAATAATTTTGCTTTGATATAACTAGGTGCAGAATTGATTTGCAGAAAACAGTATCTCCTGTGGATTTTCTTATAGTTACTGACTAAAATACGGTTTATCTACTGCAAAAATTAAGACTTCGGAGCTAATCATCCCATATCGTAAATAACTTTTATTGACAGTGTTATTATCTTACAGAGCATAACAGCCACTTAGCAGTCATCTGCCTAAGTTGTATAGTGTAGATGATTACACAAGAACATATTCCCAAGTTCATATTTGCAGGAAATATAACATACTTGTATGCAGTCATAGAAACTCTCCTCCTCGTCTCAAAGTATCGAAAACAATGTGATTATTATACACATGGAGCCCAAAATGGAAATACTTCTCATTGTGTAAGTGGCCACTTTACTTGTGTATTATTTGTCCAGTGGAGCCTGTTGAGAGCAATGGTAAATACACAGGAAATACAGTTTGTCTACTGTCGGAGATTCACAAGGAGAGGTCAGAGCTTTTGGCAATGGAAGGAAAATTAATTTGTCTATGAGGTGCCACCATGTGTCTCCAGGACAGCCCGCAGAGACACATTGTATAACCGTTCATGTTCCCTTGTGTCCCAAAGATGCAAAGAGAACATGAGCGGGATATTTGTTACCGTATTGGTTGACAATGTGCACAGGAGATGTCCGGTGACACCTCTTCTCAAATTGAGTTTACCCCCAATGTGTCAACTACTTTTGAGCCAATTCATTTTAACTTTATTTTTTTTGTTAGCATCCTATTTTATTAGCCCCTGATCTTCTCTTTTTCTTTTTTTTTCAGGTCATATATTTAACTTGCTAACTAAGCTGAGGGAAAGGGTGTCTTCCTCTGATTCAGACGTGCTTTAGCTGGCTTTTAAGTGGGAGTCGAACATAAAACAAGAAACCTCTAAAATGCTATGGTTACTGAATGAAAAACCTATAACAACAGTATTTGCTGGATAAGTTCCTGTAACTTTTTGCACGTTGACACAAGGTAGCCAGAAGTGTGTTATAGAATAGGGAGTACTTCATGTCACATGGTGTCCCAGTTTTATGCTTGAATTTTGTTTTATTTGAAATTTATTGCAATGTTGTATTTAGCCCAGTCTTATTTCATAAGCGTGGGTCTTGTTGACGCATTTCACTGCGAATTGTTCCAGCAGAAAGTATGGTTGTTTGTTCACCTCAAGGGGTTCTCTCTTTTACCTCTGTAAAAGGATGTGCTGGTGTCACTGATGGGCTAATATCGACACAAAGATGCTTATCATATGATGACTATTTATAACTAATCTCAATCACTCACAAAAGTAGCTTCCAATTTAACCAAGAAATACTATTCATTTTCTGGATTTAGTTAACTCGGTTTGACGTATGTATCCTTATATATCAGTGGTACTCACTAGAACATTTTTCAAGAGCCACAAAAAGGTACTAACAAGCACAAGTGGTCGACAACCCAATAGAACTACAAGTGCACTAATCTATATTATATTATACCTCTCACTGCCACATATCTCTCTTGTTACCCTCATATCTCTCTCGTTGCCCTCCTCATATCTCTCTTGTTGCCCTCCTCATATCTCTCTCGTTGCCCTCCTCATATCTCTCTTGTTACCCTCCTCATATCTCTCTCGGTGCCCTCCTTATATCTCTCTCGTTGCCCTCCTCATATCTCTCTTGTTGCCCTCCTCATATCTCTCTTGTTGCCCTCCTCATATCTCTCTTGTTGCCCTCCTCATATCTCTCTTGTTACCCTCCTCATATCTCTCTTGTTACCCTCCTCATATCTCTCTTGTTGCCCTCCTCATATCTCTCTTGTTGCCCTCCTCATATCTCTGTTGTTGCCCTCCTCATATCTCTCTCGTTGCCCTCCTCATATCTCTCTTGTTACCCTCCTCATATCTCTCTCGTTGCCTCCTCATATCTCTCTTGTTGCCCTCCTCATATCTCTCTTGTTGCCCTCCTCATATCTCTCTTGTTGCCCTCCTCATATCTCTCTTGTTGCCCTCCTCATATCTCTCTTGTTGTCCCTATATCTCTCTTGTTGCCCTCCTCATATCTCTCTTGTTGCCCTTATATCTCTCTCGTTGCCCTCCTCATGTCACTCCCATTGCCTCTTACACACTTAGCTTCGTTTTGACAGGTGTTCTGCTGTCACTTCGCTGCATTGATTGTACAATACATAATCATATTTCCTTTACTCTGTTCACATAGTTGGTATAATACATTATATTGTTTGCCTGTTTCATGTATGTAAGTACCTTCCGTGTGTATGCATCACCGAATTCACTACCTATCCCAATACAACTTCCTTTCTTCTGTACTACAACTCATATCATATATCCTCCATATATATCTCACAAAATGCTATCTGACAACATAAACCATATACTCTCACATGTATCTCACAAAATGCTGTAGCTCCAAGTACAAACATACATTTCCACTATCGGTTCACATTGTTGACCACAGTACTAACTACAACTTCATATTATCGCACAAAGCACAAAATGTCACTTGCTCGTAGTAATACCACTGTTTCTCATGTATATAAAGAAACTCCATATGTTATGTTACAACAGTCTCCATATCACAGTATGAATCAATGCCCTATATGTAATAGTCACAATATCCTAGTACCTTACACTGGCATCATACAGTCCTATCAAAAACTACATAGCCCTATATTATCGTATATGCACCACATATCCCCAATATATCAACCAATCATGCATGTTCCAATATGTAGTATTGCCGTTTCCCAGTATAATCAGATAAGCCATATATATATATATATATATATATATATATATATATATATATATATATATATATATATATATTTGACCCTGTTGTGCCCTAGTGCTGTTGTCTCTTTGTACAACACCACACACTCTGCAACCCCAGCCACCTCTCATTGTCTCCGTTTCAGTCCCCAAACCTGGCTCTCAACACGAACTCGCTACCATGTACTTGTTATGTTTTTATGTTTAACTTGTATTTATGTGATTTTTGTTTCATTTATATTTATGAAATTTGTAACTTGTATAGCTGCTACTTATAATTGTACATTTATGATTCAGTCTTGTAATTTTGTACTTGTACGACTTCGGTTTAATTTGTATCTGCGTGATTTGTCTGATGACTGTCGGCCCTGCGGAATTTGTGGCGCCTTCCAAATAGACAATGATGACGATGAAGGGATGGTATTTAGTACAGAGGTTATTTAAAGTGGGGAAAACCCCTTTAACTGCCGAAGCATTGTTTTGTTCCTGTAAGATATGTGATAGGGGTTTGAGGTGGGAGCAGTATGCACTTGATTATATATCTGGGTCACCAGTCCAATCACGTGCCATTGTTATGATGAGACTTCACAGTCTTTTCAGATTTCTCAGAGGATTTAAATAATTCTCAGACGCTTAAGACAAGGAAAAGCAACAACCACTTTTGATTATGTTGGTGCCGCTATTAAGATCCAATTTTTAGATGCGTTGGTAAGCCGATATTACTTACATATGTCTATAGTTCACCAAAGTAGCTTAAGTCATAGATCACATGACATTATTATTATTTATTATTATTATTATTAATTAGTATTGTTTTTCTGGTCTAAATTGACCACATTTGTTATATGGTTGCAGCTTAGTCACATTCACAAGGAAAGTCAATGACATATATGTAGCTAATTATATGAATCATTATTACTATTTGATAATTGCCAGTTCACACACACACACTTATACATATATTGTACACACTGTGCCTAACAATAACAAGTCATAGCTAATCTTGTGGATGGCAGTAAGAGGCAAATGCTATTTTCAGACACTGTCCAAAAAAATAGTATGTGTTTATTATAGCTAGGCCAAGCAGACTCATATAAGGAATGCTCGGAGACATTCTTGTAGACCTGCACACTCACTTCCCTCCCCCGATTGTCCAGCTGAGAGCTGCCTTGAGATGATTAATGTACTGGTCACCTCCCACTCCTCCCCCAGTCTTGCTCTTGGATGCTGTCAACCAGGCTCATAACAAACCTGTTCTGTGACATCACTAACAGCAGCCCTGTGACATCACTAAGAACACATTTATGCATCGATGTCTGTGCTACATACTGGTTTCTGCATGTGTTTATTTTTTTATACAGAGCAACATGTACAGTTGCCAACAGTGTAGGCTCATTTCCAGAGACATTGCTGCTGAGCAGGTGCATCTAAGCACGTCACGATGCCATACTCTATAGGTGGTACCACCAGGCAGTGCAATCGCCCTTGTGACATGTTTAAGGTATATGATTATGATGTATTAATTTTGCATTTAAATACTTTTTAGAAAGTCAAGTACAAAATGCTCCGCTCCCAATTTTTCCCACTTGTTACCCTTTCATCAGAACACGGCTAAGTAAATTGATTTATGAGGCAAGTCTTTTTTTTTTTTCTTAGCTTCAATTAATTTAGCCGAGGCTACTGAAATGACAGGGAAATTTGGGGCTAAAGCAAATTAAGATCCGCAGGTGTCGGTGTCCTGGGTTGGCGCAGAAGATGGGCTTTTAAAGGTTATGTGAGGTACAACATGCTGAGAATCTTGTCTGATTAGAAATATTGGCCTTGCCTTACATTTTTTTGTCTCCTTTGAGGTTGTAAACAACTTGCGTCACTCTACAATTATTGTACATGTAAAAGTGTTCCGTTATGTGGATAAAATACAAGTATGTACATATTATTTTTATTATTTTTTTTTAAACCTACCTTTCCCAAATTTCCAATAATGGATCCACAGGCAATTACAAAGGCAGCCAACAACCCTCCCAGTGTTCTGATCTGTATGTCTGTGCTCAGGTATTTAAATAGTGTTTGCAGCTGTATACATGCAGTTTGTGTATGATTGGCTTTGTGTGTTTTTGTATATCCCTACACAAACATGCACTGGCCCAGTTGATTTCATTATGATTGGCACAAGCCACTAGCACAAGTTAATTAGCAGCTAATTATTAATCAGGGTCTTGCTGGCTGGAAGGGATGAGTAATCTAGCGGGCAAGCGGCTAAGTTGTGCAGCAAGTGACACCAAGGAACAGGGCCTGAAATCACTTACAACTATTGTGTCTTTAGACTTTACCTGCCGTTGTGTGCAATATGGAATATTGTGTGTTGGAGACCTGTAGTTTTTGTTAATTATTTGCAATCCGATGTCTACAATGTGTCTTCTATAAAGCACTGTTTTCACAAGAATACCATTAGTAGGGGATGCCCTTGTGAACGTAGTACCTCATAAAATACATAGCTTCTAAAAGAAACAGACATTACTATATGTAAAAATATTGTTAAAAGCTGCAGTATATTTGAACAAAAATCCATAGCTTTTGATTGAGTGGTGGAATAAATTTCTGTGATTCCAAAAAAAAGAAAAAAAGAAGCAGTAATATCACATTCAGAACACGTGACCGTACATCTCTTACTAAAGACGAAGAGTATAACAAAACAATTTGAACGCTATTGGGTAACAATTCTCAAAATGGATCAATAGGGAAATGTAAAGAAAAGGTGCTGTAACCCATAGTAACCACTAGACAGAATGTAATGGTTGGCAACACCACCCTTTCTTACACAGATGCCTGTTGAAGTTTAATAAGTACTGTATATTACTAAACTGCAGGTTTGAAAAAGTGGAGATGTTGCCTATAGCAACCAATCAGATTGTAGCTGTCCTTTTGTAGAATGGACTAATTAAATGACAACAAGAATCCAATTGGTTGCTATAGGCAACATCTCCACTTTTTCAAACCTGCAGTTTAGTAAATATACCCCTTAGTGTTTCAACCAAAGGCAGAACTACAAGGTGTTCGGTCGCTTCAGGGCCCAGGGGTGAAGGGTGTCCAGCAATGCTGTGTCACCCAGGTGGTGCAACTATCATTGCTGATAATAAGTAGGGATTCGCTGTCCTTAAATAAACATGAATTATTGCACTGTAGCACAAATCTTACTTAGTGATTAAACAGAGCATTGTTAAACATCCCAATGCATTCATTTGGAGTGATTGCTAAACAACCAGTTCTGTGGCTAAATACAGGATGACTGAGATTACACAGGTCTGGTCATCTCGTGGTGACTGCATCAGAAGTGGTCTCATTCATTCTGTTTGGCCAATGAACCCCATTCTAATGGCAATGTGATTATCAACTAGGGATGAGCGCACTCGGATTTATGAAATCCGAGCCCACCCGAACGTTGCGGATCCGAGTCGGATCCGAGACAGATCCGGGTATTGGCGCCAAATTCAAAAGTGAAACTGAGGCTCTGACTCATAATCCCGTTGTCGGATCTCGCGATACTCGGATCCTATAAATTCCCCGCTAGTCGCCGCAATCTTCACTCGGGCATTGATCAGGGTAGAGGGAGGGTGTGTTAGGTGGTCCTCTGTGCTGTTTAGTTCTGTGCTGTTTAGTTCTGTGCTGTTTAGTTCTGTGCTGTTTAGTTCTGTGCTGTGCTGTGCTGTGCTGTGCTGTGCTGTGCTGTGCTGTGTTCTGCAGTATCAGTCCAGTGGTGCTGTGTGCTGTGCTCTGTCCTTCTGAGGTCAGTGGTGCTGCTGGGTCCTGTGCTGTGTCCTGTTCAGTCCAGTGGTGCTGTGTCCTGTGCTCTGTGCTTCTAAGGGCATAGTTATTTCCCCAATATTCCCCTGTGTTTAAAAAAATAAAAAAAAGTTTTTTTAAAAAATACCAAAAACTACTTTAATATTTTTTAATTACCACAAAATTTTCACAACCAATCCTGCAGTATAAGCCCATTGGTACTGCAATATTACCAAGTTCACACATTCAGCAGTAAAAGTCCAGTGGTACTGCAATATTACAAAGTTTACACATTCTGCAGTATCAGTCCAGTGGTGCTGTGTCCTGTGCTCTGTCCTGCTGAGTTCCGTAGTGCTGCTGGGTCCTGTGCCGTGTCCTGTTCAGTCCAGTGGTGCTGTGTCCTGTGCTCTGTGCTTCTAAGGGCATAGTTATTTCCCCATTATTCCCAAGTTTGTAAAAAATAAAAAAAAAGTAAAAAAAAATAAAAAATTAAAAAAAAAAAAAAATATATAATAATTATAACCAAATTTGCAAAACCAATCCAGCATTATAAGTCCATTGGTACTGCAATATTACCAAGTTCACACATTCTGCAGTATCAGTCCAGTGGTGCTGTGTCCTGTGCTCTGTCCTGCTGAGTTCCGTAGTGCTGCTGGGTCCTGTGCCGTGTCCTGTTCAGTCCAGTGGTGCTGTGTCCTGTGCTCTGTGCTTCTAAGGGCATAGTTATTTCCCCATTATTCCCAAGTTTGTAAAAAATAAAAAAAAAGTAAAAAAAAATAAAAAATTAAAAAAAAAAAAAAATATATAATAATTATAACCAAATTTGCAAAACCAATCCAGCATTATAAGTCCATTGGTACTGCAATATTACCAAGTTCACACATTCTGCAGTATCAGTCCAGTGGTGCTGTGTCCTGTGCTCTGTCCTGCTGAGTTCCGTAGTGCTGCTGGGTCCTGTGCCGTGTCCTGTTCAGTCCAGTGGTGCTGTGTCCTGTGCTCTGTGCTTCTAAGGGCATAGTTATTTCCCCATTATTCCCAAGTTTGTAAAAAATAAAAAAAAAGTAAAAAAAAATAAAAAATTTAAAAAAAAAATAAAAAATAATAATTATAACCAAATTTGCAAAACCAATCCAGCATTATAAGTCCATTGGTACTGCAATATTACCAAGTTCACACATTCTGCAGTATCTTGTGCTACATATAATGGAGACCAAAAATTTGGAGGATAAAGTAGGGAAAGATCAAGACCCACTTCCTCCTAATGCTGAAGCTGCTGCCACTAGTCATGACATAGACGATGAAATGCCATCAACGTCGTCTTCCAAGCCCGATGCCCAATCTCGTAGTACCGGGCATGTAAAATCCAAAAAGCCCAAGTTAAGAAAAAGTAGCAAAAAGAGAAACTTAAAATCATCTGAGGAGAAACGTAAAGTTGCCAATATGCCATTTACGACACGGAGTGGCAAGGAACGGCTTAGGCCCTGGCCCGTGTTCATGACTAGTGGTTCAGCTTCACCCACGGATCTTAGCCCTCCTCCTCCTCCCCCCCCCTACAAAAAATTGAAGAGAGTTATGCTGTCAGCAACAAAACAGCAAACAACTCTGCCTTCTAAAGAGAAATTATCACAAATCCCCAAGGCGAGTCCAAGGGTGTTGGTGGTTGTCAAGCCTGACCTTCCCATCACTGTATGGGAAGAGGTGGCTCGGGAGGAGGCTATTGATGATGTAGCTGGCGCTGTGGAGGAACTTGATGATGAGGATGGTGATGTGGTTATTGTAAATGAGGCACCAGGGGGGGAAACAGCTGATGTCCATGGGATGAAAAAGCCCATCGTCATGCCTGGTCAGAAGACCAAAAAATGCACCTCTTCGGTCTGGAGTTATTTTTATCCAAATCCAGACAACCAATGTATGGCAATATGTAGCTTATGTAAAGCTCAAATAAGCAGGGGTAAGGATCTTGCCCACCTAGGAACATCCTCCCTTATACGTCACCTGAATAACCTTCATAGTTCAGTGGTTAGTTCAGGAACTGGGGCTAGGACCCTCATCGGTACAGGGACACCTAAATCCCGTGGTCCAGTTGGATACACACCAGCAACACCCTCCTCGCCAACTTCCTCCACAATCTCCATCAGATTCAGTCCTGCAGCCCAAGTCAGCAGCCAGACTGAGTCCTCCTCAATACGGGATTCATCCGAGGAATCCTGCAGCGGTACGCCTACTACTGCCACTGCTGCTGTTGCTGCTGTTAGTCGGTCATCTTCCCAGAGGGGAAGTCGTAAGACCGCTAAGTCTTTCACAAAACAATTGACCGTCCAACAGTCGTTTGCCATGACCACCAAATACGATAGTAGTCACCCTATTGCAAAGCGTATAACTGCGGCTGTAACTGCAATGTTGGTGTTAGACGTGCGCCCGGTGTCCGCCATCAGTGGAGTGGGATTTAGAGGGTTGATGGAGGTATTGTGTCCCCGGTACCAAATCCCCTCGAGATTCCACTTCACTAGGCAGGCGATACCAAAAATGTACAGAGAAGTACGATCAAGTGTCCTCAGTGCTCTTAAAAATGCGGTTGTACCCACTGTCCACTTAACCACGGACATGTGGACAAGTGGTTCTGGGCAAACGAAGGACTATATGACTGTGACAGCCCACTGGGTAGATGCATCCCCTTCCGCAGCAACAGCAACAGCTGCATCAGTAGCAGCATCTACAAAATGGCTGCTCATGCAAAGGCAGGCAACATTGTGCATTACAGGCTTTAATAAGAGGCACAACGCTGACAACATATTAGAGAAAATGAGGGAAATTATCTCCCAGTGGCTTACCCCACTTAGACTCTCATGGGGATTTGTGGTGTCAGACAATGCCAGTAACATTGTGCGGGCATTAAATATGGGCAATTTCCAGCACGTCCCATGTTTTGCCCACACCATTAATTTGGTGGTGCAGCATTACCTCAAGAGTGACAGGGGTGTGCAGGAGATGCTTGCGGTGGCCCGCAAAATTGCTGGACACTTTCGGCATTCAGCCAGTGCCTACCGCAGACTAGAGGCACATCAAAAAAGCTTGAACCTGCCCTGCCATCACCTCAAACAAGAGGTTATGACGCGCTGGAACTCCACCCTCTATATGCTGCAGAGGATGGAGGAGCAGCAAAAGGCCATTCAGGCCTACACAGCCACCTACGACATAGGCAAAGGAGTGGGGATGCGCCTGAGTCAAGCGCAGTGGAGACTGATTTCCGTGTTGTGCAAGGTTCTGCAGCCATTTGAACTTGCCACACGAGAAGTCAGTTCCGACACTGCCAGCTTGAGTCAGGTCATTCCCCTGATCAGGCTGTTGCAGAAGCAGCTGGAGAAAGTGAGGGAGGAGCTGGTAAGCCATTGCGATTACAGCAAGCATGTAGCTCTTGTGGATGTAGCCCTTCGTACGCTTTGCCAGGATCCGAGGGTGGTCACTCTTTTAAAGTCAGAGGAATACATTCTGGCCACCGTGCTCGATCCTCGGTTTAAAGCGTATGTTGTGTCTCTGTTTCCGGCGGACACAAGTCTACAGCGGTGCAAAGACCTGCTGGTCAGGAGATTGTCCTCTGAAGAGGACCGTGACATGCCAACAGCTCCACCCTCATTTTCTTCCACATCTATGGCTGCGAGGAAAAAGCTCAGTTTTCCCAAAAGAGGCACTGGCGGGGATGCTGATAACATCTGGTCCGGACTGAAGGACCTGCCAACCATTGCAGACATGTCTACTCTCGCTGCATTGGATGCTGTGACAATAGAAAAAATTGTGGATGATTACTTTGCTGACACCATCCAAGTAGACATGTCAGACAGTCCATATTGTTACTGGCAGGAAAAAAAGGCAGTTTGGAAGCCCCTGTACAAACTGGCTCTATTTTACCTGAGTTGTCCCCCCTCCAGTGTGTACTCGGAAAGAGTTTTTAGTGCAGCGGGGAACCTGGTCAGTGAGCGGCGAAGAAGTTTGCTTCCTCACAACGTTGAAAAAATGATGTTTATAAAAATGAATAATCAATTCCTCAATGAAGTACAGCACTGCCCTCCAGATACTACAGAGGGACCTGTGGTTGTGGAGTCCAGCGGGGACGAATTGATAATGTGTGATGAGGAGGAAGTACACACTGTAGGGGGAGAGGAATCAGAGGTTGAGGATGAGGACGACATCTTGCCTCAGTAGAGCCTGTTTAGTCTGTACAGGGAGAGATGAATAGCTTTTTTGGTGTGGGGGCCCAAACAAACCAATCATTTCAGCCAAAGTTGTTTGGTAGGCCCTGTCGCTGAAATGATTGGTTTGTTAAAGTGTGCATGTCCTATTTCAACAACATAAGGGTGGGTGTGAGGGCCCAAGGACAATTCCATCTTGGAACTTTTTTTTTTGCATTATATGACCAAGCAACAGTCGTTTGCCATGTTCAAAAAGTAAAACCAAATGTAAAAAAATTCAAGAAATTAAACCAAAAGTAAAATGCCGTGTCATAATTTAAAACAAGAGGTATTGACGTGCTCTAAAACTACTGTATTGTTGTTTATATTTTATAAACACTACACTTGAAAGCTTGAGTCTTTCAATAGAAAAGTAACTGTCCATTGCACGAATATTTGCAACAGGGACAATTTTAGGGTTAAGAAAGTCAACTAATAATAACACTTCGACGCTGTGTGTCTTTATAAACACTACACTTGGAAGTTGGAGGAGGTATTGTGGCCCCGGCACCAAATTTACTACCGGGGCCACTCCACTGTGCAGTCCATATTTAGGTGTATCAGATATTAAACAACGGTGACAGTTGATGCCCAATTTTTTAATTATATTGTGGCCTCGGTACCAAATTGTGTACCGGGGCCACCCCACTACGCAGTCCAGATACTTGTTTGGTGGAATTCAGACCAGTTGAGGGTTTTATTATTATATTGTGTGGACCACTCTATCTATACCACACTACAACTCTATACCACTCTATTTCCTACTTTAATTCTATTTAATTCTATTTCCTACTTTAATTCTATTAATAATTAATTACCATAAAGAGGAACAAAATAAACCAATTTTACCAAAAGTATAATATGACTTAGACTTACAAACACTACACTTTAAAGATCGTGCCTTTAAATGAAAAAGTCAGTCTTCATTGCACGACTATGTGCAACAGGGACATTTTTTTGGGTTTACAAAGTCAAACAATAACACTTCGACCCTGTCTGTCTGGGGTCTCTCAATGACGAATTGTCTGTAGCATGTTTGGAGGAGGTATTGTGGCCCGGTACCAAATTGTGTACCGGGGCCACCACACTACGCAGTCAAGATACTTGTTTGGTGGAATTCAGACCAGTTGAGGGTTTTATTATTATATTGTGTGGACCACTCTATCTATACCACACTACAACTCTATACCACTCTATTTCCTACTTTAATTCTATTTAATTCTATTTCCTACTTTAATTCTATTACTAATTAATTACCATAAAGAGGAACAAAATAAACCAATTTTACCAAAAGTATAATATGACTTAGACTTACAAACACTACACTTTAAAGATCGTGCCTTTAAATGAAAAAGTCAGTCTTCATTGCACGACTATGTGCAACAGGGACTTTTTTTGGGTTTACAAAGTCAAACAATAACACTTCGACCCTGTCTGTCTGGGGTCTCTCAATGACGAATTGTCTGTAGCATGTTTGGAGGAGGTATTGTGGCCCCGGTATCAAATTGGGTACCGGGGCCACCCCACTATGCAGTCCAGATACTTGTTTGGTGGAATTCCGACACGTGGAGGATTTTTTAATTATATTGTGGCCTCGGTACCAAATTGTGTACCGGGGCCACCACACTACGCAGTCAAGATAGATAGATGCGTATTGCGTATCATAGATAAAGTACATTCAGTGGTGTGGGGCAAATTGAAAAATATTCCAAATGCACTGACATTATCAAAAACAAGAGGTTGTCACACGCTAAAACTCCAACATGTATATGATGGAGAGGATGGAGGAGCAGCCGTATGTGTAGTGTAATGCAGATCTGTTGAAGGTTTTTTATATATTTTATTGTGGTGCCCAGTGCCCACTCCTCTACGCAGTCCAGATACATTTATTGGTGCCAATCATAAAAGTTCAGGGTTTTTAATATATATTGTGGTGACCCACTCCTCTACGCAGTCCAGGTACATTTATTGGTGCGATTCATAAAAGTTCAGGGTTTTTAAGATATCTTGTGGTGACCCACTCCTATACGCAGTCCAGGTACATTTATTGGTGCGATTCATAAAAGTTCAGGGTTTTTAATAGATATTGTGGTGACCCACTCCTCTACGCAGTCCAGGTACATTTATTGGTGCGAATCATAAAAGTTCAGGGTTTTTAATATATCTTGTGGTGACTCACTCCTCTACGCAGTCCAGGTACATTTATTGGTGCGAATCATAAAAGTTCAGGGTTTTTAATATATTGTGGTGACCCACTCCTCTACGCAGTCCAGGTACAATTATTGGTGCGAATCATAAAAGTTCAGGGTTTTTAATATATTGTGGTGACCCACTCCTCTACGCAGTCCAGGTACAATTATTGGTGCGAATCATAAAAGTTCAGGGTTTTTAAGATATTGTGGTGACCCACTCCTCTACGCAGTCCAGGTACAATTATTGGTGCGAATCAGAAAAGTTCAGGGTTTTTAATATATCTTGTGGTGACCCACTCCTCTACGCAGTCCAGGTACATTTATTGGTGCGAATCATAAAAGTTCAGGGTTTTTAATATATTGTGGTGACCCACTCCTCTACGCAGTCCAGGTACAATTATTGGTGCGAATCATAAAAGTTCAGGGTTTTTAATATATTGTGGTGACCCACTCCTCTACGCAGTCCAGGTACAATTATTGGTGCGAATCATAAAAGTTCAGGGTTTTTAATATATTGTGGTGACCCACTCCTCTACGCAGTCCAGGTACAATTATTGGTGCGAATCATAAAAGTTCAGGGTTTTTAAGATATTGTGGTGACCCACTCCTCTACGCAGTCCAGGTACAATTATTGGTGCGAATCATAAAAGTTCAGGGTTTTTAATATATTGTGGTGACCCACTCCTCTACGCAGTCCAGGTACAATTATTGGTGCGAATCATAAAAGTTCAGGGTTTTTAAGATATTGTGGTGACCCACTCCTCTACGCAGTCCAGGTACAATTATTGGTGCGAATCATAAAAGTTCAGGGTTTTTAAGATATTGTGGTGACCCACTCCTCTACGCAGTCCAGGTACAATTATTGGTGCGAATCATAAAAGTTCAGGGTTTTTAAGATATTGTGGTGACCCACTCCTCTACGCAGTCCAGGTACATTTATTGGTGCGATTCATAAAAGTTCAGGGTTTTTAATATATATTGTGGTGACCCACTCCTCTACGCAGTCCAGAAAGATACCTTGTTGCAACGTTTTGGACTAATAACTATATTGTGAGGTGTTCAGAATACACTGTAAATTAGTGGAAATGCTTGTTATTGAATGTTATTGAGGTTAATAATAGCCTAGGAGTGAAAATAAGCCCAAAAACTTGATTTTTAAACTTTTTATGTTTTTTTCAAAAAAAATCCGAATCCAATACCTTAAATCCGAACCGAGACCTTTCGTCAAGTGTTTTGCGAGACAAATCCGAACCTCAAAAATAACGAAAATCCGGATCCAAAACACAAAACACGAGACCTCAAAAGTCGCCGGTGCACATCCCTATTATCAACCAGATTTTTGCACCTGCACAATCCAATTTACTGTGATAATACATTTAGGTATCAGCTCATCTGTCAGGTAGAAAATGATGACCATCCATACTGTACAGATAGGCAACTGCATCCTTTTGTTTATTTTCGATTTCTGTATTTCTCCTTTTTATTTTTGAAAAAACTTTTGCATAATTTTAATAATTATCATGCTTTTAATAATGCATGATTATTGTAAATATTTTTTATAGGAGGGGGGGGCTGGTGCAGTTAAGACGGGATTATCATTGTAGACAAATTTTAGACAAATACACAGGCAATACTGTGAGCACTACTATTAGGTGCACGCAGCTCTGCTGTCATGGGCAGTACGTTGTTAAGCGGGACATACCTCCCATCTGTCCTTGTTGGCGGACCAAATCCTGACTAAGCAAGAAAGTCACCCACATCCTGGACTGCCCGACCAGATTCAGGACAGTTGGCCGACTATCCTGCTCTCTCCTACCTATCTTGTCACTTTCACCACATATGGCTGCTGGTTTCTCTAGATCAGTTGCTGCTTTGTCTGGATCCTTGGAAAGAAAAATGGGTACGTATAATTTAGAAAACTCCAACCATCTCCAGCATTAAATCAACAGCACCCAAATTTAATAACTAGGCCTCCCTCCAGCCCCAACATTAAAGTAATAGTACTCACATTTAATAAATAATCCTATTACCCTCCCTCCAAGCAGCCCCAGCAATAAATTAATAGCATTTACGTTAAAAACAACCAATTCCCACGACCATCGCCGGCATTAAATAATTGATATTCACATTTAATAAATAGCCCTCCTCCCCAATCTTAGCCCCACATTCAATTAATAGCCCCAAACCACCCCAGCATTGAATTCAATAGCCTCACCAATAAATTCAATTGCTCCACCATCACCTCACAAATAAAATAGCACTCATTATATAATTAGCCCCCACCTAAACTCCACCATTAACTTAATAGCCTACCTCCCATCGATGGGCTATTAAGACAGCTCCTTCCTTCCTATTGTTTGGTATATGCAGCCCCCCTCCTTATAGTTTGATGTAGGCATTCCCCCTCCCTATTGCTTGGTAGGTGCAGCCTCTTCACTTACCTTTATTAGCGCTGACCGGCGCTGCTCCTCAGATCAGCAGACAGGAAGTGAAGACTATCTGCTTTCTGTCTGCAGCACAGTATTGTGGGAGCCCGTACAGCAACAAGCAGCCTAGTGATTGGCTGCCTCTTGCTGTGCACTGACCACCAATGCTTTTTATTATTCATTTTCTTTCTCCCCAGACATAATATCAGAGCAGCCTAGTCCACTGGACTTGGACATAGCCAATCTTTGTGGCATAATGTGACCATTCTCTCTATATCCTTTTCAGTTCAGTGTTCTCTTGTTTAACGTTGCTCATTTGGCAAATCGTTTTTACATTTGGATAGGGCTGGCCATATGTTTTAAAACAAGAGGGCTACTGATATTGGGGCTCATTTGAAACACAGCTCTTTGATAAAGTCTGCCCTATATCTTAGTCTACAACTTCTATAATATCCTATAGTGCAGTGTTTCTCAACTCCAGTCCTCAGGACCCCTAACAGTGCATGTTTTCCATATCTCCTTGCTTACGCACAGGTGTATCATTTTACTGACTGACACATTGTAACAGATCCACAGGTGGTATAATTATTTCCCTTGTCACCTGGAAAGCCTGCACTGTTAGTGGTCCCTGAGGACTGGAGTTGAGAAACACTGCTATAGTGTCATATCCCAGGAAAGCAAAAATAAACAACTCTGTCTGATAATCTATATAGCTATAGGCAGAGTACTAAGTTCAAAAGATAAAGCAAATCATTTAACAAAAGTGCACAGTTTAGTTAGTTTGTATGCTTGTGTTTTAAAAAGTGTGTCCATGAAGTACTATAATTCTCATCCTCTCCTATTTTCATGTGCAACTGTGCTTGTATTTTAATAAGTATGTAACATGAATGTGTTCTCTATTGTTTTAGCCTGTGCTGACCTAGTGATCATTGATGGATAATTTATGACATTGTTCTGGCATTATCTAGCCTAATAAGACAAATAGCTGTTGTTGTTTTCTCTGATCAGCTGACCAAGACCAATTAGCACAGATGTAGCTTATTCCGAGATCAGCTTCACTATATCCTAGCATCAGGGCCGGTGCTAGGGACCTCGGCGCCCTAGGCACAATGCAAAAATCCGACCCCCCCCCCCCCGTCACAATGTAAAAAACTCCCCCCCCCCGTCTTTCCTTACCTTGGCTCCATAAAGCTGGTCCTCTCTGCCGGGTCCCATCCCTCACTGACACTGTTGGGCCGTGATGATGATGTCACGCCTGACAGTCAGTGAGTGGAGGGGAGGAGAAAGAGCGCCCCATCAGCTGTTGGAGGGGAGGGCGGTGGTGATCCATAGCCCCTCCCCCTCCCCGTGGATCGATCTCAAGCTGTGTGGCGGCCGTTTAAGGTATGCTCAGCGGTCGCCGTACAGTTTTAAACTACAATAGTAATTGCTTTTTAATTCTGAGGCGCCCTGCAGAGTCCGGCGCCCTAGGCAACTGCCTAACCTTGCCTAATGGGAGCGCCGGGCCTGCTTAGCATTCAGTCTAGGGGGACAGACGCGTGTTTTCTGCACTAAGTGTTTTTGTCACAAAGTATTTAGAAAATACAGTTAAACAACACAGTTGAACAAACACTGAACAACAACTGAAGACATCCAGGCATAAGATACATCTGCTCCAGCCTGACTATGCACTTCTTCTCTAACTACAGTGGACATAGTAACTCTGTATTTCTTTTTATTTCCCTCAGTTTCTTGCTTTTACTCTTAACTGTTTGACAAATTGCTTTTTATAATCTCCTTTCGTGGAATTATCTTTAGGACTATATCATCCTTCACCCTTTTTGGAACATACATCTTTCTTCACATTGCCCCTTCATTACTTCACGCACTTCTATATTCACTGACTTTAACAGCCTCATTCTGTCACCAGAAATTAAAAGGTCACACATCTTACAATCATATTTCTTATCTTTCTCTCTCTCTCTGCTTCTAGTGATGGCTGCATAGCTAGTGTGTATAGTTCTAAGTGTATAGTTACAAGTGTAAAATATTTAAATAGCATAATTCAGAGTTATACCGGAGTTAAACAGGAGAAGAACATTCTGTCTATTACCACAGTTACACAAGGACAACAGTCAGTATTCATCTGAAACTTCATAATCTACTCCTGATGTTTCCATCTCTCCCTGGCTACAAACTTCACACCACAGGAAGACTGTTTGGACTTATTTTCTACTGAGCTCATGAAAGTTTGTTTTATCTGTCAGTTTATTTTCCCTGCAAAATCCCTTATGTTTAATCAGCCTGCTGTACTACTTGCTCAGCCACTCCCTACCCATGCTACAGCTATTTCAGTCCCCTATCTCATCATTGTACTTTCAATTCTACTCAAGGCTTTGTCTGCTATCACAAGTAGGAAGAAATGAATCTGACTTTGAACCGCTCTCCCCTCTCATCCCCTCACTACTCCCACACGCATATATCTGAACGCTACAGAAATCCAGCAAACCTCAAACGCATCACTTGTCTCCCCTCTCTTCCAAAGTCCTTTAAATGTGCTCTTTGGAATGCCCGCTCTGTTTGTAACAGACTTACCTCCGTACACGATCTCTTCCTCTCAAGCAACCTAAACCTTCTAGCAATAACAGAAACATGGCTCATGAAATCAGACACTGCCTCACCTGAAGCCCTTTAACATAGTGGTCTCCATTTCACCTACACCCCCAGACCAGGAGGCAGACAAGGAGGTGGGGTTGGACTACTTCTCTCCCACGGTGCACATTCACAGTTCTCCCAAATGTCCCATCACTCACGTTCACACCTTTTGAAGTACATACTGATTTTTAACCCATTATCTATGCGTGTTGCTGTCATCTATCACCCCCCTGGACCACACCAACAATTTCTTGAACACTTCTCTGCATGGCTCCCTCACTTCTTATCCTCTGACATCCCCACCCTCATCATGGGTGATTTCAACATCCCTATTTCTAATCTACGTCCCGAAGCTGCTTCCAAACTACTCTCTCTAACATCCTCACTTGACCTCTCCCAGTGGATTGAATTCGCTACTCATCAGGATGGCCACTGTCTTGATCTTTTTTTTTCTCTAGACTATGCTCAGTTTCTGATTTCCTTAACACTACTTTCCCCCTCTCGGATCATCACATTATTAGCTACTCGCTCACCCCCAGTTCTTTACCCTCCCCAGTGTCAAACTCTTCCAAATCTCCTCACAACCGCAGGAATATCAACTCTATTGATTTTCAACAGTTTTCCACCTCTCTCCAACACCTTCTCTCCCCAATTTCTACATTATCCTTCCCTGATCGGGCAGTACCCCATTTTCACCAAACCCTAGCAACTGCCCTTGATCTTGAATCTGTAATCTATATCTTTCTACTGGTATTTTTCCATTACTATTCAAGCATGCAGTGATTACTCCTATTTTAAAAAAACAAAATTCTGACCAAAACTCTCTCAAATTACCGCCCCATCTCTCAGCTCACTTGCCCCTCTCCAGAGGGGCTCTCTGCTTCTCCAGAGAATTGCCTACACTCGCCTCACACACTTTCTTACAGCAAACAACCTACTGTATTCTCTTCAGTCAGGCTTTCACTCTCAACACTCCACAAAGACTGCGCTGACCAAGGTTGTCAATGATTTGATCACAGAAAAAAGTAAAAGCCATTACTCTCTTCTTATGCTCCTGGATCTCTCTGCTGCATTTGACACTATTGACCACTCTCTCCTCATACAAACGCTACAATCCCTAGGTCTTGAAGGCACTGTCCTATCCTGGTTCTCATCCTACCTATCTAATCGCTCTTTCAGTGTTAATTTCTCTAGATCCACCTCTGCTCCATTTCCTTTTTCAGTTGGAGTACCACAATGCTCAGTCCTAGGTCCTCTGCTACTCTCTATCTACACCACTTCTCTTGGAAAACTAATAAGCTCCTTTGAATTTCAGTATCATATGTGCGGATGATACACAAATCTATCTATCCTCTCCTGATCTTTCACCATATGTGTTGTCTCGTGTTACTGTTTTTCTGCCATTTCACCTTGGATGTCTTCTCGCCAACTCAAACTCAGTCTTTCAAAAACTAAGAATTAATATTCCCACCCAAACACAGAAGCTTCCTGCCTGACATTTCTATTTCTGTTGATAACATGACCATAAATCCCACCCCGCAAGCTTGCTGCCTAGGTGTAATCCTTGACTCACAACTATCATTTATTTCCCACATCACTCTATATCTAAATCATGTTACAAACATCTAAAGAACATTTCCAGAATACGCACATATCTCACACAAGACACTGCAAAAACCTTAATTCATGCACTCATCTTCTCCCGCATCAACTATTGCAATCCCCTACTTACTGGTCTTCCCAAAATCAGACTTGAACCCCTACAATGTATTTTGCATGCAGCGGCTAGATTGGTTTTCTTGCAAACCTTTCTTCTTCTGCTGATCCACTTTGTCAGTCTCTACATTGGCTGCCTGTATTTCAATGAAACCAATATAAAATTCTTCTACCAACATACAAGGCTGTCAACAAAATTGCACCGATGTACATCTCCTCACTTGTCTCAAAACATCTCCCAACTCGACACCTCTGTTCTGCACAAGATCTGCGTCTCTCTTCCACTCTCATCACATCCTCCCATTCCCAGTTACAAGACTTTTTTCGAGCTGCACCCACTTTGTGGAATCTCAATTGTCTCAAAATATCTTCCAACAAGACGCCTCCGTTATGCATCTCTCTGCCACTGTCATTAGTTCCTCCAATTCTCGGTTATAGGACTTTTTTTCGGACTGCACCCACTTTATGGAATTCACTCTCTCGCACTACAAGACTTTCCTCTAGTCTTCAAACCTTCAAGTGTTCTCTGAAAACCAACTCTTCAGACAAGCTTATGATATTCCTCAACCAGCATTTTAATCTCCCCCTGTTAACCTATTACCAACCTCTACATAGCTAACACAAGACAACAACCCTCTGACAAACACTGCTGTGTGACTGACAGAGCTACAGCCCACTCAGTACTTTTACCTTTGCATTCTAGCTGGTCCAATGTGCAATATGATGTAGCACATGCCCTTGTGTTTCAAACTCCCATTGTCCCATAGATTGTAAGCTTGCGTGCAGGGTTCTCTTACCTCTCTGTCTGTATGTATTACCCAGTATTGTTTTAGTATTGTTTGTTCCCAATTGTAAAGTGCTACGGAATTTGCTGACGCTATATAAATAAATGTTGATGAATACTAGCCAGTGATATATCACTTAATCCAGGTCCCCCTCACATCTTCCATATTCACACATATTTCACAACACTACCGTAATCCAGCAAACCTCAAACACACCACCTTCCTCCTCTCTCTTCCAAAGTCCTTTAAATGTGCCCTTTAGAATGCACACTCTGTAGCAACCTTATGTCAGGCGCCGTCCGCACGGCCGCCCGACTGTGTGATCATTTCCGGATTCCCCCTGCCATCCACTTCCCCCGCTGTATGACGCGCCCCGTTGCTAGGCAACGGGACGCTATGTATTCCCGGCGGCAGGCATGACAGCGCTCAGCGCTGAAGCTGATTGGATCCTCACATTATTTAAACCCCTTCCTGTCCTCTAGTCAGTGCCAGAGTATCAGGTCTTCCTGCCTCCAGCGTTTCTGTGTACCAGTTGCTATATTGTTCCTGACCTTCCTCGTGCTGCCTGTGACCCTTTTGACCCGGACCGTTTGACCACCCCTATCTGGATTCTGCCTTTGTACTGCGCTCCCTGAAGATTACCGACTCGGCTTGCCTCACCATTCTTCTGGATTTCCCTTTTGTACCTCCTCTACCTGAACGTTGCTGAACCGGCCTGTCTGACACCCCCTTGTATCTCGCTGTGGACTCTAGGAAGGACCGCGACCTGCGTGTCCCTGCAGCGGAGTCCATACTTCCTTGCGGGGGTTCCTGGTGAATACCAGGGGCACGTTAGACTCCGCGCCTTCCTCTGAGTTACGCCAACAACAGCAGGTACCTTCTACCAGTCATACACCCACTACAGTCGTGACAGTATACTCTGGCCATGACAACGGAGGGGTCTGGTGAACCGTCTGCTCGTGACCTACTTCTGCATTTGGCCCAACGAGTGGAGCAACAAGAAGCAGCCCAAGCGCATCTTCTACAATGTGTCCAAGGGATTGCTACCCGCTTCGATACATTTCAGAATGCTGCACCCGCTACACCAGCCATAACCTCTGCGGCGTCCACAGCATCCAGTGTGGTTACGGTCTCTACAGCGGCCTCCGGTGTACGCATCCCGACACCCGAAAAGTTTGACGGTGATCCCAAGAAGTGCAGGGGCTTTCTGAACCAATGTGCCATCCAATTTGAGTGCAACCCAGGGGCCTTTTCTTCAGAACGCACCAAAGTAGCTTTTCTCATCTCCCTCCTCAGTGGTCAAGCCCTTGCCTGGGCCTCACCTTTATGGGAACAAGGGGGTCCACTTCTTCATAACTCCAACTCTTTCATTGAAGCTTTCAGGAAAGTCTTCGATGATCCCGGAAGAGTTGCTTCTGCAGCTACCAGCTTGTTAAACCTCCGCCAAGGTGACCTGTCCGTGGGGCAATACGCAGTTCAATTCCGAACCCTGGCTTCCGAGTTAAAATGGAATAACGAAGCACTGGTGGCAACCTTTTGGCAAGGTCTGGTGGACCGGATTAAGGATGAGTTAATTTCCAGAGAACTCCCGGCTGAGTTAGATTCTCTCATCTCCATGTGCATCAAGGTGGATTTGCGTTACCAAGAGCGCACGCAGGAACGCTCTCCTGGCAAACGGTTCATACCACGGCTAGCACCCCAGTTCCAAAATCCCATCCTGCCAGTGGACGAACCAATGCAAGTAGGACGCTCTAAATTATCCCTTGAAGAGAGGGAGAGACGCTTCAAACAACGCCTGTGTCTGTATTGTGGAGATCCGGGACACCTGCTAAGAGTTTGTCCCAAGAAACCGGGAAACTCTTCCTCCTAAACGGTGGCGGGGAGGCCGTTTTAGGGGAATCCACAGTTGCTCCCTATGCTAAAGAAAATTCTCCAGAATTTCAGATGGCTGTCATCCTGAGCACCCCTAAGGGTACCTTTTCCACCACGGCCTTTGTGGACTCCGGCTCCTCCGGGAACTTCATTTCGGCGGATCTAGCTTCGCAGCTCCAAATACCTCTGAACCCATTGCCCCAACCGTTATCTCTGACGGCAGTCGACGGAAGTCGTGTCACTCACGGCTCCATCTCCTCCGTGACTTCTCCTGTTCGGTTGAGGGTAGGAGTACTTCACAGCGAAATGATCCAACTTTTGGTGTTGCCGAGGTCCATTAATCCCCTCATCTTGGGGCTACCATGGCTGAGAAGACATTCTCCTCAGATGGATTGGGACCACGCTCAAGTTATGTCATGGGGTGAAGGATGTCGCTTTGAATGTCTGTCTAGAGTCTTGCCTCCTAAATGTCAAGTAATGGCTCAGTCCGAGCTAACCCACCTTCCTGAGGCCTATATGGAATTCCAGGATGTATTCAGTAAAGTGGAAGCGGAGATCTTGCCTCCTCATCGTCCCTGGGATTGCGCTATTGTTTTATCTCCTGACCAACCCATCCCCAAAGGGCGGACCTACCCTTTATCTCGTCCAGAGACGTCAGCCATGTCTCAATATATTTCAGAAAACCTGAAACGGGGATTTATCCGCAAATCTACTTCCCCAGCGGGTGCAGGTTTTTTTTTTGTTAAGAAGAAGGATGGGTCTCTTCGGCCTTGTATTGATTATCGTCCTCTCAACCGCATCACTGTCAAAAATCGATATCCACTACCTCTCATCTCCGACCTCTTTGACAAACTCAGTGGATCTCAAATCTTTTCCAAATTAGATCTCCGTGGGGCCTATAATTTAATTCGCATCAAGGAGGGAGACGAATGGAAAACGGCCTTTAACACCAGAGATGGACATTTCGAGTACCTGGTGATGCCCTTCGGCCTCTGCAACGCCCCAGCCATCTTCCAAACCTTCGTTAACGATATCTTTCATGACCTGTTATACACTTCTGTGGTAGTATATCTAGACGATATATTAATATTTTCTAAAGATCTGAAGACTCATCGGGAACAAGTAAAGGAGGTCTTACGTAGACTTCGGAAACACCACCTCTATTGCAAGCTGGAGAAATGTGTGTTTGAGATTAGTCAGGTATCTTTTCTTGGTTTCATCGTGTCGAGTCAAGGTCTTTGTATGGATCCCACCAAGGTTTCAGCTATTCTGGACTGGCCTCAGCCACAAGGCCTTAAAGCCATTCAAAGGTTCATCGGCTTTGCAAACTATTATCGCCAATTTATTCAGGGATTCTCCACCATTATAGCCCCCATTACAGCGTTAACCAGGAAGACTGCCAACCCTAGGGTCTGGTCTTCGGAGGCCATGTCTGCCTTCATAACGTTAAAGAAAGCATTCTCTTCAGCCCCAGTTCTGTCCCAGCCAGATCAAGAACGACCTTTCTTCCTAGAGGTAGATGCATCCTCAGTAGGCATTGGGGCGGTGCTTTTTCAAGAGTCTCCGGCTGGCTCACACAACCCGTGTGGGTTTTTCTCCAGACGATTTCTTCCAAGCGAATGTAATTATGGAATAGGGGACAAGGAATTACTGGCCATCAAGGCGGCTCTGGAGGAGTGGCGACATCTGTTGGAGGGGGCTATATTTCCTGTTACTGTGTTTACCGACCATCGGAATCTAGTGTTCATTCAAGAGGCTCGTTGCCTTAATCCTCGGCAAGCCCGCTGGGCATCCTTCTTTGCTCGATTTGACATGAAACTCACATTCTGCCCGGGAGCCAAGAATGGACGTGCCGATGCATTATCTCGCTCATTTGACGATTCCGATCGTTTAAGACCATTGGTTCCGCAGCATATTATTGATCCTTCTAATATCGTAGCCCTTACTAGGACCAAAACGTCCTCTCCTCCTCCAGGCCGGTCATTTGTGGAACCCCATCTCCGGTTCAAGACCCTGCAGTGGGCTCATTCATCCCGCATTGCCGGCCATGCTGGAATAAAGAAGACAACATCGCTGCTTTGCCGACGCTTCTGGTGGCCTAATGTACGTGCCGATATTGAGAGATTTATTGCTTCCTGCACTACTTGTGCTCAACACAAAACTTGTAGAAGAGTCCCGGCAGGCCTTCTTCGTCCACTTCCTATCCCCGATGCCCCTTGGGAAAGTGTGGCCATGGATTTTATCACAGACCTACCCCTCAGTGCAGGGTTTACCACTATCTGGGTGGTTATTGATCGATTTTCGAAGATGGCACATTTTATCCCTCTAACTGGACTGCCCACGGCCAGTCGTCTGGCAGATATCTTTATCAAGGAGATATTCAGACTACATGGGTGCCCGAAGGAGATCATTTCGGACCGCGGAGTCCAATTTACATCCCAGTTTTGGAGAACCTTTTGTAAAAGAGTAAACATAGAATTGAAATTCTCTTCGGGATACCATCCGCAAACCAACGGACAGACGGAGCGAATCAATCAGGATCTCGAGACATTCCTCCGCTGTTTTACCTCCGACAACCAGAATAAATGGTCTCAATTCCTTCCTTGGGCGGAGTTCTCCCATAATCAACACATTCATGAGTCGACCGGATTCTCTCCGTTCTTTATTGTATACGGAAGTCATCCTGTGTTTCCGGATCCTTTTCCAGTATCCTCTTCACCGGTTCCAGCCGTAGATACTCTTTATCGGGAATTTTCTCTCATTTGGGCTAAGACTAAGACGGCTTTACTCAAGGCTACTCAGCATCACAAGATCTTTGCAGATCGTCATCGGAGGGCCACTCATCTCTTAAAGGTGGGAGACCAGGTATGGCTATCCACCCGGGACCTAAGACTCAAGGTTCCTTCTATGAAGATGGCTCCTCGATTTATTGGCCCGTACACCATCATGCAAGTCATTAATCCTGTATGCTTCAAATTGAAACTTCCTCCTTCTCTGAGATGTCATAATACTTTTCACGTCTCATTACTACGACCACTGGTACTCAATAAATTCTATCGACCTCCCGGTCGTCCCCCACCAATACAAACCTCTTATGGAACTGAATTCGAAGTCAGTCGGATCTTGGCCTCTCGCATTCTTCGTGGCAAACAGCAATTTCTGGTCCATTGGAAAGGATTTGGCCCAGAGGAGAGATCATGGGTGGACAAGCAGGACCTTCACGCTCCTAGAATTCTTAAAGAGTTCCTTCAAACAGGAGGAGGAAGAGGAGGGTATACTGTCAGGCGCCGTCCGCACGGCCGCCCGACTGTGTGATCATTTCCGGATTCCCCCTGCCATCCACTTCCCCCGCTGTATGACGCGCCCCGTTGCTAGGCAACGGGACGCTATGTATTCCCGGCGGCAGGCATGACAGCGCTCAGCGCTGAAGCTGATTGGATCCTCACATTATTTAAACCCCTTCCTGTCCTCTAGTCAGTGCCAGAGTATCAGGTCTTCCTGCCTCCAGCGTTTCTGTGTACCAGTTGCTATATTGTTCCTGACCTTCCTCGTGCTGCCTGTGACCCTTTTGACCCGGACCGTTTGACCACCCCTATCTGGATTCTGCCTTTGTACTGCGCTCCCTGAAGATTACCGACTCGGCTTGCCTCACCATTCTTCTGGATTTCCCTTTTGTACCTCCTCTACCTGAATGTTGCTGAACCGGCCTGTCTGACACCCCCTTGTATCTCGCTGTGGACTCTAGGAAGGACCGCGACCTGCGTGTCCCTGCAGCGGAGTCCATACTTCCTTGCGGGGGTTCCTGGTGAATACCAGGGGCACGTTAGACTCCGCGCCTTCCTCTGAGTTACGCCAACAACAGCAGGTACCTTCTACCAGTCATACACCCACTACAGTCGTGACACCTTAACTCCATATACGACCTCTTCCTCTCAAACGACCTCAACCTTCTGACAATAATATAAACATTGCTCACGCAATCAGACACTGCTTTACCTGCAGCCCTTGCATATGGTGGCCTTCATTTCACCCACAGCCCAAGACCTGGAGGCAGACAGGGAAGTGAAGTTGGACTACTTCTCTCCCCACAGTTTTTACCAAATGTCCCATTACTAACATTCACTTCTTTTCAAGCACATGCTCAGATTCAGATTTTTAATCCATTCTCTTAGTGTTGCTGCAATCTATCTCTCCCCTGGACCACACCAACACTTTCTTGAAGATTTCTCTGCATGTCTCCCTCACTTCTTATCTTCCAACATTCCCACCATCATCATTGGTGATTTAAACATCCCCATTACTAATCCACATTCCAATGCTGCCTCCAAACTACTCTCTCTAACCTCCTTCCTTGGCCTCTTAGACTATGCTCAGTTTCTGATTTCCTTAATACTCCTTCCCCCCACTCGGATCATCAACATATCAGCTAAATGCTTACCCACAGTACTTTAACCTCTCTGCTATCAAACTCTACAAGCCTTCTCATACCCGGAGAAATCTTAACTCTATTAATCTTCAACAGTTTTTTACCTCTCTGCAACAACTTCTCTCCCCAGTCTCTACAATCTTCTCCCCTGATATGTCAGTACTTCATTTTAATCAAACCCTAGCAAAAGCCCTTGATCAAGTGGCTCCAGCAAATATTCATACTCCGTGTCTACTTCGATTTCAGCTGTGGCACATTAACGTAACACAAAATCTTCAAAAACGTTCTCGTAAAGTAGTGTGTCATTGGCATAAATTTTGTACCTCTATTGATTTCCTCACATATACTGCCATTTACCACTCCTATCAAAATGCTCTGGACACTGCTAAAGAAACATATTTCCAATCTCTCATCTCTGCTCATGCTTCTAACCCCAAATGTCTCTTTTACACATTTAAATCTCTTCTCAACCCTCCCAACATCAAACCCTCCTATTACAGTGCCCAGGATCTTGCTTCCTACTTCAAGTACAAGATTGATAAGATCAAACTAGAAATGGTATAATCTTCCTCAACAAGCAATCGACTCAATTCCTTGCCAGCACCCTCTGACATTCTCTCTTCATTTGATCCCACAAATGAAGATGAAGTATCTACCCTCTTCTTATCTTCCTAGTCTACCTCCTGTCATCCTGGTCCTATTGTCTCACAAATTAGTAGATCCCTATCATCTTTGCTCATTCCACCTCTAACTAAAATCTCTTATCTCTCTCTCTCTCTACTGGTAACTTTTCTTCATTATTCAAGCACACAGTTAATGCTCCTTTTTCTGAAAAAACAAAGTTCAGACCTAAATTCCCTCTCAAATTACTGTCCCATTTCCCAGCTCCCATTCCCTCCAAGCTTCTCAAGAGAATTGCCTATAATCACCTCAAACACTTTCTTATAGCAAACAACCCATTGGATTCTATTCAGTTAGGCTTTTGCTCTCAACACTCCACAGAGACTGTGCTGACCAAGGTTGTCAATGATTTGATCACAGCTAAAACTAAAGGCCATTACTCTTTTTTAAGTCTCCTGGTTCTTTCAACTGCATTTGACACTGTTGACCACTCTCTTCTTATACAAACCAAATACTGAAGAGAGAAAGATTCTATCGCACTAGTTGTCATCTGAAAAAATAACCCCAATAAATGTATAATCTTGTTTGTATATTAACCTGGGGGTGCCACCTAAACTTGATTACTAGTATTATAGAAGAAGAAAAAGAAAGTTATATTGTAGGTGCACTAATGTTTTCAGATGATTATGTTTAATTTTAAGATATAACTTTTATTCAGTGTTAATTAAAATTTAGCGAAATATAGGTTAAAAAGAATAAAAATACTCGCTATCTGTTTGATTATTCTCTATTGGTATTAGGACTTATGCTGATAAGGGTAGTGATCATAGCAATATTTATTATAGCAAATGTGCTTATTTATTTATAGCCACTCCTTGCTAACATTTTCCTGATATAAGATTAGGCTGTGGTGTTGCTAATCAATGACATGTTGTATACTAAGCAGTAGTAGCGATAGTGGTAGCGTAGCGGTAATAATTTTAATCAATGTATTGATTGTTTATAGCCGTTTTTTGCTAACATACTTCTGGTGTACAGTGAGGCTATAATATTGCTTAGTCAATGCCAAATTAATTACTAAGTAAATAAGATCTACTAGTCTTTATGGAGGTATATGTTAGAGGGAGTGAATTGCTAGCTACCTACAGATACCTCCGAACTAACTCTGGGTATATCGGGGTATGCTTTCAGCTGCCAATATAAGAGATATCAGCTTAACAGACAGCGAGGACGCCGACGCGCGTTTCGCTAGAGTCTGCTTTGTCCAAGGCAAATATTGCTATGATCACTACCCTTATCAGCATAAGTCCTAATACCAATAGAGAATAATCAAACAGATAGCGAGTATTTTTATTCTTTTTAACCTATATTTCGCTAAATTTTAATTAACACTGAATAAAAGTTATATCTTAAAATTAAACATAATCATCTGAAAACATTAGTGCACCTACAATATAACTTTCTTTTTCTTCTTCTATAATACAAACCAAATACTATAAGCTCCATTGAATTTCAGTATCATCTCTATGCAGATTATACACAAATTTATCTATCCTCTCCAGATCTCTTGCTATCTTGTCCCACGTTAATAATATTTCCACCCAAAAACAGAAGTTACCTACCTGATATTTGTATTTCTATTGACAACATGACTATAAATCCCACTCCACAAGCTCGCTGCCTAGGTGTAATCCTTGACTCACAACTATCCTTTGTTCCCCACATCCACTCTATATTTAAATCATGCTGCAAACATCTAAAAAAAATTTGCAGAATACGCACATATTTCATATAAGACCCTGTAAAAATTTTAATTCATGTACTAATCATCTCCCGCCTTGACTATTGCAATTCCCTCCTTACTGGCCCAGCTGTCCCAGGAACTTCTAAACATTCTCATCCTGTTGCTGGGCAATGGGATGTGATTCTCTTGTTCGCGTTGGTGGTCAGTGACATCACTGACCACTGGATCTTTAATTAGGAGCCTTATATAAGGAGGTGTAGGGTGCCACAATAGAGTATTCGGTCCATTCTAGCTCCAGCTCTTTTACCAGTCCCAGCTTCTGAGTTCTGCTTCTGTTCCAGTTGGCTTGACTTCACTGTTGTGACCTTGGTTTGGCTCCTGACCATGACCGTAACTAGGGCGCAACGCTTAAGCGGGGCGCAATTTAGGAATATTTTAGGTTAATTTGGTTAAAATTCAGAGCTAGGGGGCGGCGTTTGTCTTTCTCGTCCCAGGCGCTAGAATTCTAAGTTACGGCTCTGCTCCTGACTTCTCCCTTTGCCACTGGTAAACAGGCTCCATCCACTATTTGTTCTTGGTTTCATGACTACTGGTCTTCCCCAAATCAGACTCTCACCATTATGATCTATGATTGCAAATCGTTCTACCACGGCTGAGTCACGCTGAATCCAATATCAAAAACTTCTACTAACATACAAGGCCATCAACAAAACTGCACCAACATATATCTCTTCTCTTGTCTGAAAATATATACCAACTCGACACCTCCATTCTACACAAGATCTGCGTCTCTCATCCACTCTCATTGCATGCTCTTATTTCCGGTTATATGATTTTATTTGGGCTGCACCCACGTCGTGGAATTCTTTCCTCTAGTCTACAAACCTTAAAGCATTCTCTGAAAACCCACCTCTTCAGATAAGCTTATAGTATTCCTCAACCACCCTCTTAACCACCCTAGGTTACCTTTTTACCACCCCTTACACCGTTTACACAGGACAACAGCCCTCTGACCCCCTGAGCAACGTTGCTGTGTGAATGGATCCTATAGTCCACTAAGCACTTTTTAACTCTGCATTCTGGGTAGACCAATATGCAATATGTAGCACTTGACCTCATGTATTACACTCCACGGGACAATGGAACTTTAAGCTTGCGAGCAGGGATTTCTTACCTCTATCTGTATTGCCCAGTATTGTTTTATTAGTTTGTTTCCAATTGTAAAGCACAATGGAATTTGCTGGTGCTGTATAAATACATGTTGATGATGATTAAACACTTCATCCAATTTCCAATTAAGGAATCCGTAAGGATTTTTTCTCCACAGCAAGGATAAATTGGCAGCTGTCTTGCTGGGGTTTTGTATTGCTTTCTCTGGATCAACAAAGCTAATCTATATAGGAATCGGTTGATTGACTTGTGTTTTTCATATATCAAATGCTAATTGTAACCAACTATGTTATAGGTGGGGAAAAACAACTTACTTTTTAGCTGACGACAGTCAATGATACAGATATTTGTAGCTCATAAAATGATATAGATATTATAACAGGATCTCTTCTAACATTGTTTTGTAGCGGTCACGATCTTGTAAGGTATAATTCTATTAATCTGAAATAAAAAGGTAGTTTATTTATGAACATTTTAATCAACTCCAACCAGTCTTTTTTATTTTTTATTTTATTGAAAGCCCGGGAACAGTGCTTTCGTGCCCTAATAAACGGAAAAAAGTGCTTCCGTGCCCTAATAAACGGAAAAAAGTGCGAAACTCTAAAAACGTGTACTAGGGTGCGGTTCATGGCCCTCCTCAAAAAAGGATAGGCCCTAGACCCCGACCCCCGGATCCATAAGGACCGTTAGGGGGCAAGGGTCTTCAGACCCCCCTTCGGCCCTGGGATCCACCGAGGCTTCACCCAGGGCTCGACAACTAGCTCACCCCCGGAAGGATGAGCCAACAATGGGGTTCAGGGGGGCAGGAACCAAAAAGCCACACAACCCCCCCTAGATATTAGGGGACACAGCCCAAAAGGGCCTACCCGCACCCCTAAAAATCTGTGAAGCAATCAACATAAAAGTGAAAGTGACAAACAAGGAGTGTCATAAATAAAAATAATAAAGTTCCGAGTGGTTACGACTCCAACCAGTCTTGCTTCATCTGAGGACAAGCAGCTAATTATGTGAAAGGGGTCATTAAACCTCCTGCATCACACTCGTGTTAATAGCATTTAGTCTTCCTATGGGTGATACCAGAAATGCTGACTTCCCAGTTACCTCGCCTATTATTATTTTTAAGTTTAAACAATAGGCACAAAAATTCCAACAATAACAGCACTACGTGTGAGGATAAATTAAATAAATATATATATATATATATATATATATATATATATATATATATATATATATATATATATATAAAATAAGTTTTAAAATGACTAAATTAAAGTACCAGCACAACACTGGCTTAAACAAAGTATTTTAATAGACAGCATATAAAAAATTATAAAACATCAAAACCAAATCAATATACAAAATATTTGGTACTAGTGGAGAAAGAATATCAAAGCTAATATTTTAAATTGTATTCACAAAATATAAAACATGAACAATGTAACCAACTAAACAATAGTTGGGTATTGTCCATATCTACCAAAGATGAAACGGCTGATATAAATACAAATATGATACTAAGTTTACCAACATGTTAGATGGGTGAATCTTCATATATTTACAGAAATGTATTTTACATAAGCAGTTTCTGTTATATTATTTATAAAATTGACAACCATTGATCCTTTTGAATTGGTTACTGTCATCAATTGACACACATGGGATATTAGCACCAAGCATTTTATGCAACCTGGATCAGATCCACAGATTACTGCTCTCCTGTTATTATCACTGGTTATTTAAGGGCTCATTTAGTAACATCGCATTTAGGTTCACAATCTGCGTTTTACCAAAGCAACCAAAGAGACACTTGCTTTTATTGTCGGACGTGCACCGGACTGATGAGGACTGATTCAGAGTGAGACATATGCAGGAGAGGGCTGAAATTTTTTTGCTTGGGGGCAAGACTTGACTCAACACCCTATTAGGAACATTTTAAAGGGGAAAATGCAGGTGACTCAGCCCAAGGTAGCCCACTATGGGACCGGCCCAGAGGCCAGATGCCCCCTGCCCAGCCTACCCCTGGATGTATGCCCGTTTACATTGTATATGTTTTTTTGCTTTTTGCACTGTGTGTGCTCAGAAAGTGAACATATGCAACTGCGGATATTCAGTACTGGAACTTTTTGCCACCTACGATTCCTTACACTTCAAGAGGGGAGGGAATGGGGGTTCTCATGTAGGAAATGTACATTAACAGAGTTATCCAGCAATTGTGTACTGATTCAGACTGGGACGTAGTCACAGATGCGGCTGAAAAATTGGTTTTATTTGCGGGTGGTCGGGGCATTAGAGTTTTGAGATTTATTTTTTTTTGTACACAAATCGGAAAGTAACGTAGGCTGAGTATGATGCTGGACAAGTATCAGGAAGACATGAAAATGTCTGGTTGGAGTGGTGACTAAAAGGCTAAAATGACATAGTTATGTAAAATAATCGGCTCCTGTTGTCTGCAGAAACTACACTAAAAATATTAAGATGAAAAAAAATTGTACAAAAAGTGATAATTTATGTCATTGGCAGTGGTGGAAGTGGGGTGTATACGGGGGTGTATACGGGGGTGTATACAGGGGTGTATACGGGGGTGTATACGGGGGTGTATACGGGGGTACGCCATACTGCCACTTCTCCTACTGCCTTCATTGTAAAACTATCAAATTCCATTTCCAGTTCCGTTTTTCATACCGTCACGTCTAAATTTCCACTTCGACCACTGGTCATCGGTGGATATATCACAAAAGTAATATTCTTGTTGTATTTTTGTTATTATGGTATGTACTACGCTTTCTCAACAAATACTTTGTCTGAATTCGGTGGTATGACGTCAGTATTTCACACAGAACTGTAGAAACGTGTATTCATGGGGTGATGAAATTACCTGGAAAAAATACTGCAATTAGAAATCAGTATAAGCACGTATTAGCCCTTATACTGAGTTGGACTCATGTTGGGCATAATTTACTCTAAAGAAAGCCACCCATAAAAATAGCGTATTTATACCCACGTACTGAGTCTGTGGCATTTTAAGTATCCAGCTCTATGCCTGTAGCATATGTGCCAGGTTTACATCAGGCGTACATGCATGTATCTACACAAGCACACAACCAGCTCAGAAGCCCAAGAAAAAGGTTGTTAACATTTGTTTTAATAACAAAAAACTCCTACTAGGCTCGATATTTTTTTCTAATTTGCAATCAGCCAATCAGAAACGACTAGTTAGTGCTAGTGACTGTCATCATGTATTTGCGCTTCCCTTTTAGCAAGTGTATAAGATATCACTCCTGATAGGTTTATATTCATCTCGGGGCTGGTCTATGCCTATGTTAGATCGGGGCTTTCCTCCCCCAGTCGACCTCTCTAGTAGTAAGGAGACTCGTGTCAGATGAGCACAACTCTGGTTGCGCCTATATGCATACACTATCTTTATGGGCATGCACAATGCAAATTTTTGTCATTTATGCTACGCAAATAGGCGTACGTTCAACTCCGATCAGGCCCAGAGTGATTTAACAGCCCCAATGTTGGTTTTTCAGGACATGTTATTTTGTCCATGTGCTAAACAACATGGAAATGCTGAAAAATCATGGTCCATGGTTAAAATGGGAGATTTTGAATGTATGTATATGTGTTTTTGTGTGTCATTATCTATCCCCAGTACCTCGACATAGTCCCTCACTGCATGCTGTCTTTATCCAAAATAGTACATAAAAATAATTCCGCTCTAGTTGAGCCCATCATTAAATGTGTAAATAATTATTAATATGTAAAATGAAGAAAAAAGAGTGGCACATTGTCAACCATGCATCTCTGCCGCCTTAGGCTCAGGTCCATGAAGCTTTTCCACAAACCCAATGGAGCAGGGATGTGGTAGTAGGTGTGTAGCAGCATTTCTCTGCTCGTTTCACATGAGATTTTGTTTTTTGTTAAATTATTTGTTTACATATTGTAAATATTTAATCCTGGGTTGAATCAGGACTGATTGATTTGCAAATTTCTTATTTCTTATTTATGGGACTCAGTCAGAGTTGATACCATATAGTGCTATGGCAGAAGAGGGCTTTATGGGAATCACAGAAAAAAGAGGTCTAAACTCTAAATATGGGCCTGTGTTGTGACACTGTCCTCGGGGATTCCACAGTGATCTTCTGTTTTGATGAAAACACAAATCGAATCTGTTTTCAGTCTTTTTGTTGTAGAGCAAACACAGTGGCACAGTGATTAGCATCGCTGCCTCAAAGCACTAGAATCATGAGTTTGACTCAGACCAGGGCCCTAATTGTATGGAGTTTGTATGTTCTCCTCATGTTTGCATCAGTGTGCTCTGGTTTCCTCTCACAGTCCAAAAACATACTGGTATGTTAATTGGTGAATTTACTGTGATGAGGGAGTGGGGGAAGGCATGTACTGTGATGTGGGTGAGGAGGCATGTACGGCAAAGAGGGAGGAGGCATGTTTGGGGAGGGAGGGGGGGGGGTGCCAGATTAATTAGTGTGAGCCCCACAGTTTCTGATGGCAGCCCTGTGTCTTACTATCTATTATCACAGGATTACAGGTGTCACTCTGGGTCAGGCTTAATTGGCTACCCTATCTCTAATTTGCATGAATGCAGTAAAACTATCACATTACATTCCCGTACATTCCCATTACAGTTTTCATGCCGCCAGTTCTACATTTACATTCCACCACTTTCTAAATATCCACTTGTGTTTACCTGAATATAATTTTACTTACCATCCCACAAAAAAACATAATTTTGAATAAAATAATTGCCATTTGTAACACCAAAAAGTTATAAGCTGTACAATAAAATTAAAATAATATTTTGAAAACAGAAATCATGCCCACTCCCTTCACATCTCTAGGTAAATGACCTGCCAACTATGTTCATGATGGAGTTTGTAATGAACAGTGACTGCATTTTAAATGGAAGGCGTCAGATGAGCCTCTCGATGATTTCTGGATACATTTACGATATGTGGGATCACTCATGGATCACATCAATAATTCAAGACAACTGTCCAGCTTCTACTTACAGTGAATGAGATTGCCCCAGATCCAGGGCCGGATTTACCACTATGCAACCTAGGCACTTGCCTAGGGCCCAGCGGTCCCCAGAGGGCCCTCCCAGGGCTGGCGGTGAGACCAACCTTTACAAATAGGCCACTACTTATGGGACAGTGCTATGTGCTTGCCCCCCTGGGCTAAAGTCTGCCAGCCAGGCCCTGAATAAGGCTATATGTTATGCCAAAAACTATAGTGCTATGGATTTTTTCAGGGAGAGGGCCCCAAACCAGTATCTTGCCAAGGGCCCCATGAGGTCTAAATCTGGCTCTGCCCAGTTCCCCTTCAGCATCTAGTGTCCCTGTGACCAAAGACTAATCAAGTATGATATATCAAATATTTGATCTCTTGTTCCTCCCTCCTAGTACACACTACAGATACTGGGCTATACTGTTACAGGCAATAGCAGGTTTTAAATGCTTCCAGAATTAAGGAAGTGTCAATTTCATTGGTATATCCCTGTAATTATATTGCACCTGTCATTCCTACTTTGGTAAAGGCAAGGGGAGAGGAATATTGGCAAAGCGAACCTCCCTCTAGACCAGAAATACTAAAGGCCTGAGTCATTAAGGAGAGCAAAGCAAGAAAAATGAGTAACTTTGCACCTCGGCAAAACCATGTTGCATTGGAGGGGGGAGCAAATTTAAAATGTGGGGACAGATTTATAGTTGGGGTAGGGCGTGTTTTAGATCAACCTTAAATTTCGGTGTGAAAATAATGTTATCCAGTATTTGTGTGCTACCTGACAAAAGTCAGTATTTTATTTATGTGCAAATGTGCTAATAAACTAATTTGCATCCCTTGCATTGTAACATGGTTTTGTCCAGGATCAAATTTACTCCTCTTTGTTTTTTTGCCTTGCTCACCTTAATGACTTGGCCCTAAGTGTTTGATTTTAATTATTGAAAAAAAAACATTTTAAAAAAGGTTTCCCAACTTTTGGCAGCCACTATGTATATGCCCCATAGAGTAGTAGATGAGGGGAACCTTCTCCATTGCCTTCAGCAGTGGCTGGACCACATTGTTTACATGCAAGCAGCATACACATCTCACAATAGAGCTGAATAGAGCTCTGAGTAGACAAGTGAGACTGGGGTCCTGAAAAATGGGGACAACTGCATAAAGTGGTGGGATTGTCCCCTTTAAGCATTGCACAACAATTCTATAGCTGGTTTATACTGGGGTGAAGCACGTCCGTAAAATAACTATAAGAATTACACCTACTAATGTAGTGTTAATTAGCTCCTCCACATAAGACCAGTTTTATAATTATGAGAAGTGTTGGCAATAACATGGCTATGTAGATTTATATCTCTGAGTTAATTTCCTACCCAGAATCCTTCTCTCCAGCTTGTTCTGCCCGTTATGGCTCCCTAAATACTTTTAAAACTCTTCATCAAAAATGCTTCTCCTACATTGAGGGGAAAAATTCGAAGGATTAAATAATCCCCTTGCATAGCTCATCACAGACAGCCTTGTGCCATCAGATATTCATGCATTCAGCTTTAATGATGGTTTTCACTTTTTCAGGGTAAAACAAAGTTTGACATCATGCAATTGAATATAACAGGGGTGTGGGCCTGATTCATTAAGGAACGTAAATGCTGATATATGCTGTATTTTGTGTAAAATCGCTCTGCACATGCCAAGAACCAGACTATACCCCAGTGAACACAGCAGCAGCATCAAATTCATCTTTAAATGACCCTGACTATAGCCTACAGTTTCATGGGCAGAACGGGGAGGGGAATGGGCATATACACGTAGTCAATGTACAGTAAGGGCGTGCCAAGCTTGAGCGCACACAGCAACGTTCAAAACAAACTTTAGGCATCTCAAAGGTACGTGCGTGTTTTTCTGTCGTATCAGTTGCACCAGATAAAAGTCAGGTGTAAGTGCCAATTACTAGTGATGATGATCGCATACTAGAAGATGTGTTTGCAATCAAGAGCAACTGTAAAAATGCATTTTATGTATAGTAGTCCTGATACATGTATTTTGAGGGGAAAACACTACAAAATCACTTTGTGTATGCCCAGAATCGGGAGATATGGCTGTGAAAGCATCCCTGTTCCGTGTGTTTGCGAGCGCAAATATAACTTACTACAGCGTCCCACCTTAGGAGCGAAAGGGGGTGTGGAAGGGGCAGTCACCTGTAAGGAATACATAATGAAGGCGCTTACCTGCACATACGAGCGTTTATACTCTAGCGCACGCAGAAATGTACATATCTTCAGACGGAAAGCATGCGCCACCTAGGGGTCTAGTCTAAGTCACTGCTGACAGCTCTAAACAAATACAGCTTGATACCCACGTCATGTCATCATCTAATGCAAGTCTGAACCCAGCATACACCTGTATACACTCATCACATTATACATCACTATATATGACCCATGGAGGGAGATTACTATTGTGGCATTTTGTGAAGCGGTTGTGAGATTTATAAGAGCGATTGATTGTTTTTGGAGACCTTCCCATTGTTCAGAGGTATATTTATTTTATATGTGTTTGCCATGCACTGCATACTAATGTGAATGGTTTAAATTGTATTTGTTGCAAATTGTGTGTTCATACATTTATACCATAGCAATGTGCCACATTACCAATGCTTCTCTTTTTTAAAATGTTATGTGCCTGTTGAATACTTTTTCACCTGCTTGGGTACATTGACAATGTGTTGTTTTTTACAAGCAATATGTGTTATCCACCTATATTAATGTAAGTATTTGTTACAATCTGTTATAAATGTCACTTTTAAAGACCATTAGATAAAAAAAAAATAGACACTTGGTTTTGTGCATTATCAAACAAGTGTATTAATCAAACAAATATCCAAAACCACACATCATCCAAAAACAAAATCACAAAATAAAATATTAATTTTCTAAGCGGGTAGGCCCTTGGATGCACGGTAGTCTGTTTTAGGACCTTCTGGTAACCCGTGATGTGGAAGGCAACAGTGTGGAAGAAGCAGAAGTCATTGGGGCAGCAGAGAGTGAGGGTGTGAGAGACAATGTATGTGTCAAAGTGGCTGGGAGTTGTGCAGAAGTGGGTGGAAGGTGTGCCAAGGGGGGTGGGAGTGTGCTGAGGAGGCTGAGGGGTAGTCATTGGGGGCTAGCGGGAAGTCAAATGTGGCTGGGGGGGAGAGGGGGCTAGGGCGTATGCAGAAGTGGCTGGTGGAGTAGCTAGAGGGGGCTGTAGAGTAGCCAAAGGAGGCTAGGAAGTAGGCGGAGGTGCTGGGGGATAGTCAGAGGAGGCTGGTGGGTGGGATAATGTGGTTTGAAAAGAAGAGCCTGGTAGTGCTAAGTTATGTTGTGGCACAATTGGTTGGGGCCAAAAGAATGCATTTGGGTTGGAGAGGGTAATGGAGCAACAATGGAAAAGTGGGGACTATTACCAGGGGAGAATGGTGCTTTATGTTGCATGGGTTCTTGTGTGGGTAAATGAAGATGATGGACAGGAGTGAGGCATTGTGTTACTAGTGAAGGAGAGGAAACGTGATATTTGGCTAGGAAGGTTGGAAGTTGCATATTGGGAAACAAGGTCAGTGAGATGGGAAAGGATATTGTGGGTATCTGTGATTGTGATTCATTGTGGTGAAGGAAGTGTCCAACTATTGCTCAAAGCGGGTGAAGGTAGTGCTCATCTCCTGGGCAATGTTTTGAAGTTGTGCGTTTGATTGGTGAAGGTCATAATAGAATTGAAGGAGTGAATTTTGCCGAATGACCCCTGCTTCTTCCTCCACGTCATGGGCCTCCTCCACCAGTTCCTCCTGCACATTCTCATCCCTCTTCTCACCTGTAAAGAGACGAAAGACAAATTTATGGTTATTCACAAACATATAAAAATGTGCATTATTTTAATCAGTGTCAATTGTTTGCACCCCAGTTTGCTGTGTACCAAGGGTGAAATACTACCTCCAATTTTGTGGTCCAAAAGAAAACCTCACTATATCAACCAGCTATATGATGGGTGTACTGTTATCTATGTATTATTTGGAACTTGATATATGATTTTGACAGTAAATAGTCCTTCATCTTGAACACTGTGGTCTGATTGTACACTAGGATGACTATGTTGCAGAATAAGTGACAAGAGTTTGTTATGTGTATTACAAATTTACCAATAAGCCAGGTAATGTTGGGGGAGGGGGTATTTTGATCAAGCAAAAACATGTAATTCTGTGAAACAATGTATAATTGTTTACACTGAACCTCTGGAAGATAGAGCTTCTAATAGGACTGAGTTGCATCAATGCAGCCCACCTGCTGCACTTCACCAGTGCAGGCCAATGCCGTGGTCTCCAGGGGACTGAGGTCTAATTGTGCTGGAGGACCACTGTCTGTCATCTGAGCATGCTTGTGGTGGTCCCCCAACTTGTCTTTTAGCCGGCGCTTAGTCTTGTCAGCTGTGTGAAATGAAAAAAGATAATAATGTTTCAAATTAGGCAAAGCGCTAATATTTGCTTTGATTTGTTTAATGTATTATAAAAAAGAAATGTATTTGACTTAGGGCAAACATTAACAAAGGGTCATGCTCAGTTTTTAAGTTTCCACAACTAAAGAAAATACAAACTTGAGCAATGAGCCGCCCCCCCCAAAAAATAATTCTAGTTTATATAAATCTTTTAAGTATTTTGAACAATAACCTGACTTGTACTAGGGTTGCAGATAACAATATATAAATTATTTGACTACAAAAAAAAAGGTACCGTATATTGACCTCAGTCACTGTGCAGCTAACGAGCCACGGCATTGCCCATATCTGGCCTTTGGCCGGGTGGTAGAATACAGCTTCTCCACCGCCAGCTGCACAAAAACCTCCACCTCCAGTGTGGTGAATTTGGGCTGCCTCCGCTTTGAACCTAGCATTATCTGGCTGTCTCTATGTAAGTGTGAAACAGAGAACAGCTGACTTATAAAGGTCATGTGTCATATTTATTCCAATAGTCCACCTGACTGCTCTGCCGCTTCCATCTGCAGTGGCAAAGAACTGGGGAGATGACGGTGCCAAGGGAGGAGAAGCAGGAGGCCGAGGAGGAGCAGGAGGTCAAGGAGGCTATTGATTTGGTGAAGGGCCAAAATCAATAGCATCTTGATGTAATAATGTTGGATATTTTGTGAGGTTGGGAGGCCAGCATTAAAGTGTAGAAAGCCTTGATTTCACACATGTAATTTACCCTAGACCAGATGAGAAAAAAAAACCAAACATGCAAATTCTGCATAAAAAACAACCCAATCGCACACTACAAATGATCAAAGCCAAGATTCCTCAGGATTCCCCTTCACCAGCCAATAATAAGCTGCCAGTGCTGGAAAATGTTTTTGATTTCCTGGCATTTAAGGGAAGTCGTGGGGATTAGCAGCGTGGATCATTTAGTTTTGTAGTGTGCAAGTGGGTTGTTTTTTATTAGGTTTTTCTTTGTCAAACAGTTAGTTATGGGCTAACAAAAAGCATAGCGGGAAATCCATATTGAACAAGTCCAAATTTTTCTGGCGAAAGGTAATTTTTTTTTTAGCCCAAATGCACAATGAGGTAAATTTTCTGTGGTACAGTTTTCAAATTTCATTCTCTTATCCCCTTCAAACCAATCATAAATTTGAGAAAAGTTTTTTCACCTATTCCCAAGGTAATGTGACTCCTAGCTGTTGGGCCACTTTATTATTCATGTTTTATTCTATTTTTGGGTTCCTTGTAGATTATTCGTTTATTTTATTCATGAGAATTCTTTTCACATTTTTCCACCTGTTGGGTTCAATTTTTGAGGTGAATCAGGCAAGGAATTATTTTTGTGTTTGTTTATTATATTACTTTTTTTTATCATTGTATTTTTTTTATTACTGCAGATTGTATGTTTTGTACATTTATTTTATGTATCTATTTATAATACTAGCTGTTTATGTTTACAGTGTTTCCGAGGGTCTGAACCCATAACTTGCTTGTTAGCCTCCAAACAATTAGTCGTAGCTCTCTCCATGTTCTCTAACCCAGATTAGAGACCTTTCCTGATTGTCTGCCTTGCTATTTCTTAGCCGGACCACCGGACCTTCATTCAGTCCATGTTGGGTGCTCCTTAGAGCTTTTTGTGTCTGTCTATGGTTTTATTTTTATTTTCCCATTGAATTACATCTGACCACGACAGGATGAAGATGTCAAGAAAGTATTTATTATGGGTGTTATTTTTTTTGTAAAGGTGGACAGCAAAATGTATTATTTAATATATTATGGGGTGTCAGAGCCGCACAAGAATTGCGGACCTCAGAAGCCAGTTTTGTTTGCAGCTTCAAATCGTGTTTTCGAGAATCACCCATAGAAGCTGACTTGGTGCTGAGTACCACTGGCATTTTATAAAATGCAAGGAACAACCATGTGTGTTCACCTTGTCTCTTTGATCATTTGTGCCATATGACTGATTGCCTCATAAAAAAGCAGTCATAGGCACTCCCAGAAAATTTGGCAACAATGCTATCGATGAGAAGAAATGCATCACATACAAGGGGCAATTCAGATAAGAGTGATAGCTCCGTAGTTGGCTTGCACGCTCTTTTACTTTGCAAATTGTGAGCAATTACAGTATGGCTCACATAATAAAAAATTAGAGGTGCTCGGGCTCAGTTTTCTGAAAACCGAGCCCACACGAACTTAACCAGGACTTTCGCTCGGACTCGGAACTGAAAACGAGGCAAAACGTCATTGTTGCATCATTGGATCTAGCGAGTTTTGGATTTTATAAGTTCCACCCTCCAAAGGAGATCCAGCCCCATTGCTCACAAAGAAACAGGGGTAGCAGTGTTCTTGTCACTCTCCAGTCTCCAGTGCCATTGCTCAGAGCCATTGCTCACACAGAAACAGGAGGGGTAGCAGTGTTCTTGTCACTTGACAAAAATTGACTGGAAATTAATGGTATTGAGGTTAATAATAATGTAGGAACAAAAAAAGAGCCAACTTATGTGATTTTAGCATTTTTTAGCAATTTTTTAAAGCAAAAATACAGATCCAAACCAAAACACTTGAGGGCGGTTTTGCCAAAACCAAAACACGAAGTTAATACAGATCAAAAACCAAAAGCAAAACATGGGGGTCAGTGAACATCCCTATAAAATATGCTTAAATATGCAAATTTATGCACTGAGTGCGAATTAAGCATAGACTTGACATAGCTGGAATGAAAATGCTTCTGATTCCAAAAAATTTATTTAGTTTTTTTCTGGTGGTACATAAGTACCACTGCCCCTAATACATGTGGAAATTGAGCAATCTGATAAAAATGCTGCTATATAAGCAAAAGGATTCTTATCCAATGGCATATGTATAAAATGCTTAATCCGCGACAGGAATGTCCAAAGTAGCTGTTTGTGGTACCCGACTGAAAGCAGTCTGTGACATTCCTGCTGCCACAGGTACTGTGGTCTGGAATGATCTAGACCAGGGTTGTCCGCATGTGGCCCAGCACGCCTGTAAATGTGGCCCAGAAGGAGTTTTGGTTGTGGCAAGGGGGCAGCACTGTTAATGGAAAAAAAAATGCTGCAAAAAAAGAAAAAAAAATGCTTACCACGCGGTCACGTCAGCTGGTACTCCGGCTCCCTCCCTTGTCTCCTCCTGCGTGCGGTGCTCGCAGGAGGAGACAAGGGAGGGAGCCGGAGCACAGCACAGAGGAGTCACCCGCGCGAGAAGAACAATCAGCAGCACAGAATTGGAGCAAAGAAGAGAACGGGACAGGAGAACAAACCGATTAAAAGGTAAGTTAAGGGGGATTTTTTTTTATTATTGCAAGGGACGCTGACCAGTGAATAAAAGTCACCTGGTCCTGGAGCATCATGGACCTTATCTCCCTGCTATATACTTCTACTTGTAATACTAATGGGGCATTATATATTATTCTCTTTGGCCCATTATAAGTTGTTATCCCTTAACTAACATAGTGGTGTAATTAGCAAAACAGGTCACAATTTGGGGTCACAGTGATGTATATGTCAGGTACTGCAGGCCTGGTCAGGGCACCCTGATATACAATGCCTGGCTTAAATGCACTTTATTGATATTGCATAGAAACAATACAAAAAGTGATTATAGTATAATAACTAGAGAGGATTTTTTGAACAGGGCGATTGAAAGGTAAGTATAGGGGGATTTGAAAAAAAAAAGTGATATATATATATATATATATATATATATATATATATATATATTATATATCACTTTTTTTCTCATATATATATATATATATATATATATATATATATATATATATATATATATATGTTAACTATGTTTTCTATGGTTTTTTGGATGATCAGCTATCGTTATTGTTAGTGTATCTTATGTGCGGCCCAAACCAACTCGTCGTCTTCCAATGTGGCCCAGGGAAGCTAAAAGGTTGGACACCCCTGCTTTTAGGCCAATTTGCATCATCTGCATAGTCTCCAGGTTGATATAAGGTGGTAGCTAGAACCAGCATATCACCTCTGTATCTGGCATCCAAAGAGGCTCACATGTGACCTGTAGACACACTCCATGGGCCCTAGTTGTCGCAGGGTGACATAAAATGCTATTTGTCAAACAGTGTGCTATATGTCAGAAAAAGGAGAACCAAAAAATAATCAAAAACAGTACTAATAAATAAAGCTGACATTATAAAAACAAAAGCTTAAAGTTAGCTAAAACTTTAAAGGCAAAATAAGTAGGTAAGTCATCACAAAACACATAGGATAAATTGACCAATGAAAAACTACATAAGGTTTGCATGGCTATTGTAATCAGAGACAAATTCTTAAAAATATTACTGGTTGGAATCCTGGCATGTTGTATTTCCATAACACAAAAAAGGATATTAGTTACATGATCTGTAGACTATATCGCCATAAAACTCTTAAATGTCTTCTAAAATCCTTATAATTTTATAGTATGCAATACTGAATTCCCATTATATTTAAAAAGCTTTAATTCTAAGTGGCATTCATATTATATTTTATTTTTTACATTATATTTTTTAAAAAAAATAATAAAAAAAAATATATAATATATTTTTCATGAAATACATTTATCATGATGTTACCAATATATACTGTACATAAAATGTATTTATACAGTTGTTCCTGATTGCAAACACAAGTTCTAGTATGCATATGCTACCATCATCGCTATCACTTGACTCTTGACACTTACACTAGACCTGTAGCTAGCGCAAGGGGTACGGCTGATAAACACATACCTTTGTGATGCCAAAATCTTGAATCAGGCACAGCCCTTACTGAAAGCATAGCATGTTGTAAGTATTCTCTCAAAGTTTAATTGCATACACTTTTGTTGTCTAATGTATAGTCTATAACTGAGCATGCACAAAGCAATTAAATGCAAAATACGGTATATATCGGCATTTACGTTCCTTAATGAATCCGGCTGCTACATACAACGCACCTCTGAGGTAGCAGAGGTTTAATCTCATTGCCATGCATACCCTTGCTGTACCCTGGCACCCCTTCAGACTTGCTTCCTTGTGATTGGCTATGTAAAGCAACCAAGAGAAGGAAACTGTAGGGGAAAGAGTGAGCTGCTCTTTCCTCCATATTTGCCTTAGTATATTCATCCCACGGAATATTACAACATACCTAATGGCTCCTCTACACTCTTATGTCCTAATATAAAGCACATCTAACCAAGGAGAAGTCTTTGCTATTCTAAGGCATGATCAAAATAAAAAATACAGATGCTTTGCTCCAGATACATAAAATGTATGTAAAGGAGTGAGGCAAAGACTATCAATTTGTGAAATGTGAATTTACAATGTAGAATGGCATTCCATGGAATGGTGAGCCAAACGCGTAAAGCTAGGTACACATCTGTGAAATTATCATGTAGATCACGTGATTCACGATCGTTTGGTCAGATATCGCATTAGTGTGTACGCTCCCACAATCCTGTTTTTCTTGCCAAAACACATCGCATCTCTTTATTTTGTTTTCTAAACTTCCTAAAAATCACGATCAATGATGGGACGATGACGAGAAAATGTGGAAGTGTGTACGCTCTCACGGCCAGCAGTGTAGGCAGATCTCTATAGTCTACAGAGTCACGATCATCATCATCATTTATTTATATAGCGCCAGCAAATTCCGTAGCGCTTTACAATTGGGAACAAACATTAATAAAACAATACTGGGTAATACATACAGACAGAGAGGTAAGAGAACCCTGCTCGCAAGCTTACAATCTATAGGACAATGGGAGTTAGAAACACAAGGGCATTTGCTACATCATATTGCACACTGGACCAGCTAGAACGCAACGGTAAAAGTATTGAGTGGGCTGTGTGTGTTGCAATGTTGGTCAGAGGGTTGCTGACTTGTGTTAGCTGTGTAGAGGATGGTAATAGGGTAACCTAGGGAGATTAAGATGGTGGTTGAGGAATATCATAACCTTGTCTGAAGAGGTGGGTTTTCAGTAAACGCTTGAAGGTTTGAAGACTAGAGGAAAGTCTTATTGTGCATGGAAGGGAATTCCACAAAGTGGGTGGAGCCCGGAAAAAATCCTGTAACCGAGAATGGGAGGATGTGATGAGAGTGGAGGAGAGACATAGATCTTGTGCAGAACGGAGGTGTCTAGTAGGGAGATATTTCGAGACAAGTGAGGAGATGTATGTCGGTGCAATTTTGTTGACGGCCTTGTATGTTAGTAGAAGAAATTTATATTGGATTCATTGATATACAGGCAACCAATGTAGAGACTGACAGAGGGGCTCAGCAGAGGAATAACGGTTAGTAAGGAAAATCAATCTAGCCGCTGTGTGCAAAATAGATTATAGGGGTTCAAGTCTGACTTTGGGAAGACCAGTAAGGAGGGAATTGCAATAGTCGATGCGGGAGATGATGAGTGCATGAATTAATGTTTTTGCGGTGTCTTGTGTCAGATATGTACGTATTCTGGAAATGTTCTTTAGGTGTATGTAACATGATTTAGATATAGAGTTAATGTGGGGAATAAATGACAGTTGTAAATCAAGGATTACACCTAGGCAACGAGCTTGCGGGGTGGGATTTATGGTCATGTTATCAACGATCTTTTCATCAGAGGGTTGTGAGAGATGAAGATCACATATCTGAAGGTAAATTGTGTAGATGTGTACATATAAATCGGCATGCTCATCGAGATTTTCAAATATTGGTGAAATCGGTAAAGAAATTGCATCTGGCGTAATATTGCATAGGTGTGTACCCAGCTTAACTCGAAGATTGTATTTCCGGCACTTTGCACCTCTACCCGGTTTTGCCAAAAAACTCAATTTGAGTGAATGTTACCATGATTTTACCTATTTCAAAAGGGAAGGTGCTACAAGAGATACCGTAACTATATAAAAACATTTTAACATCACAGATTATTTTACATTATACATATATTTCCTATTGTGCTCTGCATTTTCTCAATACTTAGTGTGTGGTTTGAAATGTGTATGACAAAAAAAGAAATAAATAATACACTGATTAACCTATTTATAACCTGTTCATTTTATGACTTGATTGAGACTTTTTCTAAGATACGTACGTTTTATATGACATTATTGTGCTTGGACAGGCAACACAACAAATGCATTACGTATCCTTTTATAACAAACCTGCAAAGAGTTTACTATAAAGGAATAAATGAGCAATGCTGGTGAGAATACATAAAAGGAAATCCTGAAAAAGAAGGAATAATGGAGAATCTGTTTCCAGGCTTTTCCAGCGGCAATAACGTGCACTATCCTTGAAAAACCAGGTCAAGTGATTGCTCTATCCTAACATTGTGCATAAGATTGTGCTTTATGCAATAATGGTCTCATAAGCGCTAGTTGGCTCAGTTCCCCAAAAAAGTCATGTCAATTCATCAAACTGGGAAGAGAAAGGTAGGTGGGTGTAAGGTTTAGGAGCAAGGAGAGGATAGGAGTGAAAGAAAGGCACATTGGGGAAAGTACAATTTTGTTTTTACTTAACTTTCCTCCTGGACAAAACCATGTTACAATGCAAGGGGTGCATATTAGATTATTATTTTGCACATTAGGAAAATACTGGCTTTTTTTCCTAGATTAACTTTAAATTTCAGTGTAAAAATAAGCTATCAAGTATTTGTGTGCTACAAGAAAAAGCAGCTAGCATTTTCCTTATGTGCAAAATAATAAACTAATTTGCACCCCTTGCATTGCAAAATGGTTTTGTCCAGAAAACTTAAGTAAGAAAACATACTCAATTTCTTGCCTAACTTCCTTAATGAATCAGGCCCATTATCTGCAAACAACCAGCAAGGTCCACCACATGTGACACATTGCTTGCAATCAATTAGCCAGAAGAATATATCTGCAAACCATTGGGGTAAGCAGTACCACCCTTTAAATAGGCAACAGATAATGAATAAAATAGCGATGACTGAACCCAAGCACTGCACCAATGGCATTTTATCTAAATAGTCCCTAATACAGAGATTGGAGAAGGGGCATTAAGCTGGTCTTGTACTGAAAGTATGGTCATCATCGTAATTAAGAATGAGCACATTCTCCCACCAATTATAAATCTCTGCTCCAGAAATTAGCCACCAGTCATGTAAGCAGAAGAAAATAGTTCCTGAAATATTTATTCACTAACCAAGTTTATTTCTGAACAAATACATGTATACAACAGGACAGTGATGACTGGCAATTGATTGGTAATCATGCATGAGTACTGTTCTAATCGGGTCTGGTATTAATCAAAAGTCGGCCCTGTGAAATGTATATATAATATATATATTTATCTTTATTTATGTAGACACTGACAAGCATTATCGATCCAGTGGTTCTGATGTTGGGATCTACCCAACAAAGAACATACATTGAAAGTACTATCTATATCTGCACCAAGAAAACATGTATCCTTCTAGATATGTATGACATTGTTTTTCCTGGATATACAGTAATTAGCAAGAGTATTGTCAGGATGATGGATAGATGGTGGAATTGAAGTACTGAGAGTCTTAAGAGTTCCACTGATACACAACCCATTTGAATTGGTTGTCTGGACATTCCCTCACTCAGATGTTGCACCTTGCTCATCAGTCTGCGAGGACTGGACTGATCCAGTGCTGGGATTGGTCACTGGGAGTATATAAGGCTGTCGCACCGTTGTTCCTCACCTGGTACAGCATTTGCTGCACTAGGTATCTGTCCTCTGGCTCGTATTTCTGTTTGCTCGGTACTGACTCAGTTTGTCTTTCTATTATGTTAAATTTTGTCATGCAGAAATATAGTGGAATGCATATAGTGTTGTTGTCAATGGTGTAAGCTCACAAGAAGACATGATATCCAGTAGAGTAACTTAGGGATCAGTCCTGTGGCCTGTTTTGTTTAACGTATGCATTAATGATATTACTTGTGGTCTACAAAGGAAGGTATGTCTTTTTCACAGATAGTACAAACTAGCAGTGTTGATTCCTCATTAGGGGTAAAACAGAAGTGTGGTGATTTAGAGAAAACGGAGAAATGGTCAAAATTGTGGAATCTTAAGCCCAACACAGGTTTTGAATGGTTCAACAGTCAATGACTGGTAGGTCTTGTTGCAGACAAGATCAACCTATCTGGAATTGATTTGAAGCTTTTGAAATTACATATAAAGAAATATGTTTGTTTGCAGGACCCCAATTTACAGTATAAGTTAAGTGGAAAAGTTTCTAACCAATTAGACCCTCCAGAAATGACACTCCTCAATGGCTGTAATCTAAAGAGGCTTCTCAAGAAGAACCAGAATCTGATATTTTTGAACCAGAGCTAGGTCATTAAGTTAATAGTTCCCAGGGTTAAACTCAAATTGGATCGCACATTGGTTGATGAAATTTCTACAGGCCTGAGAATTCCTATCCTAATAGCGTGGCAAGGGAATATGGAGAAACAGGCACTGCCATCGTGGCGGACCAACAGATCTAGCACTTGAAACTGCAGTACCTGTGACAAGCGATGACTGAAGCAAGTTCATGCAGGTAGACAATCATTGAAGAAATTGTATGATGTAGTCCTGTCTCACCTCCTGTTGCTCAAATGTCAGGAGGGCTAGGGGATTTCAGTAGGGTTAATTGTCCCAGGAATCCGTCTGGGATTGTGGGTAATGTTTCTGACTATGGGTGTGGGCTTAATATGCTGATAGCAATTGATGTTGGCTCACCTGGGGCACACAGTGACTAATCTTCAACAGGGACACCTGCAAAGAAGTAATAGGCTTCACTCCAAATCATCCACAGGTTGCAGACCCAGGCTATCCCCACCAAGTAACATCTGCATGAACGCAATGAAATTAGGATGCAACACAGACATAGTCAGGTACAGGCCAGTGGTCAGGACAGGTAGTACATGTTCCAGGTCAAAGTAAAAGCAAAGGTCAGGGTACTAAGCATGCAGGGATGGCCAGAAACATGCCCTGTCAGCAACAAGTAATGAAAACATCAAGTAGACAGCAGGCACAAGAATACTCAGGGTCAAACCAGGTCAATAACAGATAATCAGATAGTCACATAGACAGCAGTACAGAATAGAAAAATAACCTTTTCATTGGGCGCAGTAATGCATACTGAGCATAGCATAAATCCAGTACTTGCTGATGGGGCCACAAAACAGAACACAAAGGAAAAAATAAAGGTATGCCGTAAGTAAAGTCCTAGTACTGGTAGTAAGGACACTGGACCAAGTAATGCTGCTGCAAGTAGCATGGACCACAGATATCACAAGCGCTATCTCAGTCACAGTAGAACAGACTTGTAGCAAGTAAAGCTGATGAAAAATGGGGTAGATCCAGTCATTTACCATTTGGTTACACCTGAATTTGTTAATTGGATCATTTGACAGCTGGGCTGAGTGACCAGAATGGTGCCCAATAGACCAATAGAGTGGTTACCTAGTGGCACGGCCAATCAAATCTTGTTAATCACAATTGAATGTTCATTGAGATTGTTTATGTCCCTTTTGTTGACCAACATTATTGTTCTGTGGGTGACTGAGTCGGTCAGTGGTCAGGACTATTAGCAGTGACATGACAGCAGGCAGTGGGACACTCAGTCAGTAAGTGCTCTGCATAGATACACAAAGCTTACCATTACCTTGTTGGCAGTCAACAAAAGGAATTAAAGAAAAGCCTACTCTGATTGGCAGAAGCAATGTTAAGCGAGCTGTGTGTCCACTGTGAGCAGAACAGATACTGCATTAAGTGGTCACCAAGAAACAAGCTGTACATAGTATACGGGTTGGTAAAATATGGCAATGTGTAGTATGCTGGTCCCAGAGTAGCTCTACACAGGGTCACTGAGTTTATAATGTGTGGGTGACTGGGCTGCTATCTGTGAGAACTTGGGATTTTGTTTTTATGGGAAAAAACACTGGAAGATTTGTCCCACCGGGATACACTGCAGGCAAAATGATGAGGGTACTGCTGAGTACATGAAGTGTTTGGTAATGTGACACGAAGTAACCAGAGTTTTCAGGCTCTGCCTGATCAGTGTGTGGCATGTACTGAGCTGCACAAAGGTGTTGGCACTGGTTGAACAACAGGTAGCAGCAATGAGGTACACAGAGGTGTTGGCATTGGTTGAACAGTGTGATTTGTGTAATGAGGAACACAAATGTTCTGGACCATTCGAACAGTGCGTATCATGCAATAATGTACATGGATGTGTTGGTACTGTTTGAACAGTGTGTAGCATGTAAAGAGGTACACGCATGTGTTGGCATTGTTTGAACAGTGTGTAGCATGTAATGAGGTACACGCATGTGTTGGCACTGTTTGAACAGTGTGTAGCATGTAAAGAGGTACACGCATGTGTTGGCATTGTTTGAACAGTGTGTAGCATGTAATGAGGTACACGCATGTGTTGGCACTGTTTGAACAGTGTGTAGCATGTAAAGAGGTACACACATGTGTTGGCACTGTTTGAACAGTGTGTAGCATGTAAAGAGGTACACGCATGTGTTGGCACTGTTTAAACAGCGTGTAGTGTGCAATAAGGTACACAGTGATGTTGGCACTGTTTGAACAGTGTGTAGCATGTAAAGAGGTACACGCATGTGTTGGCACTGTTTGAACAGTGTGTAGCATGTAAAGAGGTACACGCATGTGTTGGCACTGTTTGAACAGTGTGTAGCATCTAAAGAGGTACACGCATGTGTTGGCACTGTTTGAACAGTGTGTAGCATGTAAAGAGGTACACGCATGTGTTGGCACTGTTTGAACAGTGTGTAGCATGTAAAGAGGTACACACATGTGTTGGCACTGTTTGAACAGCGTGTAGCATGTAAAGAGGTACACGCATGTGTTGGCATTGTTTGAACAGTGTGTAGCATGTAATGAGGTACACGCATGTGTTGGCACTGTTTGAACAGTATGTAGCATGTAATGAGGTACTTGGATGTGTTGGCACTGTTTGAACAGTGTGTAGCATGTAAAGAGGTACACGCATGTGTTGGCACTGTTTGAACAGTGTGTAGCATGTAAAGAGGTACACACATGTGTTGGCATTGTTTGAACAGTGTGTAGCATGTAATGAGGTACACGCATGTGTTGGCACTGTTTGAACAGTATGTAGCATGTAATGAGGTACTTGGATGTGTTGGCACTGTTTGAACAGTGTGTAGCATGTAAAGAGGTACACACATGTGTTGGCACTGTTTGAACAGTGTGTAGCATGTAAAGAGGTACACGCATGTGTTGGCACTGTTTGAACAGTGTGTAGCATGTAAAGAGGTACACGCATGTGTTGGCACTGTTTGAACAGCGTGTAGTGTGCAATAAGGTACACAGTGATGTTGGCACTGTTTGAACAGTGTGTAGCATGTAAAGAGGTACACGCATGTGTTGGCACTGTTTGAACAGTGTGTAGCATGTAAAGAGGTACACGCATGTGTTGGCACTGTTTGAACAGTGTGTAGCATGTAAAGAGGTACACGCATGTGTTGGCACTGTTTGAACAGTGTGTAGCATGTAAAGAGGTACACACATGTGTTGGCATTGTTTGAACAGTGTGTAGCATGTAATGAGGTACACGCATGTGTTGGCACTGTTTGAAAAGCGTGTAGTTATCAATACAGTACACAAATGTGTTGGCACGTGTTGAAATGAACCTAGCATGCAATAAGGTGATGGATGTGTTGGCACTGTTGGAACAGCTCATAGTGCACAACAAACACATGGATACAGGTATATTGCAGTGACCCTGTAGAACAAAGATAGTGACAGCAAGTATAGCGGAGTACACACACACAAATGACAATAACTATCAGGCGGGATTGGCTCACCCAAATACACTGGCGTAGAGTCTAAGGGCTAGATTTACTAAACGGCGGGTTTGAAAAAGTGGAGATGTTGCCTATAGCAACCAATCAGATTCTAGCTTTCATTTTGTAGAATGCCCTAAATAAATGAGAGCTAGAATATGATTGGTTGCTATAGGCAACATCTTCACTTTTTCAAACCCGCCGTTTAGTAAATATACCCCTAAGACTCCCACCAGACTTCTCCAGGGATCCCCACAAAAAGATATGGACTTCGCTCAGTGAGGACCCAGGTTGCGTCCGTGTGTTATTGGTTCTCTCCGTGAATGCAGCAGAGTACTTAGCTGGTATGACTACTCTGCCGAAAATACAGGTATGAGTGTGCTCCTGTTGGTGAGACTGGACACAGGAGTTGAAGAAACACGAATAGCTGCTATACTTCCTAGTATAATCCTGGAACGAGTATCGATGTTAGACACAACTGATAGTCAGGCACTGAGCAGGTTCTTATAGTGGCTGGTTGGTTGGTGATTCCTCACATGTGTCATCAATACTGGATGTTAGTGGTAACACCTGAGAGAGGTGTTATGTCACCTCTAGCAGGTGGCTGAGCCTAGTTGGGTTCTGTTAAGGATTCTAATGGGGAAGGTCACAATCAGAAATTTTGGGTCTCTTTACAAACTCTTACCCCTCCTCTTCCCAATTACCATATGACACAGCCAGCGGTGCCCATTATGGCGACATGTTCCGGACATGCTGCACCTTTCCTGCCAGGCCAAGCCGCTGCTCCTGGCTTGCCCATCTGTACTCCTCTTCGATCTTAACAGTGCTGGCTCGGTGCCTCCGATGTACCCGGCGTGGTCTGCATCCTGGGTTGCCGGGTAATGTTCCTTTGGGTCGCGTACAAGCGCTGAACCCTGCAGACCTCATCAAACGGCTCTGGATTTGAACTACAAAAATACGAATTCTCATCATAGCAATTGCTAGGTAATTGTGTTTAACTTTATCCAGCTTTTTTAACCCTGTGCTATTGTTACTCACCTGGCTTTTGACTGCTGGACTTGCTATTGTTTAACCCTTGGAACTTCGCTTGCATTATGTTATTATTTCATGTATTATCCTGGCTTCACTTTTGGATACTGCGCCTATTCTTAACCCTTGGAACCTTGCCTGCTTCGTTAGCTATCTGCTAGAACCTGCCCGGCTTCATGGAGAACTATACTTCTGGACCCCACCTTGCTACAACATTCTGGTCTGACATCTGGTTCTCCAGCTGCACTGTCCGTCTAAACTCCAGATCCACCTTGCTACGAGCTGTTGGAATCCAACCACTAAGTTTACTTATTTGTTACCGTGACACCATATTCCTGCATACGCCAAAGACAAAAATAATTCTTACTTTATTTTTTTAAAGAGCACACATTGACCAAAATATCATCTACACTTAAAGCACAGCACGTTATGTAACTTCCAGTGAATAGCCCATTGTATAACCTCAATGTACAGATTATTATCCAGCCCAAACGAACATTACATTATGGGGTCATATCTATAAAATAACTTTGTTTGAGACTCAGGGGTATATTTACTAAACTGCAGCTTTGAAAAAGTGGAGATGTTGCCTGTAGCAATCAATCAGATTCTGTCTGTCACTCTGTAGAATGAACTAAATAAATGATAACTAGAATCTGATTGGTTGCTATAGACAATATCTCCACTTTTTCAAACCCTCAGTTTAGTAAATATACCCCTCAGTGTTTTCCTGCTGCTGCTCTCATGCAGCGTGTCAAGTCCAATGTGCAGTCAGTGTAATCATGTTTCAGAAGACCCCATCATTCATTGGCGGTCTGGCAGCTGTTGCTGCCAGTTTGTGCCAGCTCTGGCACAGTACAGAAGTGAGTACACAATGCACATTAGCTACAGCTGAAAGATTGGCAATTTTGTTTGGGTGGACTAGGAATTAGTGTACAGAAAATAATATTTAGACCCACTTAGGAGGGCCCCTATAGTTGAACCTACCAGTTGCTAAACTATATTGAGTGGCATGGGTGTACTGGTATACTGTTTGGGTCACTATGCTGGTATGATGCTAGAGTCACTGCTTGGTTTCATGTGTAGATAAATGGGGCTTGTGCAGGGGGAGGAGGGAAATTTGTCTGTTTCGCTTTGGGCGAAAAAAACCCCAACAGAATACAGTATTACAAAAACAGGTAACAAAGGTGACAAATGGAGTAAGCCAGTAGTAAATGGGCGCATAGGACAGTAAGCATGTGGTTTCACAAAAAAAAAGCATTTCATTGTATAATAAATGACAGTAGATTGTGACGGTTCACAGAGCAGTACAGCACATGTCAGGGCAGCATGTGATATTACTGAATATAGAATGGCACAGAATTTGGGTCCTTTAGGGCTGGAGCAGATTTCTGATGACAGCCCCCTCCTGAGTGCTGTCAAGGTCAGAACTGGTACAGAGGAATCTTTCTGTACCAGCCATTAGGATAGATTGCTATGAGAAACATAAGCCACATGCTCCTGATTCGGGATTAGAAAGAGAGAGGACTTATTGACTGTGATCAGGATAATATCATGGAATTTAACCCACGGCTTTCAGACATATGCCTGAAACTAATCAGCCTGCCGTTCTCAGATTATACACTTAAAAGGGTTGAGATAATAGAGGAAAGGAAACAAACAAGCATAATAAAATCACCCAATGAAGCAATTATCTTACCCCAGATATGACTGTAGTACATGTTGGCTATTAGTTTGCAGCAAGACTTTTGTATGTCCATTTATATCATTTTGCCTATCTGCATCTTGGATCCTCTTGTGACGCCATTTTCCGGTTCTGAATTAGTGTCTGAGGAATACGAGTGTCCAGATACCGATAAACTGATTATTTTTTTATTAATGTAAAAGTATCTACTTTTGTTTTTAACACTGAATAAAACAAGACATTACTACACACAAAGGGGCGTTTGTGGCGTCCTTTCTACCTTTCTTTTCTCTCCATCCTGTATTGGTGGACAGGTTTAGGACAGGTATTGCTGGAGTAACAGTTGATGTATCGTGGCTTCAGATAAGGCAGGTGTATTAATATACTACACTATATTGCACTGGGGGGTTTTCGATTTACTTTGTGTCTATACTGTATATCCTTTTATGTAGGCAAAAAAAATATTTTGTCACAATATCTTTAGGTTGATGAATTCTGCCAAAATGCTCACCTAAACAAACCCTAAGGCCTTTCTGATGTCAAAAACATGATTTTTCTAGCTTTTTTTTAATACATGTAAACTTGTATGGGAATGAAGCCCATTGGTTCCAATTGCCTGATACCCACTAGCATTTGCACTTGCAGTTGGGAGCATTTATCAGAAGTGTTTGTGACACTCCCTGTCTGCTCCATTTAATTGTATTTATGCACAAGTGAATGCATTGGGGTTAATGGAATATCCTTCATTTACACCCCCATGCCACAGAAAGTGCAAATGCTGGTTACCACTGAATATCAAGCACTATTGTGGTGTCATTGGCGTTGAACAGGTAATTAGCCCTAGGCAGCGTGCACAAGACGTTTCTCTGCACCTGAATGCAGCTCACACTTGAAGTCACTTGAAGTCAGACTTCTTATCGTCTGTGAAGACCTGTACATGGACCCCTATAATTGGCATCAATAGACTTTCTTGCATATTCTTGTAGTCGCTGCAGTTAGAAAGTTCCATTTGTACTTCTACAATGATCACAATTTGCCCTCTGGCTTGAGCTGCATTCAGACACTTGCTGAGTATTAGGATTTTGAGAGGAAACAGAGTTTGCGTATTTTACCACTTGCTGAAGGTGGAAAGACGCCTAAGAGTTACATCCCATACAGTGTTTCTTAAGTACATACTCTCAAACTCTCAACCAAATTGTTGTTAGCTACCAACCCCCATGAACATGTCTGTCTGTGTCCAAGTTTTTTAGTTGTTGTTTTTTATGTTAACTTCAGGATGAGAACTGTCCCTTACAGCTTTGGCTCTAAAAAAAGGCAACTTAATGGTTCCAAATACTTGAAACGGACCAGGCCATTGTGTACAGAGAGATAAAATGCAATCAATGCTTAGATTTGCTGAAAAGATTATCAGATAATTTGGTGCATTAAAGCACCTTAACCAGTGTACATTAAACACCACTAATCAGTACCAGTGTATTGTTTCATATTCCTTTCAGATGTAAGCATATATCTTACTACCTTATATGCATTTTTGTGTAGCTTGATCTTGAACGTAAAAAAAAGATTTCCAGTGTACAGGAGATGTGTTCATTGCAAATATAAGAAAAGTCAACTCTGCAAATAGTCCTCCTCTCTCTGAATACTGAATGAGTAGGCCTAGTCTACATACATGACAAGACAGTGCATGGTGGATGTGTATATACAGACAGCTCCAGATCCTGTGTCCTAGATCCCTCATTCCCTGCAGGATTCCAGCCCTGCTCTTCTGCTCCTCCCTCCTCCTCTCTCGCTCTCCTCTGTGGGGAGGCAGAACACAGAGATCCTGCATCAGCACCAGCCTCAGCATCTCTGCTCTCCATCATCCACCAGAGCGGGATATAGGGGGTGGGGGGAGAAAAAGGGGGACACCCTAACTGATTATTGTAGGGTGGGCTAGAGGAGGTGAACGGAGTGAAAGAGAGAGACCTCTGTAAAGCAGTAGAAGGAGGAGAGGGGGAGGAGAGGTGGAGAGAAGGGGGTGGTCGTGGCGACTGAGGGGGGGGGGGTGTTGCAGCCGGTTTTTACCTGAAGACATAGAAGAAGGAAGACTGGAGAGTGTGAGGGGAGCCGTGTTGCATCTTGCACATTGAAGTGAAGGTAAGACATGCTGTTTATGAGCTGAGTCCTAAGGTTTGCAGGAGTGATATTTTGGGTGATGGGGGCTGTATCTTAGCTCTCATATTGGCAGAGGATGCAGCAAGTATGCTGGTCATATTGATAAGAGTGGGGTGTTGTACATCCATAGGGTGGGGGCAGTGTTAACCTTTAAAATGCCAGAGTAGTGGTTCCATTAAAGGTTGTTGTGCTAGGATCTGTCAATGCTACAGTTATTAACGTATGCAGTTTGCAGGTCCTGGAATATAGTGCAGGATTGCAGGGCCCTTTTGCAGTATAGGAGTTAGGTGTTTGTGGGGTGGTATGTTTAACCCAACACACTCATCAACACAAGACTGAGCCAGTGATGTTCAGCATCCTTCACTGTGTTTTGCTATTCCAGGAAAAGCCCCATGGGGCTCTTCCTCTTGTATGTATTTGTCATGCCTGGACCTTCTACTTCCCCGGTCCTGCTCTGAGATGCAGACTGGGTTGTACTAATTGTAGATGTGCTATAAGGTAGCTTTGGTCTGTCTGGGCCCGTGTGTTATCAGTCTACACACTTAACTGTTTATTATATGTGTACATTACACAGATTGCCTTTTATCCTTCTCTGTGAATGTATCGCTCTGTTTACCTCTAAACAAAATGCCTAACAGTATTTACCTATGTTTGTCACATCCTGTGATGTCACTGCTGATACCACGCAGGGCTTCCTGCATGTTGACATCATCGCTACCTAACCACACCCCTAGACCGATATACATGCATTAGGAATACAAACTCCAATCAGACAAAAAAAAAAAAGTCTGATTCATTGCCTGACGATCTTAAAATGTACACACGTCTCTGTAACAAATAATGCTTCATCACTGCCTGTATGGCACTAGTGGGGGAGATACGAGTTGCAAGGGTTAAAACTCAGTTATTTTAGCTCCCTTCTCAGCGTTTACTGCATCCTCGTTTCCTCTTTGCCCCACGCACTCTTTGACTCACACTTTTTTTTATTCCTCTGAGAGTTGTTTCACTGTTCCTACTGTTCTTTCTCCTGTTTTACATTATGACCCCATATCCCTCTGCTCTTGTTTTCCTTCTCTCTATCTGATCTTTGGTTCCATCCTCTTCACTGCTCTCTTCTGCTTCCCCTTCATGCTGTCTTCTACTGCTTTCTATCTAATCCCTTGTAGTGTTTATCTGGCAGCCCTAATATGTATTCCAGTCTACCCCTCTTATTCACTGACAGAGTTGTCAGCTGTTCTTACCCTTGTTGTTACTACGCCTATTCATTCTACTCTGCATTTCTTATACTGACTGTTTAATCTTCTTACTCGCTCTTGTCCTGATCCAATGTTTCTCAGATACTAGATTCCTTTCTCCAGCCATCCTAGGTATAGTTGTTATGTCACTGGCTTACAGCGCTGGACACCATTCAGTAGCATGAGGCAGTGAGGTGACCATTAATAGTCTGTGCTGGGGATTAATAAATCCCCTCCTTATAGAACAAATATTGTGATGAAATAATTATGCGATCGTAGTCCCCAATATGTTGCTATTCTAGTCCTATGTTACTGTGCCATCACTTTAAATCCTCGTCAGCTATTATTTTCTAACTCTATCTCTTTCTTATGTGATGAAATGACACAATTCTGCAGTTCTCTGACCCACTTTCTCTTTGTATGAGGTCTCACTTTAACCTCACTTCAACTAGGACCCGCCCCCCCATCCCTCAAATCATGCTCAAATATTTTATTAGTCATTTGCTCTTTAATATTATGTCATGCCCTATGATCTTGGTCCAGCTAAGATGATCTTTATACTGTCTCCTATTCTGGAGCTTCATTTGCCCGCATATTAACCACATAGATTGTATCTATTCACAGTACCCCTGGAGTCCCCCTTTACTCCTCTAAACTCCCTCAAACTCTTCCCCCAGTCATCCAGTCTCTTATATCTTTATATGCACATTCCAAGTCCTCTCTCTCTCTCTCTCTCTCTCTCTCTCTTCTCTCTCTCTCTTCTCTCTCTCTCTTCTCTCTCTCTCTTCTCTCTCTCTCTCTTCTCTCTCTCTCTTCTCTCTCTATCTCTTTCTCTCTTCTCTCTCTCTCTCTCTTCTCTCTCTTCTCATTCTTCTCTCTCTTCTCTCTCTCTCTCTTCTCTCTCTCTCTTCTCTCTCTCTCTCTCCCTCCCTCTCTTTCTCTCTCTTCTCTCTCTCTCCCTCCTCTCTCTCCCTCCCTCTCTCTCTCTCTCTCTCTCTTCTCTCTCTCTCTCCCTCCTTCTCTCTCTCTTCTCTCTCTCTCTCTTCTATCTCTCTCTTCTCTCTCTCTCCCTCCCTCCCTCTCTCTCTCTCCCTCCCTCTCTCTCCCTCCCCCTCTCTCTCCCTCCCCCTCTCTCTCCCTCTCCCTCACTCTCTCTCTCTCTCTCTCTCTCTCTCTCCCCCCAGCTCTACTTTTTCAGTCCCCACACCCTCCCTCAATCTCCTCCTCCGTTCTCTCTGCCCCCTGTGTAATCTGCACTCCACTGTCTAGTGTTCCCTCAGGTTAATCCCGCTCACTATCATCTGCTATCCCCCCTCCCTTCACAGGCAGAGCCCCTCTGCATCTGTCTCCTTCTCCTCTTGCAGTCACAACCTTTCACATCTTCAGATTCCTCTCTCCAACTTTCTACTCTCACAACCACCAACGTCACCACAAGACACTAGAGCCTCCATTTATACAACAGTGTTGGTGTAACCTATGAAATAGAGCAATGCTTTTTTGTGGAATGTACCTATTTGTTCTGTTATATTTGTGTTTAAATACTAAACCACAAGATGTAGAGCAGGGGTAGTATAATGAAAAGCGTGAAGTGATATCTTTAGACATCATTAGATATCTGTGATGTTACCTACTGTGACTGTAAGAAATTACATTATATAACCTGTTATATAAAACTATAGTAATATAGTGTGTACACTGTTCCTATGGTTCAAATGGGAAACTGGTTTTGTAAAGTATTCTCTCTTTCTGCAACTTGTGTAGTCTTCCTCTGTCTCTATATAGGATCTGACAAGCAGTTTCCCTGTACCATGTAGCTATCTATTACATCTCAATGTCATCGGCTTCTTTTACCAGTGTTATCTATCAGTATTGCTTCAACTGTCGTTATTCTGAATATGTTTTAGCTCTTCTCTGTTTCACTCTCCTAGGGTCTGTTTTATTTGCCATACAACTGTACCCCAAAAGTCATATATTTATAACTTGCCTTTCTAGTGGCCTCTGATTTTGTTGCAATGACTCCAGGGTATTGTACACGGCTACCAGTAATAGGAAAAGAACTCTAACGGGTTAATTATATTATATAAAGCAGTATATTTACGCTGCATAACCTTGTCCATATATGCCAGTTTATGTCATCTATACTAATATTTACTAGACCCCCTAACACAGGCATCTCTGTCTGTAAAGTTTTCTCTAATTGCAGTTTAAAGACCAATTACATTCCACAGATTATTAACGCTGCGCAGACTCACCTTTTAACCCATTCCCTGTTACAGTGTGTGGCAGCTGAGTACTGAATGTTCTAAAGGGTTCTTTTCTGTCTGTGCGTTAGAGGAATTCAATTCATCCTCTTGGTTTGGGGGCAGAAGGATTCATGCAGTGACATGCCAGCATGGCAAGGACATTACAAGGTCATGTGGATTCTCAGATACATCAGACAATCTGAGAAAGCCCCTCTGCTGCAAACTGATCTGGATAGGACTATTTAACCAGTTTAAGGACAAGTAGGCATCTACCAATGTGTAATTCTCAAGGGGTTAAAGCCCATGACTCAGGAGACTGTAGGAGGTATAAGCCGTAAGGATGGAAGACAGTATATGAGACATTAATTCATGGAGAAATACCTAGTTTACAAGTAAAATAGAGTGTAAATCTCTTTCAGGACAAAGGTAACAGAGACGGGGGTAAAGGTACTGTGTACAATACAATCTCACCTGATCTCTACAAAGCGAAGTGAAAAAAAAACCTACATCTTGTACAAAACAAATCCTCAAAAGTTTATCAGTTCTGTGTTTGCTTAGTGCATTCACCAGCATAGTGCGTTGTGATCTGCACTCTATCCCCAGGATGTTCTGTGTTTCTATGAGACATGCTGAGTGCAGTGTCACAGAGTCTAGCTGCAGTGCATTCTGGGTATATCTCTGTATATCCATGTATAGTGTTGGCTGTGATGTATATACACCTTATCTTTCCGCATAGTCCATATTATGTGCAATGCCCCTTCTTTCTCAATATTTTCCAGTTGCAATAACCTCTGTTATTAATGTATATGAAAAAAACACCTTTCACATCAGTTTACTGCAACAGAAAGATAAGTAGGAAGAATGGAAACAGACGTGTACCTGGTAAATGGGTCGTGATGGGCAGTATGATGTATTACAAGTTGTAGATGCTCTTATTTTCTACAAGGAGAATGATGGCTGTGTGTGAACTGCAGGCGTACTAATCTGGGTGTGCAGTGCCTGCTATGTACAACTCTGCAGAGTGCTTGCACATTGATGAGGGACTATATGTTTATGCTGTATTTAAGGCAGATTACAGTGAGTGGGACATCTGTCTTAGCCTACTACATATACCAGCACTTCCCTTCACACTTTATACCGGCTGGTACATGTCTTTATGTGCACTTTCTGGACCTGATTCATTAAGGAAAGTAAAGCAAAAAAAATGAGTAACTTTGCTCCTTGGCAAAACCATGTTGCATTGGAGGGGGAGCTCATTTTAAAATACGATGGCAGAATTATAGTTGGGGTAGAGCATGTCGTAGACAAACTCTAAATTTCAGGGTAAAATTAAAGCTGTAGAAAGTATTTGTTTGCTACATGAAAAAACAGCCAGGATTTAACTTATATGCAAATTAATAAACTAATTTGCACCCCTTGCATTTTGACATGGTTTTGTCCAGGAGAAATTTTTTTTTTTTTTTTTTTTTTTTACTTACTAACTTTAATGAATTAGGCCACTATGTTTAAGTCATTTACATCTCTATTTACCATGGGGCTAACAGCATTTTAAAAACTCAGGAAAATGACTTACCCGAGACACAAATCAGAGCATTCTTTAAAGAACACTATTGTGAAACAAGGTTTTTAAATCTTGTGTTTTCCATATATCATGAGTTCAATTCCCAACCATGGCCTTATCTGCGTGGAGTTTGTATATTCTCCCCGTGTTTGCGTGGGTTTCCTCCCGCACTCCAAAAACATACTAGTAGGTTAATTGGCTGATATCAAAATTGACCCTAGTCTGTGTGTGTATGTATGTTAGGGAATTTAGACTGTAAGCTCCAATGGGGCAGGGACTGATGTGAATGAGTTCTCTGTACAGCGCTGCGGAGTCAGTGGCGCTATATAAATAAATGGTGATGATGATGATATAAAGTATTGCACTAATTGCAGAAACTAGTACTTTACTTTCCTCTGTGACTGGTAAGTGTAACCTCATAGTATCTCAACAAGCAACCAGGCAGGCTTCACTTTGTGATGTCTCTTGTACCCTTCACTAAATCAACCAGACTCAGGCTACCAGAGCTATAGACAACACTATCATACAATTATATATAATGCAGCTACCTACTGTTTTACTGCACAGTGAAAAGCAATAAGCCATTGAAGACAAGAAAGAAAATTTACAACTGCAGTTTCACCATAGTGAAACATTTATTCTAATCTTTAATCATAAAAATGACTTTATGTCAAAAGTGTACCTATACAGAATAGATAATAAAGCCTCTCTTACAACTATATATATGCATAAATATGTGTCACATTCAATTCGATGTTAGTAAAGTTATTTACGTCAGTATTACACTTTAACACTATTGGTTCATCTGTGATTAATTAGCAGTATATTTTTAAAATAATTTTGATGCTTATAAAGCGATAACCATTTGATTGCCTAAGAATCACAGTGAATAGAAGGATTTATTCCTGGATGCTCGTTCAGTCTTAGCAATTTGAGTGAAAGAGAGTGGGTCACTGTAAAAAAAACGTGTGGTATGGTTCACCTACCTTAGAGTTCCGGCTACACATGAATAATGACGCTACAACTTTAGTGCTATTTCTCACCTAGCCTAAGACTTCCCCCCAGCAGCATTAACATTTTTATGACCTGTCCTTGGTGCTGAAACTCGTTTTAAATTATGTATGTTCCATTGTCACAAATTGGGGGAAGTAAGCAGAAGTAAGCAGAAGCTGTCAGTGCTGATTTAAACGGAAGTTAATACTTTAGTGTAATCCAGATGAAACGAGATTTTTAGCAATAAAGATCCTTGTGTCAGCAAATATTTCAAGTGTTATTTTTTACAATGAGCACGCTGCCAGTAGTGCTAGCTCGGTTATATATCATATTTTGCATGTAACTTTGGTTGACATCAGATGTATAAATGTCAATATTTTAGGAATCGTTTCCTATGTATCAGACATCTTTTGATGTGAAAATAAATCCTCATTTTCAATGTGATTGTCACTTGGGGATTTATAAACTATGGCATTTATTAGTTTAGAGCATAGCCATCATTTTTGTTAAGTGTTTCTGTAAATTGGCTTTGGCTAATTAGCAAGGCAAACCAATGCTTATTATGTTCCAAATAACACAACAAGGAAAAGATTGTTATAACATAGATGGGCAGATAAGCGTGTAACAGTTCTTTCATGAATGTACTGTGGCTATGAAAGGGTTAACCGGTCTTGTTCCTTCTAACATTTCTTTACATTCTGCTTTGTGTCATTTTAGCATAATTCTACAGTGGCTTGTAGGTTTTATTTTATATCATTCGGTGCTTCATTCAGGCCAGGACTTTCGTTTCACCGTTGCCTGATAACAAGTTCAGTTACTAACCCCAGAGCGTATTTATTTTGCTGTTTGAATTATCGTTTTTGCCTCAACACCTGTCACAGTACAGTCAAAATATTATACCCTAAAATTGGCTATAATAGCTGGAGCATTAAGGGTGCAGGCCTCAATGTTGCTGAAAATAAATATACTGCACATATGGGCTTAATACTACAGGATACAGCAGGCATAATAGAGAATAAACTAAAAACAAAATGCATTTAGGATACAGTGATTTCTATTACCAATGGCAACACAGTACAACACTGCAACACAGTGGCTTACAAAGGTTTGTCGATGGTCTTAATACAATATCTATTGGTAATTGGGAAACAGTAGATGGGGACATTTAAAAAGAGGCTATATAAGGATATGCCACATGGCATATTGTAACATGCTTTCCATAAGCTATTTGGTGAGTTCATGTATATACAGATATATTTCCCATTATGTTTGTAAACAGATAGGCCTTAAAGTGAATGTGTCTCATGCAGTGAAATTGCTGCTATTGCCTATTATTTAGTATCCAGTTTTAGGCAACCAGCATGGATTTTCCATGTGACACTGGTGGTGTCTAACAGAATGCAACATTTTGCATCTTCCGATGGGAGGAGCTGGGGGTATCACTGTGTTCTTTGTTGAGTGCTGGATATTTACAAGACAGCACCTATCTGCAGAGATGAGATTGTGTTTGCATAACAAGATACCTAAATGAGATTAAGGGGTTAAAAGTATGTATTTAAAGGGACATTCCCTGATTTGTGGATGACTGTAGAGCACATCCTCAGAGGAAACCAGGCAGTGGTATTGACATCTACCTCTGACCCACAGACGGACATTTCTACTCTGTACCCACTACAATATCCCGATCGTAATATACTTATATTATTGATTTCTACCACAGGCAACAATGATGTCACACATCTGGCTTATCATTCAACTACTCCTACTATGGAAGATTCCCTCAATGGTGACAACTCAGTCCCACTGTACCTCATCATCATCATGTCCTATATTTTTCATCATCAGCTATTAATATAGCACCACTAGTTCTGCAGCGCTGTACAGAGAACTCACTCACATCAGTCCCTGCCCCATTGGAGCTTACAGTCTAAATTCCCTAACACACACACACACATACACACACACACTAGGGTGAATTTGATAGCAGCCAGTTAACCTATTAGAATGTTTTTGGAGTGCAGGAGGAAACCACAGCACCAGAAGGAAACCCACGCAAACACAGGGTGAACATACAAACTCCACACTGATAAGGCCATGGTTAGGAATCGAACTCATGACCTCAGTGCTGTGAGGCAGAAGTGCTAACCATTGAGCCACCATGCTGCTCAGGTTGTATACCCTGTTTGGTCTCCTCCAGCCTACCTGCCTAATATGGCCATCACAGTGAAGAAACACACAATGTCAAGCAAGACAAATGTAAAGTCTATGCATATTTCATCAGAAATATGTTATACATCTCAGAAATAACCAACGGAAATAATACTTCCTATAATTAAACTTCACTACAGCGAAGATCCAGCTCATAGAATTAGCTTGGGACCAAATCCTGATCAGGACTGCATAGCCAATTCCTGTTGGTGCGTAATTCACATGCTACAACAAACTCCACATCAACAAAAGAAAAAAAAAATCTTGGAGATTCACACTTCTATTACAAGTGTTGGTCAGTGAATTTTTAGACAGCTTTGTCAAAAGTAATGTTTTACTGAACATTTATTTTCCCTCCATCACAAAGAAAGGGGTCCTGAGTTAAGAAAAAAAGCTCAAATGACAGTAATATCACATACCGCTGTCTGTAAATCTACTAATCTATTTCTGTACAATAAATCTGTCTTCTGTATCAGAGAAGAACAAAAGCCAATAACACTGGCTTTTCATCAACTGCCTTCAGGTTAATGCAAGAGAGAGGAGCATAACCTGCCTATATATGTCAACTTGTTACCCAGAGATGTCATAGATGCTGAACTGAACGGCAGTCCATGACGCCCTGATCGCCGACCAATCATTCCCTTAGGCCCTCTATATAAATCTGACTCTGACACAATTAGGGTGCCAGACTATCAGGTCCATTCCTATCTCCAGCATTCTCCGTATGTTTGCTTCCTGTCCTGTATTGACCTGGGTTGCTTGACTTCTCTCCTGGATCCTGTTTTGGCTCATACACTCTCTTGGTTAGACCTCAGCTTTCCTGACCATTCTCCCTCGGTACTGTATCATGCTCTTGGTTTGACCTGGCTTGACCTGACTACCCTAAACGCTATTACACTGGTGACTGTCTTGGAGAACCGCGACCTGCGCATCCCTTGCAGCGAAGTCCAAAACCTCCCTGCGGGGGTCCCTGGCGAAAACCAGGGGTGCGTTAGACTCCGCACCTCCTTGTGCAGTGGTGCCAATACCAGTTAGTAGCTCCATCCAGCTCGCAGCCCTGACAGCACTGAAGACACAAGTATGTGAGTGCAGCCTGTATTTTTATATATTCTCTCTCTCTGTCCTCACTATATTAGGTACACCCGCTTGTTAATGCAAATATCTAATAAGCAAATCATGGCCAAGAGGTTCAGTTGTTGTTCAAACCAATCACCAGAATGGAGAAGTAATGTGATCTAAGTGACTTTAACCATGGAATAATTGTTGGTTTTAGATGGGGTCGTTTGTGTATCTCATAAACTGCTGATCTCCTGGGATGTTTATGCATAACAGTCTTTAGAGTTCACAGAGGATAGTGCACAAAACAAGAAAGATCCAGTGAGCGTGTAAAAATGAATTGCTAATGAGAGAGGTCAGCGGGGAATGGCCAGACTTGTTCAAGCTGACAAGAAGGGGACAGTAACTCAAATAACCATGCGTTATAGTTGTATGCAGAAGACCATTTCTGAATGCACAACACATCAAACCTTGAAGTGGATGGGCTACAGCAGCAGAAGACCACACCGGGTTCTACTGCTGTCAGCAGCTAAGACCAGGAACCTGAGGCTACAGTGGGTACAGACTACCCAAACTAGACAGTGGAAGATTGGACAATCACTGCCTGGCCAGATTTGTGCTGCAACATGCAGATGGTAGGGTCAGAGTTTGGCATCAACCACATGAACCCATGGTGCCTTGTGTCAACTGGTGGTGGTGGTGTATTGGTGTGGGGAATATTTTCTCTGCACACAATCAGCCCCTTAATACCAAATGAGCATTGTTAAATGTCACAACGTACCTGAGTATTGTTGCTGACCATGTGCATCCCTTTATGGCCATAGTTTACCCATCTTCTAATGGCTACTTTCAACAGGATAACACATGATGTCAGAAAGCACACATAATCTAAAGATGGTCCCATGAACATGACAATGAGTTCAGTGCACTCCAATGGTCACTAGATCTTACTCCAATACAGCACCTTTGGGATGTAGTAGAACAGGAGATTCACAGCATGAATGTGCAGCCGACCAATCTGCAGTAACTGTGTGATGACATCATCTCAACATGGACCATGGAGTCTCTAAGTAATGTTTGCAGCACCTTGTTGAACCCACGGCACAAAGAATTCAGGCTGTTCTGTGAGCAAATGGGGAATCCACCCAGTACTAGAAAAGTGTGCCTAATAAAGTGTCCACTGAGTGTACATATATTACAGGACACACTTCCACTTGATAAAGACTATAGTTTGGATTGAAACGGTCATCAGACACATTGTGCTGTCTTTAATGGCTTAATCAACTTTTGCTATACTTTCCATATCTCAACATCTAAGTCTCCATACCGGTATATATTCATTATGTATACAGGTCAATATATAACTATTTCTTTTAGTGTGTTAAATATGTGTAAGAGCAGTTGTTCACCTCAACATGGGAATTAATGAGTCATTTTATGGATCTTGAATCTCTTTGTAGGCAGTGGAGCAAATAAGGGACAGTTAGAAGATCTGTTGAGTAACAGCGCTACGGAAAGTGTCACAACATAAATAAATTATAATGCGTCTGCACCAGCCTGATGTAAGTACATGTAAGGAATACTTCTGCTTAGGGTCTCGAACGTTTTGACATTAGTTTTGCTAATGATGGTAATTATGTTCTCTGCTAGACCTTGCAGGATACTTTTCATTTTAAATATACAATTTCACACCTCTTTATATTGTACCAAATATTTATACATGTACCCTAGTGTCTCTTGGTGTTACTAGTTCCAGAAAAATACCAGACAGACCATGTTAAAACTGATGTAAGTATTGCAATTGTATTGGACAATAAATCACTCTTTTTGGCAAACACACAGAGCTAGATTTACTAAACTGCGGGTTTGAAAAAGTAGAGATGTTGCCCATAGCAACCAATCAGATTCTAGCTGTCATTTTGCAGAATGTAGTAAATAAATGATAACTAGAATCTGATTGGTTGCTATAGGCAACATCTCCACTTTTTCAAACCCGCAGTTTAGTAAAGCTAGCCCACAGACTATGTTCACCTTTGGGGATTGCAGTATAGTGAATGCAGTGTATGCAGTGCAGAGCAGTACAACACATGTGAACAATAAAAGACCTGTGAGTACATTCTATACGGTAACAATTTGCAATTTTTCACCTAAAACATTAAATTAGCTTTCTGCCAAGGCAATTGCAGACAATACTGAGTGAAAGCACATCTTTATATCTCCCTAAAACCACTTAAACATATATACGTGTCATTGAATTATAAGTATGCAGCTTACCGGTTCACTAGGAACCAGGGGCCTGATTCATTAAGGATCCTAAATGAAGAGGATCCTTATTTCAGTCTCCTGGACAAAACCATGTTACAATGGAAGGGGTGCAAATGTGTGTTCTGTTTTGCACAAGGGTTAAACATTAACTGTTTTTTCATGTAACACACAAAAACTTGATAGCTTATTTGTACACTGAAATTTAAAGTTGATATGTGTGTGTTACATGAAAAAACAGTTAGTGTTTAACTTATGTGCAAAACAGAACACACATTTGCATCCCTTCCATTGTAACATGGTTTTGTCCAAGAGACTGAAATAAGGATCCTCTTCATTTAAGATCCTTAATGAATCAGGCCCCAGAAGCGTTACTGAGGTAGTGAGAATTGATAAGCTACGTATTGGTACAACCGGCAAAATGACTATCCACTGTGTGTCCAGATTTTAGATCACCTGACATTTATTGTTATCATATATGTTATATTTGTGTTACAGTGTGATATGATTTGCACACTGGTGTCTGAATGACATCGACTGTGTTTCTTATCTCAGTCAGTGCCAAATGACATACTTTCCAATTATGAAAGTGTTAACACTGCCTATTGGTGATACAGTGTTGTACACAATTTGTACACGCCTATGGTTTATTCAACTCGGCAAACATTTTATGAATGAGAGCTCATCCAGCCAATAAGAGTCTTCCATCTGTTCCCAGACACCTCATTGGCAAATGTGTTTGCGTCTCTCATCTCCAGTCATTTCCAGTCATCTCTCTGCTGTGCAGCATGTGAGTGGTTTGAGTGTGAAAAGGCTTCTTGCTAACTAAACGATTTTCAGCAAATCCTAATATGGCAGAGAGACTGCAGTAATTACTTTGAATCAGGACGAGGGGAGTGGAAATGATTCAAGGAATCTTTACTAAATACTAGGATTCTGGGAGAAGTACCACACACGGATGAAATTTTAATGATATGAATTAAAATGTACCTAAAAAAACAATTGAATTCACAGTGGAACAGTATACTTTTCATTAAATAATGGAAGCACAGCTACACATGGAAATTTCCAGTGTTTTTTTGGGGTGGTTCTGCCCTTGTCAAGATTATGTCACCAGCAATGTGCGCCTTATGCAGCAATGTGACAGTTATTATGTATTAAGAGCCGCTCTTATTTTACTGTGTGCATGGGCCACTGCACAGTGTTATTTTCTGTACGCTGGATATACAATACTATTACACTGCTTGGGGTGCTCTTATTCTCAGACATAGGCTTCTTGCTGGCCATCGTATGCTGGACGTTGTTAAGTATAACATGCTGGTAATTGCAGGCAATAGTATACTAGTCACATGTCCAAGTGGTAGGTATAAAACTTCAATGTTTAAAATGGAAAATGCCTTTAAGGGTGTGGTGTAAAAAAGTTGTTGTGTTATTCACAAGGTAAATATCATTAATGATTCTGGATTTTTTTGTCAAGATATGGGAAACTTATTCATAATTTTAAATAAATGAATAATAAATTAATACCATATTAATGAGACATTTCGACACTAAAATGTTGTTTTACATTGGCTATTATAGGGAAAGGGTTAAACAAAATAAAATGTGTAATTTGATTTTTGAAGTTTTACCACAACATGTCTTCATCAAGCAAGTCATGACTGTATATAACTTCCATTCCCTCTCAGTCAAAACCTCACTGGAAGCTAGTCTTCTGTTTGTTTTCAATCATTCATGGGTGTTTGAAGACTGGGCAAAAAAGAATACCTGCATGCACACATAGTCCAGTTGTCAAGCCAGGAGTCACTCACGTCACCTAGTACATGGAAATGTAGGTGGGTTGTCAGGATGTAAATGAATGGGACTGTAAGAGTAAATTAAACAGATACTAGAAGAGAAAAAGATGTGAAGAGGGAAAGACAAAGATTTGTAGGAGTGATAGATGCAGGCAGGAGGGTGCAGATAATCGAGAGAACTCTCAAAAAATCAGCTTCACTCAGCCAAGTTAGTGATGGACGACAGGTGGTTGGAGGCCGTATTTGCCCGCTGAGCCTTCACATGTGACACGCAGCTCTTGTCTGTCATTCCGTTCCTCTGTTCTAGGCCCTGACATTACGTCTCTCTGCCTTGTCCTCTGACATTCCATCTCTCTGCATTATGCCCTAACATTCCGTTCCTCTGCTCTAGGCCATGACATTCCATCTCTCTGCATTATGCCCTAACATTCCGTTCCTCTGCTCTAGGCCCTGACATTCCATCTCTTTGCATTATGCCCTAACATTCCGTTCCTCTGCTCTAGGCCCTGACATTCCATCTCTCTGCATTATGCCCTAACATTCCGTTCCTCTGCTCTAGGCCCTGACATTCCATCTCTCTGCATTATGCCCTAACATTCCGTTCCTCTGCTCTAGGCCATGACATTCCATCTCTCTGCATTATGCCCTAACATTCCGTTCCTCTGCTCTAGGCCATGACATTCCATCTCTCTGCATTATGCCCTAACATTCCGTTCCTCTGCTCTATACCCTGACATTCCATCTCTCTGCATTATGCCCTAACATTCCGTTCCTCTGCTCTAGGCCCTGACATTCCCTCTCTCTGCATTATGCCCTAACATTCCGTTCCTCTGCTCTAGACCCTGACATTCCATCTCTCTGCATTATGCCCTAACATTCCGTTCCTCTGCTCTAGGCCCTGACATTCCCTCTCTCTGCATTATGCCCTAACATTCCGTTCCTCTGCTCTAGACCCTGACATTCCGTTCCTCTGTTCTAGGCCCTGACATTCCATCTCTCTGCATTATCCTCTGAAATTCCGTTTTTCTGCATTATGCCCTGACATTCTGTTTCTCTGCTTTGTGCCCTGACATTCCGTTTCTCTGCATTATGTCCTGACATTCTGTCTCTCTGCATTATGCCCTGACATTCTGTTTCTCTGCTTTATGCCCTGATATTCCATTTCTCTGCATTATGCCCTGACATTCTGTTTCTCTGCATTATGCCCTGACATTTCGTCTCTGCATTGTCCTCTGACATTCAATCTTTCTGCATTATGCCCTAACATTCCGTTCCTCTGCTCTAGGCCATGACATTCCATCTCTCTGCATTATGCCCTAACATTCCGTTCCTCTGCTCTAGGCCCTGATATTCCGTTCCTCTGCTCTAAGTCATGACATTCCGTCTCTCTACTCTAGACCCTGACATTCCGTTCCTCTGTTCTAGGCCCTGACATTCCGTCTCTCTGCATTATCCTCTGAAATTCTGTTTCTCTGCTTTGTGCCCTGACATTCTGTCTCTCTGCATTATGCCCTGACATTCTGTCTCTCTGCATTATGCCCTGACATTCTGTCACTCTGCATTATGCCCTGATATTCCGTCTCTCTGCATTATGTACTGACATTCCCTCTCTCTGCATTATGTACTGACGTTCGGTCTCTCTGCATTACGTCCTGACATTCCGCATCTCTGCATTATGCCTGACATTCTGTTTCTCTGCTTTGTGCCTTGACATTCCATCTCTCTGAATTATGCCCTGACATTCTGTTTCTCTGCTTTATGCCCTGATATTCCATTTATCTGCATTATGCCCTGATATTCTGTCTCTCTGAATTATTCCCTGACATTCCGTTTCTCTGCATTATGCCCTGACATTCCGTCTCTCTGCATTATTCCCTGACATTCCGTCTTTCTGCATTACGTCTTCACATTCCGTCTCTCTGCATTATGCCCTGACATTCCGTTTCTCTGCATTATTCACTGACATTCCGTCTTTCTGCATTACGTCTTGACATTCCGTCTCTCTGCATTATGCCCTGATAGTCTGTTTCTCTGCTTTATGCCCTGACATTCCGTTTGTCTGCGTTATGCCCTGACATACCGTTTTTCTGCTTTATGCCCTTACATTCCGTTTTTCTGCTTTATGCCCTGACATTCCGTCTTTCTGCATTATGCCCTTTCGGCTGAATCTTTTATTCTCTGCTTTATGCCCCAAGGAGCTTCCAATGCTAACCCAGGGTCTTATTAAATAAGATTGAGTAAGCTCAGCAGATCAAAAAGTAGTGAAGAAGACTTAGTTGATCATGATTCCTGCTTACTCCATTAAAGCAATGTACAAGATATTTAGGCAGGCCCTGTTATGAACAAGGCTGCAAAGTCGTCTATTTTTGGTTTCCCTTACACATGTGAGCAGACATTTTCTGTAGTGGTGCAAGAGGTTGACAGAGACATCTGTGATTTACCTGTTCGAGCCTTACACCTATTTTTCAAAGCTAGTGGAAAATCTGCTCACCCAGAAGTCATATTGAAATGTTAGATTTCCTTGTTGTACTTTGTAACACCTGTTTGTCTAATATAAAACTGCCTGCTGATCTATTATTACAGATTGGTGTCTCTTTCTTTGTCTAAACATAGTTTTACCTTATATCTGAGACAAAAGGTTAAATGTATCAAGCTGACAGTTTCCGGCTGGTTTGAAAAGTGGAGATGTTGCCTGTAGCAACCAATCAGATTCTAGTTAGCATTTATTTAGTGCATTCTACAAAATGACAGCTACAATCTGATAGGTTGCTATAGACATTCCCTCTCTCTGCATTATGTACTGACATTCTGTCTCTCTACATTATGCCCTGACATTCCCTCTCTCTGCATTATGTACTGACATTCTGTCTCTCTGCATTATGCCTGACATTCTGTTTCTCTGCTTTGTGCCCTGACATTCCATCTCTCTGAATTATGCCATGACATTCCGTCTCTCTGCTTTACGTCCTGACATTCCCTCTCTCTGCATTATGCCCTGACATTCTGTTTCTCTGCATTATGCCCTGATATTCCATTTGTCTGCATTATGCCCTGACATACCGTTTGTCTGCATTATGCCCTGACATTCCGTTTGTCTGCATTATGCCCTGACAGTCTGTTTCTCTGCATTATGCCCTAACATTCCGTCTCTCTGCATTACGCCCTGATATTCCGTCTTTGTGCATTACGCCTTGACAATCCGTCTTTCTGCATTACGCCCTGACATTCCGTTTCTCTGAATTATTCCCTGACATTCCGTCTCTGTGCATTATGCCCTGACATTCCGTCTCTCTGCATTATTCCCTGACATTCCGTCTTTCTGCATTACGTCTTCACATTCCGTCTCTCTGCATTATGCCCTGATATTCCGTTTCTCTGCATTCTGCCCTGACATTCCGTCTCTGTGCATTATTCCCTGACATTCCGTCTTTCTGCATTACGTCTTCACATTCCGTCTCTCTGCATTATGCCCTGACATTCCGTCTCTCTGCATTATTCCCTGACATTCCGTCTTTCTGCATTACGTCTTCACATTCCGTCTCTCTGCATTATGCCCTGACATTCCGTCTCTGTGCATTATTCCCTGACATTCCGTTTATCTGCATTATTCCCTGACATTCCGTCTTTCTGCATTACGTCTTGACATTCCGTCTCTCTGCATTATGCCCTGATAGTCTGTTTCTCTGCTTTATGCCCTGACATTCCGTTTGTCTGCGTTATGCCCTGACATACCGTTTTTCTGCTTTATGCCCTGACATTCCGTTTATCTGCGTTATGCCCTGACATACCGTTTTTCTGCTTTATGCCCTGACATTCCGTTTTTCTGCTTTATGCCCTTTCGGCTGAATCTTTTATTCTCTGCTTTATGCCCCAAGGAGCTTCCAATGCTAACCCAGGGTCTTATTAAATAAGATTGAGTAAGCTCAGCAGATCAAAAAGCAGTGAAGAAGACTGTAGTTGATCATGATTCCTGCTTACTCCATTAAAGCAATGTACAAGATATTTAGGCAGGCCCTGTTATGAACAAAGCTGCAAAGTCGTCTATTTTTGGTTTCCCTTACACATGTGAGCAGACATTTTCTGTAGTGGTGCAAGAGGTTGACAGAGACGTCTGTGATTCACCTGTTCGAGTCTTACACCTATTTTTCAAAGCTAGTGGAAAATCTGCTCACCCAGAAGTCATATTGAAATGTTAGATTTCCTTGTTGTTCTTTGTAACACCTGTTTGTCTAATATAAAACTGCCTGCTGATCTATTATTACAGATTGGTGTCTCTTTCTTTGTCTAAACATAGTTTTACCTTGTATCTGAGACAAAAGGTTAAATGTATCAAGCTGACAGTTTCCGGCTGGTTTGAAAAGTGGAGATGTTGCCTGTAGCAACCAATCAGATTCTAGTTAGCATTTATTTAGTGCATTCTACAAAATGACAGCTACAATCTGATAGGTTGCTATAGACGACATCTCCACTTTTCAAATCCACCGAAAAATTGCAGCTTGATACATTTACCCCCAAGTGTAATGTGTGGCCCTTTTGAAGGCTAGAGCCCTTGAAGTGTATCAGGTTTCCCATCACGGTTTTATACTGTCTGTTGTTCAGGTACTTTAGCTGTTTTCAGTCAAATTGTCAAATTGACAAACTAAATGCAGACATGAAAACGAAGGGTATGGATGGCCCTGCTCATGAGAGCTTACATTCTAAGTGGAAGAGAGCTCCACTGAAACAAGAGGAGCGAGTGTGGCTCAGAGTGGAGATTGAGACAAAGTAATTGCTAACAAACAGATGGGTTTTCTGAGAACATTTAAAGATTTGAGGGCTGTGGGAGAGTGTAATCAGGTGTGGTAAGGAATTCTGTAAGTGGGGAGCAGCACAAGAGAAGTCTTGTAGGCTGGAGTGAGAGGTAATTACCAGAGATAAGGTGCAGATCGGAGGTAGATATAAGAGGGAGAGTATTTAGAGATGAGATTTAAGATGTATGAAGTGGTGATGTGGTTGAGGGCTTTGTGGGTGGGTCTGAGTAATTTGAATTGGATTTTGGAGTACACTAAGAGCCAGTGAAAAGATTTGCAAAGTGGTGTGGCAGATATGGAGCTGTGAGAGAGGAAGATCAGTCTTGCTACAGTATCTGGAGATATTAAACTTTAGTAACAATGGAGTCTATGGGGTATATTTACTAAACGGCGGGTTTGAAAAAGTGGAGATTTTGCCTATAGCAACCAATCAGATTCTAGCTATCATTTATTCAGTGCATTCTACAAAATGACAGCTAGAATCTGATTGGTTGCTATAGGCCTATTCCTCTTTGCAGCAATCAGTGGGCTAGATAGCTGTTTGCTTAGTTTGAATATGTGTGCAACTTTATTTGCATTTTGTTCAAAGGTGGTGGGCCCAAGGACTAATGTTACACACAAGCCCACTCATTTCTTAAAACACCCCTGGCTGTAGGGCTGCAGATCCCTGCCTCCTCCTGAAGTGCATGCTGTCACTAAGCAGAAAAATGCACACTTTTCAACAAGAATAAAACCATGTTTCCCTAGTTAATAGCAAATATAAACACAGTGAGCTAATTACCTCTTTCTGGCTAGAATGGACAATGGATCATTGGTTAAACAAAGGAAGTAAAAATGTTGGCCTTGAAACACGCACACAAAATACAGCAGCATCAACTTCTGAATCTGAGCAGTCCTGTGTTCAATTGCCACCTCCCCCTCCAAAACATCTTTTTGACCAACAAAAGATAATCTCTCTAAATGCAGGAAAATAAAATATGAAGATGATTACATCAAAATTGTTTTTATAAATATTGGGCATCAAAAACCACTGTGTGTTGTTTGTGGTGAAGCACTGCGTAACATTTGGGGGTTCCCAGGGAAAAAAATATCTGTAGGGGTTCCCAGTGTAGAAACGGTTGGGAACCACTGTCTTAGGGCATTGTGAAAGTGCAGTTGGCATCCCCATCCGTTGAAACCCAGATGCTTCTCTTAATTCCCAGTGCCTCATTTCACACTGCAGATTAAGTACAGCAAACTGCAGCTTAAACTAGAGTTGGATGTGCCATACAAGGCCTGGACTATTCTCTAAGCTGTAGACAAGACTGGTGCTGGGAGTGAAGAGAGTCATTGTTGTTTCAATGGAGCACAGGGGGAAGTAACAGGGAATACTGCTATTTAATTATGCACTGCTGACTGCCTTTACATAGATAATTTTATATTTAGGTGAAGATCACATTAAATAGAGAACTATAAATGTACCCTTTCCATCATCATCATTTATTTATATAGCGCCAGCATATTCCGTAGCGCTTTACAATTGGGGACAAACACAGTAAACTAATAAACAAACTGGGTAAAACAGACAAAGAGGTGAGAAGACCCTGCTCGCAAGCTTACAATCTATGGGACAATGGGAGTTTGATACATGAGGTTAAGTCTACATCTTGCATTTCGGCCCAGCCAGACTGCAAAGGTAAAAGTGACTCATAAGCTAAATGATCCTGTCATACAACAATGTTGGTCAGGGGGTAGTTGTCTTGTGTGAAATTGTGTAACGGATGGTAATAGGGTAATGTAGTGAGGTTAAGAGGGTGGTTGAGGAATATTATAAGCTTGTCTGAAGAGGTGGGTTTTCAGAGAACGCTTGAAAGTTTGTAGATCAGAGGAGAGTCTTATTGTGCGAGGGAGAGAATTCCATAGAGTGGGTGCAGCCCGAAACAAGTCCTGTAACCGGGAATGGGAGGATGTAATGAGGGTGGATGAGAGACGCAGATCTTGTACAGAACAGAGTTGCCGAGTTGGGAGATATTTTGAGACAAGAGAGGAGATGTATGTTGGTGCAGCTTTGTTGATGGCCTTGTAGGTTAGTAAAAGTATTCTATATTGGATTCGGTAGAAAACAGGCAACCAGTGTAGAGACATATAGAGTGATTCAGCAAGGAAAATCAATATTGCCGCTGTGTGCAAAATAGATTGAGTTTGTTTTGGGGAAGACTAGTAAGGAGGCAGTTGCAATAGTCAATGCGGGAGATGATAAGTGCATGAATTAAGGTTTTTGCAGTTTCTTCTGGAAATGTTTTTCATCATTTTATCCAATTGCAATCTTCTCTTCCAAAGGAAATTTCCTTTTTACACTGCTCCACAAATAGAGCATACATGACTAGGAGCACTTTCAGTCCACCCAACTCCTCTCCTCTGTCCTCCCAAGCTTCTGTTCTTCCCTCTGCAGTTTTCTGGATAAAGTACTGGCTCCAAAGCTGCTTTTGCACCGCACGTGGACAATTTGCACTTTGCAAATGATCCCCCCATAGAGTGTTAATTTAATTCTTAAATGTGCCAAAATAATTTTGCAGAATGAAAATTACAATATAAAACTATTTCACTACATTTGCTGCCCCTCAAAACCCATTGTCTGAGGCAGCTGGCCAAGTTTAACTCACGATAGATTCAGCCTTGATATCAGGTTTGTTTTTGTTTTTGCTTTTTTTGCTGGTGATTGTAGGAAACCTGCTTAACCATTCTCCCAAGGTTATTAGTACTTAGGCTTTTATTAAATGGGAGAATATGTTAGAGACAAGTATGTCTTTATTCGGTATTAGACCTTTTAACAAGAGAGAAACAATACAGTGACAACAATAAACTGCTTTAAAACCTAAAATTTTCTCTTTAATAAACAATAATAATAATAATAATAATAATAACAACAACAACAACATAAATTCACAATTGATTTTATACAGTTAACATTCTAAAGACTGATCTAAGATTCTTAACACAACTATCGGTTTTAAGATCATTTTTATTATTTTGACTGTTGTGAAGCATGTTGCACTAATCAATTGTGATTATACCGAGAAATGGGGCTATTTACAAGATTTATTGCTGGCTGTCAGCTCGCTTGCTTCTAGCCTAGCCTTAAGCTAGGTACACACTACACGGTTTTCGTCCAATAATCGGATAAATCAGCTGACATACGACCGCTCGTTCAAAAGTCGGGTCAGTGTGTGCAGTGACACGATGGTCGAAAGTCTGCCCAAATGGACGATTGTCGCCTCATTTGGTTGGTCGTACCGTTTAATATTTTCGTCCAATCTCGTTTCTGTTGTGTAGTGTGTATAAACTTCCGACCGATCCACAACAGTGAGTACGAAATTACAGTCATTGCTCATGAGAAAATGGCTGTAAAAAGTCGCTAAAGGGACGTCCGCTCTTCCCTTTATCGTCCTAAAAAAGGCTAGTGTGTATGCAGTCCATGGACCGAGCGATCGGAACATTGATCGCATGTAAAATCAATCGGCATAAAAAGTTGGTGGAAAATTCTTACTCCTTGCTCCCACATTCCTGGGCACTTTCTTCACCTGGTACGCTACCTTCTCTGCCCCCATCCCTCCCCCCTACTCCCTTTCTACTCATCCCCATCTGCTCATCTGTAGTTGCTCTTCCCTACTTTTAACTATTTTTAACTAGTTGCTGTTTGTTCTTTATGTAAGTCTTTAGTTTGCTCTACTCCCCCATTGTATAGTGCTGTGGACCCTTGTGACACCTTATAAATAGATAATAATAATACCAATGGATGGGTAAGATACATAGAAAAGAAAAAAAGGCAAGAGTTGAATCATGAAGTGTTAGATGTTATAATAAAATATTAATATTAGTGTTTTACATTCATTCTTACCTGGTCAGAGAACAGCAATATGACATTTGCGGTAACTTACCTATGATAAAGTAAGATAAACCATACATTTTTATTTTGAATAATTATAATCTCAAATACATCCAACCATAAATTGTAAGTAAGTTATATGGTCATCAATATAAGCTCTTTATTATGCCTTACAGAAGAAGCACTAGTAATATGAGAGTTAATGCTCTCCCAATACATTACACTGGAGACTTATGATTGGCTGACATATGAGTCAATCTAAATCGAGGATGCTGATTGGCCGTTTGAAGTATAAAACAGATATCCTGGAAACAGGTGAGCAATTCCCATGACTAAGCCGCCATAGGCGAAGTGTACGTTGGGCCAGACGTCACGTCAGACCCGGTAGTGGCAGGGACTGACCGTGATGTATGGCCGCTAGCTAGTGTTTGTTATTAACACTCAATATCTCCTTTTGACCAAACTAACTGGAATATCATTGTGGCTCATGAATATAAAAAATATAAACATACAGAAATAAAAAAATAAAAAAACAGAAAATAAAAAATATAACCAAAGAAAATATAGAGGGATGTCATGTGTGACAATTATAGTTTGGATGATATTCGCTCATCCTCTGACATGAATGAGAGCCCTAGGACACAATAATATGATAAGATATAACTATTAGAACAGTATTAACTAAACAATGAGTATGCTTTAATTGGTCCAGGCAATGTGAAGTCTAAGACTTGGGGCATATAATATTTGTGATCAGTCCCACCACAGGGTCCATCTATTTATTTTAACCACTTTTTTTTATACTTTATTACTATATTTTTTATATATATTCGCCTATATGTTTTTGGTCATTTATGATATTTTAATATTACTCAATAAAGTTTTGATTTTAACTATTTGTGGTAACTGTGTGAGACCGGGGTGCTTCAAGATTCAACTCTTGCCTCTTTTCTTTTCTATGTGATAATTAAATGTTGGATGAAACACAATCTCACAATCCAGTAATATATAAACATTCATAGTGAGGAAGGTCACAACCTGGTGTGGAGCCAACCCCCTTTCTCTTCTGACGGATGGGTAAGACATGAAGCTCACACCAAAGTCTTGCAAAAGTAAATAAGCCAAGTATATTTTTAACTTAGAGTTTGTATTAAAGTAAAATTAAATCAATACACTAAGTAGCAAGTGATAGTTCAACATGTGTAAGGTGTGGGAGAACAGAAAACTAAGCAACACTACCATGGCTAGGTTTCCATATCTTAATCCGTACTTCTAATTTCTGGGGTTTATGTCTCTCAGCTACCAGAAGAAATTGGCAGCCTCAACCCTAGAGCCTCCCCATTTGGTGTGGGCTCACTCCAGTTACCTGAATGTCATCCTTGTTCAGTGCTTAGCTCCTATTTTTGTGGGACTCATGCAACATGTTCTCTAACATGCCACCCCAGTCTTTTCTCTATCACTCTCTTCCACTGTATGTTCTTCTTTTGTTCTCTACATTTTTCCCATGTGTCCCCTGGTAATATGCGTTCAGGAGTTGTCAGAACTATTAAATTAGTGATCACCACTTTTGGTTGAGAGATATATAGAGTAGTGAATTAAGTTGAGTCCCTCCCAGTTCTTCCAATTTTCTGTCTTCAAGATATCTGTCTTGGGACCAACAAAGGGTTATTAATCAAGAACACAGTATGACCATCCCCTTAGATTTGGTTACCTCTATCTCTTTATGGCCTGGTTTAACCACTTCCATTTGGAATATGGTAATTTGAGTTCCCTAGAAGTCAGTAAGATTGAGAAAACCATAATGTGGTGCTGATGTAACAAGTAGGAATAAAATTCGAAGTACTGTTTTGAGTTTCCTGGTGAGATCCAGTTATGGAGTAAAATTTCAGAACGGTCTCTCTACCATCTCCACATGGATGTCCCTACTGTACCTAAAGCTCAACATGTCCAAAACAGAATGTATCATCTTACCTACTCCCAAAGTCACCACCTTTCCTCAACCAAAACTTTTAGCAACGCTCTCATCATCTCCCGCCTTGATTACTGCAACCCCATTCTTGTTGGCCTTCCCCTCACCCATGTACACTTTCATCTATCCTAAATACTACTGCAAGACTGAGCATCCTCTGTTGCTGTACTATATCTCCTGCAACACTCTGCAAATACTTACTCTGGATCCAGATATGCTACAGAATCAAAAGCCCTCAACAACACCACTTCATACACCTCAAACCTCATCTTGAAGTACTCCTCTCTCTCACACCCTCTTAGATCGATGAAATTGGTAATGAAATGGTTACAAGATCTTCCAACATGTGGCATTGTGTAAAGAACAGTACAGAAGTATCACAGGACAGCTTATGATATGTGGGCATCACGGTGGCTTAGTGGTTAGCACTTCTGCCTCACAGCACTGGGGTCATGAGTTCAATTCCTGACCATGGCCTTATCTGTGTGGAGTTTGCGTGGGTTTCCTCCGGGTGCTCTAGTTAACCTCCCACACTCCTAAAACATACTAGTAAGTTAATTGGCTGCTATTAAATTGCCCCCTCGTTTGTGTGTGTTTTATGTTAGGGGTTTTAGATTGTAAGCTCTAATGGGGCAGGGACTGATGTGAATGAGTCATCTGTACAGCGCTGCAGAATTAGTGTCGCTATATAAATAAATAGATGATGATATCATAACGGAGTGCTTAATTGTATAAAGTGTGAGGAAACTGCACATATTAGGCTAATCATGTTCTCTGCATCTGTAATAACCCCAGTTATAAGCTTGTGGCACTATATAAATAAATGATGATGATGATCATAGTTGTGATAGTATCGCAGATGATTAAACTAACCAGGAATTCCACCTTGGTGCAGTAACATCCACCACAAAAAAAGTCCCCTCAAAAATGCTCCACATTTAATGGAAATGTAGATGCTATGTGACATATTACAGATATTTTACCAAGTGACTAATGGGATCTGAATTACATGCTGGAAATGTCACAGTGAACAACTCACATGAATGTCATATGTATTTTTAACATGCAAAATTACCACTGTAATTTTCTGGCCTGAGTATTGCATTAAGAGGACACTAAGGGGTATATTTACTAAACTGCGGGTTTGAAAAAGTGGAGATGTTGCCTATAGCAACCAATCAGATTCTAGCTGTCATTTTGTAGAATGTACTAAATAAATGATAACTAGAATCTGATTGGTTGCTATAGGCAACATCTCCACTTTTTCAAACCCGCAGTTTAGTAAATACACCCCTAAAAGTTGACTTTTTTTTTAGTTCTTTGTATAGTTACGTTTCAAGATTTTTTTTTGTGCTGTGAGAATATTAAGCAAGTGTAAAGTGTTTGTAATCTATCTACATGAGAGATGGGGAATTCAGTCAACGTGGATCATTTAATTTGGAAAAGATAGTAGTCCGGGCTCTCACATCCTTCTCCATGTTGCTACACTTAGAAAACAGTTTATTTTTTGTGCTGCTCATAAAACATCAGTTGAAATGTTTTGTTCCAATCATACAACATCAGAAACATTAAGACGAAATGTGAAGACCTGCAAAGACCTGTAATGTTTCTTTATACGGGAAAGTGTGATTACCAGTCCACCTAGTGCTTCACGGTGCATTTAAATTTATAACCAGAGATTTATCTCAGAAAAGGAACAACGTGGCTAAGGTGAAAATGTAATTTACAGGTAGCTCAAATTTTCTGATCATGATGAAAAAGTACAATTGAAATGCGTTGAAATATCAAATGGACACAGAAAATCTGTAAAGACAGAAAACAGAAAAATACATTCACATAATCAGGGCCGGATTAAGGGAATGGAGGCCCCTGGGCTAAGGGGGCCTCCATTCCCCCGTGAGGGCCCCCCCATGATCCGAGCCGCCCCCAAGGCACTATCCTCTTTCTCCTGGCATTGCGGTCCTTCCCCGGCGCGCTGTACCATCTTTACTGAGGAGCTCTTGTGAGAGTGAGACTCACGAGATCTCCTCAGTAAGGAGACTACAGCGCGCCGGGGAAGGACCGCAGTGAAAGTGCTCAGCAGCATTGATCGGACCGGGGGCGCCCCTGCCCCCGACCGATCAATAATGCTGTTGAGCACTTTCAAGGGCCCCCTGGATGCCCGAGGCCCCTGGGCTGTAGCCCAGTTAGCCCTATGGTTAATCCGGCCCTGCACATAATGCAGTATTTCAATGTACAATCAGTTAATCAGCCCAAACATCAATGTACATACCAAGTGGTATATAGGATCCTCGATGATGTCTGTTCCTCATCAGAGTATCTTGCTTTTCCCACACAGGCAATGCCTGCAAATACATATTGACATGGATCCAGGTAGCATACTTGAGATATATGAATAAGGACTTAAATAAACAGTTTGCTGAAAAATTGTAAAACATATAAGGTCATAAATATAGATAGATAGATAGATAGAATTTTTTAATTTTTTAAAAAAAAAACACGTTGATTTGATCTGTCTTGCCATATATATGATTGGAGTCAGAAGTGTTTAATAATCGCAATCAAAAAATGTAACCACTCGGCATATAAAGCCATCACATGGCTTAACAATGTGATAGAAATGACGTGAAGTTCACTCGGCAGAAGGGCGGTCATATACATTAATCTGATCATGTGATTGGACTAACGACGATAAGAAAGATGGATGTCAATATTATAGTCACCTTGAATCAGATGACATTATCTGACCCCCACAATCACAAACCATAATATAATTATACATTGTAATGTTAATGTATCAATAATTGGGACTCCTTAACCCATGCTGGTGTGGATTTAGCTTCTGGAAGGAGGGTGAGTGACAAGACATTTTAATGGATTTTGTTTTTTTAAATACAATTTCTAGAGAGGGTAAAACCAAATCTGAAGCAGAGGTTTACCTAAGAAGGGATTCTCATCATCTTCAAGAACTTTCGTAGTTTTATCATGAGCTTAATGAGCTTTTATTTAGCTATTTAGAGAGGAAAGTTTATCCTGTGGATACATGAAATGTCATATTAAAGGACAATAAAGATCCCTAGCTCTCCTCAATTTTGTTGATATTTATTTTTCAGGAACTGAGACGTCATAGTATAATCTTATACTATATAACATTTTATATATCTGGATGCCCAAATATTACATTCCAGCCAGGTTCTATGTAGATCACTTTTGTAGTCAATGAATTTGTTAGAATCTACAGTTTGGAAGTGGTTGTTCACTACAGTAGCATTTTCTATAATCTGAATAACTGAATCAAGGAAGATAATCCCTGTAGCACTAATCTGGGAGTTTAAAGTAAGCGACATGTTATTGGAATTGAGATGTTAGATACATTTAGATGAACTGAATAAATCACATAGAGGCAAAAGGCCTGATTCACTTTCAAATGCAACCTGCACGTTGGGTTTTAAAAACGAGCACAGATCTTGAGCATACGGGCACCCATATTTAAATGCAAGTGGAATTCAAGATATATTTCTGTTTGAATCTGGGTATACGTACTCTCTGCCGAAACTGTAGTTATCTTAACAGACAGAACAGACTGCAGGACACGAACGTGCATATGTGCAATTTAAAGAACACATGCAAAAACTAAATTTTATAAAGGAAATTACAAACTCACAACACTACAATCATTAATAAAAATCTGTGCTTTAAAAATGTTTTTTTTTCCACATTAAATACATAAATCAAGATGTTCTTAATCCGTAGTGTACATAAAATCCATTTTTATAGTTTCTCTTACTTGCATATACATGCTATGTGCTATTTAATGGCATGCATACCTGTGGTTTTTAATGCAAAGACGATGCCATGACAGTCATCACTATCAATCAGCACCTACATCTGCCCTATAGCTGGTGCAAATGATACGGATAAAAAAAAGTACTTTCAAGAAACACAGACTTTGAATCGGCCCCATCTGCACCCTTCATCATTTATTTATTTACATAGCGCCACTAATTCCGCAGAACTCACTCACATCAGTTCCTGCCCCAATGGAGCTTAGAGTCTAAATTCCCTAACACACACACACAGACAGACTAGGGTCAATTTGACAGCAGCTAATGCAGCCATACTACTAGTATGCTTTTGGATTGTGCGAGGAAACCGGAGAACCCGGAGGAAACCCACGCAAGCACGGGGAGAACATACAAACTCCACACAGATAAGGCCATGGTCAGGAATCAAAATCATGATCCCAGTGCTGTGAGGCAGAAGTGCTAACCACTAAGCCACCGTGCTGCCCCTTGCTGTACATTGCCTACATTAATCTGACCCTTCCATTCTCCGTTCCACCTTTCAAGGTTTTAGTCTGTTGTAAGTGTCATTTGCGTTTGGATATGAAAATTTTGCAGAGAATTGGGAGGCCAAATGGAAGATGAAGTTTAACATAGACAATTGTAAGGTTATGCACTAAGGAATCAAAAATAAGCACAAAATCTATACATTCAATGGGATAAATTTAGGGGAATCTAAAATGGAAAAGTATTTGGAGGTGCTCGTAGACAGTAGACTTATCAATAGTGCTCATTGTCAGCAGCAGCTGCAAGGGCCAATAAAGTATTGGCGTTCATAGAAAGGGGAATAGATGAAAGGGAAGACAGTGTCATTTTGTCACTACATAAATCGATGGTAAGACCTCATCTTGAATATGCAGTACAGTTCTGGGCACCACTCCATAAAAAAGACATTTTGGAACTAGAAAGGGTTCAGAGAAGAGCAACAAAATTGATAAAGGGTATGGAGTCATTAAGTTATGAGGAAAGGTTAGCCAGGTTAGGCATGTTTACTTTAGAAAAGAGGCGTCTAAGAGGAGATATGAAAACTGTGTACATATACATTAAGGGTCATTACAGAGAACTTTCATGGGAACTTTTACCCCAAGGACTCTACACAGGACATACGGTCACCCCCTACGGTTAGAGGAGAGGAAGTTTCACAACCAGCAAAGGAAGGGGTTCTTACAGTAAGAGCAGTCAAGATATGGAATTCCCTGCCAGGGAAGGTTGTGATGGCAGATTCAATAGATATGTTTAAGAAAGGGTTAGACACATTTTTAGAGGAAAAGGGTATCCAGGGTTATGACCGTTAATTAAAATGAAGGGTAGTAGTGGAGAAATAGGACTGCAATATTGGGTCTGGAGGGATATTTCCTGATTGAAACAGATTGGCGGTTGCTTCATCTGGCTCAATTGCAAATATAAATGAGGGATCACAGGAGATCCAAATAGGTTGCTATGATACAGGAATTGTATGCAGTTGTGTTCACAGGCACAAGTTCCATTTCAGAGCATCCACAGAGGGTTTTTTTTTACGCAAGATACGTCACACAAAGGGTCTTACATGCGACGATCAATCAGGCTTATAGAGTTTGACAGTAGTAATTAACCATTCGGTTGCCAGTAATAATGGTAACATATTTGATGGTCCTATTACACATTACATCCATCCTTTTTCTCCTGTAAGTTGTATATGTTCAGCTCTGATTTTTTTCTGTTTAACTATTATATTTTTGGAGAATTGTACACAGTACTCAAGGTGAGGTTTCACCACTGATCTGTAAAGTGCCAATATAAATACCCCATTCCCGGTACTAATTGTCCTATACAACCAAGTAATCTGACTGTCTGAGCAATCTGCTTACTTACCGTCCTGACATCTGAAACTGTAACTCCAGGGTTCCTTTCCTCTGCTTTTATTGACATACATTCCTATATGTTCTCTAAATCACTGTGCATTTGTTTTGAACTTCTGATATATCAACCCTGTTGCCTTTATATCATCTGTAAAAAAAGACCTTCCCTTGTAGACCACAAGTAATATGAGTACATTAAACTGGACAAGACCCAGGACCAATCCATATGGTGCTCCACTTCCAGTCCTGTCTCCTGTCCTTCAGCCAAACTTTTATCCCTTTAACCCCTTTTTTTTGTTGTCAATTTAATTTATTTATTGAAGGATATTGTATCAAATGTTTTACAGAGTCAAATAAATCCACTAGGTTTGTTTAACATGATCTCACAGCAACACATCCATGCTTCATTGGATGTTGTCATATGTCTTACTTTTAATAGTCAACAATAATTTTTTAAAGTGATTCCATTCATATCCATACTATTGATATGAGACTCATAGGTCTAGAGTTATCATATTCTTCTCTACAGACTTGTTTGTGTAGTTGAAATACAGTTTCCGTTCTCCAATCACCTGGAATTCCAGCAATTGCTTAAAACTTTTGGTCAATGGGGCTGCAAGCCCTACTCTTAGTTCTTTGTTCTTGGAGGTATATCAACTGAACCCACTGACATATTTACTTTTAATTTTGAGACTTCAAGTAACACCTCTTCTGGATTAAATATATTTTCACCTTGTCAAACAATAGAAATGTCCTCAGTGTAGTAAGCATATAAAATGAGATTTGCCCACATATGTTCTTTAGACCACTCATTATATAGGTAGCCAAAACAGGGGGCAAATATTGTCTCGATGGATGTCCCAACAGGTTGGAGAAACTATAAACCCTGAAACTGACAATAATTTTCAGATAATATAAATTGGAAGACCTTTTAAATTAAATTGTCTTTGAAATTCAGCCATCAGAGGATCCTGTTGCAAACAATAGTCCACTGCTTGAATTCTTACCAAATGGTGAATTGCTGTATACAGTAAGTTAACATCACAAGTGATTAATAAATATTATATTTGCCATACAATATAGTCTAAAACATTTCTAACATATATAGTATTTCTAAGATAAAAATCTTATTATAACAACAATTTTCTATAAATGGCAGTCAGTATTTTGTTTTACACAATTAATACTATACATTATCAGTCCTCACAGAGGGCCCACTAGGTTTTTGTGGATTTTAGGGAGATGGTAATTGGTGTCAGTCCTAGGTTGCTGCGTAATGATACAACTTCTTCTCCTCACATATAACTTTCGGTTGAATGTTTCAACTAATACTACAAGTTGTTTATGAAAAATAATGGTAAATTCACTCTAAAGAAAAGTAAACGGACAACTGTCCTAAGAAGCAGAATGTTTTACTAAGGTAATCTATCCGATTTTGGACTACCACTCCTCTACCTTTATCTGCCTGCTTGACAACTATCCCAATGTTAGACTGTAAACATTTCAGAGCCAAAAATTCTTCTTTAGTTACATGTCTGCGTGTATTGATTTTGAAACCTTTCCTGCAAAATGTTTTTTAAAAATTGTTATAAAAAGCTTTCTCAAATGATCCGTAAACTCAATGGATCCCAAACTTCCAAACTTTTTTAGTTCAAGGCCCCCTTAGGGTCTCCATAAATTTTTCAAGGCACCCCTAAGCCAAAATAATTACCAAGTAGTCCCCCACCTTGCTTACGACTGGCCCTCACCGAGGCACCCCTGTGCGATCGCCGCAGCACCCCAGGGAGCCTAGGCGCACAGTTTGGGAACCACTGCGTTAACTGAATACTTCAATAAGAAGAGTGTTGGGGATATATCATTCTCACATGGTATAAACTTTATATTTTTTTGAAAAAGTATTTTTCATTTGGTACATACATTGCAGTTTAGGCTGATTAACATTACGTTAAAATATTGCACAATGGTGTATGCGCTTATCTGTTTTCTGTGAAGTTCAACAGGCCAATGTTTCCATTTAAAAATGTCATCAACTGCAGCCATTAATATTTGATATATCATTGGAAAGTGTAGGATTTAATATGTGTGGCATGCAATCTGGCGATGGATCGATTTCTTGATCACAGATGTATTATTCTCAGCCATGGTAAATCTACTATTAGTAAATCTACTATTAGTGAAAAACACAATGACTAATCTGAATATCTCAGGGTCGCAGGAATGGAAATCATATTGTGTAGTTTGACAAACATGGCTATTTTTACAATGGAAATATTTTGAATGTACACTAATTAGGGAAACAAAAAATAGTAAATAATAAATTAGTAACTACACGTATACAGTCAAGTCCATAAATATTGGGACATTGACACAATTCTCATATTTTGGGCTCTATACACCACCACAATGGATTTGAAATTAAACTAACAAGATGTGCTTTAACTGCAGACTTTCAGCTTTAATTTGAGGGAATTTACATCCAAATCAGGTGAACAGTGTAGGAATTACAACGGTTTCTATATGTGCCTCCCACTTTTTAAGGGACCAAAAGTAATGGGATAAACTAATCAATCCTACATCAAACTTTCACATTTTAATACTTTGTTGCAAATCCTTTGCAGTCAATTACAGCCTGAAGTCTGGTGTATAGAGCCAAAAATATGAGAATTGTGTTGATGTCCCAATATTTATGGACTTGACTGTATTTCAAGCAAACAATTTCATACAATGACTTATACAAATAACATTCCAGAATTATCTGGGTCACTGGAAAATGTAAAAGAACAAAGAGAAGAAGTATATATGGAGGCACTCTTGGATGTTTTATTTATTAAACATCCCGGAGTGCCTCGATATATACTTCTTCTCTTTTTTCTTTTGCATTTATCATCATCATCATCATCATTTATTTATATAGCGCCACTAATTCCGCAGCGCTGTACAGAGAACTCATTCACAGTATTTGGATGCACCCCTCAGAGAAATAAAGATAAATATCAATTGAGATTTAGATGAATACCTATTATAATAGGGGATGTTCTATGATGTATATTATTGAATTAATAATCTGGTGCGGTTAATTTCCCTTTCTTGCACTGGTAAATGTACCAGGCAAATCAATTTTCCTATAATTATGGCTTACATGTCAGTAACTGAAGAATGATTGATAATGATGGTGATATTGAAGACAGCAGTGTATCAGGTAACATGCAAAACAATTAAGTTATATCCTTTACCCAATAAAAAACATAGGGGCCTGGGAGATCCTTTGACACAAGCTCCCACTATTATTGAGTATGGTACCAATGACTGTGGTAATCACAACAACACAATGACAGCGCGAAAATCTCCAAATCTCCAAAAATATACACTCCAAAAAATACTGATGGCTATGAAAAAGTCCTTACCTAAAGGACGAAACGCGTCGCTACAGCTACAATATCACTGGATCATCTAGACCACTCCAAGTATATCCTATTGCATCTATCTCATACTTTGACCGGACTCTCGCTATTACATCTACCAACAGCTCTGAGGATTCTAAGCGGAGCACAGTTTGAACAACATTGTGATTATCCGGACATCTGAGAGGTGCGCACCTCACTCCTACAGAGACCGAAACTGATCACTCCTCCACGATGATTATAGGCTGAGGTCTGCTCTCTGCCACCTCTGAGGATGTTGTGGGAGGAGAAGACTTTTCAGGAGGTGAAAAACCCTAAATTTACACTTATCGCCCATTGAATCTCATTTAAATATCTTGTCTCGCACAATGAATTCTAATTTTTACATGTGGATGGAATACCAAGTGCATAAGTACTAATTTTCAATAAACCCTTGTTCCACCAAGTGCACCCCCATACCGACTTGGCTGTAGCACAAAAATAAGCAAATGACACCACAAAATGTCATCTGCACTTCTGGCACTTATGTTAATGACCTTTATTGTGTCAATGGTTAGGATTAGGGGCTTAATTGTGTACAATTTGGGTATTAATATGGGGAAGTTAGTGTCTTAGATGTGCATAGCAGGGGTAGTAATAAAAACTGAGATAAGGGAGAATGTCAAGTAAAGCGTGGAGTTCTCAGATATACAGACATTTAATCCTGTTAATGATATTAATTAAGAAGCAGTAAGGGGTCTGGTTTCTACACTGAGCGCTTAGAAAAAAAAGACCAAATGAAGGACATGCGAGGGATGGAGTGTAAGATGAAAGGAAGCAAAGAGGGAGGGGACCGAGTGAGAAAAGGGTCAATACACTGAAGCAGCACAGATGTAGAATACATTATTGGCTTTAGCTTTCTTCTTAATGTGTGCTCATTGATATGTACTAAAAAGGATTTGTCATGGTCATACAAGACACGCTCTGCACCCATCTGTGTGTTTTGTATCGATATGTCTCATGTAGAGCAAAATTGTGTTGACATTTCATGCAGAGCAGGACATTTCATGGAGGCAAGTTCCGGCTATGCCATCTTCACGTTCCGCCTTCGCTTCACCATTCCATAGGGCGCCATTCCATGCTGCATTTGTAAATGTGCATTCCGTGTAATAAAAAGAGCTGAACAATAATGGTTAATTCATTCTGACATGTGGTGTGACTAAGACAAGACTGAGATTACTAAAAATTTAATTTTCTTGTCGAAACGTGCACCACGTTGCCACAAAAATCTGAACAGCTTTGAAAATTTTGGTACTGGCCATAGACAGCTACATAGCCGTCCCCATAGCAAAATTTAGAAGGAGGTCTGGAGAGAAGGTCCGCACTCCCACGGGACCTGCAAGTCACAGTGGAGACCTGTTTCACTGCTCTTACGCTGATAAGATAGTGAGTGCAGGTTGTGATGGAACTCCCGCCATTGTAGGGTGGACAGCATCTCTGGGCCACCACTAACATCCATGTGCCAGAGCTGCTGGACCCCTACAACAGTGCTAGAGCTGATACTGCAGCCACGTTTTGTAATACATACTACACTGAAAACCTATTTTATATTCTTACCATACAATTCACCACTGTGGTATTCTGCTGTGTTTTATACACACAAGTCCTGTGTGCCCATGTATATTGAACAATCATTTGTGGCATTAAAAGAATGCTCGCTTTTCTACCATAGTATACACCCCCGCCTGGGCGAAAAAACAAATACATTTGTTAGCTGAGCATTGGTTACGAGGTGATGACAATGCTTACAGTTGAGTTATGTTAATGCCTAGTAGAATATGTCAGTTTGCAGCATTTGCTGCACTAGAAATAAAGTGGCAGATTAGAGAGTTTTACATAGTTCCCAGTAGTAGGACTGTACTAATGCACATGGATGTAGGCATGTTTCGGTGGATGGGCAGGGTTTGCCAGGTCTAAGTTGGGCTTGTTTTGTCCTGATTTATATTGTGCCAATATAGACCAGAACGCCTCACAAGGCACTACTCATTCACTGTGCTACTTGCAGGGTCACACTGTCCATCTAATATTTCCCTGGACACTCCAATATTCTATGGCAAGGTTTCCAAACAATCCTCATGACCCCCCTAGCAGGGCATGTTTTCCATATCTCCTTGCTGGAGCCCAGGTGTATTCATTACTAACTGACACACTGTAACACGGGTGGGCAAACCAGTCCTCAAGGGCCATAAACAGTTCATGTTTTTTGGATTTCTTTAATCATGCACAGCTGAGTTAATCTATTTGGCTGGGTCAGTAATTATCCCAGCTGTTTCTACAGACAGAAATCCAAAAAACATGAACTGTTTATGGCCCTTGAGGACTGGTTTGCCCACCCCTGCTGTAACAGAACCACAAGTGGTACTAATTATTTCACATGTGACCTGGAAAGCCTGCACTGTTAGGGGGCCATGAGACTGGGTTTGGGAAGACCTGTTCTATGGGATCCCAGACAGGGAATGGATCTAAGTGTGTGGGAGAACAAGTAGTACTTTTGGATCCACGTATCCACGTGTCAAATAGTCTTGTAATATCTATCAGAGCTGCTTTGCAAGGAATAGTGTCTGGCATGCTTGATTTTTAGCATAGAGAGCAAGATAGCCAATCCTGGTAGCTGCAGGACCCGACACGCACTTTAAGAAAATTTTTACATAGTAGTACTGCCTGAGTATAGGCTTAATTGCAATGTATTTATTTAAACACACACAATTATTGTGAATATCATTAACAAATCTATGTCCATCCCTCTGGTACTTCCTATTGTTATACCTCAAGCATTAGCAAGATAGCTGTTGATGTGAATTATACTGTGGACTGAGGGGATCCATGTAAAGTTTGATGCAAATTAAACTTACAGCGGAATTGTAAATTCTGTTCCATACTTCTCTCTGTTTTCCAAGCCACATATAACAAGATACGTGTGACTTGGAATAGTACGCCTATGCGTACAATCATCATCAATGTGGAGTTTACACATAGAGTTCTATCTGTGGCTAGTTCCCCACTCAGGTCAATAATGGATACTTGCCAACTTTCCCTCATTGGTTTCAGGGAGATCTCGGAGAAGGTGGGTGTGCGGGGCGGGGCTTGACGAATTGCAACATTTTGGCTCCACCCCCTGAATGATTGTCACAATTTTGGCCAATTACAGCAGGTGGCAGGGCTAATATGACACAATATTTGCATCATTAAGCCCCACCCACCACCACTTATCTATTGCGGGGCGAGAACCAGAAGGTTACCCTGCTCTCCCGGGAGCCTGGGAGGTCTCCCAGAAATGCAGGAGTCTCCTGGACATTCCGGGAGAGTAGACAACTGTGCATTAAAGAAAAGCAGCTAATGAATCTCTAAAGACTGAAGTGTCTTTTACATTTCTGTCTCAATTGCTTAAGTCATGTTGTCTTACCTGTCAGTCTTTGATTTAATCTTGGTCTCCATGAAAATGGCCACCTCCATAGGCATCAGTACATGGACATAGGAAACAATTTTTGAACTGTGTCATCATGCCACAGATGGTGAAGCCAACCACGCCTTGTACTGGCTCAGCATCAGGTAGAATGCCAGACTCTTCAGGGAGTGAGGGAGATCACCCCTATTTCAGGGAGTCTCCCTGACATTCAGGGAGAGTTGGCAAGTATGCAGTAATGTCACAGAAAGCTTCAGTCGTGGAATATTCACACACTCAAATGCTAAATATTTATACTTGCTGAGAGGATCACTAACTTTATGCAGAAATTTAAAAATGGGAATATATAGGATATAGGAACAATAAATATGGGCCTGATTCATTAAGTTAGGCAAGAAATTGAGTAAGTTTTCCTACTTAAGTTTTCTGGACAAAACTATGTTACAATGCAAGGGGTGCAAATTAGTTTATTATTTTGCACATAAGGAAAATACTGGCTGTTTTTTCATGTAGCACACAAATACTTGATAGCTTATTTGTACACTGAAATTTAGAGTTGATCTAGGTAAAGAAAGCCAGTATTTTCCATATGTGCAAAATAATAAACTAATATGCACCCCTTGCATTGTAACATGGTTTTGTCCAGGAGAAAACTTAAGTAAAAAAAAAAATAGTACTTTCCTTAATGACTCAGGCCCTATATGTTTAGTGATATATGTATACTCAGATATCAGTTTAATGTGCAGTTGTGTGTAGTGACATACATACAGTATTATTGCTGTTGTTTGGTGGTAGACAATATATGCAGACATGCCAGAACATTGTGCTGTCTAGACCTGCTTATCTATTACACCTTTCAATTCTGTCATTTCCATCCTCTCCTCCTGTTCATTCTTATTACTTTGTCTGCATTCCCATTCTGCATGTTACCTGCTATCTGTTAAAGCTCACATTGCTACCTTTACCTCCTCTAATAGCTCATATTTATTCATTTATTTTGCTATTCCATATAACTTATGTTCCTGCCTATTAATCTACTTTTATCTGACTACTTCCACCTCTGTAAGCTCCCCTTATTCAGCCCTGTTATTGTACTTCCTGTCTGCAGTTCTATTCCTGCCTATTATCTCCTATCTGTAACATTTATTCATTGTTATGCCTACTTCTATTTCCTCATCTATACCTCTTTCTATTCCCATTTATTACCTCCACTTTCTAACCCTTCCTGTTATGTCCCAAGTATTATTTCTTCTAATCCTGCCATAACCTCCATTCTGTAGCTCACCCAATTCCTGCCTAATACTCTTCTCTACAGCACACACATCCTATTCTACTTCTATCCCCATCTCCTCCTATTATTTATTTCTACAATTTCTACTGTCCTTTCTCTGCACATTTTCTTATTCCTGCCTGCTCGATAAGTCATCATCATCATCACCATTTATTTATATAGCGTCACTAATTCCGCAGCGCTGTGCAGAGAACTAACTCACATCAGCTTACATTCTAAATTCCCTAAAACACACACAAACACAGGCTAGGGTCAATTTGATAGGTGCCAATTAACCTACTACTATGTTTTTGGAGTTTGTTTATTGCCTCTTATTTATATTGCTTCCTTTTTATAACTCTTACTGCCAATCCCTATCTATTCTCCATATTTGTAACCCCTGCTATTTCTGCCTATTACATCCCTTATATAACTTTCTCTTATGTTTACTGTTTTACTGATCCTGTTATGCTTCTGTTTAATTATTTAGGGTTTTCTGTACCATGGTACATTTGCTTAATTGAAATGCAAATGTTAATTAACACCTAGGTTGCCTGAACATTAACTTAACCAATTAAAGACCTCAACCCAACATAAATCCTTCCCAAGTTCTACCTCTGTGACCCATATAGCGCAGGAAATATGGCTGTAACAGTCAGTTGCACTTGCAATCAACACCTTGTGTGATATTCCAATTATATTCAATGTAATGCCAGCCATCACACTAGTACAGTGTGGTGCCAGGGTGCCACACTTGGGGGGTTGAGGAGGATTGTTCTTCTAACCTGATAGGATCCCAGAGATGGAGCTCCATGGTTTTGCTAGTTTGGGTGAGGGGAGGGTATTTTTCTGGAGCCAGTTTTGGTGAGCTCAAGTCCTTCACAGGGGCGCACGGAGGATTTTTCAAGGGGGTTTCCTCCACCCCCGAAAAAAGAAACCCCCATGCGCGGCAGCTCCGTTTTGGCTGCACTGTACTATACAGCAGCCGCGGCGCTGTCAAAGAAGCGTCCACGGCGGTGCTGTATACAATACAGCACCGCTCCGGATGCTTCTTAGATAGCGCCGCAGCTGCTGTATAGTACAGTGCCGATATGTAGGGCACTTTTTTAGCGGAGGGGGGGGGGGGTTCTGGAGACCCATAAACCCCCCTGCGTGCGCCACTGCTTCATAAAGGTTGAGAAAGTGGAGTCTGACACAACCATAATAAAACACATCAGACCCTCCCATGAATAAGAATAAGATTCTTTCTATATATCTATGTAGTGCTGCCACAAGTCCTCATCTCTCGGTGTCACTGCTCTCCCTGTACATCTTTCTGTAATGTGGTTCTACATTATTCCCCATTATTGCTCAGTTTACACCATTGTAACGCCTACTACTCCATTTAATGGTATAGGAAATTTTGCATAAATTTTGCACTTGACCATGCTTGCCTGTTTATTTGTAGCTTATATCCGAGGGTTGGTTCTCCCCAGCATGGTCCATATCACAGTTCTGCCCTCAGAGGTATTCAATGTAATGGGAGTAGCTGTCTTGACTTAACACAGCAGCTGTCACCTTCCTCAATTTATCATTAGTTCTTTTATTCCATTCTTTGGTCCTTGTTATAGCATAAAATTATTCAGTTCTGAAACCCGGTAAAGGCCTATGCAGTGCATCCTTTTGGAGCGTGGCCCCTTGTATTCCATTATAAATTACGTGTGTGTCCAGGTAGTGCCGCTTTAAAACCAGCTCTGTCTATCATCATCATCAACATTTATTTATATAGCGCCAACAGATTCCGTAGCGCTTTACAATTGGGAGCAAATAGTAATAAAAGAATATTGGGTAATACATACGTAGAGGTAAGAAGGCCCTGCTCGCAGTTTACCTGTTTAGTCCACTCGAATATCATTTCAACCTTTTGTAAAAAGTTCTATCGGTTACATGGTAAGTAGTCATTTTATTATTATCGGGCTTATACCAATCGTTATTGTCACATCGTTTAAAAGTATGTCTGCTTTTCCATAGCCGTAATATTGACTACCACCGAAGAGTGAATTCTTTCTGGCTAACATACAATCTACCATGGTTTGGGAAAATCTCAGCAGATAGTAACTCATTTGAACTTTGTTAGTTTGCTTTCTGAAAGATTAGCCTGAGACTTTCATCAGAACTTAATAATAATGTATTTTATATGGCATTCTAAAATTCCAGAATTAGTCAAGAACTTAAGTTTCAACCAAAATTCCATGAAGGCCTTGGAGATCCCAACATTTAAGTATACAGTCATGGCCAAAAGTTTTGAGAATGACACAAGTATTGGTTTTCACAAAGTTTGCTGCTTCAGTGTTTTTAGACCTTTTTGTCAGATGTTGCTATGGTATACTGAAGTAAAATTACAAGCATTTCATAAGTGTCAAAGCTTTTATTGACAATTACATTAAGTTTATGCAAAGAGACAATATTTGCAGTGTTGACCCTTCTTTTTGAAGACCTCTACAATTCGCCCTGGCATGATGTCAATCAACTTCTGGGACACATAATGAATTTGTGGGTTTTTGTTTGTCTACCCGCCTCATGAGGACTGACCACAAGTTCTCAATGGGATTAAGGTCTGGGGAGTTTCCTGGCTATGGACCCAAAATTTAGATGTTTTGATCCCCGAGCTACTTAGTTATCCCTTTGCCTTATTGCAAGTTGCTACATCATGCTGGATAAGGCATTGTTCGTCACCAAACTGTTCTTGGATGGTTGAGAGAAGTTGCTCTTGGAGGATGTATTGGTACCATTCTTTATTCATGGCTGTGTTCTTAGGCAAAATTGTGAGTGAGCCCACTCCCTTGGCTAAGAAGCAACCCCACACATGAATGGTCTCAGGATGCTTTACTGTTGGCATGACACAGGACTGATGGTAGCGCTCACCTTTCCTTCTCCGGACAAGCGTTTTTCCAGATGCCCCAAACAATCTAAAAGGGAATTCATCAGAGAAAATTACTTTACCCCAGTCCTCAGCAGTCCAATCTCTGTACCTCTTGCAGAATATCAGTCTGTCCCTGGTGTTTTTCCTGGAGAGAAGTGGCTTTTTTGCTGGCCTTCTTGACACCAGGCCATCCTCCACACGTCTTCGCCTCACTGTGCGTGCAGATGCACTCACACCTTTCTGCTGCCATTCCTTCCTGAGCAAGCTCTGCACTGGTGATGCCCTGATCCCGCAGCTGATTCAACTTTAGGAGACGGTACTGGTGCTTGCTGGATGTTCTTGGGTGCCCTGAAGCCTTCTTCACAACTATTGAACCTCTCTCGTTCTTGTTATCCGATAAATGGTTGATATAGGTGCAATCTTACTAGCAGCAATATCCTTGCCTGTGAAGCCCTTATTGTGCAAAGCAGTGATGAAAGCACGTGTTTCCTTGCAGATAACCATGGTTAACAGAGGAAGAACAATGATTTCAAGCACCACCCTCCTTTTAAAGCTTCCAGTCTGTTATTCTAACTCAATTAGCATGACAGAGTGATCTCCAGCCTTGTCCTTGTCAACAATCTCACTTGTGTTAAAGAGAGAATCACTGACCTGATGTCAGTTGTTCACAGTTCTTAAAAATGAGAGGTCCCGTCATATTCCAGCAATGAAACTTTGCATAATAAAACTCTGATTATATCAAGAATTATAATATCACTATAGCAAAAGATATATGTAAAGCTCTGCTGTCCACATTTTACACACATAAAGGTAACAAAATGGAAGACCTGAGGCGCAGAGAGGCCAAAGGGGAAATAAGAATCAACTGACTCTCCTATATATCAATTGAAGGGTCTTGAAGAAACACTCTGGTTTCATAGCAAAGTGTTTGGTGAAAACATTCTCTAAGCTGTACCTGTAGTGGAATAGGCAGTATGTTGATATAGCTCTCCCAAGTTTCAAAGAACTTATGTGTTAGTGTGCCCTTGTGTAATGACGCCTCCATGCCAATCCTGGATCATCAGAGAGACCAATTGTGTGCCTGTGATATGGTGATAGGTATTCTCTATGGAAAATATAAACATTTCAGTGTATGTGGAGGCCAGGAAAATTTAATTGAGGTAGCTAATGCCTTCAACTATAACTTGTCATCCAATATAGGAAAGTAGGTCAGCCACCTACTTAAACCTGATTTGACTTTAGTATGGTCTAGGATAGTCCTCAAGAAGGTATAATTAGAGGATACTGCTCCTTGTTTGGGGGAAATAGATAATAACAGAGTGTTAAGGGGGTTGTCCCAATCAACTGCGGTAAAGAGGGAGATTACTTCATGAGCGTAATGCTGGGCTTGAATAAAAGAAAGGCCACATGGGCCTAAAAAGGGAAATTATTCCTGTGCTTTATTATAGCGGTATGCTTTTTTGTTGGTCTTGTCTAGCAATTGGCCAAGTGTCTGCAGTCCTTCCCTCCCCCATCCGGTGAAGGGGTAGGCAGCCATGCCATTTTGGAATTCAGGGTTCTTAAGAAAAGGTAAGTGAGTGGATTTCTAGGGATTAAGGTGCAGTTTTTTTCTTAGGATATGCCAGATTTTCCTGACTGAGGTGACAAGGGGATTTTAAAGGACATAGCAAGGTAATTCTTGATCATGGTGGTGAAGAAAAGCCCTGATATGAACATCCGGGTGAAATTATTTATCTACCTCTAGATTGGTGTAAGTACTCTGATCTATTAGCCAGTCTCTTAAGTAGCGCAATTGCGCCACATGGCTATAGTTTACTATATCAGGAAAATTTATACCTCCGTTTGTTTTGGGTTGCTGGAGTTTAATAAAACTTATTCGGGGACGCTACTTTTTCCATAAAAATGATCAGAATAAGTAATTGATATGTTGAGCGTCTTGGCAATGTTTGCAGAGGGTACAACAGCCTAGGAAATATTATTATTTTCAAGAGGTTAGCTCTACCCAGATAAGAGAGGTTAAGTTGTTCCCATCCTAATAGTTCCTTCTGCGTGTCAGCTATAGCTTTACCAATATTCAGACTATAGGGAGTGGCCATGTTCTTCTGGAGCCAGACCTCTAGGTACGATATTGAGTGACTAGCCCATTATAACAAAAGGATTGATCCCATGTAGGTTTTACTGGACCCCGTCTCAAACAAATAGCTGTTGATTTGTCAAGATTCACCTCAAAGTCTGACACTACGCCAAATTTCTAATTTTTTTCCATTAGGGGGCCTAGACACACTTCCGGATTTGAAATATGGATCAGAATATCGTCTGCAAATGCCGTAACTTTGGTGCACTCCATGCCAATATGTATACCCTTCAGCTGAGGCCACTGTTGAATGGCTGTTAGGATAGGATCTAATGATAGGTTGAATAGCAGAGGGGACATCGGACACCCCTGCTGAGTGCCGCTCGTCATGACCAAGGGGTCTCCTATTAGTGTGTTAATTATTAAAGAGGTTGATGGGGTGTCATATAAATAATTGATCAGTGCTGTAAAATCTGTTCCAAATTCCCTATCATCCAGTACTGCTGACAAAAAGTCAATTGCCTTGTGGCCATCTAGGCTAATAAGTACATTGGATGTGTTGGGGGTATGGGAGGAAGCTATTATGGAGGCTATGGCGGCGCTGATGTCCCGTACCGAATGGCGTCCATTACCAAAACCTAATTGGTGCGAGGTTAACAGGGAAGGCAGGATACTTTGGACTCCTTTGGCCATAATGCGAGAAAGGATTTTATCTACAACTCTTTTATTGAATCCTTATGATAATCCAGATGACTCATTCCTTCTACTCTCTAGATTCTGTGGTCCAAACCCAAACACTGCACTGACAATTCCAGATATAGGACTTTGTTTCACAACTTACAATTTCCCCCAGGTTTAAACTTTGTTTCCTTCAAACCGTGGATTTCAGCAGGGCATCGCTAATCACATCAGTATTTTCAGAGCAAATTGTTTCTTTTATGACCCTGCGCAGTATCTTCAACATACCTGAGTCCTATTATTATTAGTACATGGAAATCAGAAATTTCTTACACCTCAGATCTCTTCCTTGTTAAAATGAGTAAAAGAGATTTACTTTGAGACCATCTGCTTCCAGGGAATCTTATATACAAACATTTCAACCATCATCATCCCTTCCAGTTTCTTGTGCATGGACAGTTGAGATGAAGAATCACCAGCAAAGCATGGAGACACGTATCTATCTGCTTTGCCATCAAGAGAAGGATCTACAAAAGCATCTATAGATTGTACCTAACACTCACAAGACTAGCAAAACTGTTTCCTTCCTCATCCAACCCAATATGCTTATAGGCATCATCATCATCATCATCATCACCATTTATTTATATAGCGCCACTAATTCCGCAGCGCTGTACAGAGAACTCATTCACATCAGTCCCTGCCCCATTGGGGCTTACAGTCTAAATTCCCTAACATACAGACAGACACACACAGACTAGGGTCAATTTGATAGCAACCAATTAACCTACCAGTATGTTTTTTGGAGTGTGGGAGGAAACCGGAGCACCCGGAGTAAACCCACGCAATCACGGGGAGAACATACAAACTCCACACAGATAAGGTCATGGTCGGGAATTGAACTCATGACCCCAGTGCTGTGAGGCAGAAGTGCTAACCACTGAGCCACCGTGCTGCCCGATAGGCATGCTCAATAAATGGCTACTTTTTCCACAGGTGGTAGACCTGGCCTGTTGCACTTGAATTTTGATCTATGATCACATTAACTTTCTCTTTCTTTTATTTTTAAAAGGTCAATTAGCCCTACCTCTGGGAGTTTCATGCAACTATATTGCTTAATGACCCCAAAACCAGGCAATTTACCACTCATTGTCATTGTACCTGCTCCTGTTTGGCAGGTGAAAGAAAATGTCATTACCTGGGTGTGCTCATCTAAAGAATAATGTTGACTGGATCAAATCAATGGACACCATACACTTTCAACAGCAAAATCTGATCTATTAGTTTGAGTTGGAGTGTCTTCCATGGATGCTGTATCTTTTTTTTATAGCCTTCAACACCTATCCTGTGACAGGGCAGCTCCCCATTCGCTACCATGGACCATTAATATAATCCCTGCAACTAAAGGCTTTTTGTGTTCTGCAGTTCAGCAAGGCAGAATCTATAATTGTAATGCAGCATCCATTACAATGGCATCTTGGCATTGATCCGCCACGTTTAATCATGAGGCCATACCGGTTGCAAATGGTACAGGCTCCTCATGCAGATGACAAAGGGAAGCCACCATTAGCGACTAATCTGAATGACCTCAAAAACAAAATCACGGCAGTGGTGAATTCGGTGTAAGAAGAGAGGCATTGGGATGAATTCAACTATCGTCTCGATGTTGTCTGTACAGCGGGTGGAGGGCACATAGAGCATTTATAACATGGTTATTAAAATCTGATAACTCATTAGACTGTTTGTAATTTTTTGTGTAATTGTAACATGTTGCCATCGTGCAATATATTGCTTTGAAATTGGGTCCATCTTTTTCAAACACCCTGTATAATATATAATTATGGCACTTCCTCATTGCTACACTATAATAGTTCAGCTCTTTTACAAAATACAATCGCACATCATTAGTATGATATCTTCTTACCTTTACTCTATGTTATTTTTTCACTTCTCCACTATGAGACTTCCTCACCTCTGCTCCATAATATCATGATCCACTATAATTCCCCTTGACCTCATCACTATGCTACTTCCTATAGCCTTCCTTTTCAGTATAATACATCCTTGAATAATATGTATATAAAGCAGACTTTCAATCTGGTGGCAATTGTCTAGTAGACCTCCTAATCAGATGGTAGCAGTCCTCCCAAGCTAGTGCTAGCGCATAAAATTCCACTCAATATGGTGGCTAGTGTATAGCAAACACCCAAGTCTGGTGGCTACTTTATAGCAAACCTCTTGATCTAGTGGTTAGTGCATAAGCAGAACTCCCAATTTTGGGATGAACGTAGAGCCAACCTCCCAATCTGGTGACTAACCCCTGACCTCTTCTTTATGCTACTTCATCACATCTACACTATGATGTCTTCTGACCTATTCATTATGCTACTTCATCTACTCCTGAGAAACCCAGTGAAATAATCTGGGGAACATTCACCATTCTTCTTCTTTTTCACCCATTCCCCTCTTTAACATCCATCTCCGATATGATGCTACTTCCCCGCTTTGACACTTCTTCAGCTCCCCACAAAAATTGTTCACACCAATTAAATTATTTCCGTTCTGCCTTCTCTCTGTATCTCTTTATTAACTGTTTTTTTTGTGCAGAAACTGTTTTATATATCTCCCTTCAAACACATTTCCCTCTGTGTTCCGTGTAAATCTAGTCATTTTCATCTTCAGCTTAGGGTCCTTCAAGCCTCGTTACTATTTCATTGTACTCTGCTTATTTTCGCTCAAAAGCTCTTTCCCCATTCTCTCTGAATCCCACAGTATGTCCTGGCAGCAGCCTTTCTTTCCTTCTCATTCAGTCTTCTCTTTCATGTATCCTACCTCCCTTCTCAGCCGCTCACTTTTTTCTATCCTCCAGGATAAAAAATAGTCGGAGAGTTTGCAGAGGGAGGACAACGGTGACAACGGCAACAAGACAAAGATGGAAAAATCCATGGAACAGAGGTAGAGTGACAAGGAAAAAATAGGAGGATACATGAAGAAAGATGAAAGCTGGTGTGTACTAGGGTATACTGGAGTATAATGATATATGGAAACTTTAATTGGTACTTGTGGGGTTAAACGTGCGTTGAGTGAAGGAATTTATGTGGTGGGCATCTGAAACAGAGCTGCGGAGGGGATAAGGAAGTGTATGTCTTGGTATTTAGAACAAGGTTATATCCCTTGATACCCTCAACTAGAACATGGTCCAAAATTAAACACTGTCAGCTGCTTAATGGATATATTCCATTAATAACATTTAATATCCTTGACAATAAGCAATGCAAGTGGATACTGGTATATAATAGCCGTGCAGACTCGAGGGAGAAGAGCAGCAAGAAATAAAGCTATGAGTAACATAGAGAAAGCAATGTAAGATTTAGAAAAACAAGTGAAAAGGATCAGAATATTGGAATGTAACTGTCTACACTACATAAACGAGTTGTGATATTATAGGAAGGGAATCAATGTGAAATAAACAAATAAAGGAATAGTTTCCCTAAACTCATCTCTTAGTTTATCCCAGATAGTTAATTTGGAAACCATTTACTTTGCTGTATCCCGATGATAATTTAATTATGACGGCTTAATATAAGCTAAACACTTGTCGTTTTCAGTACTGTCAACAGCTGTGTATTATAATGAGAAGGTCAGGGGCAGATTCATAGGAATGGGGGAAGTGAGACATCTATATAAAGGGGTTGAGCAGGGTCTGAGCCAGCTGGGCATAGAGAGAGAATGGAGATATAGATAACTGTATCAGAGAGCGGATACAGCAGGGTAGGAGAGGGCTGGGTATTGATAGAGAATCACTGATCGCTGTGCACCTCAGTGAGAAAGGTTAAACTGAAAAGATTAATATCCAGATTAATCCCTTAGGATTGTGTGTGCATGATCCGCACTACTGGGGAGGGCTCCTTTCCCCCAGTCCACCTTTATGTTGTATATAACACAAGTAAGGGTGAGGAAGCAGAAACAGTCATTTCTAACAGTTTGCTTATCTCCCAGCTTCAACCAAGGGATGGGAGAAAGAGAGGGACTGTGATACAGGATGAGACAATTCATGGATGAGAGCAGGTAAGGCTAAGAAGAGAGGGTGAGACTGAGAAGAGAGGGTGAGGCTAAGAAGAGAGGGTGAGACTGAGAAGAGAGGGTGAGACTGAGAAGAGAGGGTGAGGCTAAGAAGAGAGGGTGAGACTGAGAAGAGAGGGTGAGACTGAAAAGAGAGGGTGAGGCTGAGAAGAGAGGGTGAGGCTGAGAAGAGAGGGTGAGACTGAGAAGAGAGGGTGTGACTGAGAAGAGAGGGTGAGGCTAAGAAGAGAGGGTGAGACTGAGAAGAGAGGGTGAGACTGAAAAGAGAGGGTGAGGCTGAGAAGAGAGGGTGAGGCTGAGAAGAGAGGGTGAGGCTGAGAAGAGAGGGTGAGACTGAGAAGAGAGGGTGAGGCTAAGAAGAGAGGGTGAGACTGAGAAGAGAGGGCGAGGCTAAGAAGAGAGGGTGAGACTGAGAAGAGAGGGTGAGGCTAAGAAGAGAGGGTGAGACTGAGAAGAGAGGGTGAGACTAAAAAAAGAGGGTGAGGCTGAGAAGAGAGGGTGAGGCTGAGAAGAGAGGGTGAGACTGAGAAGAGAGGGTGAGACTAAGAAGAGAGGGTGTGACTGAGAAGAGAGGGTGAGGCTAAGAAGAGAGGGTGAGACTGAGAAGAGAGGGTGAGACTGAAAAGAGAGGGTGAGGCTGAGAAGAGAGGGTGAGGCTGAGAAGAGAGGGTGAGACTGAGAAGAGAGTGTGAGGCTGAGTAGAGAAGATGAGGCTGAGAAGAGGGACAGACTGAGAAGAGAGGGTGAGGCTGAGAAGAGAGGGTGACACTGAAAAGAGAGGATGAGACTGAGAAGAGAGGGTGAGACTGAGAAGAGAGGGTGAGGCTGAGAAGAGAGGGTGAGGCTGAGAAGAGAGGGTGAGGCTGAGAAGAGAGGGTGAGACTGAGAAGAGAGGGTGAGGCTGAGAAGAGAGGGTGAGACTGAGAAGAGAGGGTGAGAATCCAGAAGAGACAGACAAGTGATGCAAAATAATATATTGTATTGGAAATAAAGACAGTTATTAATGCAAGAGAGAATTGTTTATGAAACAGGGTTCCAAGTAGGAAATTGAGGAAAGAGGTGATGGACTGACTGGCAAGAGTAGAGGTATTATAATAACACAGACGGGTTGGCTGCTCTAACAAATCAATCCGAAAGTTTACAGGAAAGACGAAGAAAGGGAAGATTTATTACTGAAGATGATGAGACACAGGTGCAATGAATTGTTCTCCAAGGGTATTTGGAAAAGCACATAACAGTAATGCTGTTAGAAATAGACTAGGGGTATTACAATAGAGACTAAACCATGTTCCTCTACACTGAAAGACTTTTCTGTACTTTGAATTGTTTATAAGAAGTACGATATATTAGGTCTAGTGATATTGGATCATATTAAGAAACATATTTCTTTTTTAGGGCTTCTGACAAATACATTATCAACCTGTGACGAGATGATCTGCAGGTGCCGACTGCAATGAAGGGTCTGGGGGACGCCCGTGGCCGGCACCTGTCCGGAAACCTAGACTCACATTCAGACTCCCTATATGTTCAACAAGAGCGGACCCCTTACCTAATCAGCTCCACTGAGGCCTACCCACCAGAACCTCGATACCCTGACAACTCTCTGCACCCTGACTGCCTGTACCCCCTCAACAATCAACTCTCAAACAGTAGCACCTTTCCTCGCATCCACTTTAATTCCCACTATGAAACTCCTGAGGAGACTCCACCATATCCTACCCCCCATGCACCCCCTGCCAAAATCAACCGCCTTCCTGCCAGTCTCTTGGACCAGTTTGAAAAGCAACTGCCCATTCACAGAGATGGTTTTAGTACTCTTCAGTTCCAAAGAGGAGCTCCGGAGGGAAAAGACCGTAGTGAAAGTCCTGGGCGCATCCGCCATCTTGTCCACTCTGTGCAAAAACTCTTTGCAAAGTCCCAATCCCTTGAGGGTGGTGGTAGGGCCAGTGTGAATGGCAAGAAGGGGTCAGCAGAGGACACTAAAGGAACAAAACGGAGTAAGAGCAAAGAGCGTGGAAAGGGAGATGGCAAGGGCCAGGCACGGAGTGGTGGAGTTTCTGGATGGTGGAGTTCAGACGACAATTTAGATAGTGATACAGGCAGTTACCGCAACCCAGCAGGCATGATGACTCTTGGAAGGCGCCCAGAGCATGGAACTCGACATTTTTTGAGTGGATATAATACTATCAGTGAGAGTATGTTGAAGGCATCCAAAAGCAATAACGACCTCAAGTTCACGCCCTTCCAGCCCCCATCCCTCACTTTATCCCCTCTACCTGCACCCCATGAAGTGGTCCCCGCTAGCTCAACATCCTCACTAAAAAGAGGGTCTTGGTCAACATTGACACTCAGTCATGCCCGAGAGGTGTGTCAGAAGGCATCAGCCACCATCGACAAAGCACTGGTCAAGTCCAAGTCTTGTCATCAGGACCTCAGCTACCAGTATCTGCAGGTGGGTAATGGGTGATGTGTTGATTAAGATGAAAAGACACAGAAAATCTAGGCAAAAAAATAAATAAAAAAATAGTTATATTTATTTTAGTTTTTACAGTCAATGTGGTTTATAGAGCTGTTGAATTGTCCCATTTCCACATATTGCAGTCTTATGTATGATTTACAGGTGCCAGGTGGGGAGTGGACCGGAGCCCCATGTAAGGATGATGACATACCATGTAGGCGAATGCGCAGTGGAAGCTACATTAAAGCTATGGGTGATGCAGACAGCGAGGACTCAGAAGGGAGCCCCCAACCTTCCCCCAAAACTGCAGCTAGGAGGCAGAGCTACCTCAAGGCTACACAGCAGTCATTAAGCGAGCAGAGCACCACACAGAGGTACCAAAAAAAAGAGATTTCAATATTATTACTACCAGCATAATATTATGTGAATGTCTAAAGCATAGAAAAAGTAGTTAATGTTTTTTTGCTCTTTCTTGTGCAGATAGTGCCACCCTGTGACCATTTTGTAGATATATTGTTGCCATGAACTATAGGGACTAACAGTGCTACAAATGTCTAATAATATATAACATGTTTAGCATATATCTTGCCTCATAAATGATTATGATTAATTTGAGGTTATTATATATATGCATAAAGACAAAACTTGTTATATGCCTTAGCATTTCAACTTCATTTTAACAAGGATTCCAAGTATCACTGTGTAATTATTATTCTGAAATCCCACTGTTATCAGTGTACCATTGTTCCTAAAAAGGACAGTTCTCAATAGAATGTATTGCATATGTGAAAATTGTTGGAAACCCCAAAACAGATTCTAGGAGCCCACTTAGAATCTCAACTCACAGGTTGCGCACCTCTGTTGTATGCTATATTATAATATGTATCATACAGCACACACCACATTATAAGTAGTCAGCTATGACTAGGCAGAGCTATGGATCAATTGTCATGACCCTAAAACTGTACACAGTGATACTACTATGCCCAGACTACTTCATTCTCTCCCTATTTGGCATTCTCCTCTGACATCCTACTGACACTGCCACCTCTAAACTCCTCTCTATTACTTTCTCCTTTCATCTCTATCACAATGCACAGAACCTTGTAAACTCCCTTTTCTGCTCCATCTTGAGCTTCTCCATCTCTGCATCCCTGCTCTGCTCTAACTTCCTTTCCTTTTACCTTCCGTGGCTACTTAAATGCCCTCAAATCGATCCTCGTCTCAGCAATAACATTTTTGCGGCAGTTGTCTTTCTACTACACAATACATCCCATAGCCCTTGGCAAGAGAGCTACAGCCATCTCACATCATACAGGCAATTCAAACCCGAAGCCTGGCAATTTGAAAAGACAGGCTAATTGCAAAAGTGCTCCCCTACCACCAAGCACCAATGGAAAAAATCTTGCTTCAACATCGACTTCCTCCACTTCAAGTATATCCTGTCATCTCACTGGACTCTCTCTTGCCAAGCAAATCTACTTTATGTTTCTAATATCCACCAAGTCTGTTAATCTCAGTTGTCACTATGCCACCTTCAACCCACTTCTCTGCCTAACCCCACCATCCTTTCCTTCTTCCTTCAGCGCTCTTGACTTCACCATCTACTTCAGGCCAAATTGATGCCATCTGTCCAAAAATATCCTTCAGATCTAGCACCCTACACCTCTCCTCCACTTACTAAAACACCTTTGGTTCTCAACCTGTCCCCTTGAACCTATTACATCTCAACTCCTCCACTCCATCCTATTCAACATCTAGCTCACCTCTACAACCTGTCCCTCTCCACTGTTACTTTCCTTTCTGTGCGTTCATCTCATTTATCTTCATGAAACCATCTCTCAACCCTACTTCTCTTTCCAACTGCCCATTTCCCTCATCCCCTTTGCTTCCAAACTACTTGAGCAGCTTGTTCCCTATCACCTAACCCCCTTCCACTCCCTTCAAACGGGCTTCCATCATTTACTCTACACCAAAACTGCCCTTACTAAAGTGACCAATGATCTACTCACAATTAAAGGGTCATTTCTTCCTACTCCTCCTCCTTGACCTCTCTGCCTCTTTCAATAAAAAAACATCCTCTTCTACACACCCTTCAGTCCCCTTAACTTTCATCACACTGGGCCTGATTCATCAAGGTACGCAAACTCATGTTTCATACTTTGAGTGACGCAAACCCTTATATTTGCGTTGGAGTTTGAGATTGAGTTGACTTTGAGTGTCGTATCTGCTCTGTTTGCGCTGCGTATGTGGTGTTTTACGTAGCTCAAGTCCCGTTTAGCAGATGCGTATGAGTTTGCGTACCTTGATAAATCAGGCCCACTGTTTTCTCCTGGTTCACCTCCTATCTTTCTGAACACTCCTTCATTGTCTCTAATTTTGGTAACATCTTTCCCTATACTCCCTCTATTTGTTAAGGTCCCTCAAGGCTCTGGTCTCGGCCCTCTGCTTTTCTTTATTTATACGTCTGCTCTTTGATATCTAATACACTCCTTTGGCACCCACTGACATCTCTATGCAGACAACACCCAAGTCTACCTCTCCTCTCCTAACCTCCCTCCATTTTTTTATCCCATGTGTCCAACTTCCTCTCTGCCATCTCTGATTGGATTTCCCAAAGCTATATAAACTTCCACATGTCCAAAACTTAGCTCATCATTTTCCCTCCTCCCAGTCTCTCTCACCATTGACAACTTCATGCTTTCCTCCATCCTCCAGGCCTCCCTTGTTGTAAACATTGCAAGAATATGTCCCCTTCTCACAAAGGATGTTACCAAAACCGTTATCCATTCTCTCATTATCTCCTACTGCAACAGCCACCTATATGGCCTCATCTATACCTGATGCAATTCATCCAGAAAATCCTTTCTTGCGGCTCCACAGTTGCTGCACCACTTTGCAAAGCCCTACACTCCAAAATTAAGTTCAAGCTACTTATCCTTCAAAGCCCTCACCAACATCTCCACCGTAAAACATCTCTGACCTTGCCATGCCCTCTTAGTGCTCCCAGTACTCTGGTTTAGAAATCTTGTGGCACCTTACAAATAAACGATAATAATAATAATAATATCAACAGGGCTACTACTTTCAAAGGAATACCTTTTATGATAGCTAAGATGTAAAGGATGCTCCAATGAACAATATTTTAGGGGAGAAAAGGAAATGTAAGGGATTAAGGGGCTACTCCACAGGTGATAGGAAGAATAATTTGGAGGTGAGGATTTTACTTTAGTCAACACGGGCGTTTATGTTGCAAAGTACAAGACCCTAAAATGTTGCACAAATCGCTTGTGGAGGGAAACATCAGAAAGCAGAATGAGGATGTGCTCCAGTGTAAACACCTGGTGGACAATTTGGAGCACTTAATTAATGTGGCACAACTAACACTTAAAATTTTATAAAAGATGCATCCTCTGGGAAATAAAGTGCAAACCACCCCTAAACATGGAGAAAGCTTAACAGGTTAGTCATAGTTGCCTATTCTCCCAGAATATACGAGAGGCTCCTGGATTTCTTGGAGTTCTCCCGGGAAAGTAGTGAAACTTCACGCATTCCGCCTCCTTCCTTAGAGAAGTGGGTGGGCGAGGTTCTTAATGATGCGATTCACAGCGAATTGCGTCATACTGGCCCCAACCCCCATTATGCACCAAATTGTGGAATTGAGCAGCAAGGGGCAGGGCATAATGACAAGATTTGAGCGGCTACGTGTTATGCTCAAGAGTGTTATCTCAGTCTAGATTTACACAAGCCTAGCAAGGAGTCTAACAGCCCTCTGGGGGTAAATATATCAAGGTCTGATTTTTCAGTGTTTTAAAATCGTGGCAAATTGCGGGTGATAACCAGCTATTTTTGTCCTTAAGTGGCCAGATGTATTAAACTGAGTTTTTTTACTCTAATCTTAAAAATCGCTGGTTATCTCCGGTGATTTGCTGCGATGTCAAACACACGTGTTTAGTAAACACATCACTGTTACACTGCCTGTCAAAAGAGTTGCAGGTTCCCGCGGCTATCAAAAGTTTAAAAATAGATAAAAGTTAAATATAAAAAAGCGCTGGGTCCCCCCGCCCACTATTAACCCTAGTGCTGCCAGTTTACTGCTGGTTATGTGAAAAATTTTTCGTGGGGTCCCCCCGATTTTGATACAACCAGCACTAGGCAAACCAGCCTGTGGTGGGTGGCACTATAGCAGGGGGAGTGGGGTCCGCCAAAAAAAACGAGCGAGCCCCCCCTCTATAGACAACCAGCCCAGTGCTGAAAGTACTAGAGTTCTTCCTACACCCCTGGGCGGTGGGTGTAGGGTAATAACGGCGATTATATAGTTAAAAAAGCAAGCAGACGCCATTTTGTTTTGTGGAACTACAAGTCCCAGCCAGCCTGGGCTGCCATAAACAGTGTGGTGATACTTGTATAACTACAAGCACCAGCATACCCATGGCAGCCAGGGCATGCTGGCACTTGGAGAACCACAAGTGCCAACATGCCCTGACACCCCACGGCTGGCTGAGACCTGTGGTTCCACAAAACAAAATGTTAAATAAACCACTACTCCCTGTTTAAAAAAAATAAAAAATTATAAAAATAATAAAACCCCAATAAAAACAATACACACCCTCATTAATACCACATATATTTATTAAACATAAGAAAACCCCAAAATACTTACCAATCAAATTTCTTCTTCTTTTGACAGCAGCTTTTAATCCAAAAAAGCTTGAAAACCATGTCCATATAAATTTGTATCCAAAGTCCCTGCTTGACCATGTCCATATAAATTTGCATCCAAAGTCCCTGCTTGAAATGTCCTAAAGTATTTGTAATTCCAAAGTCCTGCTTGTAAATGTCCCAAATATATCTGTAACTCCAAAGTCCTGCTTGTAAATGTCTTCTGTTCTTCTTTGGCAAAAAGCCCCCCTTGTTTGCAGTCTTTATTTCTTCTTGACCAGAAGGGCCCCCTAGTTGCTTGCAGTCTTTAGCCAGAAGGGCCACATAATTGCAATCCAATCCGGAACATGCTTGGTTAAAAAAATTAAAAAAGGATGAAAGACAACGCAAAACAGCTTCTAAGGTGTAGAAATGTAAGGGACCTAAGGAGGAGAGTGCCATACAGGCGACAAACCCCTTTTTAACACTTCAAGAACTTACCCAATTCTGAGGGATCACTATGGAATACTTCACTGTTTCCTATCCCAGCAGACCAACAGCTGAACCCCCATCAGATCACTCTACTTCACCCTAAGGAAGAAACAGAGGTTAAGACCCGTGCCTACAAGTAAGAGCTGTCCGAGGCTACAGCAAGACGTAGAGACATTCACTCAACCCCGCCTGCCACCACCTCGTTTTGTTCTTGCCAAGGGCGCGCCCTGTCCCAAATATTCTACTCACCCCTTGGTGAGCGCCTAACCAGAAGTAGGAATCGAGAGCTATACTCACCCGGGCACTCCAACTTCTGGTCCCTGCTCTCCTGCTCCTCTCCGTCACCAGTGGAAGACAGAATACAACACAGCATCCCTCTACTCTACAGGTGAGGCTAGAATGTACCACCACACAACTGGCACTAGCTAACAACAAGCGCCCTGACCCTACAACAATTAATGGTCGGGTAACGCAACTTCGCTAAGTACTGGCTGTGATGTACTCCCTAAACCTCCTCTCTCTACCTACGGGGAACACCAGCCGGTGTTCACCTTATACTCTGGGGCTGACCCTAACCCTCACCCAGGTCGTACCGAGAAGACTGTCTTCTCACTACGAGGTCACTAACAAAATCCCAAGGACCAGTTGCCACCTGCCCGACTGGGGCTCACTGGAGCAACGCACCACCGTGGCCACTGCTGGAACTCGAGACGGTCGCGTTCACCCGAGTGGAAACACCTCCCCAATCTGGAACCGTCAGGGACCCTGGCGGAACTCAGACTGGGACACCCAATTGGAACCATGGGGCTCACCCCTGGAACTCAAAAGGGCCATGCTGCACTGCCAGTGAGGTGCCTAATCACTGCCTCAGGAATCCCACGTAACCCAAGGGACCGACGGGACGGGAAGATTACTGAGTGTCCTACGCTAACTGTGTGTGCTCTAACTAATCCCTTGTCCCCACAGACACAGAAAATCACAGGAGCACAGAAAGGAAACAAGCGCCTACCATTAATGGGGGCCTGATGTCTTGCACCTGGGAAAAGACTTACACAGCACAACCAAACACAATACACAATGCTATATTACCACACAAGTTCAATAACACATTGCTACTGTATATGGTATACTGAGAATGGGAGGACTTGCCTCTACTAACTAACCAGCCGGTTATGCAGAACGGTAACAGGAGCCTTCTGCTCAACTGTTACCTCAGGTCTGTTGTCTGAGATTACTCTACAGTCTCACGCTACACCTCTGGGTCTTGCGCCCTGTTCTAACTCAGGGCTCTTACGCCCACACTAACTCTAAGGGCCTTGTGCCCTGTCTCTGTCTGCTGGGGCCTTGTGCCCCTCTCTAACTATAGGGCCTTGTGCCCTCTTCATTGAGCCTTATGCCCATCTCTAACTATGGGCTTTAAGCCCAGATAACTAGGGCCTTGTGTCTAGATAATGCCCTACCTGTCACGGGCACTAGGAGTCTTGCCCAGGAATTCACCAGATGACTGGGCTTACCAGAGTACTGAAGTTCACACAACGGTCCTCTGGTAGCAGGGTGACTAGCGGAACATATATCACAGCAGATGGAGAGAGACTTGTCCAGGTGCAGGTAGGTAGCGGGGAAGTCAGTGGTCTGCATACAGCAAGTTGTACCACTGCTTATGGTGAGAAGACTTGTCCAGGTGCAGGTAGGTAGCGGGGAAGTCAGTGGTCTGCGTACAGAAAGTTGTACCACTGCTTATGGTGAGAAGACTTGTCCAGGTGCAGGTAGGTAGCGGGGAAGTCAGTGGTCTGCGTACAGAAAGTTGTACCACTGCTTATGGTGAGAAGACTTGTCCAGGTGCAGGTAGGTAGCGGGGAAGTCAGTGGTCTGCGTACAGCAAGTTGTACCACTGCTTAATAGGTGAGGATGTGTACAGGTGTCGATGAGTGGAGGCATACAAAGGATAATAGGATGCAGACACTGAGAGCACAGAGGAACTTGATCCCAATAGATATGCAGCGTATCCAGCAAAGTCTATAACTGTATGTGGCGCTGCTTGGTAGAGAATTGCTCAGCACAGATATGCAGGCCAATAAAGGATAGTCAATCACAATTATGCATATAACGACTGAGTAGTATGGTTAATTCCAAACAGGTATGCAGCGTAACAATAACAGTCTATAGCGGGTATGGATACCGCTGCTGAGAGTGGAAACTTGTCCTAGCGGATATGCAGAGTAAACGTAGAAAGTCAATAACAGATAGGCATACCGCTATTCAGTAGAACAGTCTGTCCACAGGAAGATGCAGGGACTGCAGAGACGCTGAACGGCAGAGATGAGTGTAAGAACCACAGGTGAGTAGATCCGGTAATCAGAGTCCAGCGGAGGACACAGGCAGGAAACAGGAGACTGTAGCAGGTATGGAAACCAGCGATGAGTAGCACAGGGAATCCACAGGAACTGAAGACACTAGTAGTACACAGGAGACAGTAGCGGGTATGGAGACCAGCGATGAGTAGAACAGGAATCAGCAGGAAACTGAAGACACTAGTAGAACACAGGAGACACCTTCAGAGACTCACAGGGAATGAGACTCAAGATCAGGCAATGAGGTAATGAGCACAAGTGCCTTAAATAGGGAGAGTTGCCTGATCAACCAATTAGATTAAAAGCAACAGTCACAAGAGTTCTTGGGTGCTGCGCATGCGCAGTCCATCAGGATGGCGGACGGCCGCGGTTCAAGATAGGTGCCGGCAGGAAGGCTAGGGAGCCACGCACCAGCGTAGAGGCACTCACGGTCTGGTGAGTGACACAACCTATACCTAACGGTGCCAGGGCCTTGTGCCCACTAACTGTGCCAGCGGGTCTAGTGCCCGAAGTGCCCCAGCGCCTTGTGCCCTTTTTAAGAGGATAGAGGTGTGGGCGGAGGTCCGGGAGAAATGTCTCCTCAGTCTTTGGAGATCTTCTCCAAGATCCTCCCCAGCCGCCGCTGCCTCCACGCGCTGCCGCTGTCTTCTGATGTTGATCCCGCCGGTCTTCAACTGGCAGAGTAGCTCCTAGCCCTAATAAGGGCTCTCTGCTGCCGCGGTCTTCTCTTGATTGTGCAGCTTTCTGTCCAATTTCTTTTTTTACTTGCTCTCCATCGTCGAACTGAAGATACCTGTACGCCCCAACTTAAATAGTCGGCGATGTGCCGACGTTAGGCGGCATTGACGGGACGCGGCGTGATGACGTAGCGAGCCCTGATTGGCTTGCCGTGGCGCCAAACATTGAAAGGGCCGGGAGGTGAGCCTGATTAGCTCACCGACCCGGCCAGACAGGAAACAGCTCCACCGCTGCGGGGACTGAGGAAACCCACGGGAGTTCGTCCCGCAGGTAAGTCCTCCACATTAGCTCCGATACGCAATGAACTTAGCTCATGCGTGGGGTCTATTTATAATATAAGGGATTTTCCCACGCTGTCGCTGTGGAGGGAACTGTTCAAGAGGGGAAAAAAAAGTCATAAATGGCCAACATATCCATCACACCCCTCCACTTGCTATCAAAACTAACTAAATGCCCCTTACATGGCCATCAGATCTCTACATATGCCCAGTACATCCACATCAGTTGCTTTTGCCCTCCTTCATGTCTCCCCTGTTTCACACTCTGTGTCCTCTATTATGCTGCTATTTGCCAGAAGGGTAATACAGTACCAAATCAGGAGACAGGAGAGTGGAAGCCGAGGGAAGCCGAGGTAATGCCAGGGGAGATATATAATGCCAAATCAGGATCCAAGGGCAGGTCAAAGAACAAGCTGAGTCAAGCCAGGAACAAAGAGACGCTGATAGCAGGAAACAGGAACACTGGCTGGAGTCAGGTGTAAGCCTAATACTCTGCCACCCTAATGGTGCCAGATACAAGTTCAAATTAGAGATGCTCACTGACCCCCATATATTGGTTTTGGTTTTGGATCTGGATTAAGTTAGTGTTTTGGCAAAAATCACCCTTGTGTGTTTTGTTTAGGTTTTTGGTTTTGGATCTGTATTTTTTTTTTAAAAATAGCTAAAATATGATAAAATTATATAATTTTTTTTGTTCCTACATTATTATTAGTCTCAATAACACTAATTTCCAGTCATTTGCAGTCAATTTTGCTCACCTCACAGGTCACAATATTATTTTCACACACTTTCGGACAAATACTGCATCGAGCTGGTTGGATGCTAAGCGACAGAGCAACGACACAAACACACTGCAGTTCATAGCACATCTAGGAAACATTGCCACACAGCAGTGGCAGAAAAGATGGAATTGTCCTTGGGCAATACCACTCACCCACCCACCCTTATTTAAGATATTGAAAAGGACATGTACAGTTTAACAAACCAAGCACTCCAGCGACAAGCAGTGCCACTTTTGTGGCTGAAGTGCTTGGTTTGTTTGGGCACCCACATAACAAGCTACCAATAGCTTAGCTGCCTTAAGCCTAACAGTGCTGTCAATGAACTCTACTTTATTAAACCATGTCTGCTCATGCTGCATCTTTAATCTCCTTCTCCTCTGTGGATACATCCCTCTCATCCCTGAAGAACTGCCAATCTTATTTAGACTCAGGAATGGATATTACAACTGGAGTGGCATTACACCTGCTTCAGACAGACTGTGACACGGAACATGTGGGCAATGTGGGAATCTGTCATGTTGGAATACGCTGCATTGAACAGAGATTTAAACCCATATATAGAGACAGTGTAGGAGACCGTACCTGAGTTAAAACATGACCCACAGGATGAGATCCTGGTTTTAAGAGAGCTTGTACAATGCAGTGGCGGATCCAGGGGGGGGGGGGGGGGGGGCGATCGGGGGGCCCCCCCTAGCAGACACTTGCTCCCGACGGCTGCACAGTATGTGCAGGTTCGTCCAGCCGTGACAGGCAGGGACAGTGTGCTGCCTGGCTGCTCTGACTGTGTTTAAAACACAATCAGAGCAGCCAGGCAGCACACTGTCCCTGCCTGTCATGGCTGGACGGACCTGCACATAGTGTGCAGCCGTCAGCAGCCTAAGATGTTAGAAAGGGGCGGGGCCTAAATCACCCCCCCCCCCTATCTCGCCCCGGGTGCAGCATTTTTCTAGATCCGCCCCTGGTACATGAGAGATACACTGCGCTTCAGAAGAATAATACAGAGGAGGCCCTGAGGCAGGATGATAAATATGCTCACTTTAATGAACAGCTAAGACACCTGAGAAAACAAATGGGTGTTTCACCGGCCCCTGTAGACTAAAAATTGGAAGATGAAGACGAGGAGATTGCCATCACCCAGAGTACTCCTATAACACAGTTGGAGATGGTGAACCCAGTGAAAAACAAAAATAAATATGTGGTCACAAATATGAGAGAGAAGCAATTGAAAGGCTGATTGAAAACAAACTTCAGAAGGGTAAATGGCTGTGATCACTCTGACATGAGTATATCGGATCTTGTTCCAGACAATACAATTGAAATTCACAGCAAAAAGCAAGGTCATCAGTGAGCTTCAAATAAGCCCCAGTACCCAAAAAATTAAAATATAGCTAGGCACCTTTCATTTAAAGTGCAGATTACAAACACTTTGCTGGTGTTTCATCAGTATTGCACAAAGTGGAAGGTTTGAGTAATACATATACACGTCTATTTAGATATCCATGCTTACATTACTTCTGCAAGCAACATTGTTCTTTGTTAATAAAACTGTTGTCTTTATACCGTTCAAAAAAAATTATAATAATCCTCTACTATTCTTTGGATGTTGATAGTTGATAGTAGGATCAGGTGGAGTTACAGCAGAGGTGTCACTAAGTTTGGTCAATTCTTTAACAATTGACCAGACCAGATGTCAAAATGGTGTGCTGAATCATCTGCATCATCAATGGGTGTCTTTGAGTTTAGCAAAGAACACAACAGTATATAGAACATTTAGGTAACATTGGCACACAGCGGTAGCTGAATGGAAAAGTGGTGCAAGATGGAATTGTCCTTGGGCCCTCCCATCCACCCTTATGTTGAATCTTAAAAAGGACATGCACACTTTAACAAACCAAGCACTTCAACAACAAGGAGTGCCACTTTTGTGGCTGAAGTGCTTGGTTTGTTTGGGCCCCCACAAAACAACAATTGGCTTAAGACACCTAAGCTAACAGTGCTGTTAATAAACTCTACTGTGGCAAGATGTTGTTGTCATCATCCTCAGCCTCATCCTCACACTCATCAGTGTGTACATCATCCTCACACATTATTAATTCATCACCGCTGGAATCCACCATTACAGAAGTCTCTGTATTTTGATGTAATTGGTGGGAAAGGCCTTCCTCTTGGAAATTGTAGTTCATTTTTATGAACATCATCTTTTCCACATTTTGAGGAAGTAGCCTCCTACTCCAATCGCTGACAAGGTTCCCGGCTGTGCTGAAAACTCTTTCCGAGTACACACTGGAGAGTGGGCAGCTTAGGTAGTGCAAAGCAAGTTGGTACATGGGTCTCCAAATTCCCTTTTTTTCCTGTCTGACTGTCTGATGTGTCTATTTCTATGCTGTCGTTAAAATAATCCTCCACCATCCTTTGGATGTGGATAGTAGGATCAGGTGGAGTTACGGCAGAGGTGTCACGTTTTTTGGTCAATTCTTTTAGACCAGACCAGGGGGTAAATGTATCAATCTGCGGGGTCTTCAACACCCGCGTGTTCAGCCTCTTCCGCGATTAAATTTCAAGCGGCGCTGCATTGTAAAGGGAAGTTAACCCTTTACAATGCAGCGCCGCTTGAAATTTAATCGCGGAAGAGGCTGAACACGCGGGTGTTGAAGAACCCGCAGATTGATACATTTACCCCCAGATGTCAAAATGTTGTGCTGAATCATCTGCATCATCCCTGGGTGTCTTGGGAAATCTAATTTTTTTCCTAGTAGCAGGTAACTGAGAAACTGAAGGAGGAGACGCTGTCTTGTCACCTAACACTTGAGCTGTCATCTTGCTCAGCAGGAGCTCCTTGCATCTCTTGATATCTGGGTCAGTTGGAAACAAAGAGAAGACATAGCTCTTAAACCTAGGATCAAGCACAGTCTCCAAAATGTAGTCATCCGATTTTAAAATCTTGATAACTCTTGGATACTGGCGGAGCGAATAAAGTACTTGTTCTACAAGTCCGACATACTTAGCATAATTGCTTTGTTTCATCTTCTCCTTCAGTTTCTCAAACTGCTTTTCCAAAAGTCTAATTAAGGGAATCAATTGGCTCCAACATAATTAGCGGAATTGTTTTGATTCATTTCCGCTTTCAATTTCTCTTGCTGCTTTTCAAAAAGTCTAGTTAAGGGAATCAGTTGACTGAAGCTAGCAGTGTCTGAACTCACTTCACAGGTGACTACTTTGAATGGTTTCAGCACCTTGCACAACACGGAGAGTATTCTCCACTGCGCTTGACTATAATACATCCCACCTCCCACCTCCTTTCCCAATGTCATGGCTTATGGAGTAAGCATGAATGGCTTTTTGCTTTTCCTCCATCCTCAGAAGCATATACAGGGTGGAATTCCACCTTGTTACCTCCTCTTTCTTCAGATGGTGGCAGGGCAAATTAAATTGCTCTTGTAGCTGCTGCAATCTCCTACATACTGTTGCTGAATAGTGGAAATGTCCAGATATTTTATGGGCCACAGACAGCATCACCTGCACGTCCTTGTCATTTTTTAAAAAGCTCTGCACCACCAAGTTTATTGTGTGAGCAAAACAGGGAATGTGATGGAATTCACCCACCTGTAATGCTCTCACAATATTGGTGGCGTTATCAGAAATGACATATCCTGAGGAGAGTCCAAGCGGGATAAGTCATGTTGCAATGACATCCCTTAGTTTTTGTAAAAGATTGTCAGCTGTATGCCTCTTGGTGAAGCCGGTGATACACAAAGTAGCCTGACTCTGAGAAATGTGACGTACTTGGGTACATACTGCTGCTGTTCCTGCTGATGAAGGCGAATCACCAACCCAGTGGGTTGTCACAGTCATAATCTTTAGTTTGCCCAGTTCCTCTTGTCTACATATCTGTGCTTAAGTGTACAGTGGGTAGAATGGCATTTTGTAGCCCAATAATTAAATTTTTAAGAACCTTCTGGTACAGGTGTGGAATAGCTTTTCTAGTAAAATGGTGTTGTGATGGAATTTGGTAACAGAGATACAAGACCTCAATTAACTGTCTAAAGCCAGCTGCATTAATAGTGGATATTGGACGCAGATCTAATACTAGCCTAGTCCCCATGGCATCTGTGATCCACTTTGCGACTGGGTGACAGCTTTCATACTTGCTTCCTCTTGCAAAGGATTGTTTAACAGTCAATTGTTGTAAACTACTAGTAGTCTTCTTCTTGGTCTGCTTCTGGGATGAAGATCCACCCCCAGCAGCAGCAGCAGCACCGGGACTAACACTCAAGAATTCTTCTGAAGAGTCCTGGATAGGGGAGGAGTCATCTAGCCTTAAAAACTTGAATGCAGGACTAACTCCGATCACTTGTGAGGATATTGATGAGGAAAGTGTTGTGGATGTAGATTGCAGGTGCCGGGATCTAGCTGAGAGAAGGGACCTAGCTGATGCTGGACTGCTTGTTTTTTTTTTCTTTAGCATAAGTTTCAGATTTTCCCAACAGTTTGCCATGAACACACTTCAAATGGCGTAACATGGATGAGGTTCCTAGACGGTTAAGGTCCCTACCTCTACTGACTGTGGCTTTATATATGCTACAAATGGCTAGACAACTGTTGTCAGGATTTGGGTAAAAATAATTCCACACACAAGAGGTGGATTTTTTGGTCTTAGCCCAAGCATGACAATGGCCTTCTTCTTATCACATGCAAGAACTGCTTCCACTGGTGCATGACTTACACAAACAACATCATCCTTATCAACATCATCATTAGCGCCGTCGTCAGCTACACAAATATCCCTCTCACCCTGTTGCAACTCCAAAAGGGCATCTTCAAATTGTGTATCACTGGCTACACTTGGGCTGCTCTTCCACACATCTGCAGAACTGCTGAAAGGAGGCTTCTTTATGGAAACAGTATCAGAAAGGTCAGGATTACACATAGCACTTGTGGATAGATTCTCCTCAGGGATTTGTGTCATTTCTGAATCTGAACATACATTTTCTTCTAATGCTTTACTGTTTTCTTCCAGCTCAACTTTTATACGTAAAAGTATTTGGGCACCACTTTTTGAGTCAGAATGACAAGGTCTTGCTTGGTCATGACTGACCTTACAAGAAGATGCCTCAGTGACAGTTGCAGAACCAGCACTCATAGAGAAAGGCAAAGGCCTAATTCTTTCCTTGCCACTGCGTGTGTAGATTGGCATGTTGGCAATTTTATTTTTTTCTGTAACTTGCCTGGATTACAAGTCTTTTTTCTTTACCAAGGTAAAATGTGTTTTTTTACATTTTTTTCCCTGACTTAAAAACACTATGCACTTTAACATAGGCTTTAGCAGATGACGTAGAGGGATTACTATCATCATGACTGGTGCCAGCAGCTGCTTGGTGCTCCTGGTCTTCTGTGTACTGCTGTGAATCCATTTTGATAACACAGTACAATGTGACTGCAGATTTTGAAGAACACTGACAGCCCTATTATTTCTATTTCAGCAATGACAATTACCAATGGAGAAATGCCACATAGACTGTAGACTGACAACAAAACGGGGACCTCTCCTATTTCTTTGTGAGCAATAATAACACAGTACAATGTGACTGCAGATGTTGAAGAACACTGAAAGCCCTATTATTTTTATTTCGGCAATGACAAAAAGCAAAGGAGCAATGGACCTCTCCTGTTTCTGTGTGAGCTATAACTCAGTAGAATGTCACTGGAGACTTTAAAAAAAACTGCCACCGCTCCTCTGTCTGTTTTAGATATGACACTGCCCAACTGCACTAGAGACTGCCAAGAACCATGCTACCCCTTCTGTGTCTCTCTGTGAAATGGCGCTGGAACGCTGTGGAGGGCAGTATTTATAGAATCCAAAACTGGAAAGATCCGACGACGCAACAATGATGTTTTGCCTAGTTTTCACTTGCGGGCTCAGTACTCGGATCGGCGAAGCTCAGGTGGGCTCGGTTTTTTGAGAGCCAACGAGGCAGGGAAGCGTCCCCGTTGCTAGGCTACAAGGACAGACTAGTGCACAGGTGCACAAGAATACCAGGGAGTGTGAGAGCTGATTATGCCCCGTTGCTAGGCAACGGTATGCTTGCGGCCGGAAGAGGTCAGTCAGCCATCCTCGGCAGCACTGGAACTGCGGGGACAGCGCCTGACAGTTTGATACTGAGTAGTGATGGCAAATAACAGTCATCAAAGGCAGTATAAAGAGGAGGAAATGAACATCTATAAATGCTTCTTTGTACAATGTTTGTGTTTGTAAGTTAGAACAAAGAAGCCCTGGGTTATATAACATCTTTGCTAAATATTTTTTTACAAGCTTGTCAAACTAATTTTTTACTGCATATCTGTTTATTGTGACCTCAACAATCTACATAATTGGTCCATGTACAGTTAGACATATGGTTTTTTTTTTTGAGTAAAATACACATTTCTGTACTCCTCATGCACACCAATAATGCATACGCGTAAGTCCCTTTGCAGATTATGTTGCATTTTACACCAAAGACAATGGTTCCAATGTGACTATAAAGAATATACATTGAAAAATGCCATACATTCTCGCCGTAAATTATCCTTTTAATCCATGTAACCTTATTTACATGTTACCTATATAAAACTCGAACTTCAACAATTTACTTAGTATAAAGGTGTAGCAGGGTTTGTTTATATGAGTATGATCTGGAAATTGTCATGTGTCCTAATGCAGTCATATACACTCAGGTGTATATTTACTAAACTGTGGGTTTGAAAAAGTGGAGATGTTGCCTATAGCAGCCAATCAGATTCCAACTGTCATTTTGTTGAATGCAATAAATACGTGAAAGCTAGAATCTGATTGGTTGCTATAGACAACATCTCCACTTTTTCAAACCCACAGTTTAGTAAATATACCCCTTAGTGTGATGTACTGTTCCGTAAATCCTAATACAACTCATCCTATTGCTCTAGAAAAGTTATTTCTGTAACATTGTATTACCCTACATAAGGGGACTCAGGGTTGTCTTTAAAGAAGAAATACCATTAAAAAGTGAGGTGTGTTTTTTAACTTACATCACTGTGGTAGACTATAAGAAGACTCTTGGTAATTACCATTTTTCCTTGTTTTGTTTCTTCAGGCTGCTATTACTGATAATGTGCTTACAATTCTGCACAGTGTCATGTGGCAGCTATTACTGATAATGTGCTTACAATTCTGCACAGTGTCATGTGACTATCATGGCAACCACAGTCGCATGGTACATTATGTAGTAAAGAGAGAGGCTTTGGTACGCCCCTGAGAGCTGTGAGTCTGTGTGAATGTCAGCCTTATTGGACTCTCCTCCAGAGATATTTTGAAGAGGAGTTAATGATTTGTAGGAGATCAGCTAAGAAAATGACATTTAGATGTATGCTTGAAAGGTACTTGCTATTTAAAGGAAAAAAAATCTTTTTATGTGGTATGGCTGCTTTAAATGTTTATAACGTACCTATGTCAGTCCTGTTTCTTTCTTACTAACGTTTTTTCCTGCTGTTCCCCCAGGAGTCTGGACCGTGTGGACTCCATGGACATCTTGTCTCCCCCTAAGTTCCCGAGCTGGGATGAGGATTACAATCAGTTGACTGAGAGTGTAACAGAGGAGAGCAGTCTGTGCCAGGTAAGGAGAGAGTTCTATCTCTGTGAGGGAAAGTACAACTTGAGAAAATGCCAAGCAGCAGCATTGGAATAAAAGTCAGACTGATCATTTAATATGGAGTGTAGCCTTCCTGTTTTTAAGTTTCTGTATTGTTACTATGGTACTATGCTGACCAAACACTGTACTGCTTTTGTATTTCTGAATGTAATTTTCAGTATATACAACTTTTTAATTAGCAACATCATCTCATGTACCTCAACCCAGGATTAAAGAAGTGGGTGGACATAGAAAACGCGCTGACTACAGATGCACCTATGCACCACCTTCCATGTCTCCCCAGAACTTGCAGACCCACCTCGGCATACAAGTGTCCCTCTATTTTCTTCACATTAATCACATGGGACCTGGTTAACAAACACCACGCGTTAGCCCCCTACCCGTCTCCCCTGACGCTCACTTGGACTCATCCATTGTTTCCGCCAGTGGTGGAGATCACAGATAATTGACCGCTTCCTACACATTATGCGGAAAACAGCCCCTGCATCATACAAAGAAATTTGGATAAAATGCCACCCTCCTCCCGCCACACAATTCCAATACATACAAATTAAAAATTTTAGACAATCCCAATCCCGATCTACACAACTCTGCATATTCTCCTCCTTTGAACGAAAATGCTTACACTCTGCTGGGCGCAGAGACAACATATCAATTTTGTATTGCATGCTTACTGCAACATCTAACTAAATACTCGAACCTCACGAATAAGCATGGCAGCGTGACCTCGGATCTCACTGGGCAGCAACGAGTGGTCCATCATCCGCGCACTTACAGCTAAGGTCTCCATTAATGCGGGTGTACAGGAAAATTGTTACAAAATATATACACATTGGTACCTGGTTCCAGGAAAACGTCATCATATATACCTATCAGTGGGAGACCGATGTTGGCGTCTTTGTGGAGCTCAGGGCACTTTCTTGCACATTTAGTGGGAATGCCCTATTAAACAGACCTTTTGGGATCTCACCCTGGCTTTAGCTCACCAAGCAACTGGTATTAGAGTCCCCAAGATACCTGTACAGATACTACTTAACCAACCCATCCCTGGGGTCGACAAGGCCACCAACTGGTTAATAGCACATATATGGCAGGCGTCCAAATTGCTTATTGCACGTGCATGGAAACAAACTACGTCACCCTCGAAGACAGAACTACTTAATCGCATTTGGTTTGTTTCCTCCACGGAATATATCACCGCCCTTCTGAATGATACCGTGCCCAAATTCCCGGAGGTGTGGACGTCGTGGCTCCACACACATCACGCCCCAGTAACTGGGATTACCTGAGCGAAACACTGCCGTGTATACCCCCCCCCCACTACTCCCTGACTCCCCCCCCCCCACACTGTAAAACATATAACCACTGCTCCATCCTAATTGTTTCATTTATCCTCTGTACATGAGCCTGTCCTCTTCTTTTATCTGTTATTCCCACTTGATTACCACATTGCTGTAGCAAGTTAGGTTACTCTACGTTACCTGTTTGAACTCTTGTACCATGAGCAACATGCTGTTGAACTGAAAGTATGTTTGTAAACTCATGTAAACTATTTTTGAGGTTTCAAAATAAATAGTTAAAAAAAAACTAAGACTTTTTTCAACGTAATTGTAGAAAATGAATACTATTGTATGAGCTTGAAGTGCCTGTTCCCTGTTATTATTTGCCACTTGAAAACACAATAGGTGTGTGTTAGAACTTCCCTGTTCTCTATGTCACAAATGAACATTTCCTCTTTCATTAATACAATGGTATTAGAATGGTTTTAAACACCTTCTTCAAATGTCAGAATTGATACAATGTTATTTTTTAATTCTGCCTGCCATTTTTTAATATCCTATACGGAACAGGTTTATTTATTCATTTGTCATTGGAATACACTGCAAGACCCCCTAATCTAAATATCAAATATATGCAGCAAGCAAGGGTGTGACAATAGCCATAGCAGCAGCTATGGTAAAATTCAGGTCCTAAAAGCTAATGGCATGTATTTTAGCCTCTCCCTTTCACAGTCTTTTCCTGGAAAACAGCATAGAAGTGCAGAATAGCCTAGACAAACACAACTGTCACAGAGAGTTGTTGTGTGGGAAGGCAAAGTCATCATCATCATCAGCTATTATATAGCGCCACTAATTCCGCAGCACTGTACAGAGAACTCACTCACATCAGCCCCTGCCCCATTGGAGCTTACAGTCTAAATTCCGTAACATACATACACACAGACCGAGAGAGACTGAAGTCAATTTTAATAGCAGCCAATTAACCTACTAGTAAGTTCTTGGAATGTAAATATGTATATAAATATAATGTAAATACACTCTTGATACATGGGACAAAATTTAGCAGTAAATAGAAATCAGGGGGATGCACCTCTCTTAATTTGGCGACACCCTCTGTTTCCTCCAGTGAACTCGGCTAAATTTGCCAACCCGTGGAATCAAAAGGGAATTTTTGTTCAAGTACAATTTTCACCATCCTCCTTTGAGGATCTTTGTGAAAGAAACCAAATACTCCACTCAGTACATTTTCATCCAAACTCGGCTAAGACATCTTTCACAACTTGGAAACCTCTGCGATTACTCAGTAGGAAGAAGAGGGATAATTTCAATATTCTATCAATTGATTCTGGCATATTATATAATTTGGGTCATGGGATCTTCATGGGATCTAGCTGGGAGTCTCTCTAAGCGGGAATGGTTCACTATCAGGAAGAAAATTGCTAAATGTTCTATCAATGTGGCTATTAGAGAAAATGTATACCAGATATATACCAGATTGTATTTGTCCCCCACTAAAATATATAGGGGTTGAGAACAAGGCGGCCCGAGCACTATTACCATTACAACGGTAATTTCAATGCACATTTTTGCTCGCAGCTCAAAAATCAGTGGAGAAAAGGATGTGTGATGTCATACACTGTGTGTGCTGTCATACATTGTGTGTGATGTTATACACAGTCCAGGGACTGGGAGCTGCTGACAGCTGTCAGCTCATTTCCTCCCCCTTGACATTTCCCACACCCCCTGAATTTGCGAGTGCGCCACCTGCTGGTAGAAAAAAAAATTAACAGACTGTGGAGCCCGGGGCCGCCCAGGCAGACTGGGACCCAGTAATTTGTACCCACTTCACCCCCTCTCAGCACCCCTGCCAATACCTATGTGGAATATTAATTCTCAAAAGAACGTAGGTCAGGTACTGTAAAGACATGTTCATGTATTGGTGATATAACCAGAGGTGGACACAGGTGCAGATAGGCCTGTTAAGAGTTGTATCTATTTCAGGTACCCGACCTCTGATGCAACAATCCGTGTTGATGATGATGAGTCCTGGCAGCCATAAACTACTTGTGCATGCTGGACGCTTATAGCACTACAAGTGTTAGCAAAGTCATGGCTTACAGACAGTGCTAGCACTTGTAGAACTACAGCTATTAGTATGTCCTGGCATCCAGGGCATGCTGGGTCCAGTAGTGCCACATCAAAAATATATTTAAATAAAGACTCACCCAAACTCTCATTTACCAATTTATTTAAAGCCTTAATCCATGGGGATCCTCTTCTTTCTTCAGGCTTTTAATCTACAGAGAAGAACATAAAACATATGGACAATTGGGACTGCTCATTGACCAGGAAGCTTGTCAGCAACTAACCAATGCAGAACAGCTTTGCTCTGATTGGTCAAGGAGCGAGAAAGCCACTCTGATTGGTTAGTAGCGTCTCTACCCCACGTGGGATCTAACCGCAAGGAACTTCATTGATACTGTAATAAAGAGGCTCATTAATAAAATGTATCAATGAAACTCATTGGTTGTGTCTTTTGCAGGGGGGGGCACACTGTACATCCCCCCACAATAGCAGCAACCAGCCCCGTCTACGTTGATGATCAAGTTGAGAGCAATATTTATTTCTCTCTACCCAACGCCGCTCCATGAGTTGGCTAACAGAATATTGGCGCTTTGCGCAGCCATGTTTTTTAGCCTAGATAGGTAGTTTAGATAGATATAAATTCCTGACATACAAAGGCTAGGCTAATATACATGGGCAAGCTAAGCACCCATATGACAGGTATGCTGCATATGTTATACACTTAGGTCAAGGACCTTGCAGTGTTTTCTGAAAAAAATAAAAAAAATAAAAAGCATTCTATTTGGAATATCAAAGAATACTATTAGTAATTTATTGAATTATGACATTTAAATGATTTATAAATTGTCTTAACACCATTGTAATAATTAGAGATGTCGACTGACCCCCGTGTTCTGGTTTTGGTTTTGGTTTTGGATCTGGATTAACTTCATGTTTTGGTTTTGGCAAAACCGCCCTAGTGTATTTTGGTTTTGGATCTGGATTTTTTAGAAAAATAGCTAAAATATATTGTTCCTACATTATTATTAACCTCAATAACACTAATTTCCAGTCATTTGCAGTCAATTTTGACCACCTCACAGGTCACAATATTATTTTCATACACTTTCAAACTAAGACTGCAGCAGTTCTTGCACGTGATAAGAAGAAGGCCATTGTCATGCCTGGGCATAAGACCAAAAAATCCACCTCTTATGTGTGGAATTATTTTTACCCAAATTCTGACAACAGTTGTCTAGCCATTTGCAGCATTGTAAAGCCACAGTCAGTAGAGGTAGGGACCTTAACCATCTAGGAACCTCATCCATGTTACGCCATTTGAAGTGAGTTCATGACAAGCTGTTGGGAAAATCTGAAACTTATGCTAATGGAAAAAAAAACAAGCAATCCAGCATCAGCTAGGTCCCTTCTCTTAGCTAGATCCTGGCACCTGCAATCTATACCCACAACACTTTCCTCATCAATATCCTCACTAGTGATCAGAGTTAGTCCTACATTCAAGTTTTTAAGGCTAGATGACTCCTCCACTATCCTGGTTTCCTCAGAAGAATCCTTGAGCGTTAGTACCACTGCTGCTGCTGGGGTGGATCTTCATCCCAGAAGCAGACCAAGAAGAAGACTACTAGTAGTTTACAACAATTGACTGTTAAACAATCCTTTGCAAGAGGAAGCAAGTATGAAAGCTGTCACCCAGTCGCAAAGCAGATCACAGACGCCATTACGACTGTGCTAGTATTAGATCTGCGTCCAATATCCACTATTAATGCAGTTGGTTTTAGACAGTTAATTGAGGTCTTGTGTCCATGTTACCAAATTCCATCATGACACCATTTTACTAGAAAAGCTATTCCTCACCTCTACCAGAAGGTTTGTAAAAATTTAATATTTGGGCTACAAAATGCCATTCTACCCACTGTACACTTAACTAACAGCTACTCTGTGTATCACCGGCTTCACTAAGAGGCATATTATTATTATTATTATTATTTTTATTATTAGTATTATTATTATTATCGTAGATTTGTAAGGCACCACAGTGCTCCACAGCACCGTACAGTAGGGAAGACAAGGACATACATAAAACAGGACATACGTAAAACAAGCACAGATAAGGCAGACAAAATTAATGGAGACATGAAAACAAAGGTATGGAGGGCCCTGCTCATTAGAGAGCTCACATTCTAAAGGGAAAAGGGCACAGCTGAAACAAGAGGAGCGAGTGTGGCTCAGAGTGGAGATTGGGATGGTTGTGAGGGTAGATTAGTGTGAATAGTGTTATCGAGGATAAGTTCACCTCTAAAATAGAGAAGGGTTTTCGAAGAACATCAAAAGATTTGAAGTCTGTGGGAAAGTCTGATTGAGCGTGGTAGGGAATTCCATAAGTGGGAAGCAGCACGGGAGAAGTCTTGAAGGCGGGAGTGAGAGGTGGTTATCAGAGACGAGACAAGGCGCAGGTCAGAGGTAATACCGCTGACAACCTGTTTGAAAATCTAAGGGATGTCATTGCAACATGGCTTATCCTGCTTGGACTCTCCTGAGGATATGTGATTTCTGATAACGCCACCAATATTGTTAGAGCATTACAGGTGGGGGGAATTCCATCACATTCCCTGTTTTTGCTCCCACAATCAACTTGGTGGTACAGAACTTTTTTAAAAATGACAATGACATGCAGGAGATGCTCTCTGTGTCCCGAAATATTTAGGGTAATTTTCGGGATTCTGCACCAGCATGTAGGAGAATGCAGCAGCTGCAGTGAGAATGTCCAGCGCAGTGGAGAATACTTTCCGTGTTGTGCAAGGTGCTGAAACCACTCGAAGTAGTCACCTGTGAAGAGAGTGCAGACACTGTTAGCTTCAGTCAACTGATTCCCTTAACTAGACTTTTTGAAAAGCAGCAAGGGAAATTGAAGGCGGAAATAAATCAAAGCAATTCCGCTAATTATGTTGGACTTGTAGATTAAGTACTTTATTCGCGTCGCCAGGATCCAAGAGTTATCAACATCATTACATTTTGGCAACTGTGCTTGATCCTAGGTTTAAGAGCTATGTCTTTTCTTTCTTTCCAACTGGCTCAAATCTCAAGAGATGCAATGAGCTCCTGGTCAGCAAGTTCAAGCGCAAGTGGTACATGATACAATGACGTCTCATCCTTCAGTTTCTCTGGAAATCGCTGCTAGGAAAAAACTTAGCTTTCCCAAGTAACCCAGTGGTGCAGATGAGTCTGCACAACATTTTGACATTTGGGGGTAAATGTATCAAGCTGAGAATTTTCCGGCGGGTTTGAAAAGTGGAGATGTTGCCAATAGCAACCAATCAGATTCTAGCTATCATTTTGAAGAATGTACAAAATAAATGAAAGCTAGAATCTGATTGGTTTTTCAAACCCGCCGGAAAACTCTCAGCTTGATACATTTACCCTTGGTCTGATCTAAAAGAACTGCCCAAAAATCGTGACAGCTCTTCCGTAAAATGAACTACAAATTCCATGAGGAAGGCCATTACCGGCAATTACATCAAAGTACACAGACTTCTGTGATGGTGGATTCCATCGTGGATGAATTAGTATTGTTTGAGGATGATGTACACACTGATGAGTGTGAATATGATGACAGTGTAGATTGCAGGTGCTGAGATCTAGCTGAGAGAAGGGAGCTAGCTGATGCTGATATGCTTGGTAATATTTTGGGTAGAATGGCATGTTGGCAATTTTCTGTTTTTCTACAGTAAAAAATTTTTTCTTTTTCCCTGACTTAAAACCACTATGCACTTGAACATAGACTTTAGCACATAAGGTAGAGGGATTAAAATCATCATGACTGAGATTGGAGAGTGACAAGAACAATGCCACTGCTCCTGTTTCCGTATGAGCTATGGCACAGTAGAATGTCACTGGAGACTTTTAAGAACACTGACAGCCTTATTATTACAATTTCTGTTTAAGCACTGAACCCTGCCACCTCTCCTGTTTCTGAATGAGCTATGGTACAGTAAAATGTAACTGCAGATTTAGACCAAGCCTGCCTGCCCTAGTATTTGGATTTCAGCTATAACAATTAGCAATGGAGCAATGGAGCTCTCCTCTTTGTGTGTTACCTATATAACACCATACAATTTGACTGCAAATTTAGAAGACCAAGCCTGCCAGTCCTAGTATTTGTATTTCAGCAATGACAATTAGCAATGGAGCTCTCCTCTTTGTGTGTTACCTATATAACACTGTACATTATGGACTGCAGATTTAGAAGACCAAGCCTGTCAGACCTATTATTAATTCTATTTCAGCAATGACAATTAGCAATGGAGCTCTCCTGAATGTCACTGTAGACTTTAAAGAACACTGCTACCCCCTCCTCTTTCTATTCTACCTATGACGTTGCCCAACTGCTCTACAGACTGTGCTACCCCTTTTGTGTCGCTCTGTGAGATCGCCGTTGAGGGCGGTACTTATAGAATCCAAAACTCCCGAGATCCGACGACGTAACGATGACGTTTTGTCTTGTTTTCAATTCCAAAAGCTGGCGAAAGTACCTCGGCACTCGGATCTGCTAAGTTCGAGTGTGTTCGGTTCTCGGAATCGAGCCTGAGCATCTCTAGTAATAATGAAACAGGAAACGTAGAGGAAGAGAAGAGAGTTCTAACAGAGACCTTTTGTTCTTTTGTCTGTGTTTCTATAGTGCAAATTAATAACACTAGGGGGAGTATTCAATTACAATTCGCGGCCGAGATTGCTGCGCTTATAATGCGTCATTACGGTAGCGCAATATCGGGGATTTCTGTGCGCACCCGAAATCCACAATGTTGCGTTATCAGGACCCGTGCGGCCATGCGTAATCGCAGCCGCGAATCGTAATTGAATATGCCCCTAGAAATTCATTTAAAAAAAATTGTTGTATTTTTAAACATTTACACTTTCTTTTCAAACAAGTCTTAATTATGTTGCAAGAAAACATAAAATTAATTTTTTTCAAGCAAAATTGTCCTCAGCGCATAATTCCAGTTTTGTGTCCTTTAATTGTTTCAGTCATTTAAATGATCAGGTATGAAAAAAAGAATGTAAAGTTGTGACCTTTGGTGTGAAAAACGCCCTGTGCCAATGACTGTTATAATTCACCCACACATGTACAGTATGAATATATCTCTTATAATGGCACTTGAGTTGGTGCTATTAATGGCAGAATAGGTGTTTAAGTGGTTGAATAATAAAATTCCCTTATTTCTCTACCCACATAGGATACTGAACCACGCTGCCTCCTACAGTACCAAACGCAAGAAATAGAAGAGCAGAGGGAAAGGTACCAGCTATGCCAAGTGGCAGAGGAGCAGAGGGATCGGTACCCATTGTGTCAGGTTCCAGAAGAGCCAATAGAAAGATATACTATATGCCAAGTTCCAGAGGAACCTCGGGAAAGATTCCAGCTTTGTCAAGTAGAGGAAGAAGAGAGAGAACGATATTCACTGTGTCAGGTGCCTGAGGAACAAAGAGAGAGGTACCCTTTGTGTCAGGTGCCTGAGGAGCCGAGAGAGAGGTACCCTTTGTGTCAGGTGCCTGAGGAGCCGAGAGAGAGGTACCCTTTGTGTCAGGTGCCTGAGGAGCCGAGAGAGAGGTACCCTTTGTGTCAGGTGCCTGAGGAGCCGAGAGAGAGGTACCCTTTGTGTCAGGTGCCTGAGGAGCCGAGAGAGAGGTACCCTTTGTGTCAGGTGCCTGAGGAGCCAAGAGAGAGGTACCCTTTGTGCCAGGTGCCTGAGGAGCAGAGGGAGCGTTACCCCCTGTCTCAAGTCCCCGAAGAGGAGTGTGTACGGTACCCAATGGCTGTGGAAGAAAAGAGAGAGCGTTACCCCTTGGTTCAGGCTGTGTTTGGGAACCCTGAACTATCCCAAACTGAAGCTTTTGACCTCCACCTGCCCAATTACTTCCGCTCACGCAGCCACAGCTACCTCCGTGCCATTCAGGCCGGCTGCTCCCAAGATGACGACACTACATCCCTACAGTCCATGTCACCCCCCTTACCAATCACCAGCCGGACCCTCCCCAGGCACATCGGTGAGTTAACAATAGCAGGACCAGTGCTTTTACAGAGCTTGCAGAGCCTCACATTGCATTAGACACATCATCACCAAAGTTTGTCATGTATCTCCACCTAAACCAGGGATGGGCAATTTCTATACTCCGGTTATAGCTGGGCTACATGTGCCAGAATGGCTGAGTATTAGGTTGATATAGCGTATTAGCAGTTGGTATGCTATATGTTGCCCATTCCTCTTCACAACTCACTCTAATCTTGCCTGGCTCCACAGGTACTGCAGATAAAATTTTCACAATGCTTCATAAAGTATCACCCTCCTATAACGTCATAAGACACCACCATTTGCCCATTGTAGACCATTCTATTACTTCCTACTGCAGCCATCGTAAACGTTATACCAGGTAATCACTCTATAGAACTCCTGCCATTGTTCCATATGACCATCCTGTCAGTCTCCACCTACAGTGACATTTTTCTGAAGCCTTTTGTTCTCAAGTTGGAATGTGAAAAAATGTGAACCTAATTTTTCATTCTCCAATCCACTACCCCTCTCTTCAACCCAAGTGAAAAAAACTGAATCATCCCTGTGCATTGATTCTTAGCTACATCCACACAAACGCTCATTTTTGTTCTAAAATGTTGCTTTTTTAAATTTATTTTGTCTTTCTTTTGTGTTATATATGCGTTCTTGGGAGATCACAATCTTCCCCACAGGAATGTACTAAAATGCTGGGTAGTGTTTATGTGTGGTTTTTGCATTTCTTACTGCTTTAGAGTTGAAAGTGCTAGTGAAACAGTCAATTAAAGGAACTATTCATACATTTATTAGAAAAATCAATGCATGCTGCAAACATTTTACGTATACACAACCTCATTATAAGTGCCATGCTGCGTGCAAAGTGCTTTTTAAGTACGTAAATTGCTTGTATTGTTGGTGGCTTTTCTGAAAACACATTGAAAACAATGCTTTCACAAATGGGAAACAATTCCCTATAACAATCATTGCGCTACCTCATTGAAAGTCTGCAATTCAGCAAACGTGTTGCCATATTTCAATATTTGTACTAGTGTTAATTAGAGAAACTAAAACTATACAATATAATGAATAACTACTGGCGTGTATGGTTCTTCTTGATATGTAAACCAATGTGTGTGACATGCTTTTTTGGTGCCGTTTATCCCTTAAAGGACCAATACAATATTCTGGAGTTGTATAAAATAAAGTATTATGATGGTAATACTGAAAGGATATCTCTTCCCCCGTCAAATGACCGGGAAGCAAGTCAGGAGAGTAGTAGTAGTTATCACTTGACTGAGCGGTGCTCCTCCGTTCTGAAGAGTCAGAGCTCTGCCCAGTAGACAACTACTTTACTAACATTTTTTTTCATAAGTCAACCAGATAGAGACACTCTTACACTGCCGTATAAGGAGACTATCTCATTTCACCTCTTTGGGGCACAGCCTATGGCAGCTTCCGCATACCAGTCTATTAAAATATTTAGGGAAAATAGGTAGATGTATTTAAGCCTTATTTTGTGAGTATTTTTCACTTCATGGTGACCATCACTTTTTTTTTTTTAAGTGTTTAATTACTGCTCACATGCAGTAGGAAAGCTTCATGGAAACCAGAATATCTTATACATTATAATGTACAGGGAAATGTAGGGCTTAAAACATATTGTTTGGCTCAAAGATCCAGGTGTAATCAAACCCTCGACTCAGAGCCAGAACTAGCAAGCTGTGGGCCCTGGTGCAGGGAAGCGGGAAGGAGGGAACCGGGGTCCACAGCTCGCTAGGTCCCCATGGAGCAGGCCCCATTATCTTCATGGTCCCCGGTGCACCCCACTTGCTGCACCAATGGTAATTCCGCCACTGCCTCGACTACCCTTCAGACTCATTTGGACAAGTTTAGTGAGTGTTGAGTTTAAATTTATCAATGGGTGAAAAGCACTTTTGCTGTTCGGAAGGTCTTGTTTTTGTTTCACCCTATATATTTGGAGCTTGCCACCAGCATGGGGAACCTATTTATCACGTATAGTGGTGCTGCTCGTTCCGCTGCTATCTCTGTTCTTCCTAACAGAAGGTAACCACTGACAAGATAATTTATTGATTAAATAAATATTTTTTTAGGGCAGGTCATTTTGAAATAAATAAGGCTTTTACCCCGTGCCCAGAAAAAAAATATTTTATGGGGGAAAATTGTAAAGGCCGGTGGATATAGTACAATTTATATATATATAAATCTAGCACTATATTTTTATGTATAAAAGTTTATTTTTTTAAAGCTTTTACTTTACGCAGCGGTAATAAAGAGAATTATACCTATTTACAGCAGCAAATTTAGACTCAATGCTTATAAAACACCAGAGCCATCATTTTCCCTGACCTTTGTGCATTTACAAAGAAATTATATTTCAGCCATAAGGCACCGTAAAACTTAATATCAATGATTTGCTAATCATCTTTTTTATCAATTAGGAGTTAAAAATACTTTCCGCTAATGTACACTAAGTTAAAAAGTATAAAGTGTGTAACACTGTTGGTTAACTATGAAAACCATTATGCATGAGCTGTTTTGTAACTTCATTGGTGTTCGGTATGTTATGGCATAGAATAGTGCTGAGTTGGTAAATATTTGTAAATATTTTTGTGTAGCATTGCCAAAATTTACAATAACAAGTAATTGTCCCCTGCATGTTTGTTATGACTGCCAATTATTTTGCCAAGAAAAACAGGAGAGATTTCATATGAGTATGGATTTAGATGGCTGATCTTATAATTCTAGAATCCTGGGAACTTTTACTTGGGCTTCTAAGTCAAATAAATTCACGGTAGCTAAGTGTTTAGCACTTCTGCTTTACAGCACTGGTGTCATGAGTTTAATTCCCAACCATGGCCTTATCTGTGAGGAGTTTGTATGTTCTCCCCGTGTTTGCGTGTGTTTCTTCCAGGTGCTCCGGTTTCCTCCCACACTCCAAAAACATACCGGTAGGTTAATTGGCTGCTATCAAATTGACCCTAGTCTGTGTGTGTGTTAGGGAATTTAGACTGTAAGCCCCAATGGGGCAGGGACTGATGTGAGTGAGTTCTCTGTACAGCGCTGTGGAATTAGTGGCGATATATAAATAAATGATAATAATAATAATATCGTCCTAGGAATGGTGTGTACTGTAAACTGACCCTTTTTGTTTCTTTTAAGACCCCTCTTTCGCGCCCAGGGACATAATGTATACTCACTGGGCCCATAGCATAATTTGTTCTGGAGGCGGTCCTAAATTATTGCCCTCTGTGCTTAATTTGGGCGGGGTCTCACTGTACATGCTGTGTCATTCTGACGCAATTAGTTCACATGTGCAAATGGGTCATGTTGGAACGACTGCATTCTTCTGCAGTTATGTGAACTAATTGCAATAGAGGGGATCTGGTTTTCACAGCAGCGCTCACATCTGCTGCTCCATGTGGAAAAGCTCTCTGTGCAGAGTAGCGGTGACTTCCACTGATGATGTCACCAGTTCTCTTCACAGACCACCCGCATCATGGAGCAGCGGTGTGAGTAGTGCAGCACTCTGACCCCTCCTCCATCATACACCGCAACCGGGTAAGAGCTGTAGTCAGGAGCCAAGTAGCAACAACATGAAATCAATATCTCCCACATTTAATACTGAGGTCCCACAGTGCATAATTATCCCCTTCAATATATTACATAAATAGCCCCACTAAATTACATGAATACCTCTGCATTACATTAATACCCCCCACTTACTCCCACATACATTAATAGCAGACATATTTCATTACTAGCATCCACATTACTTTAGTATTTACACTACATTACATTAATGCTCCCACTTCATTAAATTGATACCGACATCCCCCCACACACACATTATATTAACAGTGCCAGGCTGCTGTACACACCACTACTATTGGGGGCACACCCCTCTGTCTGCCTCCTGTATGGTCTATGCATATGATGGGAGCCAGCACCTGCCTCAAGTGTGGTGAAGGATGGAGGGGCAGCTAGCCCACACATTGAGGAGAGGGACCATCAGGGAGTAAAGCTGATCAGACCCCTGCCCTCACTTGCTGGCTGTGCAGCCTGTCAGCCTAAGCATCTTGATGTAGGCCAACAGACAAGGAGCTCAGCCAGTCAGGGCAGGGAGCTGATCCCTGCTGTCAGCAGTGGAAAGTTTAATACAGTAGCTAGCTACTGGGGAGGTGCCAGCCACCTGGAAGGACCCCCGACGTCAGGGTTCCACGGCACACAAGAATAGGGATAAGACTTGATCTCTGGGTACTCAGAGATGGCGGAGTATTCACTTCCACTTGTGGAAAATTAAAAGGCTCTGTGCTCTGTACACAGACATAGATTGTCACTGTAAATAATGTAATAATGCAATCTGAAATCTCACTTCTAATCTAGGCGCACTAATATACGGTGCGTCCGTGTTCCTATTCCTCAGCATGGAGCACCCCTGATCCGCCTAGCTCTTCACATCAACACTGCTACCTTGGTCTGCTAGTACATGTGCTTACCCATAAACCAGATATAAGTATGAAAGAGTAGACACTTGAATTTGGTTGGTCAATTTGTCACCTTTGACTAAACTAACCGACGATTGAACTGTGTGTGTTTCTAAATGATCAACATAAAACCACATCAGATTTGTTACGTAATAACTTTCACAAATTTTTGTGAATGCTTCATGAACTTATCAACACTAAGGGCTAGATTTACTAAGCTGCGGGTTTTAACAAATGGAGATGTTGCCAATAGCAACCAATCAGATTCTAGCTGTCATTTTGTAGAATGTACTAAATAAATGAAAACTAAAATCTGATTGGTTGCTATAGGCAACATCTCCACTTTTTCAAACCCGCAGTTTAGTAAATCTAGCCCTAAGTATATTTCAAAAGCTGTGCAATGTATGAAGGAAATCATATTACTACATACATTACTGAACATCATGGGGCCAATCCTGAATAGCATGGACACAATAATTGATCAGAAAACATATTACTTTCATATATCTTAACTTCTATCATGTTAATGCTAATTTTACATATATATTTCTTCAGCGTTCATAAAAAAACAGCTGGCTTGACTTTTCTTCAGTTCGGAATTATATATAACCATTGATAGAAGAAAGAAATATTACCTCAAATATTATTTTTACCATAGCTGCTTGCCTCTAGGGGGTAAGTGAATTAAGCAGCGTTTTTTGCAAATCGCAATATTCAGCGATTCTGCAGGGAAAATTTAAACCGGCAATGTCTTGAAAGGCAAGTTTTGCCTTCAATTCTACCAACTTGGCACCTAGAACATACTACACTACAGTCTGATTTCACATTTGAGCTCACCCAGTGTGGTACAGGGGCATGTAATCCCGGAAACTATATGATTTGTATAATAATGCAAAGCATGTACTGTCACAGATAAGGAGATATTGAGCTCTGTGTATTTACTAAGGGCTGTGATCCTGATAATCATATTGTGCCAGAACAGAGTGTATATGGTTGTAGCTGATGCATTTATTTAATTCATTTTTTCAAAAAACAATTAGCTAGTTTTCTAAAGCAGATTATTTCCTTTTAAGTAGTTCTGCTAATACGGTTGCTGCCCAGCAGGAATATCCCTGGCATAAATCCTAAATCCAATATTCAGACTGGGGGAAAATGTATCAAGCTGAGAGTTTTTCGGCGGGTTTGAAAAAGTGGAGATGTTGCCTATAGCAACCAATCAGATTCTAGCTGTCATTTTGTAGAATGTACTAACTAAATGATAGCTAGAGCCTGATTGGTTTTTCAAACCCGCCGAAAATCTCTCAGCTTGATACATTTACCCCTTTAGACATTTACAATTCTTTGGCTGGAACTTTCACTATCCCTGACTTGTACCTGCTAAGTCTGACTGTGACAGGAGTTCATCAAGCCTATTTTCTGACGCCACCTATGACCCCAGGATTCCCATCATCCCTTAAGTAGATATTTCAGAGAGGTGAAGAGCCGCATTGACACTGCTTCTCCTGAGGAGCCCACTGGCAGAGAGGGGATGGAGGCTTTCGTGGCATGAGATATCCTATCATTTCTATGCTATATGTGGCTATTATATGTGGACATCTAAAACCAAGGGTCATCTTTATCAAAGGGCAAATGGATATTTTTGCCAGTTATCAAGCTTTTTTTAGTACAACAAAAAATTCACTGCCAATAGCAAATGCCTAATTAATAAGTATCAAAGCAGTACAAATGCGTCACAAATACTTGTCCTGTTATCTCAGGATGCCGATAACAATAGAAAATCACTATTATTTAAATTTCAACGTTGAAAACATTTTAAATAGTTTTAATTTATTTTCAATATTTTTTTATCTATTTTTACATATTTCTTTTGAAAGTTTCTGGGGTTTCAATTTTTACTGCATATGCACAAGTCGGTTTACCGTACTAAGCAGTGATTAAAAAAAAATCCTTAAGGGCCCAAATGTACATTTTGGCACTCACTAAAGGAGTGAGTGCCGTAGAGAGCCGGGGCTAAACCCACGTGCGTTAAAGCTTAAAAATTGGCGTAAACTGAACTTTGGAGAGAGGGGCCCCATTGGCATGAACCAACCAGTGCTCCGTCCCCTGGGGTCTGACCCTAGCTAATCGGGAACATAACACTACTAGACAAATGTACGGGTCCTCCTGGACCGCTATGGAAATCCACTGACTCTGCCCCACTGGGCAGTTTTGAACTTAAGCAGTTTGCAAGAAAGCTGGTTAACATTAATGATCATGTGCCCAGCCAGCAAAGTGTCCCCTTCAGCATGCTTCAACTGCGCCAGTAATTCGCTCACTCAAACCGCCCCAAAGAATGCTAGCAAAAAAGCTGTACTAAATAAAAGGTTCATAATCATTGATTAAAACAGCAAGAGCACCAGGCAATTGCCGCAGAATCCTGGCGTTAACCAGTCTCCTAGTGTCCTCACTCACCGGGCGCATCCTAGCCCACCCCTTGATAGCCTTAGAGAGCAAAAACCCTTTCAGAAAATCCGTCCACCCATACAGGCGGGCCACAAAAGATATGCCTGTCAAGGAGGCAGTCATGGACATCTTAGTAATGCCCTCCTGGTACTTGACCCAGATAAAAACAAGCATGTTGTTGCTCTGACCTGCGTCGTGCAGACTTCGCAACTCCAAGAAATGGACCCACTGCTGCCAGGCTGCTCGATAAGCTCTCCTTTGACCAAAGCTCGACCACTATGACTACGGGGAACAGCTCCAGTACTAGCAGCCTATTCACCAAACCAGTGCGATGCCAACGAGCGGCACACCATTCCCTGTGAACATAAGCCCAGACACCCATGAACTCCAAGGCATCTGTGTGCAAATCATACTGGCCATTGGAAAGCTGCGAAGTAGGCCAAATGCGAACACCAGTGAAATTCATCAGGAATTGCAACCACATCCGCAGGTCACTCTTGATCTCGCCCAACAAGGACAGTTGGACGTGGGGTTGTGTAAAACCAGCGGTAGCCATCTGCAGCTTCCTGCAAAAGGACCTCCCCATCGGATTGATGCGGCATGTGAAATTAAAGGAGCCCAGGAGTGACTAAAACTGACGCAACTGAATCGTACAAGAAGCTTGAGCCAGGTGAATCAATGGCACCAGCTTAGTCACCTTATCCACAGGCAGGTGACAAAGACAAGCTAGGGTGTCAATCTCAATGCCCAGGAAAGACAAACAGGGTGAGGAGCCTTCCGTCTTGATGTGTGCCATTGGGACACCCATGACGGAAAATAAGGCCTGGGCCCGCGAACAATGTGTCTGCACACACCGCAAATCCTGCCGGCCCTATAAATAAGAAAACGTTTAGATAGTGAGCGATACCCACATGTGCTGTTCTGCTTGTACACACCAATGCAGGAAAGAGCTGAAGTTTGCAAAAGAAGCGCAAGAGTGTGAACAACCCATTGGGAGTCACCTATATAAAACCTGTCTGACAAATGGAAACCCATGAAACGGAAAGAATCCAGATGCAAGGGCAGCAGGCAAAACGCGGATTTAATGTCCAGCTTGGCCAACAGAGCCCCAGTGCCAGAAGACCTAACTAAATCCAAAGCCTCCGTGAATGACTGATAACTGCTAACCAAGCTATGGCACGGATCTATAGCATCATTCACAGAGGCCCTGGGGGATGTGAAAGATTCTGTATCAGGCTAAATTTACCATCTTTTTGGGAACTACACCTATTGGTGACAAAATAAAATCTAAAAGAGGGGGAGATGGAAAAGGGCCAACCATTCGGTCCAGGGTAACCTCCGGGCGAAACTTTTCGCCAACACTTCAGGAAAGACATAAGCGGAATGCAAATTCCTTGCTGCGGCCTGTTAGGAACCCCTCCAGCCAGTACAGCAAAACCCGGAGTCTACTCCGAAAGTCAGGTGTTCACTGTTGCCCCTAGTGGTGGGGACAGACTTGGCTGCAGACAAATAGAGGGTCGTGAGATGCGTACCGGCTGGGGTGAACCCAGGAAGGCAGAGTGAAGTCCAAGCAAGGGTCGAGGGCCGGCAGCAGACAACGTATCCAGAGAACAAGCCGAGGTCAGAGGTCACAGGCAATACGGCAGCGTCAGTATCCAGGCAATAGGTCAAGGGTCACAAGCGTTCAAACGAAGTCAGTATCCAGGCAAGGGTCAGTAACGGTAATCAAACAAGGAATCAGCAAGAACTGAGGCAGAATACAAGCAGGGTAGTTTGCATGAAGCAGGAACTATAACCGGCAGTGAGTCCCAGCCTGGGACCAGCTCTGAAGGGTGCAGGAGGAGTCTAAATCCCATAGCACCTCCAGTAGAAAAGGCCATGAAGAACTGGGGGAGCGGGGCGTGCCCAACACTAAAACCAGGCTGGACACGGGGTGCACGACCTACATCCCCACGTCATGCAGGGGGGGGGGCATGGGGGTTGACGCTGGCCACTACTGGGGACAAAAGAGCCATGGGAATCCTGTGAATAAAGGCAAGGGGAGGGGTGAGTATAATGAGGAACTGGCATGACTGATGGGGAGTGACAAGGGGGGTTGGCGGGCAAGGAAGGGCAAAATAAGGGGTAGGGCTTGACCTGCCCGCCAGTGGTACCAGCTTGGGTACCAGCTTGGGGTGGGGAGGTGCTAAACCGACAACCAGGGGATGGGTGGGTTTGTTGGATGCACCCCCCTTATATCATGGCTGTGTGACCTGCATTGAAGAGGGGGTGGTGACAGTGGCAGGCTCCAACCCCTGGTTAGACTGCCAGCTCCTGGGGAGGAATATACCACCGGCCCCCCATCTTGGATGAACTGGGGGGGGACTTCAGTGTTGAGGGACTCAATAACACCTAATGTGCGGTGGACGGCCAACCAGGGGTGGGGAGAAAAATGGCACCCTCTCCCTGTTGCCCGTTATCTGTGTGTAGCAGCCACAGTCGTGAGCATGTGCCGTCAGCATATCCATCGAGACCAGGGAGCGACCGCAGCGGCCAGAGCTCCCATGGAGCTCCAGTCAGGCTAATCAGGCCTAAAGATGTCAATGGGGGAACGGAAGCGAGAAATTGTGAAGTGGGGCACAGCGCTGTGGGCGAGGCATGTGGACTGGGAGAAGTCAATAGGGGGAGTAGAAATATGGGAAGCGGACAGTGGGAAAGAAAGAGGGAGGGAGGGGGAGGGAGGGAAAAAGCCCAGTGGACTGGTGAGGAGAAAATAAAAGAAAAGGTGGAAGAGAAAACAAAGAACAATAGAGGACAAAGTAAATAAGGATAAATCAGAGACGGTACCAAAAAGGGGACAGCAAAGACCAAGAAATTACAAGCAATATAACTAGACAGGGACCCTGCCCTGTGTATACTATGGGCTGGAAAATCTCAGCAGACTTAACCCCTAATAGGTAAGTGAATGACTCCTGCACAAACATACGCGTTTAAATGTGTTTGGCTTATGGCCTCTCTTGTTAAAATCTTCGGCTGCGCGTTTCATGTGCCGCACTACTGGACAATTGTATGTTGTTATCGATATGTTATGGGGCTTATTTAAAGTTGGACGTACATCAGTATTTGTGACAAGAATATATGCATTTCCATACTGGGCATGCACAAAACAAAGGCATCAGTATCTAAGTTTCTGCGTATCTTAGACTTTCAGGCCCTTATGCCTGGAGAGGCAGAACAGGGACAAGTCATACCTCCCAACTGTCAATATTTTGGCTGAATGGACCAATTTGCAGGCTACAAAGGGGCGGGGCCTAATGGGACAGTGGATGGTGTTGAAAAACATGAACCATTTGTGGTCGAAGGTTGGTCCCAATTGGGTGGAGTTTGGGTGGGGCAGGGGTGGGGCTTGTTTTGACCCATTTTTGGGATTCTGAATGTTGGAAGCTATGAACAAGTAATCATTAGTGGAGTACAGTAAGGTGTCTTCACGTTCCCCTGGGGTTGCGTCTTAATTAGTCATGCATACGTTCCCGAGGTACTGGAGGGCTATAGTAAAGATACACAATGTTGATGGCCATCTGCAGCACTATCTAGCAGATTCTGATTGGTAGCTTGCGCATAGTTGCCAATTTTTCAGATCTCCCCTCTGGGAGGGGAGATCTCGCTGCCGATTCCTGGAGGTGTAGTCATGTGGGTCGCATCATTAGGCCCTCAGCTGTCCATCATTAGGCCCTCAGCCTATTGCAGCAGGGGGCGGGGCCAAAATGATGCATTCCATCTGACCATTGCCTCAGGACCCTGTGCATCGCTACGGTAAGCCCCGATTCAGTCCACTTCACTAATGAAGTGGGTAGAATGCGGGATGTTTCCCTGCTCTTCCAGGAGTCAGGGAATATGGAGCATATAACAGCGAATATGGAGGGTTATGTATTACATTTTATATGGAGAATGTGACTTTCTTATTTATTAATAACACTGCGAAGACACTATGCCCTCCTGTGTATATGATACTTTGTTACATTATTATATTGTATTGTATACAAATAGGGTCATATACTGCAAACACTGTCAAGCCGCATCTCTACCCTAACGCTAGGCGTAACTATACACATCTGTATGCTTGACGTATGCCTGACACAAGAATACTACAGGCATGGAGAGGGACATATCTGGAAATACGTGTCACACAATATACACACGTAAGTAACCATTTTTTTCGTCAGAATCTTTATGCCTATATGTTTATATTATAAGCTTGCCAGCAGATTTTTTTAAGCAAATGATATGTAGCTTGACCTTATCTGCATTTTAAGATGGATGTTTATAAACATTCAGTCAGAGACTTATATCTTCTATTTATATCATCCATTACGTATGGTGGGCGGTAATGTTTTTCTAACAAAGGTGTCAACCCTATCTGCTAATGTTGCAGCATTCCTGCTAATACCTGCAAATGTAAGACGAATGAGTTGTCCATTTAAATTCTGACTCTTTCATTCTATTCTCTGATCCTCCCTAACGGAGTCATCTCTCCTCTTGGTCCCGTCATCATTCCTGCCTTTGTATTCCCGTAAATTGCACCATGAAGGTCCCTCTTCTGCTCTGTACTGAAAAGGTAGATTTTCTTCCTGAAGCCTGAACTGCCTGCTGTACCAGCTAATGTGGGCAGCTTCTTGCTTCTTCTTGTTCTGCTTCACAATAAGATAAAGTGACAGTTAAACAATGATCGTTTTCATTGGTCAGTGACAGTGATCCCTGTGGCCTTGTGACATACACTTTTAAAGGGTAAGTTGCGAGTAGCGCTTAGACTTAACAACACTGACAAGTTAAAAATTAGTCCATACTTAGACCACGAAACACAGCTCAAAGCACATTAAAGCACAGGGCCTGATTAAGGGCTCTGGCTGCCCTATCTTAATACACTTGTAGCTCCCCCACCAAAAAAAAAAAAAAAAAAAAAAAAAAAAAAACACTAAAGGAAATTTCAGGAGTATTAGCCAGCAAAAAAATTAGACAGACTGTCTTACTTGTTCTTGTTGCTCTTTCTTGCTTGTTCTTGCAGCTTTGTTGTCGTTTAGCTGTCTTCTGGAAAGTTAGGGTTCTGTTTTGAAAATGTGCAAACATTACACACCCTCAAAGAGTAGGCCGGCGGTTCCCAAAGTGTGCGCCGCGGCTCCCAGGGGTGCCGCGGCGCTGTCACTGGGGTGCCGCTGGCCAGCCCTACAAAAAAAGAAAGCAAACAGAAACTTACCAATCCACACGGCGCTAGGACCCTGCAGCCTTCTCTCTCCCGCAGCTGTCACTGAATATCGACGTCAGTGACAGCTGCGCGAGAGAGGAGGCTGCAGGGTCCTAGCGCCACGCGGATTGGTAAGTTTCTGTTTGCTTTCTTTTTTCTATAGCTGGCGCCTGGCGCGGGGCAGAGGTGGGGGTCAGATGGCAGAAGAGGGGGAGAGAGAGCAGAGGAGGAGGGCAGATGGCAGAGGAGGTGGACAGATGGCAGAGGAGGGGGACAGATGGCAGAGGAGGGGGTCAGATGGCAGAGGAGGGGGTCAGATGGCAGAGGAAGGGGGACAGATGGCAGAAGAGGGGGTCAGATGGCAGAGGAGGGGGACAGCGTGAGAGAGGGCAGAGGAGGGTGACACAGGGCAGAGGAGGGGGACAGCGTGACAGAGGGCAGAGGAGAGGACAGAGGGCAGAGGGGGCAATGTGAGAGAGGGCAGTGTGCCTGGATGCAGAGGGGGCAGAGTGTCCGGATGCAGAGGGGCATTTTTGCATACAACTAAATAAGTATTTCTGTAGTGACCTAAATACTTATTAAAAAATTTTGACCCAACTACTTCTAAAACAGGACTGCTCAGTAATTATTTTGGAGGGGTGCCTTGAAAAAATTTGGAGACTCTAAGGGTGCTGCGAACTGCAAAAGTTTGGGAACCACTGGATTAGGCTCTTTAGAGAGCATCCTCATGAATGCCACACAATACATAGATCATGCCCCCCCCCTTCCCACCTTCCCACCACCACCATCCATTTCATCACACCCCAGCGGCCAATTCATGACCCTCTTCCCCCCAGCCATTAGATCACCGTGCCCCTTATTACACTGCTCCCTCAATACACTGTGCCCTTTATCACACTATCCTCCTTGCAGCACACTCTTTCCCTCAGTACACTGTCCTCCTTGCAGCACACTCTGCCCCTCAGTACACTATCCTCCTTGCAGAACACTCTGCCCCTCAGTACACTGTCCCCCTTGCAGCACACTCTGCCCCTCAGTACACTGTCCTCCTTGCAGCACACTCTTTCCCTCAGTACACTGTCCGCCTTGCAGCACACTCTGCCCCTCAGTACACTGTCCTCCTTGCAGCACACTCTGCCCCTCAGTACACTGTCCTCCTTGCAGCACACTCTGCCCCTCAGTACACTGTCCTCCTTGCAGCACACTCTGCCCCTCAGTACACTATCCTCCTTGCAGAACACTCTGCCCCTCAGTACACTGTCCCCCTTGCAGCACACTCTGCCCCTCAGTACACTGTCCTCCTTGCAGCACACTCTTTCCCTCAGTACACTGTCCGCCTTGCAGCACACTCTGCCCCTCAGTACACTGTCCTCCTTGCAGCACACTCTGCCCCTCAGTACACTGTCCTCCTTGCAGCACACTCTGCCCCTCAGTACACTGTCCTCCTTGCAGCACACTCTGCCCTTCAGTACACAATCCCCCTTGCAGCACACTCTGCCCCTCAGAACACTGTCCCCCTTGCAGCACATTTTGTCCCCCTTGCAGCACACTCTGCCCCTCAGTACACTGTCTCCCTTGCAGCACACTCTGCCCCTCAGTACACTGTCCCCCTTGCAGCACACTCTGCCCCTCAGTACACTGTCCTCCTTGCAGCACACTCTTTCCCTCAGTACACTGTCCTCCTTGCAGCACACTCTGCCCCTCAGTACGCTGTTCTCCTTGCAGCACACTCTGCCCCTCAGTACACTGTCCTCCTTGCAGCACACTCTGCCCTTCAGTACACTTTCCCCCTTGCAGCACATTCTTTCCCTCAGTACACTGTCCCCCTTGCAGCACATTTTGTCCCCCTTGCAGCACACTCTGCCCCTCAGTACACTGTCCTCCTTGCAGCACACTCTTTCCCTCAGTACACTGTCCTCCTTGCAGCACACTCTGCCCCTCAGTACACTGTCCTCCTTGCAGCACACTCTGCCCCTCAGTACACTGTCCTTCTTGCAGCACACTCTGCCCTTCAGTACAGTATCCCCCTTGCAGCACACTCTGCCCCTCAGTACACTGCCCCCCTTGCAGCACACTATGTCCTTCAGTACACTGTCCCCCTTTGCAGCACACTCTGCTCCTCAGTACACTGCCTCCCTTGCAGCACACTCTGCCCCTCAGAACACTGTCCCCCTTGCAGCACATTTTGTCCCCCTTGCAGCACACTCTGCCCCTCAGTACACTGTCCCCCTTGCAGCACACTCTGCCACTCAGTACACTGTCCCCTTGCAGCACACTCTGCCCCTCAGTACACTGCCCCCTTGTAGCACATTTTGTCCCCCTTGCAGCACACTCTGCCCCTCAGTACACTGTCCCCCTTGCAGCACACTCTGCCCCTCAGTACACTGTCCTTCTTGCAACACACTCTGCCCCTCAGTACACTGTCCTCCTTGCAGCACACTCTGCCCCTCAGTACACTGCCCCCTTGCAGCACACTGCCCCCCTTGCAGCACACTCTGCTCCTCAGTATACTGTCCCCTTTGCAGCACACTCTGCCCCTCAGCACACTGTCCCCCTTGCAGCACATTCTGTCCCAATTGCAGCACACTCTGAACCTCAGTACACTCTCCTAATTGCAGCACACTCTTTCCCTCAGTACACTGTCCTCCTTGCAGCACACTCTGCCCCTCAGTACACTGTCCTCCTTGCAGAACACTCTGCCCCTCAGTACACTGTCCCCCTTGCAGCACACTCTGCCCCTCAGTACACTGTCCTCCTTACAGCACACTGTGCCCCTCAGTACACTGTCCTCCTTGCAGAACACTATCCTCCTTGCAGCACACTCTGCCCCTCAGTACACTGTCCATCCTTGCAGCACACTCTCCCCCTTGCAGCACACTCTCCCCCTTGCAGCACACTCTGCCCCTCAGTACACTGTCCCCCTTGCAGCACACTCTGCCCCTCGGTACACTGTCCCCCTTGCAGCACACTCTGCCCCTCAGTACAATGTCCTCCTTGCAGCACACTCTTTCCCTCAGTACACTGTCCCCCTTGCAGCACATTTTGTCCCCCTTGCAGCACACTCTGTCCCCCTTATTACACTATGCCCCTCGGTACACTGTCCCCCTTGCAGCACACTCTGGCCCCCTTATTACACTATGCCCCTGCATACACGCAAATCTTTACTTATACAGATATTAACAAAGGATGAAGTGCGCACAAGTTAATTGAGATAGACAGAAACGTCTTGCTAAAAGCAGCTAGTAAAATCACAAGATGATCCCAAATCTTGCTGATACAAGTCCAAAATATATAAAAATGAATCCAGCACTAGGATAGCGATTTTGTTTCTAGTGTAACCAGTACTTTGGTGTGTATAATGTTACGGGGTGTGTGAATGGATAATAATTATGTGATCAAATGTAAGGTATTGTGCGGTTAGATATATCACACTAATGGTCATGTAGTGGAAAAGATCTCTAAGGATAGCAAAATAACATGTTAACTGTTACATGGTTAAAATAAATTATGCACCTGTACAGAGCAATATATAAATACAATATTGTCCACAACAGGGATGAATTCAAATATTGTCATTCCACAGTTAGGTACCGGGATGTAAATTCATTTCAGTACATATCTGTTCATATGATCCATATTGTTAATAGGTACAGCGATATATCCTTCAGAAATAAGGTAGGTTATAAGTTAATTTCAGTTCATATCTGTTCATATATTTTAACAATCTGGATCATATATTGGACGTATCCAGCAGTGTATTGTCTGCTACAGCTCAGATGTGGTGTTTGTAATGCCCTTTAAGCTGATCACTGTTTACTGGGTTGAGGTGATTGATGCATCCTCCCAGGGGAGAGCTGGCAAATTTTAGCCTGGGGGGGCAAGACTCTACTCGGCAGCCTATTAATAACATTTTAAAGGGAAAAAAATGCAGGCAGCCCAGTGACCCAGCCCAAGATAGCCCACTATAGGACCAGCCCGGGGGGGAGGGGCGGCAATGCCCCCCAGCCTGAACCTAGATCCTCCCCACGGGACGGGGATCTGGCGTTAGTGGCAGGATCAGAGGATTAAAATAGAGACTTGCCAGTGCTAGGGAAAAAAGACCCCACCATGTGGTAGGCAGTTCTGAACAATCCTATGAGGTTCATATTTGATGAGAGAGTAGTGTCCCTCACTGACTGAGATACAGGTGGAAGTACAGAGGCATGAGTTCAGGGCCTGATAAACCACTAGGCTGATCAGGCTGGGGCGCTGGGTCTCGTTGGGGTGTTTATTTTATTTTTTTTCAATTTCATATTCACTTTTTTTTAGGGGTGGAGGTGGCTACGATCAAAGGCATTGGTGTTCAGCAACAGGCAGCCAATCGCTAGGCTGCTTGTTGCTGTATGGGCACCCACAATACTGTGCAGCAGACAGGAAGCAGGAAGTCTTCATTCCCTGTCTGCTGATCTGAGGAGCGACGCTGGCCAGCACAACTACAGGTAAGTGAGGGAGGGACTGCCATGCAAATCTATAGGGAGGGAGAGAGGTTGATATGTGTAAAGGAGGGCAGAGGATGGGGGCTGATATATGTGGCTGGGGGAGGTAAGGAAAATGGCTGCAGGGGAGATGGCTGCAGGGTGGGTGGTAAGGAAAATGGCTGCAGGGTGGGAGGTAAGGAAAATGGCTGCAGGGTGGGAGGTAAGGAAAATGGCTGCAGGGGGGTTGATAAAAATGGCTGCAGGGGGGAATGGGTGTAGTGTGGGAGGTAAGGAAAATGGATGCAGGGGGTATTTAAAAAATAGAGCAGCTTTGGGGGGGCATAATCTCATGATTGTGTGGCGGCTACATGGATGCTCTCTGTGGTCTCGGCAATCACTAGAATACTAAATATTAGTGAGATAGGGCTGGTAGAGGTTTGTATTTGACCACAAATATTCAGATATTACTTATATATGCCTGTACAATGGGGTACTTTTAGCTGGCCAAAATGGAGTGTTTTGTTTTAACTAAAGGGCCTAATCATTCAGGGTTTATTAACATTTTGCATTATAATAAATTTTTGCATTTTCAAAACAGGACCCCAACTTTCCAGAAGCCAGCGAGAGGATAACAAAGCTACAAGAGAGAAGAGCAAAAACAGGTAAGAGACAATGGCACAATCTGTGTAAAATTGAATGCTGGAGAATACACCTGAACATTCATATGCAGGAGTATTCCTATACACCTATATATTCGGGGGGCGCTGCGGCCGTATTAGCCTAGGGCAGCCAGAACCCTTAATCAGGCCCTGCCTGAGTTCAACTAGTGTAACATCCTATCCTAATCAAGCTATGGGGACCCTTGACCTTGTCTGGTAGTTGACTGGATGTATGCGGAACTGAGCACTGACAGCACAGAAAGAGCTGCTGTTGAGAGACATATTAAGCAAAGTTTCAAATGAGAGATGAGCAAGATGGGCCTGTGGAGACATAGGGTGCATTTACAGGTATTTTTGATCAATTTGGTATAAATCAGCCAGGTTGACTGTCAAAATCACCACAACTGTGGAAAGGAAATGTCAGCAATTTAAATATATTAACTTGACCCCTCAGATATTTAAATTTGTTACAAAGGGTGTGTAGCAAAATGCATAAAAATATAGATCATTATCACAATGGAGACATGAAGTAATTGACAAGTGGGTCTGCACTCTGCACTAATAGAATACTACGTCCCTCCCATTGTGTACGGTTAGGGGAAGGGTCCATTGACAGTCACCTAGGAGACAGGGTCGCCTTTATTTGTTTCTTCTACTATGTGAGAGTCAGTGAAGCACAGGGCACCGACTTGCAATCATCAGGGGCGAATTGGGTAAATGTATGATCTCTGTCATTTGTTGGTAGTAGTAAAATATCTATAAATTAAATCAGATACTGGTGTCTGGCTACAATACTGTACAGTCTGTCTTCATGATGTTATCATTCCCTAATAACGTGGTATGAGAATAAATACGTGCTGACATTGGAAGCAGATCGTGCGTCTAAGTTAATTTAAAAAAAGAAGAAAAAAAAACGTTTTACTCTGGCCTTTTAAACGCCTACGTCACAATGAGTAAATCGTAGCCACGCCCCCGCAAGCTTTATATGACGTTCGAATTGGGCGGGGTCTCATCACTGGGCTTTAACCCAAGCCGCCCCTCCTCTTAAAGGGGAGACGCTGCAGAGGGAGCAGGCAGGAGGGTGAGTGTCCGTGTCTGTCCCTTGTCTCTGTCACCTGGGCCAGCTACCTCCCCCCCCATCAGTGCCTTCCCCAGCGCCAGCAGCCGCCCCGATCTCCCCTCCGGCCTGCTCATCCTATACATGCACATAAGTCTTCATAGGGTTTTCTTCAATCATCTGCAGATTTTCCTATGAATGAGTAGGGCGGATCCCCTAGTCCATATCCACGTCTACCCCCACACCATCCCTATTCTTCACAGATCTGGCACCCGGGCCCCTTTGTGCCCATGTTGAAAATCTGCTAGAGACCCTAGAAGCACGGAACCCCTCCCCAGTCTCTCCCACTCACTGATTCCATCACCCTGGCTTTGTTTCAAGAGCTGTGGAGGCAATGTGAGTGCACCGTTTTCTAGATCTCTGTTGTGTGCCCTTGTGCATGGCATGCGCTCCATACCCATCGTGGGTGGGATCCTTTTATTTTTGAATCGATTTTTTTTTGTTCTCGTATTTGTGTGCTTTTTGTTTCCTAAAAATATTGTTCTCTTGGATTTTCCCACATTGTCCCCTTCTTATGCTATGGAGCTAAAATGGCAATGGTATGTCAGATGGGAAAGGCAGGAGAAAGTGGCATATATACTTAAATTGTATAATTAGTCATATTAGTGGGCTAATTAATCACTTGAATAACTGTTTCCTGCTGGCCTTTTCCTAACAACACCCTCCCATTTCTATTTTTGGGATAGACAGAGTTAACAGTGATGCTGGCATGTAAATTGGTCCATGCTTTTACTATATTGAACCAGCTGTAGGAGTACAATTGTTCTGCTCTTTTTCACAAAATGAAACTTAAATCGGTACTCTGCCAGTTTTACTGCACTCCCTTAAGCATATATAATTTTCATTTTGGGATGGGTTAATAAATGCTTTGCTTTCCTTTGTCATGCATGCAAGCGTGATTGTGTCTCGTTGCCAGTTGGCATTGCTTTCCCTGGCGCATGACGTTTAGGCTGGCACTATTTTTGAGTCTGGGCAGGGATAACCCTTGGGTTACATTTCTGGCTAAGTCAGATGGACTCGACATATGACACATTTAGCATATTATTTTGGATACACAAGCATGTTTATGAAGTGGGATTGCTTTAAATACTAATTAATATTGTACAGCACATAACAAGCATTGTTCCTTTGATTCCCTGACAGGTTTCCTTTTGCCCCATGGCTGCTCAGTGATGTCACAATGAGCGTTTGCTACATGCTGTGGATTCCACTTGATAATTTTTATAGTGCACTGTGAGGATTCCTGTTTGTCTACCTATTTGTGGAGTTCTCTGCAGCCGTCCTTTGTCAGTAGCTTAGATGTCAAATGTTGCCCCATGTGGTCTCAGTCAGTTTTCCTGTTATTGGCAGTGTGTTTGTGAGTTTGATATCACTACAGGTCTCTGCGGGGAGTGCTGACAACATTATAGGTGTGATTTGCAGTTTGACACTGTGTACGGATAGCATCTCACTGTAGAGTGAGATTGGTTCGGATGGAAGGCTTTCTCTGTATATGATCATCTCAGGGCAGCTGCTAATACTCTTGTTACACTACTGAACAACTGTCATAGCATGGGACTACGACTACCCAAGAAGCAGGGCATTTCAGGTGATACCATTGACAAGGTTCACAGGGTTACTAGCTCATCTTGGGTCATGTACATATTGGTGCTTGGTTGGTTTCTGGACACTTGTTGTTCTATGTACAGTGTTCTCCCCAGAACCTATTTTTGGGATGCTGCACCCGGCTGTTTTTACTTGTCACCCGGCTCTTGGAGTCCAACGGAGTCACTATTATAATAGGACAAACCGTTGTTTATCCTATTATAATAAGCACTGTGTGAGCACGGCAGCCAGCAGAGTGTGTTAGACCACTGACCACCAGTCTGACTTGGGCAATAACGTCATTATTTTTTATTACGATTACTGCAAAGTATTATGCTGCCCCCACCGGGCTACTTCTTAATGCCACCCGGCTGGCAACATTTTCTGAGTAGAACACTATATGTATGACAAGAAGCCATTTGACTAGGCATGGCTTACTGGTAGTAAGATTTAGGTTGTGGGATGAGAAGGTTGGTTTTACACTTAGGACATTTAATATAATAATGTTGGTACTCCCTGATATTGATTTGGCTTCTAATGTGACGTATATATTGTCAACAAACCAACTTAGGACACTGCCTAGGCCCATGTGCAATTGATGGATTAAACAATAATTGCGTGCAACCACGATTGCTTTCTAAATAGAACTATTTGTGTATTAGCCCCACGGCTGATCTTTTTATTGGATTTAGGGGGTCCGTACAAGGTCAGACTGCGGGATTATACTCAGTTATGTGGTCATTGCCAACTGGTGGAGATGTATAAATTAGATTAAGTAGTAGTTATAGTAATTGAGGGTGAAAAGACGCATCCACCAAGTTCAACCTTTCACTTATTCCTAATAACTTTGTATGGTTTCACACGTAGGCGCCTCTCTATATTTGTGATTATTGTATCTTATTTACTCTCTATGAAATATTTGTAGTAATTTAGGATGCTCGCCTTTTTCTTTCTCTTTAACTTATATTTCCATGAATGGGCTCCCATTTTATTTTAAGATCTTTTTAAATTCTTGTTTTTTCACATTTCTAAAACAATGCGGTATAGTAATGTATCCCAAATATCCCACTTGATTCAGGTCCATATCCTAGGAAAATAAGCTTTGAGTAGTAAGGTTTTTACTTGTGAGGACATTGGTCTCCTCCACTGTATGGGGGAAGCCTTAGCTCCTCTGCCAAGCTCCTCAGCCAATTGCCAGTAAAGACACAGTGACCCCTGTAAATAATTATACCAAAGATAAGAATTGTACAGAAACAGAAAATGAAACTTAAGCTGCTAAGGGATAAGCACTTTCACTACAAGCCTTAAAATCTTAAATACATAATACACATCCACACTGCTTTTATCAATAATGAAAGTGAAGTAACATAGAATCAATTTTTAATTAAATTTTATGTAGGTAATACAGTAACAAAAATGTAGGGCCTATACAGCATGAGTTCATAATAATTACTGTCGAAAGTAACGCGGTTCGTATTACCATTAATACAGTATGTAAACCCTGAGCAGAAATCGGCGTTAAGAATTACCGTAGTAACTGTAGAAATGCACACTATAACCGTATTAACGGTAATAGTGAGCAGCCCGCGTTACTTTCGGCAGTATCACAGCCAATTAAATTCCCCCCCATAGGATCTATATGTTCCAAGAAGAAGAAGAATTATTTTGGTAATGCAAATCCTCCTCAATAATCAACAAGCAAAATCAGTTAAAAAAAAAAGTTTACATTTTGTACTAAAATATCTTTTTGCAATACAGAAAATGATATTATATTTTGGTCCAGAACATATAATATGTTATAAGCTGAATAGTTTGGGTTGAAGTGAAACTACTTTGATTTTGTGTTTCATAAAAGGAAATTTTGTAACTACGATTTCTATCCTTCCCCAACTCTACAGTGGCGGCATTCGACTTCCAGAATGCTGTTGAATCTTGTCCTCCTTCCGGTTTTGCATATTAATGCCACAAACATTGGGTAAAAAATGCCACTAGGGAGAGAGCAGACAATGGCAAATAATAACAACAAATAATTATACTAAGAGCCAACGTAATATAAAGTTGCACTTACTCTAGATACCATAAATGGTTCTTCATGGTCATGGTTGCAGTTAATCATGGAATCCAAAGTATTATGGAAGGAAATATTGAATGAGCCTATACTGAGCAACTTAAAGATACCTTATCTAAGCATTAATTGATATGCTATATTGGGGGGTGGGGGTACTTCTGCCAGCCCTATGTACACCTACACCGTATATACATTCTTAAAACCTGGTTGACGCTGACTTTCCAATAAATAATGCATAGGAATGGACCTGTACACATACTAGGGTATATTTACTAAACTAAAGTAGAGATGTTTCCTATAGCAACCAATTAGATTCTAGTTATCATTTTGTAGAATGTACTAAATAAATGACAGCTAGAATCTGATTGGTTGCTATAGGCAACATCTCCACTTTTTCAAACACGCAGTTTAGTAAATATTCCCTCTTTGTGTCAGTGTCATGCTTTAATGCTCAGTCAAATACATAAAGTGCATAATGCACTATGCTACAGGGAAGCTTTGAAACACGCTTTTAACAGAGTGGGAATAGATAATGTTTTGTCTATGCATTTGATTAGTGTTTTCCAGTGCCCTTGTGCACAGGCAAGCCTGCACTATGCCTTTGCTTGGTTCTTTCTGTAGTTACTGCTGTGGAGATATAAGATTGTGTAGAATGTTAAAAGATCGGAGGGATCATTTATTAAAAAAAAAAGATCATTAGTGAATTCGTAATTGAGCAATCGAACGTTGAGACCACATGCTATTTAGATGGCTCTACTCCAGTATCAACAAATGGGCATTTATATATCCTTAAAGCAGTGATTCCCATGCTTTCTCAGTTCGAGGCACCCCTAAGCCAAAATAGTTACCGAGCAGTCCCGTTTTTTCAAAAGTTGGGTCAAAATAACGTAATAAGTATTTAGGTCAGGACATAAATACTTATTAAATTGTTTGCAAAAATAAAACGCATAAATCCAAGGGAAAGGAATATTTTTATATTTTATTCAATTATATTTCTTTCAAAGAACAATTTACTGCACTCATTAACAGCAATAAGATCAAATAAAATAAAACTGAATGATACATACATAAATTGGCTTGGTTATTAAAGAACGTTATAAAATACCAAACTTATTTATTAATGGGATGTGTGCACTACACAGTTGTTCAAACCTTGGGATCACTTTGGACTCCCTTGTCACCCTTGTTTCCTGTTCCACATTGATTTTTGAACGGTATTACAGCAACAGCCAAAAACCCAGCTTTACATAGATGTGTTGTCGCAAATGTAACGCGGATTTGCTGTGCCCCGTCGCACTGTGCCCCTTCGCCGTCGCACTGTGCCCCTTCACCGTCACACTGTGCCCCTTCACCATCACACTGCCCCACAGAATTACACTGTCCTCTTCACCATCGCTCTGCAGGCTTTTCATCATGGTTTTGCTCCTTCACCACTTTTATTACACTGCCCCTTTCATCACAGCGTTGCCCCTCCATTCTTTTACTTGGCCTTCTTTCTTCTGTCATCCTTCTCTTCCTCTTCTGTCTTCTTTTCAGTGTTTCGGCTCCTCTCTGCGCCATTCCTCACTGAAAATGTCGGACGTGATGACGACAGTCAGTGAGAAGGGAATAGAGAGGAGAATGCCGGCTGTTGGACAAGCGGGGGATGGCAGACGGAGGGGTGCACCTCTCAGGTATGGCGCTCCCCACCTTGCGTACTCCGCTTACCGCCGGCCCTGCCTGCGGCACCCCTGTGAGAGAGTCGCAGAACCCCAGGGAGCACAATTTTGGACCGCTGCCTTAAAGGATTATTGACATACATAATGCAACTCCTACACCAGTGTTGGCTAACCAGTGATACTCCAGGTATTTGTGAAACTACAAGCCCCAGCATGCTTTGCCAGTATATAACAGCTTATTGCTGGAAGGGTATGCTGGGACTTGTAGTTTCACAACACCTGGAGTGTCACAGGTTAGCCAACACTGTCCTACACAATACATCATAAAATTAGTCTTCACCGCAACTACATTTATGTATTCTGAAAAAAAACATGCATAGAGGATAAAACCGCTAGGTTCAGTTTTATTCCACACACTAATGATAGTTGACAGCCCCCCAAAACTGTCTGGTTCTATGACACCCAAGGCCAGCTGATTCTACCTTTATATAATGTTAAAAGACAAATCAATTGTTCAATTCCATGTTCAGTTTAACTCTTTACCATGTTATTAAGCCGTACACTGCCACCGGTCTCTGCCATCACACTCCACATATTTAGAACCTTTTCTTGGAAAAGGAATCCTGTCTATCTGTATAAGTGGTGAGTTCTGATGCCACCATTTCCTTTTTAGTCGGAAGATTTCTGTATAAAAATAATCTATCCTCTAATTCTTGATCGCCTCTTTATATAATGCTACCATAATATGCTGTGATGTACAGAGAATCCTTCACATCAGTCCCTGTCCCGTAGGAACTTACAGTCTAACTCCCTCACACGCAAAGCACATATTCATTTTTTATTTTTTTTTAGTCCTCAGCCAGTCATTCTACCAGTATGTTTTTGGACTGTGGGATTAAACCCATGCAAATACGCAGAGAACACAATAATTATCACTATTTACAAAGCATAAAACAAAATCATCCTATAACAAATGAACTGTACTCTGTGTCTGGCTCACATAGTAGAACCCTTTATTTGTACAAGGTGATCATGTGTCAGCAGCTACAGCATTGCCTGGACGGTTCAGTGTCGGCCAACTGCTGAGTACTCCTGTCTCCCAGGAATAAATACAGGATGTATAAACAGGGATATAGCTCTCTCTAGCGAGGAGTTGTTAGGGAGATTACAGCACTGGGCCCATTTCCATAGTGAAAGACCAGACACTGCTGCCCTAGTGACACAGACTACAGTGCAGGGTCACACCATGCTCTTCTACACTAGACATTGTCATGTACACCCAATACATATCATTTGTAGGTTGAAATTAGGAAGGTGACATTTTCCGGAGCTTTTATATGTGCGTTATTAAATCATGTAAAATGTCATGTTTTTATTGTTATTATAGGTGGTTTCCATGATAAGAGAGCTGCACCTGCTCGCTGTGCAGTCTCCCACATTTATGTGATATTACACTAGACACACACACTTATCAATAGCCACAACCACCACTGATCTGCTTGCACCAGTCTTTCCTGTTATGATGAACACACTGCAGCTCTGTTAAGAGTAAAAAGATATTAAGGGGTCTATTTAAGTAACGGTAAAGAGCCAAAATTATGGCTCTTTCGCAGCTTTTTGCTACTTCCTATCAGGCTAACGCTGGAGAAATCATAGATTTCCTAAATTTCGGATCTTACCACTGTCCCCATAAACCTCTATGGGGACAGCAGCATTTGTTAATTCACTAAGCTGCAAAAGGCTTTGCTTTTTGCAGTACAGTAACGACATCTCAGGATGGCGTTACTGGTCAATTTCAACAGGATCCAGCTGAAACCACTCCGGCTTCGCTGGCACATTTTCCTTTTGACGGCTACTTTATGCTTCGTGGAGGAGGGGAGTCAATGTCAGAGGAGCCCCCGACATAGTAAGTTGCAGCGGTGCTTCTTTATTACCGCTGCGATTTGCAGAGGTCTGTAGTGAGGGCTACCGCGCTGGGGTTGTATATATAGACCTCTAATTGTCAGAGTTGTTGCACATTTGCATTGAAACGTATGAATCCAATGCTGCTTGTGAATAACTTGCACTTGCAAAGTGTGAATTCTGCCCTCTACTTCCCCACCATTGGTGCCCATATGCCCAATTTGGTGATAAGTTGGACATATCGTTTGTGGCCATATCCACAACCTCCGCTATTTCAGGGATCTAAAGCTTTTGTCTTCTTCTAATTGATATTGTAACATGCTGATACCACACTAGATCTTCCCCAGTTCTTGGTTACCGAGCAGAGGTAAAATACAGTTTTAGCCCAGTACCTTTAGATGTGAAATTATGTTTTTTTTACTTAATTAAGCTAGTAATTTAGAACAAATCATCTCTGACATTGAAACATAGTTGTTGATTATTAGTTTTGTCTGGCATATAGTATTATTATTACCATTGATTTGTAAGGTGCCACATTGCTCTGCACTGCCTGACAGTGGGGACAAAGGGTATGAAGGACCCTGCTCATGAGAGATTACGTTCTAATTGGAATAGGGCGAAGCTGAAACAAGAGCGAGTATGCCCTAGAGAGGAGATTGGCACAGTTTTGCGGGTGCACTAGTGTGGTTTGTATTGTTGGGAGTACGGTATATGTGAGGGTGTATCAGAGTAGTAGTATAGATGGGAGCAGGGAAATGCTAACAAAGAGGTGGGTTTTCAGCATTTAAAGATTTGAAGGCTGTGGGAGACTCTGATCCAGCATGGTAGGGAATTTCATAAGTGTGTAGCAGCACTGGAGAAGTACTTTAGGCGGGAGTAAGTGGTGGTTACTACAGATGATGTGTGTATATACAGTATAATGGCCTTTTAAAGCTTGGCACCTATGTAAAGTAGAGTGAACCATTTGCTCGCCTTAACCAATATTGCTAAAAGTGCATCCTATCAATTAACTAGGCACTGGTTCCTGGACAGTTAATAGGCTGAAATAATAATTGCATAAATGACAGTCTTTTTTCCCCCCATGTCCTTATAAATATTTTTTTTTACAGAAGGCTGGAGTGTAGTAGGGCCTTGTACCACAGTTGATGTGTTCTGGTTGCTCAGATTAATCAATTAATGGCTAGAATGCAAGTAAGCCAGGACAATGGTGACTATCCTATTTGAGACATTGGTCATGACATAAAGGCCAGCCAGAGCGACTCTTATAAACCATACTCCTGTAACTATACGATAATGTATAGCAAAACTAATATAAAGTTGTTTTTTTCTAATAAACCTTCTGTATCTTGGTAATAATTAATTACAAAGCACAATAGTATTTGTACAGGCATAGGAACTTGGTTCATCAATGTACACAAGGCAGAGTCCACACAAATTGATGTGCCAATATAGGCAGCTGCAGCCCAGCTGTCCATGTGGATGTCTGTGAACAGTGAAAGCATGGCTGAGGCAGCTGGCAGGAAGACAGTTGTATATGTGTGTCCATGCTCAGTCTTGCTGTACATGCTGATAATGCATTGAGTCACTTCCTGGGCAGTAGTGTTTTTAAGGCAATGCGTTGACATCTACTGATCTGTGTCACACATGCACAATGTCCTACTTCCTCCCCCTCACTATTCCTTTAACTTCCAGGCAGGATATAAGAGAACAGTGAGTTAGAGTCTGACACACAGCCTCACTTCAACAACAATATCACATCACATTGTGTGTTCTCTGTAAAATTGTGGGGAAACTATGTATACTATGCTCTGTGTACTACACACATCTAATGGGCTGGGTGTGTGGTTTTTGTGCCGTTCTTTTCTGACTCATGGCTGAAGTCTTTCTGGTAGCGCCGTCTCTTTAAAAGTGGGAGTGACTGCCAGCTCAGTGCTCCTAAGTATGACAGCACTGCACTTAACCCCTTTTATCACACAGAAAATAGAACACATTGTTCTGTCTGTCTTATAGTTTTCTTTGGTTGGTGGCACTGTGCATGGGTTGCCATCGTTCTCAAGGTGCAGAGTTATGGCTTTGTGGTTTTAGGAGTGATATTGTGCCAAGGGATGTGATGCTCTGCAGCATGGTGATTCATTTGTAAAATCTTGTAAAGTTTTCACTGTGGGGAAGGTTTTGGGCTACAAAGGAAAGGGTGGTGGGTTGATATTTCATAGTGTGGGGGTGCAATGCTCTGCAGGGTGCGGTATCTTTGTGCCATTACTCACCAGTTATGTAATGTAAGCCTATGTAATTTAACACACAATAGGGTGGTACTGAGTATACACCCAACTCAGCATCCCGCAAGACGGAAGATCCACTTGAAGCACAGACGGCAACATACAAGGTCTGTCTAGATTTCTCTTCACAGGGCTTATTGCCAAAAGCCTAGCTTTATTTGTGGCCAGTACTATGATAACCCTTTGTGTCATCAGTCAGCAGGGCCTGTAATATAGTACTTTGTGGTTTATGCTTTGCCTTGTAGCCTGCATCCCTGTAAATACATCTAAACTCTGCTTTCCACCATGGGTCAATCCTGCTTTTATAATATATGATAATGAATGTCATGCATGAATACTGTATAGTAATGTTAAATATATATTGTGTGTGCAGTTGGTTTACAATGTGCAAGTGTATTCTTTGTCTGTGATACAAACTCTTGTAATGTTGCTTTGTGTGCATAGTGTGTCAATGCCAGATGTGTATTATTACATAGATATTGATCTAGTTATGTTATTGAAAGGGGAGTAAAAATTGAACTTGGGGTGTGGGTATTTTTTTTTTTTTTGTCCAGTTATAGAGACCAACCTATAATACAGTACAGTGGCTTTAACATTTAAATGTCATCTTAACATTATTGTGTTAATAGATAGTGCAAAATCATTCTCAGCACTGTAGGTGCCAAATGTTGATACTTGATTGATAGAAAGTTGACTTGTTGCCAGAAAAAGGTTGTGACTTGTGCGCCCTTTAATGAGATGCAGGATCATTTGGTTATGTCTGTAATGATGGTATTATAAAGCTTCCAGAATTAGCATTGCACACACCCTGCTGATCTGCTCATTTACAGCTGATGCAACTGTGGGAAACCATTGTAATACTTTAAAGGCTACGTACTACAATCTAATGCTAGTTAAGTGCATGTAAATGGATGTGAAAAACAACATTGTTCCACATAAGACTGTACATATTAGCATTTTTTTTTCATGTGTTTGAGTTGCCTGTGTCTCGGTGCGTCTGACGTGTACCAACACAGTTGAAAACTTACATTCACAGTGCGCTCCCATTGAGATTAATGCGTTTAAATATCTATTTCCACTTGTATTTGGTTTGAACAAGATAACTTCCTGTTTTGTAACCGACTTGTCTTTTAAAAAGCACAGATTGAAAGCACTTGTGAATTCATATCAAATGCGTGCTTAAATGCCATTTGGTTTATATTCATTAAAAGAAAAAATCCAAATGCCAGTAAGTTTGTAGCCTTGATAAGAATAAGATGCACCTGAAATGCAGCATCTTCTATTTATTTGCAACCTGTTATAGTGCGTTCTGCCATCATGTGTTCTAGCTGCAGCTGCCTACTCCTGATGTGTAGGCCATTTATTTAACCCAGTGTATGAGGTTTATAGTCAACCTGCCCATTGTTATCAGACTAACTGATCATCTATTTTGTGGGCTGTACAAATGTTCATGAGAACATAGACTATTCATTTGCAAGAATTGCTGACCTCATTGAGTAGACTCTAATCCTTCCTATTTCTTTCTGAATGGTACAGTGTTGACACCTTTTAGATAAAATAAGGCTCGCCACCTGTTTTTTTGTTATTTTTTGGCAATTCAAGCATTTGGCCAAAGATAAGTCTATGACTGTCACGGACTGGGCAGTTGACCCTTGAATGACCCACGCTTCCCCTGAATAAACCATAGAGAAGACAGAACTAAAACTCTTTTAGCAAAGCCACAAGCATTATTCTGGGTACACACCTATGTAATGTCTCTAACAATTTCAACAATGATTGAAGGTCCCGATGAGCATGCAGATTCATGTGTACACACCTACACAGTCTACCTTCAGATCTGTGATATTCATCTCTCATAACCGACTGCTGAAAATAAATTGTTCCATCGTTTGTGAATTTTAGGAATTTCAGAAAACCAAATCAACAGATGCCATGTGTTTTGGTACGATAACACCTGATCGTGGGAGCGTACACACTCTTGTATTGACCTGCACGGTAATTGCATAGATGTATATACCAAACTTTAGTCTGTTGTACAGTTTCTGTAAACAAATCTATAGTAATGAATGCTCAAGAACTGTTACCTTACCCATGATCAAGTGAATCTTTGCAAAATAACATTGTCTGTGCAGTGGAACCATTGGTAGGACTGCTGTTTCATCTGTTTTTATTTTATTTTTTTCATGTTCATATTTTATTTATTTTTTTACGTAAGACAGCCTTTTGGCTGTCATGTTAATTTACTATGTAGGCTTGGACCTAATTTTGTTGCCATAATAACAAAATAATTATGAGGACGACTCTTGGCTGAGCATTGTCACGGCAACGGTGTGGAGGAAATGGAGCTGTTGCTTAGAAACCACCACCTGAGGCTCGGTGGCCATTTACTGGAGGCTAATGGAATGGGAGACTGGAGACAAAGCCAGACATAGATATTAATATGCACGCTGGGTACAATACATAAAAGAAGTAAAATGTATACAGGAGGAAAGAGGTTATGCAAACATATAAATACTGTACATAACTGTAAGATGAATACTAACTACAAACCCATGAGTGCAATTACTAACTTTAAAAACAAAATGTGTATAACAAAATGACCATGTGGGAGGTTAAAGTAGTAGCTATTTTACCAAATTTCCAGGGTTGCAGACAATTTTTCTCCCTCCTTTGACACTTGAAGCTCCCTCTAGTGATCAGTCTGAAGCATCCTGCACTGTTAACCAATCACAGGTTGTTTCTTCTTGGTTGCTATGACAGCAGCCACAGACTGATAACTAGAGGGAGCCTCTTGCAGCCGGATTTGATGAGTACAATAGAGGAAGCTGTGTAGTAAGTGGGCACAACGGAGAGGTGCTCTGTATTACTCACTGGCCGCTGTATTCCTCATTTCCTTCGAGACTGCTAGAGGTAAATCATGTTTTATTTCACTGTTTCCTCGACCTGTCTTCATGCACGTGTTGCAAGTTGTCATATTCATTCCATAATTGCTTCTGGATGGTGTGACATGACTGAAAGAGGCATGGGCTATGTTGATCACATCCATGCTTTGTGCTTTTGCATAATATGTTATCTTTTTTTTCTTTACAGTAACTCTACTGTCATCTAGTCCCAAAACAAGCGTCGTCAATTTTAAAGCACTCTGTAGGTTTGCTCTTGATCAGTCTATTCACCCACATCCCTCAGCAGACTGTAACAAGAGCATTTACAGCCTATACATCAGATATTGCACATTTCTGTATACAATTCATATATTCATTACTATCATTGTAGAGCCCGAATACAGATGGTGCATGGTTAATTTTAAACTAAATGAGTGACCTGGCGCTTATTGATTTTGCTTCTTTCCGTGGGTTGTACCAATACTGTTTAATCCAGTGCATGTTCTCCACATTATCATGTGCCTTGTCATGCTGTTTAATTAAAAACTAAAAGATGTGTAACGTAATCCAAAACAACCCATGTTCTATTAAATGGGATCCTTCATGACAAGCCTGGCCCAACCTGTGGCTCTTCAGGTGTTGTGAAACTACAAGTGCCAGCATGCTTTGCCAGTAGATGATAGCTAGCAAAGCATGCTGGGGCTTGTAGTTTCACAACACCTGGAGAGCCACAGGTTTTCCAGGCCTGCTCTATGATGTCCATTCCACTAGTGCAAATAGGCAGTTTCTCATAGCAGTCACTCAATCTATTTTAAGTTAGTTTGTGAAAGTAAATGTTACGGGTTGCTGCACATTTTCACTTTTATACTAAATAACCCTCAAAGTAGTTTGCACCCAAAATAATCTTCACAAAACTGAAAGTTCCATTTTGGGCAGAATATTCTAAGTAAAAGCCTGTCATAAAAGATGACCTACCTGGTAGCCTTTGTTCCCGCAATCTGGTGTGTCCGCTGCCATTTGTACGCCACTGTTATCTTCCGCTGGCAGTGTTGTATGTGGCCAATAGGCTGCCAGTCTGAAGACCGGATCAGCAGTAGTGAGATGAGTACTGTAATGTCTGATGTACTAATACCAGGCTCCAGGTGAGTGATCTTTTGTTGACAGGCGTTTCCTTATGAATTATCCTCTTGCCGACCAAAGCCATTATTACAGCTTTAGTCTAACTAAGCAACTTATACTTAGCATTTTTAAAGAAGGAATAAGGTTTTTATTAGCTTTTTGTATTAAATATATTTCTATTTTATGGGTATTGACCAATGTACAGAGTTCTGATCAGCGAGCAGGTATAGTCCGAAAGGAGCTTATGCCTGAAGTGTACGTTGTACGATTTGCATTATGTGGGTGAGGCATGTGTCTGCAGCTTGACCAGCTGTTAAAATAGGAATCATTCCTCCCTATAGTGATCACAATTTACTGAACATTTGATGGACCTAATTTGGAAGTGCTTATAGGAGGAATGTAATTCTATATGTGAAATATATGTATGTATTTCACAATAAACATGTATGCTGACTGGGAGCTAGTGTGATGATGACTCTCAAAGTGGGTGACATTTTCCTGGATTTATGGAGATGAAAAGCATCATATAATAATGATAATCTAATTGACTGCCTATATTTTAATGAATATGTTGATGTGAAAAGAGGAAACGTATAAGCCTTATCAGTGTAGCATCTAATGAGCATTTTTCACTATATATTAAAAAACATGTTGATGATCTTCCTTCAACTGATAGGTCCCAAAGAGTCTGCAAATACAATTGCTAGCCTTTAATCTTTAGTTAGATACCGTCTGCTAGATTGTGTATCAAACCTCTGTCTGATATGAGCAAGTTTGCACACTCATACCTGCTGATATCAGACAGAGGAGGCGAGGTGCCTGTATGGTACCGAATACACCTAGTCCCTTAAAATGCTCACACTGGCATTACAGGCTCATGTTAGATACACTATCTAGCAGAGTGTATCTAGCTAACAATGAAAGTTAGGCTAGGTATCTTTCTACAGTTACTTTGTCGCTAAAGTATCCTTGCTGTTTTTGGTTTCTGATTTTGTGCAGTTGACTAAATCGGCTTTTGTTAAATCTACCGAACTTCGATTTAATTAGAACTATTTTAATCTTCTGTCTAAAAAGTGACTGTCTGCTTGTTTCGATTGCTGGTGTATGGCCTCCAGGCCTCCTATAGTAAATCTGACCAACCTGTGGCTGTCCAGGTGTTGTGAAACTACAACTCCCAGCACATCCTGCCAGCTATCGGCGGTCTTGTCTGCTAGCAGAGCATGCTGGGACTTGTGGTTTCACAACACTTTGAAGAGAGCTATCAGGTTGGCCATGCCTGAACTAGAATGTGCACTTTTGCATCTGCAGCACCGTGGTGTGCTGCAAGTGGGGACATATTTAAGTTGAGAGGGGGATGTCTCCGAACTTGACTGTAATAAAGCGGCCTAATATGTGCTACATGCAAAAATAGGCAATACATGCAAAAAAAAATATTTGCATTTACACCAATTGCATCACAGCACAGCTTGTCCAGGTGTTAGTTTGCACTTTTCACTTGGATTAGCTCCTAACTCAAACTATTCTGCACCTGTCCAGTATAATGCTTCCTCCACTGATGCCTCAGTGCAGATTACCGGTCTTCCACTGCTGAGCTCAAATATTCGCAGTGCTAAGTACACTTCAAATCTTATGTCTCTAAAGCTGGGTACACACCTATGCAATCACCGTGCAGATCACACGATTTGCGACCGTTTGGTCAGATATTGCAAGAGTGTGTACACTCCCACAATCGTGGTGGTTATACCAAATCACATCGCCTCTGTTGATTTGGTTTTAAAAAATGTCCTAAGAATCACAATAAATTATGGAATGATGTCGGGCAAATGTGGCAGTGTGTACACACTCGGGACCAGCAGTGTAGGCAGATCTCTGTAGAGTTTAGAGTCACTATCTTTTCAGCAGATGGGTTATGACAGAAGTAGAGCACAGATCTAAAGGTAAATTGTGTAGTTGTGTACACATGAATCTACATGCTCATCTGGAATTTCAATCTGTGAAGTCATCAGAGACCTTGCATCTGAAGTATGATTGCATAGGTGTGTACCCAACTTGAGTCTGTCATAACAAAGGTTTCCTGGAAAAAGATTGTTTTAACTCCCAGGCCACTGTTACAGCTGTTAAGTCATCTGTACTTGATATACAGCGATGCTGTTCCATAGCTGACCAGATAGTGATGAGAGTCTAACTTGGGCAGTGTACCATTGGCCGCTGTTGGCGTATATTTTTTGCAAGCTACCGTGTTGTCAGACATGGGTACAACAGTTTTCTGCTATTTGGGGGAGATTTGTGTGGCAATTTGAGCTTGGGGCCAGTTTCCCATAAAAATAAGCAGTATTGTCCTTTCTTAATAGCCTGAAGCGTTCTTCGTGCATCTATTCTACATTAATAATGTGGTGATCTACTGTATATTAAATGGTTAAAACTGGCAGTGAAATAGAAATAAGGGCTCCATAGCTGCAGAACTGTAAAGAGTAAATATCTCTGTAATCTATCACACGGAGATTGTTTCCATGGTGTTTTGGGACCATAATAGGCACAAAGTTATAATTTATACTATAGGGAATAATAACGCTCCTACTGTAAGGATAAAGCTGCAGTGTGATCTTCAATTAGAGTCCTTTGTGTGCAGATGAATAGGTTCTGTTGGGGTAAATATATATAATATTGAGTGTGTGTGTTCTTATTTCCGAGTGCAAGAGAGAATTGTGTTTCTAGTGTGAGTGGAAGCGAAGTTGCGTTGTTGCTATGAGCAAAATGAATGTCTGGATGTATCACCGGCTGTGCGAGCAGGAAATGTAGGTCAGACATCAAGGGAAGCAATCAGGATTCAGAGTCACACACTAATCCCTGAAATGCTGGGTGTGTGTCTGCATATGTGCAGTATGCAGAATGTAATACTACGTGTCTGGTATGCAGTGCTACACTGTGTGGCTGCCGTGCTGAGTCTATAGTTTCCTGTCTGTTTAGATGATTGCATGTGTCTGTATTTGTATATGAAGTAGCAGTATGTGACTTGTGTGTGCATATTTGTGTAGTCTGTGTGGCATTCCAAGAAGTAATTGCTGGAATCCAAGTCTTTACCCTCTTAGGTTTCTCCCCCAACTGGTGTATGCTTTAGTTTTTCCACTTAGTGCATATTCTGTCTCTTATGGTGTCATAATTCATTGCAGAACCTTCTGGCTCTGATCCTTATAAGGATATTGAGATTGTTTTATGCATTGATGTCTGTACTGAGTGCCTTACATCTCTGATCCATGTATGTCTAATAGTCTATTCTCTGAGTGCCTTACATCCCTGACCCATGTATGTCTAATATTCTATTCTCTGAGTGCCTTGGTGCAGATATATTTTCACTCTGATTCCTATATCACCAGGTCCAAGATATATAAATAGGGCTGGTATTAAGGGCACAACTACAATGGGCCTTTCTTTGAGATCTTTGGAAAATATAAATATATTTAATCTCATATCCTCTAATTCCTCTGCTACAAGTGAGGAGCACAGGCAACGTGTGACTAATACAGGAGGTCTAAGCTTGTGAGTCACAGTAGAGTAGGCCGTAGCTTGAAGGTGCTTTTGGAAGAGGGTTGACGTGACCGTAACTAAAACAATATGGTCTCGGCCCTCAAACTATAAACCGTGCTAGCGCTTGCATTTGTTCTCTTGGTACAGTGTGATTATGCAGGTGGATTGAATAATAATCCCTATGTGATCACGTGGAAGAAATCTGATTTAAACAGTTATCAGAAAGGTCCTGCTCTAATTCGAGATTTCTGTTGTTCAAAACGGGCACAGCTAAGTGCCGACCTGGATGTACAGATGTGCAATGGTTTAATAGGTCAGTTATCTTTACACTGCAGTTACATGTCAGTCAGGATGCTTGGAACTATGCTGCTACATAAGTTTACACTTTGATTCTCTTTGTACATATTAACTTGCATTCCTCTATCTCCAATAGGCTCCTCTTGTCTGGTGGGTTACAAGAAGATCCCCCCACCGGTGCCCCCTCGCACCACCTCCAAACCCTTTATATCTGTGACTGTACAAAGTAGTACTGAATCTGCCCAGGACTCTTATCTGGATGCACAGGAGGGGCAGAGTGAAGGGAACAGCCAATCCGGGCTCAGCACCTCCACTGAGAGCCTCGAGAGTACCCGGGCTCCCAGTGTAACCCGTATTTGCCCCCCAACTCCCATCAGGCAAGTCCCTCCTGAGGTGCCCCCCAAAAATGCAGCCGTAAAAATCAAAGAAGAGCCGCGTGCCCCAGAACCCCTCCCAAAACGCAAACTATCCTCCATTGGAATTCAGGTGAGACTGCAACACACAACTTTGTTGTCACCCCCAGATGCCTCTTGTGAATTTGTGCTTTTATACAACTATAATTGACCCAACTGTTGTACATATGATCATAATATGCAATTCATTGGATCTCTAATAATTATGCAGAAATTATAATTGTTCCATTTTTTTTAATATAAGGTTTCCATGTCATTTTCATTGTCTGTGTATATCTCATCATTATCATCATTGAATATTTAAATACAATAGACTAACTAAAGTCATCCATTGTACTTATGCGGAAATACCATTTGAAAGGCAAAGTTAGTTTTAAGAGGACATAGGAACTTGCATGTTTCCTACTGGTAAGTAACTGAGACATTTGTTTTACAGTCACACACATCTTTAAGAGTAAGCACCAGCTATGCTGAGCACCCCACAATGATTGCCTTAAGCTGTGTTATGTCCACAGTACTCTGGCTGGGTTAATGTTGTTTATTACTGGGGGGAACTGAAGGAGATTGTAATCACAATGCATATAGCTGCTAAGTTTGAGGCCGCTTTCAGGGATGCGTTTAAATTCCGGTTCACCCCTCTTTGCAATGTGAACTGTAAAATGACTTTGAATAAAAAATAAATGAATTAGTCAGGATTATCCTATTTCTAAGAGATTATTTGTTCAAAAGTTATATTTTTTGGTTTTTTTTTTTAATAGGATGTGAAATTTTTGCAACTTTCTTTGATTCTGGATGTCGATAGTCCATATATCTGCAGTTATGCATATAATTTCGTTTTGTTTTGCTGAATTGCTTCAATCGCTATTTTAATACACGTTTGGTGCCAGGGAAACCACACTAAATAGATAGAAAATTCTCAGTATTACTTAACACCCATAAATGGGTGTGACATTATGATATAATGTGTTTCAAAATTCTCTCCACACCCCTCCATAAATTGCTAGCAGAGCGGATTACACCCCTTTTTTTTTTTTTTTTTTTTTTTTTTTTCTTGTTTTCTTAAACCTCATATGCACTGAAAGGAGCAAATTTGTACTGGTCTTATTTTCTGGTGCATTAAATATAAACTATGTTCTACCTGGAAATATGCACCAGGTTTAAGATTATACACCTAACAATAGGACCCACAGTTAAATACTCTATTGAAATAACTGATTTGTAACACCTTTTATCAAAATATTATTCAATATAATTAACTAATATACATTATTAAATATACAGTGTGTTTTTTTTTTTGTTTGTTTGTTTTTTTGTTATTCAGGTGGATAGTATACAACCAGTGCCTATCCCCGAGCCACCCCCTCCTGCCAAATTCCAGTCTGTTGGGGTCCAGGTAGAAGAAGAGTGGAGGTAAGTGTGAATCCCACTTTACAGAAAATGGATGAGTCCATGGGATGGTTTTATCATGCTTATGAGCTACAAGTCATGTTGTATCGCAAAAATAACATTTAGTCATCGTCCTGGCCTCCCGTCTGTCCTCCCCTCCATCCTGCCTATCTGTCTGGCTCACACGGTCACATTGACGTGCTGGATGGACAGAAAACTGTCGGATGCTACCACCTAATAGTCTCATTCATTGTCTCTCAAGCCCGCCAAAAAGCTCTGGGCCACTAAAATCTTTATTCCACCTCTTATCATTAATGTTTCTCTACATATTTTGGAAACTTTCAAGATACGAAGGATACAGGTCCCAGTAGTCCCAGTAGTGCATAGCACTTGTCTTTGATGAAGTCATAAAACACTGTGTACTCGACATGTTAGTATTGTGGTGCGGTACAGCAATTGTTTTATTTCCTAATTAAAGATTTGACATTCAATGATAAAGATCGCTTGATTCATGGAAAATAATTGGTGAAAATGAACTGGTGTTCTAGAATGGCGATTCCCGAACTCATTTGAGTGGAACTCGCCCACTTACATAAAAAGTCACTGCTTGCAGGAGGTTGTGCAAATACCATTGTTTTTGTTTTTCCACATTTAGAATTTTAAGTCTCTTGCAATTGCAGCCCTTTACACTGCAAGAGTATCTAATGTCCCAAAGGCCTGTTTTAAACATAGGTGCCGATGATAACGGCATTCTTCTCATCAGCTTGGGACAGCCAACCTTTACCGATTAGTACTGGGGCTGATGGTTCCAGGATAATCGTGCAAAGTGAAGATGAAATGATGTGCTGACAGTCATTGACTGCTCGTGGAGCTACAAGAGTTGGATCCACAACCACACAAACTGCATTAAAAAGCATTTTAATAAAAACAAAAACTCCCCCAAACCTCTTGTATACCTTGGTACTATACTCCAAAATACCTAGAGAACCTTCTTTCCTGAAGTCCTCGTACCCATGTTAGAGCAATGCAGTTTGCTCCTAAATCGGGCCCATACTAGATAACAAGATCTGTAGGACATATCTTGTTAATATATTGTTACTGTTTATTGGTTGGTCTCTATTTACCTTTTAGTCTGTGCATTTATAGATCTCATTGAGGCAAATGGGCCTCGTGTAAGTTAAAGTTGAGCTTCATCAGGGACCTGCTTCACTGTTCTAGAATGATGAGCTCTACACGGATTTGTCTCTCCCATCAGAAGCGCCATAACTTATCATTTGTGTTTCTCTATTGTTCCAGGAATAGCCGCTCCAGCAGCATGACATCTAAGCAAGAAACAGACTCTGATACACAGGAGCCTAGCAATTCATCTGACAAAAGTGTACCCGACTGCCCACCACCTCGCCAACCCACCCCGGGTCCTCCGGTACCCCTCCCCAAAAAGCACCTCTCCTATGGAGACGGTGGGGAAACTGAGGCCTCTGCCCTTCCTCCTCCCGACCCCTGGCTGGACTCTGCAACCTCTCCCCCTACTTCAGAGCCAGCACAGACAGGGGCCTGCCGCAGGGACGGACACTGGTTCCTGAAGTTGTTACAAGCAGAGACAGAAAGACTAGAGGGCTGGTGCAAGCAGATGCAGCGAGAGACGGGCGATAACAACCTGTGTGAAGAAGGTATCTAATGCTCCGTCTATCCACCTCTGGGCCAGTGCATCCAGTACAGTCTCCGCTTTTATATGTTGTATCCAGAGCCACAGACACTGAGCGGTGGGATTTTTAGCCTATAAATAGGAAGAAATGACATTCCTATTCAATACAACTGACATCTAATCCATTTCCATTTCTCGCTGATTTAAATAGTATAAAATGGTCCTGCCACCTCTACAGTGAACAGATAGCTGAATAGACATCATTTAAATAAACCAGGGATGCCCTGAATTCTGCAGAATGCAAAACGGAAGCTGTGCCCTACTTTACATATTAATATTAAGCAGGAACGGCCTACATATAAATTATTAAGCATCCGAATCTTAGCTCCTGGAACTAATAACTCCATCTTGCTCTGTAAATATCAGGATTTAGATTTGGCTCATTGAAGCATTTTCTATTTGTTAGTAGCAATGTGTATTTTGTTATAATCTCCCTTTTCATATCCTCCCCTCCCATGTAGACCTGCTCTGTGTGCTCCTAAAATTTCATCACATCATCAAGAGAATTAGAACGTAAAGTGACAATTTACAGCGCAGGTTCCTGCTTGTCGCTGGGTAACACTCAGATCATTGTCTTATTTTCATGCCTTCTAGGTCTGTGCTTAGTGACCTATATGGCCATGAAGGCCATATATTGTCATTAAAAGATTTGAAAAACAAGAATCCGTGCAGCAGTCCTGTTTTTGAATACATATACAGTAAATTATGTTTGAACTCTAGTGTTGTATATAAAGCACATACATAGCCATTAGTGTTTTAATAGTATTCCAGGCTCCATTTCTTTTTATAAAGTATAATACATTTAATATTCAGTTAGACAGTGCAGCATATTTAAGATTTTGACACTTCCTTATTTTTATATTACAGTGTATTTGAATGGGTGTCAGTGTGTTTTATTATATATAATAATATATTAGCAGCAATTGTAAAGATTTGTGTTCCTAGTGTAGGGCATTATGCCCAGCCTCTGTGAGGTTGTTGATAAATCAGCATTTCCCATGCCTCTTGTAGAAATTCCATATTGTTATGTCAGTATGTGATCGCCTGAGATTTTGCCTTTATACACATTGATCTGTACCAATCAATCACGGACGTTATTCTCATTAGCCATCTTTTTGCAAGGCACATTATGCCAATAGCCCATCTGGCAAAAGGGAAGCTAAATTATGTCCCAAATAAGCATTTATTTTTTTTGCTTTGAATTTGCTCATTCTGACTCCTGCCTTCTGCTCACAGTGATTGGGAAGGTTCTCAGTGCGGTTGGCAGTGCTCAGCTTCTGATGTCACAGAAATTCCAGCAGTTCCGTGGCTTGTGTGAGCAAAACCTGGTAAGAGATCCATGGAATGGAATGGGTTGTTTTTTTTTTTTTTCGTGCGTCTCTTTTGTGTTTCCTGAACACATTCACCATGCTTGTAATTGTCTCTTACATTGAATTTAATATGAAACCTTTGTCGTCTTGTGCTAACCCTCCGTACCAGAATCCCTTTTGTCTAATAAGGGGAAAGGCACTGTGTCTTTCACTCATGTGTATGCTTAAATGGTAACTGGTAATGTCCCTGCTTAGAACTAAGGCAGGTAGAAGGGGAAAAGAATTGTATATCTGTCTTCACAATTCCACTTGTGTGGGTTTATAATTCTGTGTGAATGCTTTCTGGAATTTATACAGGCTTTTCTGCCTTCATAACTTACTAACTCTTAGGGGTATATTTACTAAACTGGGTTTGAAAAAGTGGAGATGTTGCCTATAGCAACCAATCAGATTCTAGCTGTCATTGATTTAGTACATTCTACAGAATGGAAGCTAGAATCTGATTGGTTGCTATAGGCAACATCTCCACTTTTTTCAAATCCGCAATTTAATAAATATACCTGTTACTCTCTCAACTCATACAAAATATATTGCTTTATCTTTCTGAGCTTTACAGTTATGTATTCCTCATTTTTTTTATTTTAGATTTTTATTGTCATTATGTCTGTAGTGCAGGACAATGGGAAAAAAAACAGGTACATACATAAAACGGGAACATACAAGGTAGACCTAATAAATGCAGACATTGAAACAAAGGGTAGGGAGGGCCCAGCTCATGAGTGTGTAATGTCATACACTTAGTGGCGTGTGTTAGTCTGTGTGTGTGTGTGTGGGGGAAAAATAAAGCCAAGCTGCAGCGCCACTTGCTGGGCGGAGTTATACACTGACCTACTAAATTCTTAGTGTGTGTGGGAAAAAAAATTCAGAAAGGGCTTGAAATTTGGTATACTAAGATGTTTTTAATTTGTTAATTGTTAAAAGTGTTTATAAAGATTTAAAAAAAACATATATATATATATATTTCTTGAAGGAGAAGTGACAGTTGGGAGTGGTTGGTGGTTGCCGGGGGTGACAGTGGGGAGTGGTTGATGGTTGCCGGGGGTGACAGTTGGGAGTGGTTGGTGGTTGCCGGGGGTGACAGAGTAAGAGGAGTGTGATACTCAGGACCACTGAGAGAGATCCCGGTGTCTGGATAGACATCTGGATAGATGTGGCGATAAAGATGAAGGATGAGGTGATGGAGAAGAATGATGAGGTGGTGACATGTGGACAAAACCACGTTAAAAAAGGGCGCTTACGTTGGGAAGTAACGCTCTTCCCCCTGAGGAGGCCTGGCCTAGCCCCAAATGCATGACAAGAACCTTTTTAACACCTTAAGTAGCTTGATTTGACTAGAATGCATGAGTATCATGCACGGGTTACCTTGTGTGTGTATGTATGTGTGTATATATATATATATATATATATATATATACACACACACACACAAACACACACACGTTAACCCGTGCATGATACTCATGCATTCTAGTCAAATCAAGCTACTTAAGGTGTTAAAAAGGTTCTTGTCATGCATTTGGGCATAGCCCAGGCCTCCTCAGGGGAAGAGCGTTACTTCCCAACGCAAGCGCCCTTTTTAATTTGTGTTCATGAGGTAAAATGACCTCACGAAAATGAGTTTGAGCCCTACCAAATTTCACCCCTTTTTGAATTTTTTTTCCCACACACACTAAGAATTTAGTAGGTCAGTGTATAACTCCGCCCAGCAGGTGGCGCTGCAACTTGTTTTTTTTTTTGGTTTTTTTTTCAGACAGACGCCACTAAGCATTTATATATTAGAGAGAGATATATATATATATATATAATTTTATTATTACAGTGTTATTCACAATTCAGTTCATTATTAACATTACTGGGACCCTGCCAAGAAGTATAGTGTCCGCTGGTATGTTTTCAATCTGAAGATGCTGAGAGAATGGAATCCTGCAGGTCAATATTCCAGATCAATAACATTTTGTTACTCCATTGCTTTTATTTGATATGCCTTTGTAGGATGATAAATGTATATCCTGGCATGTATGGACATATATCTGCTGTTCTTCCCTAATGGATATGCAGATAATATATGTGCCAATCCACAGTGATGGTTGTGGTACCATGTAAGTAGATACTGACCACCAGGGAGTATTCTCTCATACAGACTTATTTACTAACACTGAATTTGCACTAATCCACAATAATATTTCTGACACTTGAACTAGACAGATAAAAGCTAATTGCTGATTGGTTGCTGTGGTGGAGTATTTTGAACCTATATACAGTGTCCACGAATGACCCCTACAGACAGACAGCCTAATAAATGCACATTACCTCACGGGCTGGACGTTGTATGTACAGCAAGCAGCACCCTGCTGAACAATACTACCGGTGCGGGAAGAGTGTAACAGGATATTACCCAAACTGACAAGTGTTTGACACCATTATACTGTGCTTCATTAGGTAGAAATTAGGAATTGCCTGTATTTCTATTTAATGTTCTATGTCCTCCCCGAGATTCACCTTCGGAATCTCAGCGATGTTAATAGCTTCAAATAAATTGATAGGTTGTGCCCTTTAGATTATGGGTTTACCCCACAAAATGGCTGCCTCCACTGTATGTAGGTGACCAGTGCACTTTAAGTTCCCCTGTAATAGAATAATCCCCATGGAAATGTGTTGTGTGTAATGTGGATGTAAGTAATACATTATGAGGGCAGTGTGGTTATAACTAAAAATCTCCTGGCTAGTAATAGTGATTGGTTCTGTGGAATAAGTAATTTTTGTGCTTTTTCAAGGCTGTTCCTACTCTCGCACTGGAATTATATCTGATCTGACCAGCAAGTGGTTACAGTGCCATCCATTGTCCTCAGTCACGTGTCCCTGGAAGCAGCCTTTCTGCATTTGTGAACCACCGTTAATTTATTGCAAACCTTCCTTTCACTCGTCAGGTGATGTAGAGAGGGGGGGAGGGGTTTATCTGGGTAATAGTGGGAGGATGGTCATATTCTAGCACGTTCAGGGTACAGTAATGCATAAGTCATCTGTTCTGCACAAACAGAGATTTAAAGACACTAAAGGCTCGTACACAGAGATGCTGAAAACCACCACTAGTTAAATATAGACAAAATTCCATTCTCTTTCTTAATAGAGAGTTAGAATTAGGTTTAAGAAAGCTTCCCTGCAGCATAGTGTATCATGTATGTTAGTGTTCCTATAGTACTGCTCCAGGGGCAGCACAGTAGCTTAGTGGTTAGCACTTCGGCCTCACAGCATTGGGGTCATGAGTTCAATTCCCAACCATGGCCTTATCTGTGAGCAGTTTGTATGTTCTCCCCGTGTTTGCGTGGGTTTCCTCCGGGTGCTCCGGTTTCCTCCCACACTACAAAAAAAACATACTGGTAGGTTAATTGACTGCTAACAAATTGACCCTAGTCTTGGTCTGTGTGTATGTTAGGGAATTTAGACTGTAAGCCCCGATGGGAGTTCTCTGTACAGCGCTGCGGAATTAGTGGCGCTATATAAATAAAATGGTGATGATGATTTTACCAAATGTTAACGCCTTTGATCGCTGGTTGAGAATGACAAAGGGAAACAGACGTTTGTCAGAAAGTGTATGTACAGGTCCGTTCCCTTACATTGTTTTTCAGATTATCAGCATGAAAACACCTTTAAGATAACGCCGTAATTGCGTAAAATGTGAACAAGGCCTAACGAAAAGCTTCTAGTTTTGTAAACATACATTTTGTTATTGCATTTTGTGAATTGCGTTGGCACAGAGCCCTGCATATCAACACTTTATTTTTAGGTATTTGTGTTACTTTTATAATTTTAAATTATGCTATGAGAGGTCAGGTGATGTCACACCTCTCCTCTTCTTATCCTCTTGCTGTATTAATTGTTGCTTTTACACCACCTTGGTAGCATTTTCCATTCATACAATGTGTCCTCTTTCCATTGTTGCTTTTGCATCCCAAAACGTAATTTTACTTTTTTTCAGTATATAACATGCATCAGGCGTATAAGGCCTGTATAAAATGCTATCGCTGCTGTCTAAAAGTATTTTTTTTTTTTATTAAACCTTAGGTGTGTAAGAGCACTGAATGATGTTTTAATACATTTTTCATTACATCTATAGTTTCCTGGTTTTAGATCACTTTCTAGGCAAATAGTTATATGTACTAAAAATAGTGGGGCACGTAAGTAGTGTGCAGCAGATATGTACTAATCTTATAATATACTTTTCCCAGCAATCACACATTGTTAAGCTGGGTGCTCACTATTGCATTTTACTTCAGATGCGGTTTCTGTAATGATTTTTACCAATGACTGAAATACCCCATGACCATGTAAATCCATGTGTACACACCTACACAATATACCTTCATATCTGTGATCTTTATCTCTCATAACCATCTGCTGAAAAGATCGTGACTGTGCACACTCTACTGATATCTGTCTCACGCTGCTGGCCGTAAGTGCGTACACACTTCCACATTTGCCCAACATCATTCCATCATGGATCTTGATTTTTAGAAAACCAAAACAGATGCAGTGTGTTTTGGTATGATAAACCGTGATCTGCACGATAATTGCATCCGTGTGTACCCAGCTTTAGAATAATGTTGACCTGGCCCCACAGTAGATGCCCCCCAGTTCAGAATTGTGGTACAGCAGAATGAAAAACATTTTACTATGTTAATACATTACACCCTGCCGTATAAAGACAGAATCGGGCACACACAAAAGATATCCAATCTGCTGTTAAGGGGTGACCATATATTTTTTTGTGATTTCACTGTCATTTATTACATTACATTGTACCATGAAACCCCTCCAAAATTTGTGAAATGTCGCAATAAGTGAATTCAGCGTACTTGACTATATTAGATATCTCATACATGCGTCCTAATAATTGTCATATCCATGCCGACATCCAACATCCAACTCTACAACAATAATTATAGGAGACTAGTAAATGTAAATCGTGGATTTCACAAGTTTTAAAGGTGGCTGTATATGAGCACACAGACTGTTAATTGCATTGACCTTGTAGGTCACATGTGTGGTGCACAGAGTCGTATGAGCTTTTCTAGTCCTTCTTAATAGCCTGTCATTATGAATGCTGCAATTCCTCAGAATGGCACTTGCTTGAATGCTTTTCTATGTATGTCAAGAATTCATATACCCTGGGAGGAACGTCTCGCATTCTAGATCTAAATTAAAGAGCATCAGAACTCTTAGGAAGCAGATTTCCAATCTTTTTAGTTTTTTTTTAATGCACGGTTATTGTTACAGTGTAATGAGGTATAACAAGCATGCGGGACAGAGGGCCATCTATCACAGACCTCTCACACAGCAGGATTTCCTGCATGAGTCCGAGGAAAGGAATAGGATTCTTTTTACATAACATTATATTGAGAATCACTAGTTTTTCATTTATATGTTTTTGTATTCTAGGACAAACATAACAATTGTACTCCTAGTTCTGGGAGAATTTATATGAAGATGACTGCTTACTAAAGCTAAGCAAGGGTCTACTATTTATTTCCAGGGCAACTGGCCAGAGCGGGCACTATTTCAGAGAAATTGATGGGTTACATTTTAACGTGCTCATAGAGGAATGCCTTCCAATATGAGTAGCCAGATAAATGGTATTCCTTAATCAGAATATATGTCCATGTATATCTCTTCAAAAATAATGTACAAATATGTTTGCAATTCTAAAAGTAGAGAATAACCATTTAAATCTGAAATTAAGTCGGCACATAATTGTCAGTACTGCACTGTCGTTTGCAAGATAATTGTGATGTCCTAAATGTAAACTTACCTGGGTCTCTGAGTGAGCGAACATAATCAGACAATCCGATACCAGGATGTACTTACCAGTTTTACCAGATTTGTAACAGTTTATCAGGTTGTAAAAGACACCGTTCCATCAAGTTCAACCTATTTTGAATCTCCTGCGATACCTCTCGTATATTGGTAATTGAAACAGATTGGCAGTTGCTTCATCTGGATCAATCGGGGGGGGGGGGAAGGAAATCCCTCCTAACCCAATATTTCAGTCCTCTCTCTCTGGATCCGCTACTACCCTTCATTGTAATTAGCGGTCTTCAACCTGGATACGCTTTTCCGCTAAAAAGTTGGCAAATTTAATCGTTATTTTTAAGTAAAGGTTAGACATCACAACCTTCCCTAGCAGTGAATTCCATATCTTCACTGCCCTTACTGTAAAGAACCCCTTCCTTTGTTTGGTTGTGAAAATTCCTCTCCACTAACCTTAGGCTGTGTACAATCTATGAGGTAAAAAGTTCCCATGATGGTTCTCTGTATTGACCCTTAATGTATTTGTACATAGTAATCCTATCCCCTCTTAGATGCCTCTTTTCTAAAGTAAACATGCCTGACCTGGCTAACCATTTGTATTTGCGTGTCACAACCTCTAGTTTTCACCTGCTTTACACAGTTAGGAATATTTCTACAGTTTTATGAATACACTTTTTAGTAAAAATAACGCTCCTAATGATTGTGATTGCCAGCACCAATGTCCTCACAGTGCTGTACAGCAAAACTGTAAAACGCATCGTTATGCATCAAGCCAATTTACATTTCCCAATGCTGCACATATCCTTAATTGGATAATGTATTAATGTGCGTCTTTTTTCCGGCGATTTGCAAACAGCCACATGTTGCCAGTAATTTGCACCTCCAGAGCGCAGGCTGTATTATCCTGCGGTTTGGAGGGTACAAATACCAATCACTTACAATTTTTACACCCCTAAATCGCATGCTGTTTAGGCAAAGCTTCCATGAAAAAAAAAATGTTACAAAAATCCTTCCACTTGGCATCAGTCCCGAACATTAGAGGGTGCTCCCATGATTATGAAAATATATTTATAATGTCTGCTATATAAATAATGAATAAAATGGTGCCGTCTGTAAATGAAAATATTTTTTCCCACCTTGATAATAGGAAAAAAAAATATTGCCCAATATTTTTCTGCAGTTGAAGGGGATATAATACTTACCTCCCATCTTTGCTTGATCCACTGTAATACATTGGATTAAACAAAAAACAACATACAAATGTATGAGTATTCACTAGGTGCTCCTGGCCCAAATGAGTGGTCAGTAAGCCTGCCAATTAAATAAACAGACAGCCAATGAGGGAAGAAAAGCACTTTTTATTTTTATTTCACGTGCTGTTAGGAAATACAGCTTAGACAAGTGGCGGTATGAGACTTCTTGCCTGTCCGAACCACTTCTATTTTCTTCCGGTAGCTTTGCAGCGGGTTGAAAAACTGCCGGGGAATTCATCTTGCTGTTTGCATTGTCTTCACGTGTAAAAGCTGGTACGTCGATTTTTAAAATCGGCACTTATAAAAGTGGTGGGTTTTCAGTGGTTTGCTATCGGTGTGCCCTTGCACACGTCTGAGATTTTCAAATGGCCATCAGAAAAACTCAGAAAACCCACGATTTTCAAAAAACAACTTGATACATTTCCCCCTCAGTGTACAATTAGCTGACCCAGTAGACTAGCGCTGCAGAATATTCTTTCAGAGAACAAGCGATTGTATCATTGACCGGGTGACTCATGTTCTGCGTAGCCCACATATGCTTCTTGGGGGAGATTATAGAAACCAGTATTGTTGAAAGCTATGGAAGAGGATCAGGGTTGGGAATGGCTGTAGTAACTGTTTAATAACGCCTTAATGTAATCACAGCAGGCCATCTTGCACAGAGGAGTTATGTGGATAGGGCAGGAGGTTTTAAGGACATTTTAAACCTCTGGCATTTTCCTGCACAAGACACTTGCCAAATGCGGGCATTTAGATGAGCTGCACAGCTGATCTCCAGTGGCTGTAGGGGATTTATGTCTGAGCAAGTTTGTTGATGTTTTCTGGTTTGTTTTTATAGCCATGAATGTTTTCCTATTTGTGTCTTGATGCGACAGAAGAAAAGTACAAAGTAAAAAAAAAAGGTTTTTGATTTCCACCATCTATTCTTTTTCTCTTCATACCTAGAATCCTAACTCGAACCCACGCCCCTCCGCACAGGACCTCGCTGGATTCTGGGATCTCTTACAGCTTTCCATAGAAGATATTAGCATGAAATTCGATGAACTCTTCCAGCTCAAGGCCAATGGCTGGGTGTTGAGCGACACCCCTGATAGAAACGTGAGTCATTTTCTTAATCATTTCATGGGTCATACTCACCTGATCCTGGTTTCTAGTGTTTTAATGGAGTATTGATATAGTGATGCTGGTACAGTTCTACAAGGTGTGGACAGGTTTACAAGAAGTATGGATGACCAGGTTACCTGTTCAGAGCACCGTATTTTCCCACTGGCTCCTATTGGTTATGGAATAACTGTAATGTGTATTGCCAGCTACCACCATAGCCCCTTTGCTGTTTCATCAGAACCAAATTGTGTCCACCATCTAAATTAGCACCTGTCTAATGCACTTTGTGCTTCATTTCCAAAACCCAATGCTGCTCTCCGTACTTCTTTCTACTTGCCCAAGACCATCACCCATCACTGTCCCAACATCTTTCCACAGTTGAAGGACTCGCCTTTTATATTACGTTCACCAGAATTACTGCCTATGCCACTCTTTTCTATTTCCCTCTGCTTTCGTTGCCTATTATAAGTAATACATGATATGTGGGAAAGAAATTGCCGTAAGAGGAGATATAACCAATCATTTCTCAGCACAGTGACCTGGTGGTTAGCACTTCTGCCTCACAGCACTGGGGTCATGAGTTCAAATCCCGACCATGGCCTTATCTGTGTGGAGTTTGTTTGTTCTGTTCGTGTGGGTTTCCTCCGGGTGCTCCCACACTCCAAAAACATACTGGTAGTTTAATTGGCTGCTATCAAAATTGACCCTAGTCTGTGTGGGTGTATGTTAGTGAATTTAGGCTGTAAGCTCCAATGGGGCAGGGACTGCAGTGAATGAGTTCTCTGTACGGAGTGGCAGAATCAGTGGCGCTATCATCATCACCATTTATTTATATAGCACCACTAATTCCGCAGCGCTGTACAGAGAATTCACTCTCATCAGTCCCTGCCCCATTGGATCTTATAGTCTAAATACGCACGCACACGTTAGCAGCCAATTAACCTACCAGTATGTTTTTTGGAGTGTGTATATAAATAACTGCTAATGATGATTACTCATTTATGTTATCTATCCATTTCACAGGAGATAAAGAGGCCCCCTCCCCCTGTGCCAAAGAAGCCAGCCCGGCCCAAGCCTCCCTTGAGTCGTGATAAGGCCCCAGGCTCCTCTAACAGTGACAAGCAGCGACAAGAAGCCCGCAAAAGGCTCATGGCAGCCAAGCGCGCAGCCTCGGTGCGCCAGAATTCTGCTACAGAAAGTGCGGACAGCATCGAGATCTATGTGCCAGAGGCACAGACGCGACTCTGAGTGTTTGGAGCCTCTGGTGTGCAGATGACGGGGGAGGCGGGGTTTGGCCAATATAGACTTACTGACAGACTCACGTGGGAGACACAGGGAGAAGGCACAAGAGCACGCTCACTCTAGGCTGCTAATCCTGGTAATCACTTGGTGCTGCCAGGAGGGCTCCACAGATGGTGTGACGGGACTTTTCAATTAATTATTCTTAAAATTAAGGGGCTTTTCATGTCTGTGTGGGGAAGAGACCCAAAATGGAAGGTTTTATGGAAGGGGTTTTCCTTTTTTTGCAAACCCTCTCCTTATCTGGGCCGAGGCAATAAGGCAACTCAAAATCTCACAATTGCACAAAGACTTGTACCATGATTTTGGATGGTATGCCATCTTTGTATCACCCCCTTGTCTGTATAAGTAGCACCTATCGCAATAAGGAACAAACTCGACCCCTAGCATCCCTCTTCCTCCTTAGCAGGAGCATGCAGATTTGTACGGTGCCGATAAACACTCAGCAACCCAAATTTCATGTGTTGGAGCAGAACAGCGGCTTGAGATGCCTTGTTCTACGCGGTAGACACAATGCTCTGCAACATAATGTAAATTCAGTGCTCTGCTCCTAACAAAGGGCACTCATGACCAGCTCTGCACAATCAATGTCGGGCTCTGCACTGCAATGTATTGCTGACCTCACTAGCAGCTAATTTTGAATTTAATCTCCTCGTACCAGTTTTGGAATGGAGGCGAGACATGTCCTGTCTGCCAGTCTGGCCAGCAACTTAATGATAAACAAAGCACACTGTACTATATAATGATCACTAAGTCCATACACTACTAGTCAACCCATTGAGCTGCATAATGATGCATAGGATCTCCATACATTGGTAATTTGGCACTGTTATCACGATGCTGAGTATCTCTATAAATTAACATTGAACATGCTGCGCTGTATAACGATGATTTGTTTCTGTTCACCAATAATATGCAACCTCGTATGATCATGTGGATTTTCTATACACTAATGAACACTCCTGTGTGTAAACCTACTGAGTGTCCCTCTAGTCTGATCATGCACACATGTATAGTGGTGCCGAGTATCTGACTACCAATGACACTTCTGTATGGTGATGCTGCGTGTCCATATAACGTTAGCCAGCGGTTACAATGTATAATGACTAATACCCATACACCTTTGACATTAGGAGCTCCCTCCCTACGCCCCCCTTCTCTGATTGAGGACATCACCAATGATTGTAGGTTTCTTCCCCCACGTGACACGGACAGAACGAACGTCACGTTTGCAGACGTGGAAGCAGGATTTATAGGACAAAAATACATTTAAATAAAAAAAACAAACAAAAAAAAACATGTTTTGAAATTTTGGAGAAAAAAAAATATCTATTCCTAGGGATGCACCCAATAAAAAGCAATAGAGCCTGAGACACGGAATGGACTATTCATACTCTGTCTGGGATAAGCCAGTTAGTAGCAAAACATTTGTTGCGAGAATCTGCTCTTTTCTAAATGTGTTTTATCCTCACTGAATATATTCTGTATCCTGTCAGGGAGCACCTTTTCAAACTGAATAATGCGTGGGTACAGCTGGTTTATTGCCTATATAAGTGACAAAATACATAGAAAATATAGGCTGCTTATAACGGTAGTGAGATTGATAGTTTGTGGATGAAAGTCCAATGTAATATGAGCATACAAAGGGCTATATCAGTTCACATATAAGGATAGAAGTCTTAAATAATAGATCATTTATTGTGTACAACTCTTCAATAACATACGTATGACAGTGACTTCTCATTTTGAAAATTATATATTAATGTAAGCTTACGGTCACAGTTGAGGAACCTACCTATGACTCTCCAGCTGTGGCAGAACTACAAGTCCCAGCATACCTCACCACCTCTGCCTCGTTCAGCATGCTGTGATTTGTGATTCTTCAAGAGCAGGAGAGCCACCGTTTACCTACCTGTGCTGTAGGTGGCGACGCAAATGATTGCTGGCTGCAAAATGTTTCCGCCGTTTGGATATAATATTTTTTAATTTGGCACCTACAGGCTGTTGTAGTGCACTGCACCCCAGTATATAAAATTGCTGTATATCGTTTCAATAAGTTCTTAATTTTTTTCCCCAAACAGATTTATAACATGAAGACCTTTTATAGAGTATAAGTAACTAGCATTTAAATTATAATTTAAACATTGTATCCAGTAGAAGACATAATATTTTTTTATCATTTCTGTGAAACTGTATTCACTTAAGAAACTATTCTGTAATCTTACCCGTGTTTACGTCTACTTGTTATAGAAAGAAATTGAAGAAAGCCATTTGTGGTCTGAACCATTACTTATGAGAATCAGTTCAACGGGAACCAGAGGAATATCATGGGCAAAATATTTTATGATAGATTACATTCCTATTATGATTGGCTCAGCTCACACAATGGCTGCAACCGTAACCTATATTTCCCAATTGATAAGATCTGCTCCTGTCATGTGGATGAAAAACGATCTGTCAATTTTGCATCTTTTGTATAGTACTAAGATGAGAGCCACATGGTCGTAGCGGCCGGTCACACAGGTAAAGGCCGCATTCATAGAGCTTTATCAGTGTCCATGGAAGGATCATTTGACTGCTACAGTAAAATAGATCGGCATATGCCAAGTTGGACATGCTGGGGGGAGCTGCTGGTGACTGGCAATGAGTGCTATTGTAGCAAATGGGTGGAGGGACACGAGCTCACACTACCATCTTTTACATGTGACTGTTCCAGCACACAATTGATAGGTTAGAAACAACCCCAGAGGATGCTGAGAGAGCTGGATAGTTCACAAGAGTATTTACCATATCATCATTTGAAGGATACGAATTAACTAAGATCATGTAACTTTAATAAGGGCTTTATTATTACGGCAGGGAAACATTTCCTTGCTTTGTGTTTTAAGGAATATAACCATTCCTTGAATTAAAAAAATAAAAATAGGTATTTCTCTTTCATCCAGTCTAGGGGACACTGCTACCATGGGTTGTGGAGGGGAGCTCGGGAGTTGGCACCTAGCTAGTTAACTTTAGCAACTGCTGACAGACCCCTCCCCTCTACAATCCCCCTGTCACCTCCCAGTTTTTTCTAGGTGCCCAAGGAGTTGGGCTGCTATTTTCAATGCTAGTTTATTTTTATTTAGTTTTATAGATTAACTTTTAATTTTTATTTTTTTTCTGAAACTTTTATTTAAAGGCAGACCTGGCAGTGTGTTCTACCATAGAGGGCACACTCCCAGAACCGCAGTGCAGACACTGCTCTGTCAGATGCGAGCCGAGGGCTCTGACTGGCAGAGTATAGGGTGCCTGAAACAGAGTGACAAGCGGTCTCTCCGGACCGCTGTCTCTCTCATCCTCCCCGATAACCGGAGCGGTCACTCCAGGCATAGAGCGCCGGTTATCGCATCCACAAGCCGGTGGCCATCTTGGATTCGGACCGCGGAGGAACGAGAGGAGACAAGATGGGGGCAATACCAAGATCCCCCCTCAGAGATAGGAGGGGGCATCGGGGTATAAAACCGCTGCAGGAGACCTCAATCTTTGAGGTCTCCATTACCCTGCCGATGCGCATATTTTTCTTAAAAAAAAAAAGAGGAGACAGGAATATTGGAAGAGGGGGAGCTAAAACTACATAGAGCTCCCCTGCTCTTCAATACAATTGGAACAGTCCGGTCTTCTGGCGCCAAGAGAAGCCCAGGAAAGAAGATATCTCAGTGGGAGCAGGCACCAGGACACTGCTGTTGGACTTCTCCCCTGTTTTGGCCTTTTGGCTAAGTATCTCTAATTTATTTAAGCATTTACAAAACTGTATTTGTTTGATGACAAAGTGGGGCTAGTAGGGGTAATATTGTACTCTTTTACTTGCCAAAATCACATTGTTTATTTAAAAAAAGTACAAGTACAACTTTTATTATAGATTAGTTGATTACTTGTTTTTTTTTTTCTCTGTCTCAAGTCTGGTGTGCTTGGTGATTCTTTCCTTTGTAAAATGACAGATAAAGGAAAAGGTCCTATGGCTAAATATTTTACATATTCTAGATGTAAGGTTAAATTACCATGTGGATAGAAAAAACGGCGCTTCTCTATATAAAATAACCTGCTGCTGAAAAAAGATATATATAACTTGATAGAAAAGGGAGTTCAGCGCATGGCTAACAATATGACCAACTGTAGATATAGGACACAATCAGAGGCAATGTTATAGCTCTTCTGCAGAAAATGTATTAATAAAGGTTCTTACCCTGCTCTTTCCCTCTTAGTATAAGTGAAATAGAATCCACAGTCCAGTAGCCTTCATATGTTCACTCCGGAATTGATGTCCTGATGATTTTTGTCCAAACGATGCTGTTACTATTCAGTTACAGTGTCCTCACACGCAGTGGAACGCAGGTGGACCGCATACGTCCTTCCGGCGCTTCCTTTCCCTACGGGAGCCCACTGTGTACAAAAAATCCAAAAGATGTATATTGATATGTATGCTTTCATCCGACGCGTTTCGTCCTTACCGGACTTTCTCAAGGATGATGTTTCTTTTAGCTGGTGTTCTTTTTATAAGGATGTTCAATCAACTTTATTGTTCATGACAAAATGTACATATTATATAAAATTTAATATTTAAAATTCTTCGTGATTAGTGAATAATCCATTGTTACGCACAATAATCACTTGTGTTAAAAAAATATAGAAAATTTTAATAAAAATATAAAACAAAATAAGAATAAAAGTTGCAAACTGAAACATAAGTTTCATTCAAGTTAAAAATGGCCATAAATCAAATTCTTGGTTTAACCCTAAAGGGGTTAAAGTTTTCAGTTTATAAATAAACTCTGTCTCTATTTTTGATAGAGCTGCAATATAATTTCCTCCTCTCCAAGTTTTCGGTATGTATTTTAGACCTATAAATTTTAATCCTCCAGGATCTTTATTATGATGTAATAAAAAATGCTGAGGTATAGTGTGAGTATTGATACCTTTCTTGATGTTTCTTATGTGTTCTCCAATGCGTATTTTTAGTTTCCTTTTCGTCCTACCTACATATTGGAGGCCACATGGGCACTCCAATAAATAGATGGTGCCTTCCGTATCACAAGTAATTCTATCTTTGATGGAATATGTTTGATTAGAGGTTCTGGATACATAAGATAGTGTTGGACTTGTGGTATTGATGTTTGAATTCCTACAGCATAAACAATTATTGCAATAGAAAAAACCTACTTTAGTGTCTTTAGCTTTTTCTTTTTGTGCAGGTAAGTGGCTTCTTATAAGCATGTTCTTCAAATTATCAGCCTTCTTATATATGATGGTGGGTTTCTTTGGAATAATTTGTCTTAGATGTTCATCAAGTAAGAGAATTGGCCAATGTTTCTCTATGATGTTTTTTATAATGTAGAAATGACTACTGAATCTAGTGATAAAGGCGATGTCAAATTTATTTCTATCTGCTGTATTTTCTTTAGTCTTATATGTTATAAGTGCATCTCTATTTATTTCTTTCATACTTTGAAAGGCTTCTTGTACAATGTTCTCATTATAATTTCTGTCTATGAATTTTTCCATCATATTCTCTCCTTGTTCAGTGTATTCATTTAGATTAGAACAATTCCTTCGAATCCTTCTGAACTGTCCTTTAGGTATGTTTTTTATCCATAACGGATGATGATTGCTATTGGCAGGTAGATAATTGTTACAATCCACTTTTTTAATGTAGGTTCTTGACAAGATCTCTCCATCTCTTACATAAATTTCTAGATCTAGAAATTGAATTAAATCAATGCTTGTATTTGCCGTAAATTCTAAGTTTACATCATTTTGATTTATTCCTTGTAGGAAAAGATTCAGTACTGATTGTTCCCCATTCCATATAAAAAAAACATCATCAATAAATCTATACCAGCAAATAAGATGATCTTTATAGATATTATTAGACCAAATATTGTCTTCTTCCCACTGCGACATAAATAGATTCGCATAACTAGGTGCGAAGCGACTGCCCATAGCAGTCCCTCTCTCCTGTTGATAAAATGTACCTTCGTGCCAAAAATAGTTATGAGTGAGTATGAACTCTATACTGTCCATGATAAATTGTATTTGTTGATTTTTTAATTCAGTTTTACCACATAGCATTTTATAGGTGTGTTTACATCCATCTATGTGGTTAATACAAGTGTAAAGTGATTTTACATCACATGATCCCAAGATGTATGTTGGTTCCCACTTTATTTTTTCAAGAATTTGCAGGACGTGAGTAGTATCACGTAGGTAACTTCTTTGTATTGTTACAATAGTTTGAAGAAATTTATCAACATAATGTGAAAGATTAGAAGTGATGGATTTTATTCCTGATATTATAGGACGTCCTGGCGGATTCTCCAAATTTTTATGAATTTTTGGGAGTTGATAAAACACCGGTACTCTCGGATTTTTATTATATAGGAAACCATATTCACCTTTTGTGAGTATCCCCATATATAGGCCTTCTTCTAAATGTTCCAATAGTTGCTTGTTGTATTTCTCTGTAGGGTTTTCTGTTAAAGCTCTATTGATTTATGGCCATTTTTAACTTGAATGAAACTTATGTTTCAGTTTGCAACTTTTATTCTTATTTTGTTTTATATTTTTATTAAAATTTTCTATATTTTTTTAACACAAGTGATTATTGTGCGTAACAATGGATTATTCACTAATCACGAAGAATTTTAAATATTAAATTTTATATAATATGTACATTTTGTCATGAACAATAAAGTTGATTGAACATCCTTATAAAAAGAACACCAGCTAAAAGAAACATCATCCTTGAGAAAGTCCGGTAAGGACGAAACGCGTCGGATGAAAGCATACATATCAATATACATCTTTTGGATTTTTTGTACACAGTGGGCTCCCGTAGGGAAAGGAAGCGCCGGAAGGACGTATGCGGTCCACCTGCGTTCCACTGCGTGTGAGGACACTGTAACTGAATAGTAACAGCATCGTTTGGACAAAAATCATCAGGACATCAATTCCGGAGTGAACATATGAAGGCTACTGGACTGTGGATTCTATTTCACTTATACTAAGAGGGAAAGAGCAGGGTAAGAACCTTTATTAATACATTTTCTGCAGAAGAGCTATAACATTGCCTCTGATTGTGTCCTATATCTACAGTTGGTCATATTGTTAGCCATGCGCTGAACTCCCTTTTCTATTAAATTACCATGTGGGCCCGTTGGTGCTCTGATTGCGATGGGGGGCCCCCCTCTGCACAAACCCAGCACACTCCAGCCCCGCCGACGGAGGAGCCGGCCTGGGTGGCTTCTCTGACAGTCGGTTTCCTCTTTAGCACAGATTATCACTAAATCTACTCAGTTACTGACAAGTGTGGCAGCTCTTCCTTCTGTGTCGGATAATGCTGTTACAACTTTGGGGCTTCCTGCTGCGACCGCTTCTACTGGAACGGCTATAGCAGGCCCTTCTTTAATAACGGATCAGGCCCCTGTCCCGACAGAACCAGCATGGGTCCTCATCATTAATAAATGGTTTAGACAGGCTAAACCAGTTACTTGAATCCCCAGATTTGGGCCCTTCTAAAAGAAAGTGGTTTAGATCCGCTAATCCTCTACTGTCCCCCTCAGATTCTGAGGGGTTTTCCGAAGAGGAAGGGGAAACAAATTTTGATCCTGACCAAATTCAACTCTCTGATCAGAAAGAAACCGCCAGATATCAAGGTATTGATGATTTGGTTTTAGCGGTAAGGCAGGCCTTGGACCTCCCAGAAATGGAGGATCCTAGTCTTATAGACAAGTCTTTTTAAGAAAGCCAGAAGTTTTCCTCCTTCTGTAGAACTGAGAGATATTGCTGAGGGAGCCTGGAAACAGCCTGATAAAAGGTTTTCTATTCCAAAAAGATTCTCCTTGTATCCATTACAGGAAGAGGATGTGGCTCGCTGGGAAGGAATCCCTAAAGTAGATACTCCCGTAGCCCGTTTAGCCCGCCACATTATCCTGCCGGTTCCGGGCACAGCAACTCTGCAGGACTCCACTGACCGCTGAATTGAATCTCAACTAAAATCTATTTCTCTTTCCTGCCTTTGGGGGACACTGCGAGACATTGGGGTATAGTAGTGGGCTCAGGAGTCTTGTCACTTTAACTGCTAGATCTTTGAACTCCTCCCCTACTATGCCCATCCTCGCCTGTGAGATCCTCAGTTTTTTTAAAGTGACTAGGAGCAACGGTCACTAGGGTATAGGCTCCTGCCCATACTCGGTTAGTTTTAAGCTAATACACGTTTTTAGTTTTTATTCCCTATTAGGTGCGGCTCGGGACTCTAGATTAAGACCCAGGTGAGTGAACAAGATTTTACTCTGCTCACTCTGGGTCCCGCACAGGTAAGAGAAGCAGTTATGGCTCCTTTACTCGGCACCTCTGCCGGCATTCCCAATAGTATTTATAAATAGGGGGACAGTGTGGTGGCATATTTATTAAAAGGGGACAGTAAAAAGGGTCCCCGCGAACTGCAGCCACAGCCCCGTTAACGATCAACAGCCTCTCCTTAACTGCCATTTTTGTCGGCAAGCCTCGCTCGCGCACCCTAGGCAACAAGCATTTTAAGGAGGCTAAGTCAGCGCGCACACTCATCAGAGGTGAGGAAGTGCTGTACTAATAAGCACACGCTCCTGGGCACTGTAATTAAGCGTGTGCCTAGCATACAAGGTGGCCATAATAACAGTACACAGTATATGCGGAACGGCGGGCAGCATACAGGAAGGGGAGGAGGAGGAGTTTTAACATTTCTCCTCGGATTAATTTCCTGGCGCCAATTTACCACAGACGACAAGCGGAGACAGCGCCGACTGAATCCTCTACTCTGACTCTCCTCTACCAATTTATATGCTGCCTGCTTTACTTACAGGCTTATAACAGTATAATTTTTCTGAAGGGAGAGTGATTATATTGTTTATATTTGTATTTTCTCTCTCGGTATCTTTTCACAGACAGCGCTGAAAGATATATAGAGAGGGTGCACTTATTATATAGGACTACCTGGTACAGAGACTTGGTAGACTCCTATCTAAATAGCCATCTGTTATCTATATTTCTTTAATACAGAGTTTATTACCTTGTATTACTTTTGAAAGAGGGACAATGGCTGAGAAGGGGACTGCTAAAAGCAAGGGGCACTCTGTGGCTTCTGTGATGTATTATACCTGTGCCAAATGTAAGACAAAGCTTTCTGTTGGACACAGACCGGGACGCCCTCTGCGCAGCCTGTACTGCTGACGCGCAGGCGCGGAACAGCTCAGCCCAGGAGGTGTCTGCAACAGTGGAGGAAGCGCCTTGGCTACAATCTTCCTCATCTGCTGTGAAAAGACTTAACTAGCGTCATGCTGCAGGTTACTGAGGTACGTGATAACACTCTTCCAATCACCCTTACAAGCAGTCGGTCTGACGAGAACACAGCCTCACACTCTGCAACAGCCCTCAAAGAGAATATATTATCTATTACAAGGGAAAAAGGATTATTTCTGATATGGTTCAGAACCTAGATCAGGATTCAGACCTCTCCTCTGCTGAGGAAGTGGAATTAGAGTTAGACCTTGAAGGTGAAGGCTATCATAATTCAGATTCAGCCGCTTCACAGAGTGTAGACAGTCTCATTTTAGGCATCAGACATACCTTAGGTTTCCTGAACCTGAACCCTCAGCTCCCGCAGGGGTCTTCCTGTTTAAAAGAACCAAAACTCAGCTAGCAACGTTCCCTCATTCTCCAGAAATGTTTGGAAATAATTTCGGAGGCTTGGCAAAAACCAAATAAACCGTTTATGATGCCGGGCAGATTCAAATATCTTTACCCCTTACCCTCAGAAGACGCAGTTAAATGGGAATCTTTACCTAGGGTAGACACCCCAGTAGCGCGTCTAGCTTCATCTTCTGCCATTCTTGTTCAGGAACGTATAGGCCTTAAGGATCACACTGATAAGAAGTGTGACTTAGCGCTTCGCTCAGCATACACGGCTATTGGCAGTTTATTTAGACCAAATATGGCCGTGCCTTGGTCTAATAAGGCTGTTCAGCTATGGACTGAGGCGTTGATTAAGGGTCTTTGGGATAACACTCCTCGTTCAGCGCTCTTCAATTTAGCAGAGTATGTTCTAGAGACGTCTGAACATGTAGTGACTGCAGCTATGGATGCTGTATCTATAAATGCTAAGGCCTCTGCTCTTATTGTTGCGGCTCGTCGTAGCCTTTGGTTTCGGACGTGGTCGGTAGATGCCGATTCCAAGAGAGCATTAGAAAATTTACCCTTTTGATGGTATAACCCTTTTCGGTGCAGAACTGGAGAAGGTTATTCTCGAAACTACGGGGGGTAAGGGCACTGCTCTTCCTATGGTGAACAATAGACCCCGTCAGGTTAGATTTTGGTCCTTTCGGAGTTTTGCCCGAGGTGGAGGAGTCCCGTCTAGAGGCCAATACATGGCTGCTAGAGGATCATCTAACTGAGGCAGAGGAGCAGCTAGGCGAGGACCTGTTCGCCCAGCAGACAAAAATTCCACATGGCAAGACTCCTCGGGGGGAAGACACAGATGGGAGAACGTCGTCTTCAGTTCAGAGATCAATGGTGGGTGTCCACATCAGATCTCTGGACTCGTGGAATAGTGTCTCGAGGCTATGTCATAGACCAAGCCCATCCCCCCAGTCACAGATTTTTCATCACCCCCCCCTCCCCAATTGTCCTCTCAAGAGCAGAGCGCTTCAGGGAGCCATTCTAAAACTCCTGGCTACACAGGTTATAGTACAGGTCCCTCTTCTGGAAAGGGGACAAGGTTTTTACTCAAACCTCTTCCTAGTTCCAAAACCAGACGCCTCCTTCAGACCCATTCTAAATCTTCACTTGCTAAACAGGCAATTGAGGATTCAGAAGTTTCGTATGGAATCTCTTTGTTCGGTGATTGCAGGTATAGAGGAAGGGGAATTCCTTGCATCAATACATCAAGGATGCCTACCTACATGTCCCAATATGGGAGGGTCATCAGTGTCTTCTACGCTTTGCGGTAGGAGTGGAACACTTTCAATTCAGGGCTCTCCCCTTCGGTCTAGCTACTGCGCCCAGAGTTTTCATCACAATTATGGCGATCATGGCAGGTCTCTTACGTCAGAAGGCAATAACCATAATTCCCTATCTCGACGATTTTCTCTTGAAGGCTTCATCAGCTGCTCTCCTAACTCGGCACATAGAGACCACCATGCAGTTTCTTCAAAGTCATGGTTGGGTATTGAACATACCGAAATCTTCACTAGTCCCAGCACAACAGATGCATTTCCTGGGCCTAGTGTTCAATACTCAGTCTCAAAGGATTTTTCTTCTGGACCAGAAGGTTCTGGCTCTGTGAAAAAAGACCAGAGCCCTTTTTGTGAAAAGGAGGGTCTCTATCCTAAATTGTATGAAGCTCCTGGGGACATGGGTCTCGGTATTCGAGGCAGTTTCATTACCGTCCTCTTCAAGCTGAGATCCTGCACAAGTGGTCAGGATCTCAGAAGCATTTAGACAGGCAGATCATTCGCTTGTCCACTCCCACAAGGCTATCACTTGCCTGGTGGACAAACTTGGATAGGGGCCAATCCCTGCAGACCTGGTCTTGGACTCTCGTCACAACGGACGCAAGTCTGTCAGGGTGGGGGGGGGGGGGGGGGTGTGACGGGACACCTGAGACTTCAGGGCCTTTGGTCCCCTCAGGAAGCCTCTCTTCCTATAAATATACTGGAGCTCAGAGCAGTATATAATACGCTGATAGGAGCCCAGAATTTCCTAAGGGGAAGACCTCTACAAGTACAGTCAGACAACGCCACCATGGTGGCTTACATAAATCACCAGGGCGGGACTCGCAGCCATGCGAGAGGTGGTACGCATAATGAAATGGGCAGAACATCACATTCCGAGGATTTCAGCCATCCACATTCCAGGCGTTCAGAATTGGGAGGCAGACTTCCTCAGCAGGCATACCTTTCATATGGGGGAATGGGCCCTAAACAGACAGGTATTTGCTGAACCATCAGGTCACACGGTACGGCTCAAGAGCTCGAGACCCAGTGGCGGAGCTAATAGATACCATGACTTCCCCATGGAAATTTCGGATGGTGTACGTATTTCCTCCCATCCCCATGATAGCTCGTGTCTTAAAGAAGCTAAAAAGAGAGCGAGTTCCCACTATTCTAATAGCCCCGTATTGGCCACGAAGAGCGTGGTTCTCAGACCTTCTAGGGCTGGCAGCAGTTCCTCCATTCCGTCTACCTTTGCAGCCAGATCTTCTGGTTCAAGGTCCGTTCCTTTACCAAGGTTTAAATCATCTAGCTTTGACGGCCTAGCTATTGAAACCCTAATACTTAAAACTAGAGGGTTTTCTCAGCAGGTAATAGCTACCATGATCAAGGCCAGAAAGCCTTCTTCGTCATCCATTTATTACAGAGTTTGGAAGACATATCCTGTGGTGTGAGGCTAATGGGTTTCACACTTAAAGATTTAGTCTTTCTCGCTATCTTGACTTTTTGCAAGAGGGTCTACAGAAGGTCTATGTCTAGGATCCTTCAAAGGTCCGGTATCTGCTCTTTCTGTTTACTTCCAACGGAAGAATGCAGACCTTGCTGACATTAACACGTTTTTACAAGGGGTTCTGCATATTCAGCCCCTGTTTTGTCATCCAGTAGAGCCTTGGGACCTCAACCTAGTTCTCGGAGTTCTCTCCAGACCTCCGTTTTAACCTTTACATTCCATAGATTTTAGGTATCTTATTTGGAAGACGGCTTTTCTATTGGCTTTAGATTCAGCTTGTAGAGTGTCAGAATTAGGGGCTCTTTGCTGTGATCCCCCTTTCCTTATTTTCCATTCTGACAGGGCGGTACTTCGTACAAAACCCTCTTTCTGCCCAAAAGTGGTATCCAGATTCCACTTGCACCAAGAAATCGTGTTTCCGGCATTCCGGTCAAAAAGAGGACTCCCAGGAGGAGTCCTTACAGTATCTGGATGTCGTCCGATCATTTCAGTGTTATATAGACCGCTCAGCGCCAGTTAGAAAGACTAGAGACCTGTTTGTTCTCTATGACGCCCATAAAAGGGGTTGGCTAGCCTTAAAGCAATCAATTGCCCGTTGGATTACTTTTACAATTCGAGAGGCCTATATAGCAGCCTCGCAGTCTGTTCCTAAGGATTTAAAGGCACATTCTACCAGAGCAGTAGGCTCCTCCTGTGCGGCTAGACATGGGGCATCGGCGGAGCAGTTGTGCAAAGCGGCGACGTGGTCTTCGGTCCACACCTTCACCAGGTTCTACAGATTGCAGGGCTTAGCATCGGCCCATGCAAGCTTTGGCCGCATAATTATGTGCGCTGCTGGCCCAGAGCAATCCCTCCCTTGAGGAAGCTTTGGTATATCCCCAATGTCTCGCAGTGTCCCCCAATGGCAGGAAAGAGAAAATAAGATTTTTACTCACTGTAAAATCCATTTCTCTGACTCCACTGGGGGACACTGCGCACCCTTCCTTGCTCTGTATATAGTTCTGTGTGTGAAAACAATTGTTTGTAGGTGTAGGTGTTTCTATAATTTAAAAACCTTTCAGGTTGTATCGCCTCCTTTCCTCTCACGCTTGGTTATTCAAAACTGACAATCTCACTGGAGAGAAGGGGCATAGTAGGGGAGGAGTTCAAAGATCTAGCAGTTAAAGTGACAAGACTCCTGAGCCCACTACTACCCCAATGTCTCGCAGTGTCCCCCAATGGAGTCAGAGAAATGGATTTTAAAAATAAGTAAAAATCTTATTTTTTGTAGCAGCGGGTACTTTCTTCAGACCCACGTTTGCTTCAGATTGGGTTGCTAGAGCCATGGAAGCATGGGCAGAGCAGCTGCCAGAGGCCTTGCAGAACTCAGAATTGCTTCCCCTAGCTGTACATTTGAAAGAGGCATCTGGGTATCTTTATGAGGCAGCTCAGAACACAGCGTCTGTGTCTTCCTCTATTCAGGCTGCAGCAATTTCAGCAAGAAGAACATTATGGCTGAAATCCTGGAGGCGGATTCGGAATCTAAAGAATCCCTAGAAACCATTCCCTTTTCAGCATCAGGTTTGTTTGGCCCGGAGTTAAACAGTATGATTTCTCAGGCAACGGGTGGCAAAAGCACCTTTTTGCCAGTGAACATAGGCAGAGCCCGGACCCCACCTTTTAGCTCCTTTAGACAGTCCTTTCGGGGGACCGCCTTTCCTAGTGGCCAGTCATCCAGGGACAGACAACTGAATTCTAGAGACTTTTCAGTTAGAGGTAGGTCCTCTTTCGCAGCTAGACGTCAGGCCTCCAAGGCTCAGAAGCCTGCGTCCTGACTGCCACTCTACTCACCAGGATGTGGCAACAGTGGGAGGGATGCCTGTCTCTTTTTCCAGAACAGTGGACCGCGTCCTCTCAGGATCCTTGGATTCGGGGCATTATATCAAGAGGGTACATGATAGACCTCCTGAGTCCTGTTCCACATCGTTTCTTTGTAATTTTGTAACCCCACTACCCCGAGATCCACAGAGAAGACAGGCGATACAGAGTTGTGTCACCTCTCTTCTTTCGGTAAGCGGAATTTGCAGGGTCCCAAAAAACCAGAAAGGAAAAGGTTTTCATTCAAATCTTTTTCTTGTCAGGAAACCGGACGGTTCCTTTCGACCCATCTTCAACCTAAAGAACCTCAATGTGTACTTACGGGTTGACAAATTTCGGATGGAGTCCCTGAGGTCAGTAATAAATGGCTTGGAAAGGAATCAGTTTATGGCTTCCATAGACATAAAGGACGCATACCTCCATGTTTCTATTTGGAGCGGTCATCAGTCTCTCTTGAGATTCACAGTGGGGGCCTCCCACTATCAGTTTCGAGCTCCTCCCTTCCGCCTCTCCACGGCTCCAAGGGTTTTCATGAAGATCATGTCGGTAATGGCAGCTTGTCTTCACTTAAAGGGAGTTCAGGTTGTGCAGATGATCTGCTCATCAAATCCACCTCAGAGATTTGCTTACAATAGCACTTATCCCTCACCATAGCTTTCCTCGAGAGCCATGGGTGGTTAATAAACTTAAAGACATCCTAGGTGGTTCCGTGCCAACGCATGATCTTCCTGGGGACTCATCATGGACACCAAACAACAGAAAGTGTTTCTGCCTGTAGAGAAAATCAGATCGGTTCAGAGGATAATATCTCAGGTCTTGTCCTCTCCCTGTCCTTCAATTCACTTGTGTATACGTCTTCTAGAAAAGATGGTGGCCTCCTTCGAGACGATCCCCTTGGTCATGGGTCATAGTCACAACAGACGCCAGCCTGAAAGGTTGGGGGGGGGGGGCTGTAGTCCTTCATCTACGGCTCCAGGGGCTTTGGTCAGTTCAGGAATCCGCCCTATCCATCAACACATTAGCGTTGAAAGCAATTCTTTTGGCTCTTCGGGGGGCCCTTACCCTTCTTCAGGGCCATCCAGTCAGGGTTCAGTCAGACAATGCCACGGCTGTGGCATATGTCAACAGACAAGGAGGAACGAGAAATGCAGCTGCAATGCGAGTATCAGCTCAGATATTTGCTTGGGCGGAACAATATGTTCCAGCAATCTCGGCAGTGTTCATTCCAGGAATAAAAAACTGGGAGGCTGATTATCTCAGTCGCAATGCGATGATGCCAGGGGAGTGGTCCCATCCGGAAGTCTTTCAGTCTATAGTTCAGAAGTGCGGTCTTCCAAATATAGATCTCATGGCCTCCAGACACAACAGAAAGGTTCACAGGTTTTGCGCAAGGGCAAGAGACCCCTTAGCGGTAGCAGTGGACGTAATGACCATGTCAGGGATTACAGGTTGGGATATCTATTCCCCCCCCCCCCCCTCCCCAATTCCCATGCTTTCTCGAGTACTCAGACGGGTGAGGCAGGGCGGTCTGCTGGTAATTTTGATAGCGCCTGCATGGCCGCGTTGAGTGTGGTACATAATCTCCATGGCGGTAGGGCAAGAAAATCGTCTTCCGTCGCGAGACGATCTTCTCCTGCAAGGTCCTTTTTCGTCACCAGGATTTACCTCGGCTGAATTTAACGGCATGGCTGTTGAAGCCAGAATCTGGAGAGCTAGGTGTTTCTCCCCCAGTGTAGTGAACACTCTGCTGCGAGCTCGGAAACCAGTTTCAGCTCGCATCTATCATCGTATTTGGCGAGCCTATATCAGATGCTGTGAAAAGATGTCTTGTCACACGTCCTCTTTTCGTCTCCCTGGATTATTGACTTTTCTTCAGGATGGTCTGGAAGAGGATCTCCATTTAGGTTCCTTAAGGGTTCAGGTATCGGCGCTTTCAGTTTTCTTTCACCTGAAGTTAGCGGATTTGCCAGACATCAAGACTTTTCTTCAAGGAGTGTTACATATTCAGCCTCCCTACGTTCCGCCTACAGCACCATGGGATCTTAACCTGGTACTTGAGATGCTTACAGGGCCCCCTTTTGAATCATTACGGCAGATTTTAGGTCTCTGACCTGGAAAGTCGTGTTTCTTTTAGCGATATCATCTGCACGCAGAGTTTGAGTTGGGAGCTCTGTCTTGTCGAGAACCATATTTGGTTTTTCACAAGGGCAGAGCGGTACTAAGAACTCTCCCTTCCTTTGTTCCGAAGGTTGTTTCGGCCTTCCATTTGAACCTGGAAATTGTGGTTTCGGTCTTTAGATCGGCTTCTCATTTTGTTCAGCAGTATATGGAGAAATTAGACGTAGTTAGGGCTCTCCGTATTTATATTAAGAGAACTTCCCAGATTCGGTGTACTTTTTGTCTGTTTGTCCTTTTTGATTCTAATAAAAGAGGCTGGCCAGCCTCAAAACAGTCTATTGCAAGATGGATTAAGGCAACCATTAAACAGGCTTACATCAGGGCTAACCGTCCTGTGCCAGAGAGACTTACGGCCCATTCCACCAGGTCGGTAGGGGTGGCGTGGGCAGTGAGAAATGGGGCTTCTGCGGACCAGCTTTGCAGAGCAGCCACCTGGTCCTCTGTCCACACCTTTACCAAATTCTATCATTTTAATGTATTTGCGTCTGCAGATGTAAATTTTGCTCATAGTGCTCTACGAGCGGGGCTTTCAGAGCGGTCCCACCGTTAGGTGGCTGCTTTAGAACGTCCCCATGGTAAGCAGTGTCCCCCAGACTGGATGAAAGAGAAAAGAGGATTTTTGTACTTACGTTAAATCCGTTTCTCTGATTCCATCTGGGGGACACTGCGATCCCTCCTTTCTGCTTTTCCTCTGTGTGCTCTTGGTTGATTGGCCTTTTCTCCTTTTGGGCTTTTTAATTGACTCGGAGGTGACAGGGGGATTGTAGAGGGGAGGGGTCTGTCAGCAGTTGCTAAAGTTAACCAGCTAGGTGCCAACTCCTGAACTCCCCTTCACAAGCCATGGTAGCAGAGTCCCCCAGACGGAATCAGAGAAACGGATTTAACGTAAGTACAAAAATCCTCTTTTTACATAATGTGTCACTGCAAAATTCTTCATAGATCACAACAGGGCGACTGTCATGATGGAAAGACAACTCTGTTGCGAATGTAAATTCAGCTAAAATTATAGCCATTGTCCATTTGCATTAAGTAAAACATTGGAACCTGCCTTACTCTACACAATCATTATCATCAGCTATTTATATAGTGCTACTAATTCTGCAGCGCTGTACAGAGAACTCGCATCAGTCCCTGCCCCATTGGTGATTACAGTCTAAATTCCCTAACACACACACACACACACAACGGGGAGAATATACAAACTCCAAACAATCCTAATCTATTATACACAGGCTAATGTACGGCAGAGATAAAAATGCATTTCTACCTATTGATGGAAAGGAAGAGCGTTCCTGGTACCTACAGTAATAGTCACTTAGATTTAGTAGGGCACATTCTCCGACATTGGTGTTTTATTCAGCAGCAAGAGCACTACAAAATATTGCATTCAAACCAACAATACAATTCCTGCCTGACCTTGTGCTACTAAATTCCTCAGCAGAATCATTATTTATGGATTGCCATTGTTGCAGAACAAAAAAGTAGGATTGGATGAAATTATGTCATGCCTTGTTGTCACAGAGTAAATGGAGAGAAATATGTTTATACGGTGTAAAATGAGGCAATATCTGAGTAAAAGACATGGTACAGTAAAATCAGATGGAGTGGAGGGAAAGGTCAACTTGGGCTGTAGAAAAGCAAGAAAAATATTTTATATAGTATGTCATTTTGCATAGAGAAATGTAAATATTATTTTTATATAGCACGTCCAATATAGGAAGTGCTGTGCACACATCAATTCTAGTGACATCACTAAGCCACAAGTTTCGCTTCTGTAATTGGTTCCCACTGAAGTGAATGGCACATGTATATTGGTTTGGCTTTCATGAGCAATAATACTGGTGTATTTCTGTGTTCCCCCATTTCAACCAGTACTAGTATGGAAAGTCCACAATAATCAGGTGGGACCGCAGATGAATCATTAAGCCAGAACCTGCTAATAAGAATTCCACTTCATGTATGTGACAAATAGCAGTCCACTGCTATGCCAATCCCCCTATTAGGACTCTGGTGGTTGGGTATCTGTTATATCACCACCATATTCAGTGACTAAATCCATCCTAGCAATGTAGGTATCTAGTGGAGAGGTGTGTATTGTATGTGTATCTCCCAAAATAACAGGGTTTCTTCTAAAGGGCATTTCACTTCTAACAAAATCATCATCAATAGAACCCATTGAAAATAGTGCTCTATCCGACTTTGCAACATCCTGGTTTATTCAAATGCAAACTGCGCAAATTATATAGTGCAATGCTCTTTTAAATCATGGATATGGGACATCTTTTGAGTAAAAACTAATATATAAAATACATGACTCTTTTGAATTGTACATGGCTATGGGTAAAGGAGGTGCCAATCAGAGACAGCCCAGTTCAATGCTTACTATAAGGCGAGGAGGGGACAATCTATGATGGATATCTTGCGTCATTGGATATGACATGTGTGTTAGCGAAACCCAATTTTATGTGCACTATACGGTGCTTTCACTGACCCATTATGTCACAGCCACCAAGTAAAGGGTGACATGAGGCTGGTTATTACTAGAGATGCTCACTGACCCCCGTGAACTGGTTTTAGATTAGCTTCGTGTTTTGGTTTTCTATTTTTTAGAAAAATTGCTAAAATATGCTAAACTTTACTCTTTTTTTGCTCCTACGTTATTATTAACCTTAATATCACTAATTTCAAGTCATTTGCAGTCACTTTAGGTCACCTCACAATATTATTTTCATACACTTTCAAACAAAGACTGCAGCGACCTGACTGGATGGTAAGCGACAGAGCAATGACACAAACACACAGCATTTCCTAGCACATCTAGGACACATTGGCACACAGCAGTGGTAGAAATGAAAAATGGTGCAAGATGGAATTGTCCTTGGGACCGCCCTCCCTCCCACTGTTATTTTGGATCTTAAAATGGAATCCAAAACTTGCAAGATTCAACGGTGTCTTTATGACGTTTTGCCTCGTTTTCAATTCCGAGTGTGCGCGACAACATTACGACTCTGATCCCCCTAAGTTCGGGTGTATTCGGTTTCCGAGGAACAGAGCATCTCTAGTTATTACCCTCTGCCATTCAGAAATTGCTCATAGGATGCTGCCATATTTTAAGGTCAGTGACATGAGTCAATAACTAAACCGTGTATACCAGTGGTTCCCAAACCTTTTCAGTTCGTGGCACCCTTAGAGTCTCCATAATTTTTTCAAAGGCACCCCTCCAAATTAATTACAGAGCAGTCCCGTATTTGAGTCAAAATAACGTAATAACTATTTAGGTCAGGACAGAAAAACTTAGTAAGTTGTTTGTTAAAGAGTCTGAACCTCTATACCCCATGGTTACAGGGTCCCCCAGTTGGATTAAACAAATGTGCTTTTTACCATTTAAATGGTTGCAATACATGAAATAATTAATTTTACCCCCAAATGCTTTCATGGAGTCTACCATGAAAACTATTACCAAATACCTTGTGTGCCCAGCACCACTCAGCACCTTCTGGCAATGCATTGTTGGTGGTCAACATGCCAGTGAGCTGGTTAGAGGGGCTAGGTGCAAATGTGCAGCAGACATTTAAGGGCTCTCCCTGCTCCTGCCGGCCCATGGAATATCATAACCAAGCTCAATTTGGGGCAGTTATCCTTTGTGCAATTAAACCCCAGAGCCTGCACTACCACTAGGCAAACCTTGGCATCTACCTAGGGAACGCTCAATGAGCGACAGGTCATTCATTGTGTATCTTTGTCCCTGCTGAGGGCCACACACTGGACACCAATATGAAGGGGCAACAATCAGCAGGTTCTTACCTGTAGAAGCCCAGTGTTATACCCAACAGATGCTGGCCTGCCCCACACTCATTAAGAATCTGGGAGAATGTCCGTGCCAAGGGCGGCACACAAGGACCTGGTAAAGCAGTTATTTGAAAGGAGCCTGTGTAATTACCAAGTTAGCAAAATAAAGGAAACCGAGAAAGAGGTTTTAAAAATGCAAATATTTATTACAATATATATAGGAGTGGGAGAAGTTTACAACAAGAAGGTTTCTACATTGTCAGGAAGCATGTACCTTTGAGATTGACAAATTAGAGTTAGGTAGTAACCCAAATGTCCCCCCTCCCCCACAGTAAGAAAGCACAACCATCCTGCCAGTAATCCGGTCCTTGTTCCACTGTGCATTTAATGCAACAGGAACAGAATTACTTACACTGGAGGTCCCTATACTGCTTAAGCCTCAAACCAACCTTTGTATGTTTACATAAAGTTGTCCAAAAGAATATTCTTTTAAAAGAACCCAAAAATCAAGTCTGCAGCTGAACAGTTGAGAAAAGCCATTTGCAGTTTCTTGTGGGTGTCCAAGTCGCAACTTACAGGCAAAGAAAATGGCGTCCCACAGTGTATGAAGACAGGATGTGCTTTTAAAGTAACCTCATGTGGTTTCAAAGTATGAAAATAATTCAGATTTGTGGGAAGGGAGAAGGAAGAAAAACAGCTATTGTATGAAGGAGTTTTAGGACTGTAAAATTCACTTTTCAATTAATAACTGTACAACAATATCTCAATACTGGCTTTGTGAACACAGTACCTACAATCATCCAACCACATTAAAAACAGTTACATAAGATAATGAGGGAAAAACAAAAAAATAATTGATTTTTTTGCAAGAGGTAAGAATGGTATAAAAAAAAAATTATATAAAAACACTTACGTGCAAGACGTGCTCATAAAACACGCAATGGGATCAACAAAAAACACGAATGCTACTCTTTATGATATAATATGGGGAAATTGCACAGACAAATTTTTCTAAGTTTTTTTAAATATTTATAACAATTTGCAGGAAAAAAAAAAGCAAAAATATAAAATTATATTTATGCATATTAGTAATCAAAGTATCACTAAGTTCTGCAACATTGTAGTGATTAGCTTAAAAAATTCTAGGATATCGTCACTGTTCAGTTTTGAAAATCCTATGACCCGTTGAAAGGAAAAAATATATATACGTAAAAAACAAAACCACATACGTGCAAGATGCGCGCATAAAACACAATATAGGACAATTAAAAATACTATGTTACTCTTTATATAAAACGGGCAAGTTGGAGACATGAGATTTATTTTTTTTTGGTTTTTTTATTTTTTGGGATTTTTTTTTTTTTAAAGTTTTCTGTATTTATGGAGATTTAGAACAAAAAAAACAAAAACAAAACCCAAACCCAAGAGCCCTTTCACACATGCAGCAAACATGCCAATTTATCCTGAGTTCCTGGTCTATAAATAGTAGTAAATGCATTAAATGGACAGATTTAGAAGGTAAGAAAAAAAAAAGACTATACATTAGTCATAAAATGGGATTGTTTACCCGTTTTATCCAAAGTACACTTTTTACAATGCACTTTTCCCTAAACTATGTATATTTCTGCAAGTTGTGAAAGGGTTCTTAGAAGTCCTTATGCTATATCCCAGTAACAACCCACATTACACTGTAGAAGTGAAATTGGCTACACGTGAGAATTGAGGTTTGTGTATATATTGCTCCATCTAGTGGTTTTTCCGGGGGAACGATAAGTAAAGACTAAAAAAAATAATACAAAAGTCTAACCTGGTTATAAAGAACAAGCTCTTGAATTGAGACAGGTTTACCAAGTGTCGCTCACCAAAATGTCATGGTATAAAAAAAAAAAAAAAAATAATAATTAAAATTAATACTGTCTTATCTCTTATTAAAATAAATGTGTAGCTAACTGCAACAGGCTGTAGAGCAGTATGGGAAAAAAAAAAAAAAAAAACCTCAGACAAGACCCTACCACAACCCTATGAAAATACTTAACACTATGTGACCATAGGATAGCAATTAACATTCACAGTTTCAAAGTACAAACATTGGGAAAGATTTGCAAGTAAACACAGCGTCACGAAGGAAGTCTCGTTCATTCATGAGAACGAGTTGCTCTCCTCCCCACCTAACACTTGAACAACCAACCAAACAACAATGTAGGATGCTGAGCAAGTCAGAGAAGGTTGATATATAGTTCTGTGCAAGTCAACCACTCCAAAAGCCAGCTGTAGTGATACTCCTAAACATTGCAGAGTGACCTTTGGTCATTGTGACGATAAAGTGCGAAGGGGGCGGTAGCAGCATATTTGAAAAACACTGTGCTGACGGGTTCAATTTAATACGGCCACCCCACCCAAAGTGTCTCAAGGTGCGCATTGGCCATTATCTAAACTCCAACAGCAGAATAAAAAGGCAGTTGGGGGGGGGGGATTCGATACCAAATGTAAACAGCGTAAGTACTGGAAGTCCATAAAAGAAGCAAAAACCTTTTACCTTATCTATTTGCAAAGAGCCCCCAAGTTAGAAATGGGGGTTAGTGCGTTCTTTGCCGAGTTAAAATGGGTAGGTTCCAGTTTGGTCTAGCCTTTCCTTGCGGTCTTCATTAGATCACAAAGAAATGGAAAAAAAAAAAAATACAATTATAAATCCAGGAAATGGTTGAACTCAGGTGGTGGCGAGAGATAAAAATAACCAAAATCTGGGAATTTAAGAAACGCAAACCCAGAATGCAGTGGTGTTTAGAGGCGATACAAGTGTTAACATTGCCCCTCCCTGAAATACGAAGATTGTAGGGAATTCAGGGCACAACGGGCAGCTTCACGCCTAGCCTCTTCCGCCTCCATTTCAGCAATGCACTGTGTAGCCACATGCGCCAGGATATGCAATCTGCTGACATGTGTACATTCACAATCACGAGGAGGGGAAGGCGAGGGCGCTGGACTAAACTCAGAGGAGAAGAATTTGCGTTTGCTGGGCATCTCCGCTGGCAAGCCACCTTCGTTAGCCTTCATGGTGGTTGTCACATTCTGCATTACAATCTCGTGACTGACAGTGGCAAGAGCTTGGATGGGGTGTCTGAAGGGATAAATCATAGGCAGTATACCAGTAGCCATAGAAGGAACCACCAACATACTAGACATTGTAGGACGTTCCATTTGAGTCATTGAAGGGAGCTCAATTTGTGCAACTTGAGGGAACTCCACGGCTGCATGCAGAACAGGTGCAGGGGGCTCAGGGGTCTTGTTGCCCTTTCGAGAAATTGTATACTGGTTTGGATCCTTTCCGTCCTTGCGGAGCATGTCTGGCAAGATTCGGCGACGAGCATTTATAAACCAATTGCAAATCTGCAGAGAAGAGAGAGGAGGAGTAGATATGGTTTAAAATTTAACACTATTTTGAAACAGAATAGTGTACAGTAATAACCATTTATCATTTATGTACAATATATATTTTTAAACCCCGGGCCACATAATCCTTCTCTTAATTTTGTGGCTATTTTAGTGTACTTCATCTTAAATGCCCTCTTTGGCATATGAGAGATATTCTTTATTTTACATACAGTCACCAGCAGAATTTGGCTTTAATGTCCAATCGTATGACAGGGCAGATTGAATGGCCCAATGTAGCTCTGACACTTACAATTACAGTTTTGGAATAAGAAAGTGGAATTTTAAGATTGTGTCACCAGAACTTTACAACTCTGAAAAGTATGTTGTGACAACTACAAGTCCCAGCATACCCTTCCAGCAATAAGTTGCTATATATTGGCAAAGCATGCTGGGACTTGTAGTTTCACAGGTTAGCCAACACTGGTGTATACCATTCAAGAGGACTGTTATAAAATACAACATGTTGCTGCTATGAATACAAAATTAAATCTGGCAAGAATTTATACAAGACAATGGTGTGTGGTGACCCCTATACTAGGCAGCAGAGTTGAGTTTTAGGGCAGCGTTTATCCATATGAACAGTGAAAGAAACTTCCCATTGTGATGTAAACACAAGCTCCAGCACAGAACAATACATACCTGCAGTACAGTGAGGTGAGTTTGTTCAGACAAAACCATTTTCTCTGCCTCGGAGGGATAAGCATTGTGGCGATGTTCATACAGCCAATCACGCAGGATTTTCACAGACTCTTTGGGGAGATTTCCTCTGCGCTTCCTCTTAGAACCGGGCACTTCCATCTCAACGCTGCTGTCATCCTCTCCAGCATCACTGTCAGTCTTGTGGACAGAGTCCATATCCTCCATTACGACTGGTCCTATGACATAAATCACATTAGTCAGGCTTGTGTATAAAAATAAATAAAAAAAAAAAAAATTATATATATATATATATATATATATATATAGACAAATATTGCCCATGAATATTCATAATTTCAGCATATTCTTATTGCAAACAGTTTTCCCTTCAGGGGCAAACGCGGGATTTCTAGAGGGGGGGGGGGGGTTTACAAACCACACCACCAGTGGGCGTGACCAGCATGCATGGGGTGTGGCTATAATATTAGCCAGTGCTTGGCTGCTCTCCAACTCTTCCTATCCCTTTAATATACATGGGCAATGCTGTGTGCACACAGCTCTCCCTTTTCAAGCAGAGCCATGTGAAGCGGGGGGCAGGGTCCAGCCACCTCAATTATACAGTGCCCCAGGCTTGGAGGGGGGTTTCTGGGTATTAGGAAACCCCCCTCCCCCTCGGTTTGCCTATGCTCTTATACCAACAATCACATCTAATTTAGTTATTTTAATTTGATTACAGCATTAAACCAATATTCAAGCAAATTTCTTAGGAATCCGTGACATAGAATGGAGAAAAGATTGCAAACCCATGAATATTGGTTCAACAGATAAAGTGGCTGCCTGTAGGAGAAGGGTATAGATTGAGCACAGCATGTCCTCCCCAGTCTATAGATCGCAATCAACATTGTTTACCCTGGGAAGAGGCTTGCACACTTTTTGTTCCACTAGTGTTTATTAACACATTCCTTTTCTCACCTCTTCCCATTCCCTCCCCCAATTTACCATTAGTGCCAGCAAGTTACTGGAAACCAAAACCCTTTGAGAACTTAAAAAAAAGATAAATGCACCTTTTGATGAGGCATTACAGAGTCTCACACAAAACTACTAAGAACATGAACATATGTGGAATTTACGTAAAGGTCAACTGGTCTCTATGATATACACCTTTAATGTACACACTAAATTCAAATCATACATTTGTTTATTTTCAAAAGTGCAAACTTATACTACATGACCAGAACACCCCCTCCCCCAACAAATCACTTCAATATAAAACACAGATCAGTGTAGTATATTGGTAGATACAATTATTTTAGTACAGAAACGAAATGAAGCATTTTAGTGTATGGATAACAAATGCATTTGTTTGGGCTCTAGCCTGCTATACAATTCCATGCATGTAACACAATAGGATTAAGACCCCCCAGCCTGTTATTGTTCAAATACTGAAGGAAAAAAAACAAAAAAAACCCACTACCAATTCTCCCTCCAAAACAAGCAGAACAGAGCAAGGTCCTTCCCACTAACTCAAGAGCAAATGGATGTTTATCACCCCCCCCCCTCTCCTATCCCAAAAGAAGCACAGGATGGGGGAGGTGGGCTGCGTACGTGCACAGGGCATGGCCATGTGGACACAGGACTTAGCCAATTACCTGCTGTAATACAGATGATAGCCCCCTCTAAAAAAAACAGAAATATGTAAACATATCCCCAACTCTTCACCTTACATGATTACAATACATATCCGTCATACACATGCAACATCACACAGTGCAACATCAACGCTTCAACTACACAGAAAAGTGTCAAGACAACTAGGGGAAGACCTCAATACAGTGTGTAAATGCTGAAATAAATTAGCAAAAAAAAAAAAGTTACTTTAGTTACAAGCTCATAAAAGAATATAGATGGTTAAACGACCCACAAGACCTGGAAAAATTGGAATTTTTAGCTATAAACCAGTTAGGGGCTGTGTGTTGGGAGGAAAAGAAACAAAGGCATTAACGCACATGGCACTGCCAAGCAGACGCAGCCCGGGCATCCCCCAGTTGTACACAGCGCTGACTGATCGCTCACCAGTCTCCTTATACTTACTGACAACTCCTATTCTAAGGGGGGCACTTAGGATGTGGGGGGCGCAGGATCCCCTTTTAACTCCTTCAAAAAGTAAAAGTTCTTCTCACTGACAGACTGTTTCTTTGTTTCAAAGAGAAACAGGAACTTCTCTGCGTCCCCCTCCTTCTCCCTCCCTCCCCTCTCCAGCTGTCACTTCAAACTCCAGCTTCACACAGGCGGAGACCCATTCATACCAAGCACAGCCCCCATTCTGCGGGGTCAGGTAACCATTGCGGTTTTACCAACGGGTTCGTGTAAGAACACCGAAGTGGGACAGTAAAAGTTTTTGTGGTGCGTTCTTTGTGCGCCCAGCGTGCGTTCAGAGAGCGCAGATCACTGGGACGCATCCATCCACCAGATGCTTCCTTACTAGGTCTAATTAACAGAGTTTAAACAGGGTAGAAACATACAGATTGCAAACCCCAGTGACCCCCACATGAAGCCCTCCCGGGACAATGCCATAAACACTTACTTGAAAGATTGCTCATGGTGACGGTGACTTGTCCTTGTTACCTGCGTCCAGGTGAGACTCCTGCGACTCAATCAATATTTGCTTGTTAAATGAAGAATCATTTATAGTTGTGGGTGCCAAAACCCCTGACAGATATACCCACTCCCTCTCCTGGCTCCTTTGACAAGGGAGGGGCGCTGTTTGAATCCAGCTCTGTGATTGGCTGCTGGCTTTGGGGGGGACTGAAAGACCAGAGTCAGGTTTCTGTCACTTGTTGTCTTGTGAATTAAACTTCTTTTCTTATTTAATTAACTTTAGGCAACATCTATGTTAGAGGGCGTGATTAGCCTTAACCCCTTGTGTGCTGGGCGCTGCTTATTGTTATGCTAAATGTCATGGTGGCCAGTCCTCTCCTTGTCTCAGCACCACGTTTGGTGTCTGTGCAGAGAGGAGCAGGGATTCCCGCCACACACACACACATCTCAATGCCTGGATATTGTCCATCTATAACAATGTCATGTCATTATTATTAGTCAGGGCATGTAACATGGCTTAGCACATGTGTGTATGCCTCTGCAGGGGCAGAAGCTTCATTGTGCACAGACACTGGGTGTTCTGACTTCTTACATAGATAAGAATCTCTTTAAATTCACTCTGGACAGGATTAAAAAGGAAATTGACAACAGTTTTTGGGGGTCACAGATAGTTGTGGAGGTTTCAGATTTTATAGTGGGGTACAAATTAATTTGATACAATAGGTGAAATGCCACATAGTGCATACTGGGCTAGACAGATTACAATGGTAAAATGGAAAATGACATTGATAGGGCTTCACACAGCAAACAAAGTCGTCTATCTATCTATCTATCTATCTACTACTGTGGTGCATTATAAGTCAATAACAGTCATTTGAAGGAGATACACCACATTCATAAATATAAGCCATAAAATATTAATGATGTTATACAGATCAAAATAAAAAATAGGGCTTGTTTAAGTTGGTAAAGAGAAGTTCCAAGTATAAATTAGTTTTCACCCAGTATAGAAACAGAATCTGTAACAATAAGACCAGGACAGATATAAATCTAAATCCATTCTAGAAAATAAATATATTAGATTTTACCTTAGCAATTACATCTGCTCCTAGCTGGAGTAAAATTGTTTTACAAACTTATTTATCAATGCTGTAGTTGCTAAAAATCTGGAGTTTTAGTAGTAGAAAAAAAAATGTGGACTTTGGGCACAAAGAGAAATATCATTTAGAATTTATATAATATGAATGTTTTTAAATGTGTGGTTGCCACTTAGTTGGTATTTACCACCAGACTTAAGTCTGGACAAAGTATCTATGCTAGGATATTTCACATTGTTGCAATTTCACAAATACAGCAGAATATACTGCATGAGACTCCTATAGTGAAATTTTAAAAAGCAAGAATCCCACATAGAATAATTATTTTAAATTTTTTAAATAGCAAGTCAAGTACTTTTCAAGTACTTTTCATCTGATAGACCTACTTAGCTGTTCTTAGGGGGGTGAAGGAGGATGTCACAGTGCAGACAGAACTCAGAGGAGCGTTTGAAAGCCACTCTGTTCATTGCATCGTGTGCTATGTGACTGTGGTTACTATGGTAGTGCAGAATCATAAATCATTAATAGCAGCTTGGAAAAATGGTGAATACAAACATTCTTCATATAGCCTGTCACATTGATTTTATATCAAAAACACAGCTGATTTTATATGGAATTGTTTATATTACAGATCTCATATTTTGTAGTTGGTCCATCTTTTTTTTTTTGCAAATTATGCAGTGTGGGTATAAGGCTATCTGCACATAAATGTTTTTCGAACATTCTGATCTTTTGTACCATGACAGAACATTAAAAATAGTGCAAACAATACTCATTCTTCTACCTGCTTCCATTTGCTCCTACCTGTGACTGAAACAATTGTGTCTATGACTGCTGAAAACTTTTCCACATATCATCTTGCATATGTGCAAGAACACTGGACTGGACCACTGTGACCCACTTTTCATCCGGTAGAGGTTCATTACCAGTTACTGGATGCATGTAGACACTCATAAACAGGACATGTGTCCCAATACCTCTGTTTACTACAGTAATTCTTTCCTTGTATGTTCAGTGAGTTTTTCCCTGCTTGTACAGCGCTGTGTAATATGTTGGCGCTATATAAAGGAAATATAATATAAAAAAGGACGATAGATACATCATTTTATTTATACCTCAACAACAACATACACAGTGCTTTATCAGCTCACAGTACAGGGTCAACAGAGTCCTGACAGAGGGAATTGGGCAGCCAGAAGTTGATAACACCAGGTAGCAGAAAACTCAGAAACTTGCAGGGTTGTGTATGGGGGGATGGGTCCCATTTGTTAGTAATTGAATCACAAAAACTTTTCTTCCCTGAAAGGATTAGTACAGCAGATTCCTGTAGAAAAGATAGGAAATTAACTCATTATCTACCACTAGACCTGTCATTCTTTGGCAGAGAAGTGTTGTGGGTTTTTTTGGGCATGTGTCTTTAAATGGCACATCAGGGCTTGAGATAATTCTCAGTACAAGGATCAGTTTACATGGCAGAAGCAGCATTGAAAATCCAGCAGCCATTGTCACCTATATAGCATGTATTGTATGTTCACTAACCCATCGGATTTATACAGTGTCTTTGTGTAGGTCACGGATTTAATATACAAGGCACATTTCTGTCAAGAATAGAAAGTGAGAACTTAAAAATGTCATAGACAGCGAAGTAATGAAATACACAATAAATGCACCAAGAACACACTGGGTGTAGTAGACTTGTCTGCTTAAGCTAGGTACACACTACACGTTTTCGTCCAATAATCGCCTCAATCAGCCGACATACGACCGCTCGTTTAAAAGTCGGGTCAGTGTGTGTAGTGACACAATGGTCGAAAGTCTGCCCAAATGGACGATTGTCGCCTCATTTGGTTGATCGTACCGTTAAATATTTTCGTTCCAATCTCATTTCCGCTGTGTAGTGTGTATAAACTTCCGACCGATCCACAACAGTGAGTACGAAATTACAGACATTGCTCACGACAACATGGCTGTAAAAAGTCGCTAACGGGACGTCCGCTCTTCCCTTTATCGTCCTAAACAAGGCTAGTGTGTATGCAGTCCAGGGACCGAGCGATCGGACCATAGATCGCATGTAAAATCGATCGGCATAAAAACTTGGTGGAACATTCTGAAGTGTGTACATAGCTTTAGTTCTGTCCTAATTTGTTGGTCTGTTTAGTTATATACTCCTTAACCTACCAACATCTTAACACGTATGTAAGGCTGAATGCACGCTACAGGTTTTCCACCAGAGTATCGTGCCAACCAATGACTATTAGGTCCGATATTGCATTAGTGTGTATTCTCCCACGTTCATAGTTTATCGTACCAAAGCGTATCTCATTCTTTCATTTAATTTTACAGGACTAAACATCTCTATAGACAATGGAATAATGTTGTCCCAATTCTGAAGTGTGTACGCACTCACGGCCAACAGTGTAGGCAGATCTCCATAGAGTTTACAGAGTCACAATCTTTTCAGCCGATGGTTATGACAGATGAAGAGCACAGATCTGAAAAATCATGTATAGTGTGTACATATGATATGCTGATTGGGACTTTCGGTCATTGTTGAAATCATTAACGATAAAGCATCAGGAGAAGTTTTCTGTAGTATGTACTTAGCCTAAGTCTACATAAGTTCCATTTTGTTAATCAGCTAATTGTTTGTGTACACTGTATAAGTTTCATTCACCCTTTAACATGACAAATTTCACTTGATACTTGGGTTTTATCATTTTCCATTGTCCCTAATTACCAGGTTTTATGAACTTGTAACTGGTATTTTTTTGTGCGAAGAATTGTACCAATATTTCAGTATTGCTCGATAAAATTGTTACTTTCCTGCATGTTGGATACAAGTCTTACCATTTACCAGTCCCTATGTTTTAGTCATTAACATTTATAGAAAAGGAGTATTAAAAACATACAAAAATTACTATGATCACATTCAGCAAACATGATGAGGACTGCAGTGATCCAGGGTCTGTTGTGCTCAGCCGCAAAGGGTTGCTGGCAAATATAGCTCCACCAATTATTCAGCGCTGCACAGAGAAAATTTGTCCCTGACCCTTTGGAGCTTACAGTCTAAATTCCCTAACGCACACACAGACATATACACACAGACTAGGACTAATTTTGTCACCAGCCAATTGACCTACTAGTATGTTTTTGGAGTGTGGGAGGAAACCGGAGCACACGGAGGAAACCCACGCAAACACGGGGAGAACATACAAACTACACACAGATAAGGCCATTTATAAATACAAGTACAGGTGCAAAAACGGATGTGGAACCCATAGTAACCAATCATGCTTGCCTTCTTTTCCTAATAATTAAAAAATCTGATATACTACTATGAATGACCGTACATTTGTACTGTGCAGCAATTTGTACAAATTCCTCCCACAGCACTCTGCTCCGATACTTCCTGCAGTATTATGTGCTTAATTAATTCATGTTATGAGCTTGTTCACATAATCGCGTTGCCTGCATTCAAAACAGAATGTGACAGACGCAGACCCCTCTGAAATTACTGCAGACTTAAGGCTCGCTATTGCATGTCTCAGCTGTTCACAGGACTGACACTATAAACCACCCACCGGTCATAATGAAAAGCTACAAAACACAATTTTCTATTGTTTATCACTGACTCACTAGTTAAGCTGGGTACACACTACAGGTTTTTTAACCAATTATCAGGCCAATCACAGGATAAAGGTCTGCTCCAATATCACATTAGTGTGTATGCTCCCAGGATCATGGTTTATCTTTCCAAAACACATTGTATCATTTGATTTTTATAAACTAAGGGCTAGATTTTCTAAACTGCAGGTTTCAAAAAGTGAAGATGTTGCCCATAGCAACCAATCAGATTCTAGCTGTCATTTTGTAGAATGTACTAAATAAATGAGAACTAGACTCTGATTGGTTGCTATAGGCAACATCTTCACTTTTTCAAACCCGCAGTTTAGTAAATATACACCTAAAATTCTCTATAAGCAATGGAACAATGTCGGGCAAATTCTGATGTGTGTTTTCACTCATGACCAGCAGTGTAGGCAGATCTCCCTAGATCTGAAGGTAAATCATGTAAAATGTGTATAGAGTGTACACATGAATCATGCGGAATGGGACCTCAATCATTGATAAAATCATTAAAGATATCTCATTGTGAGAAATGTTCTGTAGTGCGTACCCAGCTTTACTCATCTGAACAAGCATTTCAATTAGAAGTCCACTGTTTTTTTTTATATATTGCAAAATAAAACATGTGCAAAATAGACCTAAGTGGGCAAATATTATCCTTTTCCAACTGTCATGTGACAAACCGGATATCATCAAGTTTGACGTTACTAGCGCAAATAGCTTTTCAGGCTTGTCACTTGAAACTGCGTACCTCAGATGGATGGTGCGGCTGTGGGGGACGGACTAGACAGAGGACTGTATTAGATACATGCTGCTAGAGGGTGTATCTAGAAAATGATTAGAAATAGTGGAAATACAATATGGGTTATACTCTCAACTAAAAATGTCCACAAAACTAGACTTTCTTTATAAGGAGTTATGTGACAGCCATTCATTGAGCTCAAGTAAATTAAGTTGGTAAAATTAGGATCATACAATTTTGTACCATATTACATAGTGTGCCTAAAAGTGACTTAGAAGGTATGTATGTTAGGGAATTTATACTGTAATGGGGCAGGGACTGATGTTAGTGAGTTCTCTGCACAGCGCTGCAGAATCAGTGGTGCTATATAAATAAATGGTGATGATGATGATATGTATATTTTCTTTTGTGAAACATGGGACATCTAAGCCTGAAATACAAGTTTTTCAATAGGAAAAAAAAGTATGTCACATCTACAAATGTATACGTTAGATTTCCCTGCATTAACATTACATTCATTTCGGTTTACCTCACTGCAAAAAGCACCATTGACATTAGCCTCTCAATGTCACGTTATTGTAATTAAAATTTAGGAAGAAAATAAGGAACTGACCATTATGTACATAGGCGTTATGATGGCTGTCGCTATTTGCGGTTTTATATGAAGCAGTTGCCAGATTTGGTTTAAACAGGCCCTGTTACCATTGATATTGTTTTTGGAAAATAATCAATAATTAAAAAAATATTTATAGAACTTTATAGGACTAATATGCACTTTGCGTTGCTATAGATTTAGCATTTTAAATGTACTAGTCCTCTAACATCACACACGGGATATACTTTGGCTTTCTGTCTGCGGCTGCCATTTTAAAATGACTTGAGAGACAAATGAACTTTTGCTTGGACAAATGGCAGTACATAGGTTAAGGCATTTCCCAGCCTCCTCTGGGTTATCACTTGCCCCTCCACCACCCAGACTGACCAGTTTTCCTCAGCCAGGAGTTTTAGACAAAATTCTTTTAGCAAACAAAATCCCCCGACCCCCCCCCTTGTCCACCTCCCACATATAATAGCCCTAGTACAGAGTGCATGTGAAATCTGACACTCTATGTGATAGGAGAGAGGCATCCCCCCTTCTAGGGATAGAGCTTCCTGTAGCCCTAGGCTACATTTTGTGACCACCCCACCCACCCCCTTCACTGTCCTCTGTCTCCTCATCCATTTCAAAAACAGAGTGAAAAAAAATCATGTCACAAAACTGTTGTCCTTGTCATTAATTTCAGGTACAATGATGTTACATAAAATGGAATGCTAAGCAGAGTATTGTGAGGTAAAAATATGTATATAACAAATATACACAGCGTAAAAATGTGCACAAATTACATTTGATTTATTTTCTGCGCATAGCAACCAGCGCTACGGAATTTGCTGGCGCTATATAAATAAATGTTGATGTTGATGATAGCAACCCTCAGGTCAAGCTTTAATATATGATGTTTTATTTATTCTTGCAAACACTTTGTAATTAGAGACGGTATAGTTATCACTATCACTATTGAAGGAAGGTCTAAAGTCTTAAATAATTGATGTTTTAAAAGCCAGATTTACAAATATGTGTTGGCGTTTATTAATGTTTGTAAATAAACCCGCAAAAAGCAATGTTGAATTTGATTTTTTTTAAAAATGATGTTCTTCATATTGATTGTAGTGGCGGGACAAAAAATTACTTGGCTTTTTCTGAATTTAATTTTCCCGCTGTTGGCTGGAAAATTCTATCTACTAAGAAGTATTCTTCTATCCACTAGTAGCCTCAGTGATCCCACCTATGTTTCAGATGGTAATTAAGTGCAATTTCTCACTATAGAAAACTTCATTACAATCCCATATGCATTCAATTCCAAATCTGTTTACAAAATAACCCACATTTACATACTTGCCCAGTAAGGTTCAGATTGTCCTATTGTACTTCTACTCAGTTCTTTTTCAACCACTGTACAGATTAATATGCTTGTGTTTCTACCATCAATTCTACAGTTTACTTTACTGTGGGACTAGAAATTCCTTAGGTATTATCAAAACTAACAGGCGCACAAGTGTACTAATTCAACGACTCAATCTAAAACATCGACATGCGAGACATAATATTTCTCCTGTGGTAATCCATATTATTGCCCCTTAAGGGTTTATAAACATGCAAAGTTGACGCTACCTACTCCTGTACTTGCCCAGCTAATCTAATTATCATTCCCTCAGCTCTGTGCAATATAAACTCATACCAAACTTTTTAGATCTTGTATGGAGCTATACAATATTGTTGCATGTTAAAACGATACCATTTATTATCAGTAACTGATGAGATGTTTAAAAGTTTTCCAAGGGGACATGGACAAACAAACATTTTTGGGTACATTTTTCAGGCTGCGAGTTTCCGGTGGGTGTGAAAAGTGGAGATGTTGCCTATAACAACCAATCAGATTATAGTTATCATTTATTTAGTACATTCTACAAAATGGTAGCTAGAATCTGATTGGTTGCTATAGGCAACATCTCCACTGTTCAAACCCACTGGAAACTCTCAGCTTGTTAAGTTTACCCCTTTGTATTTGATGTTGAGGTCTTTCCTCAGATTCATCAGAAGGCATGGGCTTGTGCAAGCTGGGTGTGATTAGGGCGGATAGTGGGTGTAACCTAATTTAACACTAGGCAGCACAATATGGTCACTTAAAATATATTATTAAAACCTACTTAGCACTGACCCTTTGGCCTGCAGGTATGAGTGTCACACTATTATGATACTGAAATTATGTAACAGGCTCTGGTAAGTCATTGTTTTTTAGCTGTTTATTAAAAATTCAATAAAAGTGCACCTCCGCCCACCAAAACCCCCCACTTCACTTTAAAATGTACTGATTCTATTGCATTGCTCCTGCTATAACAGTGGACAGTGCTGTCAGTTGGTGGGGTGGGGTGTCACTGAGACGTTTAACACTCTCCAATGAAAACAGGTTGGTCTCCTAACCTTGGGTCATTCTGTGCAGCCTAATTACCATTGAATGCTTTTGTAATACACTTAAAGAGGTTCTATTAAAAAAAAAACATGATTCCAGAAAGGATTTTATTGGAATGAGTACAATATTCAAACAGGATTTTAAAAACAACAGCATTTATGAAAATAAATTGATATGTGCAACATGTGGCGTTGCCCATATCAACCAATCACATTCTGTCACTTTTCTTGTGGAAAACAAAGGCGAAATAGCTATGGACAAAACAACCTTTCCATTGTACTTTTCACAAATGTCTCCAATCATATTGTGTTTTGTTTTTTTTTGCTAGTGCGATTTAGAAAAGGATGTATAAAACCAGGACATGTTTTGGGAGATTATTTTGGGTCAAAATCCATATCTTTGTAAATACAGGCAAGTGTTGTACTACCATCCAATACACTTTCTTCACTACAGACACCATACTGATCTGAGGACTTTCTGAGAAATTTAACCCAACTACTGCTGTTATCGTTACAATTGGGGAAATAATCCAGTATCAATGTCCTTGAACACACTTGTGTAAAGGAGTACCGACACATGAAGGCTCTGCTAGTACATTTTAAGGCTTGCCTATATATATATATATATATATATATATATATATATATATATATATATATATATATATATATATATATATATATATTTATTTATTTTCAACCCTGTCATGGAACCTTATTGTTCCTTATACTTATGTATAGCTTGTAGGGCTCCCATATTTCTGACAGGATACAGACAGGAAAGTGACATCTTTCTGCCATTGTCTGTCTCTCAGGGCAATATTGGGAGGCAGAGACAATGGCTGTAACAAGATTTGCACAGCTAAACTGTTTTACATTAGTAATGTAACTTATATAATCTTTACTCAAGAGAGTTTGTAGACTTGCCACATTTGTTGACACTTCACATTTATCTTTCATCAGCAGATAATTACATTACCTCGGTTTATTGAGTTGAACGCTCTGTCTGTAACTTGCAGACAAGGATGAGCTGTGTAAAATGTATACAGTTTTGTAGCTTTTTGTTAAGAACCATTTCACTTGTGAGTACAATCTAAAATGTCATTAGGGAATGTGTCACACTCTCTGTCATGTACCATTACCCCACAGAAAACAGTAATACTAGGGGAACCTGTAACTTCCGTGCATCCACGTCAAAGTTCTTTGCTTATGTGTGTTTATTTTGAACAAGGTATTTTTAACCAAAGTTAGGGTCCTTAGTTTATTCAACTTTACAATCCCTAAAATATATTAATAATATTGTAAATTTGTGAGAGTACAGTTCTTTGCAAATACAGATAACCAACAGAAATGTAAAGGCGATACTATGTGTAGCCAACCATAGTGGAAGTCATTAAAAGCCTAAAAGCCTCTAAAGCTGACCACACACAATGCAAATGGCCGAATATCATCGCACTGTGACCCAAAAAAAAAGGCACAGCGCTCAAAAACGAATTATTCATAATTATTCTATACATTTCCCGGTATGCCAATATATAACACCTATCGCAGTGGTTCCCAAACTGTGCGCCTATGCTCCCTGGGGTGCCTTGGAGATTTCTCAGTGGTGCCTCGGCCAGGGGCCAGTGGTAAGCAAGGCGGGGGACTACTTGGTAATTATTTTGGCTTAGAGGTGCCTTGAAAATTTTTTGGAGACCATAAGGGTGCCTTGAACTGAAAAAGTTTGGAATCCACTGCCCTATCGTCTTGTGTGTGTTCACCCTATAACCATATTAATGTGTCCACATGTGGCCGTCGCGGGAAACGGCTTCTAGCTCAAATATTGACCCATTTTGGCACCATAACTACCAGCATGACTTCTTTTCACAGTGAGATAATGCTCTACTTAGTAGTACTTTATTTTCCAACTACAATCACCTGGGCTTAGTTAATTATCTGGAGCTATATGCATTTGTTTTAAACATTTCTACCAAGGTTATTAAAACTGGAAAATTAATGTGAAAAGCAGAAGTACAGTATTCTCCCTCTAGCCCCTATTTATGTAGCACCGCGTAATATGTATGATTGATTTCAATCCTCACTGCAAAAATGATATCGTGCATATATATTAACAATTTTCAACAGGAACAGTTGTCATGAAAAATCGCTTCTCGGCCTTTTGGCTAAGATCAAGTGAGTACCTGTCTGAGTAAGGATTCCTGCACCTGAAAGGGCCATGGGAAAGCTTGGTCTGGCCAGAAGGCCGATGGTTTAGAAAGCCTGAGTAGTGCCCCTGGAGTGGTGACCCAGGGGTGCCATAATTCACTTCCGTGGGACCCACACTTGATACATGGCACGTAGCACGACTTCACTTTCAAGTTACACACTCTTCCTTGCCCCGGCCTTTTGACTAGACAGGAATAATTTTTAACATCTCGGCGAAAGTCTGGGACCGCTTTGCACGGCACTATTTATTTTTCTCACCTGTTTGTCACTCCACTTTTGTTTTATTTTTCACGGATTTTAGGGTGCGGATAGGTCCTTATGGGCTCTCCTCTGAAAGATCTAGGGGGGGCTGTGTGGCCATTAGGTTCCCGGCCCCCCTGCAACCATCGTGGGTCCTCCCTTACGGGGATTGGACGAGCTGTCGAGCCCTGGGTGAAGCTTTGGTGGATCCCAGAGGCTAAAGGGACCCCCCTAGCTTTGCGGCCAAGGGGGTCTGAAGACCCTTGCCCCCCAAGGGTCCTTATGGATCCGTGGGTTGGGGAATAGGGCCCTTCCTTTCTTGGAGGGCTAGTTCTGCATCCCTTGTGCACGTTTTTGGAGTTTTCACTTATTTTTTCGGGCACTTGGGCACGAGAGCACTGATTTTACAGGCTTTCAATAGAAAAAAAAAAAAGTTGTCACGAAAAACTGCTGATCCTGCAAAGACCCCTCTCCTATAGTCACTATTGCGAAGTGACCACCTTTGTGATAGTGATTGGAGAGGAGAGCAGTAAGATGTGAGAGATCCGTAGATCCCTCTACCGCAATGCTCTCCCTATAGAGCAGACCTGAACATTTACACATACAGTAATGTATGTTACCCTGAGCTGGTGTACATTACAGTATGTGTAAATGGCTTTTCAGAACTTATTAAATTGCGGAATATAGCAGTCCCCATAGACATTGATGGGGAGTGCAATATATTTTGAAAAAACAGCAAATATCTATCATATCTGCTGCAGAGCACTGATAATAAATGTGCACCCTCCTTAAGGACCTCATTTAGAGTCGGACGCAAAGTCCGTTTTAGGCGCATCCAACAAAAAAACACTATCACGCATGTGCAGAAAGCTCCAAATCCGCCTGCATCTTGGGCGCAATTAACACTTGCGACAGCTTGCGACTCACTACGAGAGAATGGGAGGAACACGGATTTGTGAAGGTGTGATCATGTAAATACATCCTAGTCGCAGTGAGGCGCAGACGCAACGCAAAACAGGGCTAAAGCTGTGCGGCAGGAATTAGGTGGCGCAAGCGGTTAGCTAGCTGCAGGAACTGCTCACAGCTCCATAGGGTATTAAGAGTGGGACGTGACTGGGGATGCTTGCCACTCCTAATACCCTACCAAGCTGTGGCACACTCCCACTCCTACACTTCTTACACGGACTTTGCATCCGACTCTAAATGAGGTCCTAAATGTGTGTCTGTCCCCCCCAAAACAGCCATTTTGAAATAGGCCCCTCTGTGAGGAGTGGACAGGTGTATGGCACCAATGTGTGTATCCAAACTGGCCGGTTATCCTGGTACGCAGTACTTTGCCAACTGAGAGGATCGGCATGTGTATGACCAGCTTAAGGGACCTCCGTTGAGGATTTCTAATAATTACAGGCTATGGTTCATTGATCCCCATAGCTAAGTGCAGGGCCGATATAAGAGCTGTGTGATAGGGGCAACCTCCTAGGGCACAACAGTGAAGGAAGGGCAGATGTGAAAATTTTAGGGGGGCGACATTTTTGTTTCTTACCCCAGACACTAAAATTTGAAGTTATACCTCTGGCTAAATGCTATACACAGCAGCAATTCAAAATGTTGCAATTTGTAAATAGTGAGAGACACAATTCTACTAGAAAAGGGAAATTAATAGAGTACAGGAGTGCAGCAGAGGTACAAGATGGCAGCCTTCGGTGAGGGCTACACAGACAGCGTTCGGTCTCTACAATTAAATCTCACGAGATTAGTGGCTTATTAAAATACTCTTCGACTTTCCATGATTTTACGCAGTTAACATCAAGATTAAACTACCCAAAGGAGGATAAAACCTTAATGCTTTCTTTATTTCAGTGAGCACTTGTGCCTCAGAATCACGGAATCTACTGAATGGGCAATTCATTCGTCATCCAATTAAACTGTACGAAACACATTGAAATTGCACAAAGAATAAAAAAATAATAATATTAAAAAAAAGTCTCTCTTAAATCTAAGAGTATGAGAATGAAAGGCAGCAATAGCATTTTTTTTTATTTTTTTTCCAGAAATGGTCACAGAATTGCAAACCAGCAGGAAGACTTCAAATTAGACGGGACACAATATAACTTGTGTAATTACATATAGCCTAACAAGTAGACAGATGCAAAACTAGAGAAAAAATGCGTAGGATGGGTGTGAACCACACACAATGCAATTAAATAGATCCTACAGTGGTCTGTGGAGCCGTTTGACCCCTGCTGTGCTAGATTTAGTAGCTGTGTGACTGGTGGAAAGGTAAGGCCTTCACACCTTCTATCAGGGAGCATTGATATACAGAATAGTGATGAATAGGTAAAGTCAAGGAGACAATGACAGCTGCATTTCATTGTCTATATGGAAAAGTCTCTGATTGAATTAGCAAGTTAAAGGGGAGCCCTTTCAGTGTGCAATTAAAATGGTGATTAAATTAGCAAGTTTATGGTTAGCTCTTTAAGAATCCAGCATTAGGTAATGTTGACATTTGAATCCAAGGTATTCCTACACCTGTGTTTATCCCAAGCAGTGCTAGATTACCATACAGTGCTAAACAGTATGTACTCAACAGTTCTGACAATCAAGACAGACCAGAGTCTCAGGGCCTGATTCATTAAGGCAAGTTAAGCAAATGTAAGTAAGGCAAAACCATGTTGCATTAGAGGGGGAGATAAATGTAAAATGTGATGGCAGATTTATAGTTAGGGTAGGGCATGTCCTAGATCAACTTTAAATGTCAGTGTACAAATAAGCTATCAAATATTTGTGTGCTGTATGAAAAAACAGCCAGTATTTTTCTTAGGCAAAATAATAAACTCATTTGCACCCCTTTCACTGCAACATGGTTTTGTCCAGAAAACTTGAGTAAGAAAGCTTAACTCAATTTTTTGCTTAACTTTCCTTAATGAATTAGGCCCTCAAGTATCCATTCCTATCTTCCAATCGGTTTGCAGGTTAAATAAATATTCTTGAATGGCGTTTAAATAAAAATGTGTGATGAACTGCTCCTGTGTGGTATTTTAGGATTCAAAAAAAATTAATGTGAAGCATAGTATTGTCCCATACATTGTAAGCTTGGGAGCAGGGCCCTCTTACCTCTCTGTGTATGTATTATCCAGTATTGTTTTTTTTTACTGTTGTAAAGAGCTACGGAATCTGCTGGCGCTATATAAATAAATGATGATGAGGATAGTATCATGCAACTCTGTATGTAATATTATGCCAACAGCAGCACCTTATGTACTAGAAATAATTCACAGTTAGCCTCAATGAGGTCAGCTACCTTATCATCATCATCACCATTTATTTATATAGCGCCACTGATTCCGCCGCTCCGTACAGAGAACTCATTCACATCAGTCCCTGCCCCATTGGAGCTTACAGTCTAAATTACCTAACACACACACACAGACAGAGAGAGAGAGAGAGAGAGAGAGAGAGAGAGAGAGAGAGAGAGACAAGGGCCAATTTTGATAGCAAATGATTAACCTACCAGTATGTTTTCATAGTGTGGGAGGAAACCGGAGCACCTGGAGGAAACCCACGCAAACACGGGGAGAACATACAAACTCCACACAGATAAGGTCATGGTCGGGAATTGAACTCATGACCCCAGTGCTGTGAGCCAGAAGTGCTAACCACTTAGTGACCGTGGTAACCATACCTTATGTTCACAAGCATCCGTGATAAAATATCTTCAGCAAAGTTTACACCTAAAATCACCTCAGTCTGGGACACTGAATGGATTTTAATTCACCCCAACAGTGGGATGCAGCTTCCGTGATAACTTGGGGGGATTTAATTGCTTAGTTTGGGTATTGTGATAATATTTGCACACAGCAGAGTTAAACATACGGAAGAATACTATCCACTCCAGAATAATCTTCTAAAAATTTTCTTTAACTTTCTCCTGGTAATATATCCCAAACTTTATGCAAAGTTTTAGGGGGTGCTCTCCTGGGATGAATACAGTAATCAAAACAAAAAAAAGAGAAAGCGTTCCAATTTTGGAGGCACACTGTCTATACAGGGCCAGATTAACCCGAGGTCTAACTACACTATAGCCCAGGGGCCTCAGGCATCCAGGGGGCCCTTGAAAGTGCTCAGCAGCATTTTAGATCTGGCCCGATTAATGCTGCTGAGCCTGTCACTGTAGTCCTTCCGCGGCGCGCTGTAGTCTCCTTACTGAGGAGATCTCGTAAGTGAGACTCTCACAAGATCTCCTCAGTAAGGAGATTTTTAAACGCTGCTGAAGGACTACAGTGACAGGAGAACAGAGAGGTAAGCGCTTGGGGTGGGGGGCCCTCATGGGGCCTCCATTCCCTTAATCCGGCCCTGTGTCTATCACCAGTACTGGAACACAAGAATTTGCAATAAACTCATCTTAAATTAAGGTTAAAATAAACTTTTATCAGTCAATATTAAAATAGTTTGTAATTGATATGTTATGACCCAAGTGAAATATTAAAAAAATGCTATTTGTGAAAAAGTTAGAAAACTATGTGTTAAAGTTATAAAACCAAGAGGAAAAGCAGTTCCTCTAATGCAGTGGTCCCCAACCGGTGTTACGCATACCCAAGGGGGTACGTGCTGGGCGGTTCAGGGATACTCCAAAAATAATAAGTAATGGCAGATTGGAGAGAGCACACGTCTCTTTAGCTCGCGAGAATTCTAGAGGTCCCGCCCTCTGCTATTCTGTCTCTGATTGGGTGAAACTATGAACAGGACTGGGGTTGCTAGGAGACTGAGAAATTGCAAAAAGTGGAGGAGTAGATGTGGGTAGTTCTGTTCTATATCACAAGCCAATTACAGAGATTATTTTAACAGCCAATAGAGACGTCAGACTGTTCAGTATGCCTGCTTGATAAAAGGTGCTTTTTCTCAGAGCAAAGTTGCTTATTCAAATTGTTGTATATCTTGATCGGAATCTCACCCCAAAATGGTTCTTTTTTTTCCTTACTCCTTTAGTTACACATTTGGTCCAGCTTTAATTCTGCTGTTCCTTACAGATCTATAACTCATGTGTATGCCGTGAATTGCGTTGCATGCATGCGTGCGCACGTGTGTGTGTGTGTGTGTGTGCGTGTGTGTGTGTGGGGGGGTGGGATTGCTGCAGGTGTAAGGGAGAGACAGAAGAGAAGATGGTACATGGAGACAAGTGAGAGGGATAGAGGAGAAGATGGTCCAGGGGGATGTGTGAGAGAGACAGAGGAGAAGATGATGCAGGGGATGTGTGAGAGAGAGACAGAGGAGAAGATGATGCAGGGGATGTGTGAGAGAGAGACAGAGGAGAAGATGATGCAGGGGATGTGTGAGAGAGAGACAGAGGAGAAGATGGTGCATGGACACAAGTGAGAGGGATAGAGAAGATGGTGCAGGGGGATGTGTGAGAGAGACGGAGAAGATGGTGCAGGGGGATGTGTGAGAGAGACAGGGTAGAATATGATGCAGGGGCAGAAGTAACAGAGAGACAGAGGAGAATGTCAGGGATGCAGCTACCATAAAACACAAGTATTTAGGCAGTGAGCAAAAGTGTCAATATTTAAAAGCAGCTACTTTAAAAACAAGGGGTACAATTTATAGAAATGGGTTCAAAAGGGGTACACAATTCGAGAAAGGTTGGGAACCAAACACTGCTCTAATGAATACCCAATGCTTTAATTATTTATGTGTATCTTAGTGTTTCATTCACAAGATCAATATATGTTATGAAATACTCATATCACCAATTGTTTTGTTTCTGGGAATAAAATTTGATTACCATAAATCGGGCCGCACACTACTCATAGATAGTTTATGACTGCGCACTAATGTATAGATTTTTCATTTATTATTTATTGATTTTAGTGGTTTCTATTTATATTGGATTATCCAGAAATCTTAGCAACTCCTCGTCTTGTGAAAATCAACTGCATGTGGTTATAGAAGTCTCATCACATAAACATATGTCAATTCACCATTTATTCTATATTGGTCTAAATTTAGCTGCTATTCGTGATTTCAAATGATATGCAGTTGTATTGTAGTTATTATGCAGAGGATACTGGCTATATGATATTCATCTAATATGCTATACTCCTGAGATTCTCAATAAGATTCGTTTTTATTTACAATTCTTATACATTGTAGCTTACAGCTGCATGTTTGTTTTACAATATAGCAGTTACCACACTAATATTTATACAACTAATTTAGACTAATATAGAACATGTGTCAATTCACCATTTATTCTATATTAGTCTAAATTAACTGCATAAATCTCAGTACTCTATCTGCTATATTGTAAAACAAACATGCAGCTGTGAATTACAATGTATAAGATTTGTATATACAAACTATTAATATTGTGAATCTCAAGAGTATAGCATATTAAATGTATATCATATAGCCAATATCCTCTCTGCATAATAACTACAATACAACTGCATATGAATTGAAGTCACAAATAGCAGAAATGCAGCTTAATTTAGACCAATATAGAATAAATGGTGAATTGACATATGTTTATTTGATAAGATTTCTGGCAGAAATATTATAACCACGTGCATTTGATTTTCACAATAGGAGAAGTTGCTGAGATTTGTGAATAACCCAAAACACATAAAAGCCATTAAATCAACAAATAATAAATAAAAAATCTATACATTAGTGTGTACTCAAACTATCTATGAGTAGTGTGTGGCCCTGTTTATGGTAATAAACCTTTATTCCCAAAACAATTGTTGATATGAGTATTTGATAACAACATATATTAATCTTGTGAATGAAACATTAAAATATACACATATCAATTACAACTGTTTTAATATATGACAAATAAAAGTTTATTTTTAACCTTAATGAATTTAAGATGAGTTTATTGCAAACGCTTGTGTTCCAATAGTCAATGTGCCTCCAAATATGGAACACAACTCAGCAGAGTTGTAAGAATTATGCCCCCTGTGAATATTAATATTTTATAATAACGCATCTCCCCTCTATTTTAAAAGTAGAAGAAAGAAGTTCCCTCCTGGGACAGATATGTGATGGGCCAAGTGCTCATTGCAACCAGAGCTGCCATAGCTCAGGCAACTGTCTCCCCCGTCTTTGGCTAAGGTGATATCTAAAGTGAACTTCAGCTTTGAGATGGAGACTCTAGGAGTTCCGTATTCCACGGCAGCTACTTCCCCATTAGTGAAATGGTGTAGTTGGTATAAATATGTCACAGACTGAGGTGGTGCCCCATCCTGGTCCCCCCATAGGCTGGATATCTCCGACTCAGTTGGGCTTTAAGTGTCTCGTGCCTTGATCTAAGAATTACTTGTGTTTAGGTCTAGGTACAAGGATAGAATGGACTAACCCCCACACTGTAAAGTTAAAATGACCTATGTTTAGGGTGCCAATCTCTAGTTTTACTAGTCAACTGGTTATAATTATATCTAAATACTACAGAGTGATGAAAGTGTAGATTGCCTGTGTTTTATGACATATTGTTGTGTTTTGTCCCCACTATGCACCCCTTCCCTGTTTCTTTTTTCTGTATCCTTTGCAATTATCTTAAAAAATTCAATAAACTTTACTTCAGTTAAAAAAAAATAAAAAAGTAGAATAAAGGCACCAGGCTTCTAAAGTTACTTCACAGCTATTTTCACTATGCAGTGCTTCCCAAAGCACCCTCAACTTTGGAAATTACAATCCTGCTATGTGCTACGAATCAGATGCCTGCTGATTGTCCTCCGACGCTTAGGACATCCCCCCATCTGTAATGGATAGATTCCAAAATAAACCTGGAATTAAAATGATGTTTTAACAACAAATGATTTTAACAAATAGCAACACCCATCTTACAATTGGGAAATTCACTAAACATGATGTCCAATGACATCAACCCATTAACGTTTCGCAAGTGCTTTTTCATTGGTATATCTTGGATAACTGATATCCACATCTTATTTACCCAAATCATGTAATCCCATTGGATCAACAAGTGGTGGGACTGATTAAAATATAAATACAATTATACAAAAAGTTTAATAAAATGTTTTTGTTAATTATATCTCTGAATATAGTAAATATCATTCAATTATTGCATAACTAGTGTAATTAAAATCAATTATATTACAGATCAGCCTGGATTAATTGTTACACAATTCATCAATAAACTTTATTTATAATAATATAACATCATTTGCTAACAGGAGTTACAAAACACAAAAAGGAACCAAAATGAACCCAAAACTACTGGTATCAAGCAATGTATACATTCTTAATACACGAGATATACATAATATATATACAAGATATGCCATTGAAAAAGCACTTTTGACTGGTTTGACCAGACTTGGAAAGCTGGTGAATTGCACAAAATACTTCCGGCTTGATGTCATTGGCCTTGCGGGCAGTGCTCACTGTGAATTTAAAGTTTTATAAAGTTTTACCAGTTGCTATTTGGTTATTGCTATTTGTTAAAATAAATTGTGTGATTTTAATTCTTGGTTTCTGTTTGTTGTATAAAAAAACCGACCAAGGTCACAGTGAGCATTGAGGAATCCCCTGAACTCAGCAACCCTATACCTGTAGTCCTTATGAGTGTCCGACTTAGCGGGATGAGCATGTATTAATATTTATTATATTATCATCACGTCCGACATTCAGTGAAAAGCGTCAGGAGAGAGGATGCTGGGTCCCGGGCGTCGCCGGATTGGTAAGTTTTTTGTTTTGATTTCTCTCTTCCTGGCCATGGCGGGATGCAGAGGGGGCAGAGCGAGGATGCAAAGGGGGCAGAGCGAGGATGCAGGGGGCACAGTGTGTGTGGATGCAGGGGGCGCACAGTGTGTGGATGCAGAGGGGGCACAGAGAGTGTGGATGCAGAGGGGGCAGAGCGAGGATGCAGGGCGCACATTGTGTGGATGCAGGAGGTGCACAGTGTGTGGATGCAGAGGGGGCACAGAGAGTGTGGATGCAGAGGGGGCACAGAGAGTGTGGATGCAGAGGGGGCACAGAGTCTGAATGCAGAGGGGGCACAGTGAGTCTGGATGCAGAGGGGGCACAGTGAGTCTGGATGCAGAGGGGGCACAGTGAGTCTGGATGCAGAGGGGGCACAGTGAGTCTGGATGCAGAGGGGGCACAGTGAGTCTGGATGCAGAGGGGGCACAGTGAGTCTGGATATAGAGGGGGCACAGAGAGTCTGGATGCAGAGGGGCACAGAGTGTGGAGATGATGCAGGGGCACAGAGTGAGTTAGCTGTAAATTATTCTTTGACAGAAATATAATTGAAAAAATATATAAAAATATTATTGTCCCTTGGATTTATGTGTATTTTTGCATACAACTAAATAAGTATTTCTATCCTGACCTAAATACTTATTACGATTTTTGACCCAGCTACTTATAAAATGGGACTGCTCTGTAATTATTTTGGAGGGGTGCCTTGAAAAAATTATGGAGACTCTAAGGGTGCCGCGAACTGCAAATGTTTGTGAACCACTGCACTAAGCAATTTAATTACGTAACAAAGTTGTTTCCCACGGGAGCAGCACAGGGTTCTCCCATCAATCTTTTTTTCAAATGTAAAATTGTTCCGTTTGTAATTCGGACCAGTTAGCTCACGACTAACCATGTATGTGTTGTTATGCTTAATTGCAGGGCCACCATCAGGGGAGTACAGCAGTATGGGGCCCAACAGTAGAGTGAGGCCCCACCAGGCCTGGGCCAACAAATTTATTAGGGGAGGAGGCCTCTGCAGTGAATTAAGGGAGGTAGCCATCTCTAGACAGCAGCTGCTCCTGAGATGTGAGGTATAGTGTGGGGAGAGACCTCTGCGTGTAAATAAGGATGCAACAGCAGACCCCTTTGTAGGCAGCATGTCTGCCACCACTAGCAAGATGGTGGGGGCCCAGAGCTGCTGCCATTTGTTCCAGGTGCCCGGCTCCTAGGCACGGAGGCTCCCTGGAGCCGAAAGGAGACAGCAAGAAGATGCAGAGAGGTAAGTATACTACTGCGAGGGTTAGATGGAACCGGGGATGAGGGGTGACTGTAGAAAATTGGAGGAGGGGGGGGGGGGGGGGGCAACTGTTGGGTAGAGAATAATTTAAAAATGAGGATGAGGTGAGAGAAGGGAGGAGGGGGGCCTGTCTGTTACATTTGTACTGGGCCCCATAATTTCTGGTGGAAGCCCTGCTTAATTGTATTATATAATTATATTAATTGCATATAGGTCATATCTGTAAGATGATTGGCCGGCACTACAAAACCCGTGGTGCCCTATAAATAAACCATGATGAATGAATTGTCAGTGGTGGAAGGTGCCAATCTGTATCCTGCCACAACATGATGCCATCACCTATTGTCTGTATGCGAATGTTATTAGTGTGTGTGCTCCAGGAATGAACCAGAGAAGACATGGAAAAGTCTGGGGATGCTGACCCTGCAGACAGTCTCATCTCTCTACCCCTTGCACACGCCATGTGGTATGCAGTGCAGATATGTACACTTATTACACGTACAAACTTGTCATGTTAATAAATCAATTTCTTTATTTATGTTATATATTAATTTGACTTCTTCAGATCCGATCAGTTAAGGGGACATCAGTGGGCCGTGTTCTTATCAAACTCATCTTTTGACAGTAGCACCTTCCTGACAGAGGTGCTGTACAGGCCACTCTGGGTACTTACAAAGGGTTTTTCATGAATAGACGACTACAGATAGCAGTCCCAAGTACATTTTACTTTGCATCCAAAACCAAGAGTGAATTGCTATTCTAATGACAATTATTTTCTGCCGAATGCCTAAATATTTTTTTCTATGGGGAACAAGGGGTTAAATATGGACACTTTCTTTGATTTTTTTTGTTTATTGCATTCAAGGCCTCTCATGCAGGGCTGTCGGTGGCTGCAGGGAGGACAGAAAGGGTGCTAGCAGTAAGAATACGTTCTTCCCAGATGTGCAGAACCAAACCTCCTCCATCCTTACACTTCTCATGCAAATCTCCACCGGCAGCTCAGTCGTCTTTATCCTTAGCACCATGTTTCAGGATGCGGGTGAACTCCACATAATTGAAGTTGCCTTTTTTGTCAATTGGGGCTTCTCTGTACATCTCATCCACCTCCTCGTCTGTAAAGCGGTCTCCCATTGTGGTAAGGAGCTCGCGTAAATGGTCTTCATGGATGAAACCTGTAGAGCAGCAACAAGGTTAAAACAGCCGCAGAAAACGGGACATTGCAGGAGAGGAACAAGAGACACGTAGGTCAGAGTAAAGAGGTGACAGAGAAAGAAACAAAGAAAATATGTGAACAAATATTGTTAGAGGACAACTTGTAAATATTTCCATACACAGACTAGCTGGAATAATACTCTGAATTATTATTTTTCAACACACTGGTTCATCGTAGTAGACTTAAGGATGTCTGACTAAGTAAACAACCAGCAATTGACTAAACCCCAGTGGAGAGACTTTTATTGTGGGGATGTGGATGCAGTATCAGTATTTCCAAGTACCTGATGACATAAGCACAGATAGCTTCTGATTGGTTGAACAATATCATCAAGAAACTACAAGAGGATGTGGAGACCAGCTTACAAAAGGAAAGGCTGCAATTAGAATGTTGGAACTTTTGCTGCCCCAATGTGGGCAGCACGGTGGCTTAGCAGTTAGCATTTCTGCCTCACAGCACTGGGGCCATGAATTCAATTCCCTACCATGGCCTTATCTGTGTGAGTTTGTATGTTCTCCCTGTATTTGCAGGGGTTTTCTTCAGGTGCTCTGGTTTCCTCCTACACTCCAAAACCATACTGGTAGGTTAATTGGCTGCTATTAAATTGTCCTTAGTCTCTCTCGGTCTCTGTGTGTGTATGTTAGGGGATTTAGATTGTAAGCTCCAATGGGGCAGGGACAGATGTGAATGAGTTCTCTGTACAGCGCTGCGGAATTAGTGGCGCTATATAAATAGATGATGATTGCAAATAGCGAACCATCATAAGTAAATCATGGAAGATATCAATATCCAATAAAATGCTTTGTAGTCACTCAGGTGTCTAATTATTAAGAAATGCATCTAAGGGGGACATTAACTAAAGTGTGGTTTTGTTTCATTGATTTTCTTGGCGGTTTTCAAACCACCAGATTTACTAAAGAGGGGGTCCCACTAAACAATTGCATCTCTGCACCTAGCGATGCCCAGTCCAATGCTAAGTAGCACTGGGCTCCCTGGCCGGTGGCTACCACAGTAAAAATGTTAGAATAGCGGCCATCCATGTGGCAGTACTACAAATGCCAGCATGCACTTATGCACTATACCAAGTATATTAAATACTTACCTGAAGTTATCTTCTTGTCTTGATCCGACATAATCCCAATGGCAAAAATAAAATAAACCTTCATCCATGAAGCGGACTGCAGTCCCACGCAACATGAGTAATTGTTCGGTAAGAATAGAACACATGCCAATCGGGAGTGGTCTCACATCTCTAACGGATTATGGGCACTATAATAATATTATAAAATTGGGGCCAATGTAATTATATATTTTGATTACTAAAGGGGCACAGTTATAGATTTATATTATTAAGAAGGCACAGTTTTATTTTCGTGACAATAAGGGGGCTCCAACCTTGTTTATGTTAGTTAGAGGCTTTACATGAGGACAGTATTGACTTGCTACAGGACCTCATGGAGCTGTAGTCCCATGCCGCTTTTTGAAATAGGCCCATGCCCTGGTCTCAGGGCACCGTCTGTATTACTTATATGCAGCCACAACTGCCAAAATGAATACTTGTGCTGCTTACGTCTAGGTATAGTGACTTTTGCCAGTTATCATGGAGGGCCCCCGAATTAGTGACTTAAGCAGGGCAAAAGTTTAGCAGGGCATGATATTGAGCAAAATGTTTTGCCAAGCAAGGCAAGTTATATAGAGGGTGTGTTTTTTTTTTTTTTTAAATCACTTTATTACTTTGCTTTTCCAAAAAGTGTAATATAAATAAATTATAAAAAATGGCTTCTATCTTGTGGTGATGACGAGAAATAGCAGGTGCAGGATTGTTTTTATGGGAAGTGAGGGGAGTGCGGACTTCAAAAGTGCTAGCCACACCTCCAGAGATATGGCCACACTCCTTTTGGGGCCGGTCCCGATTCAAAAAAATCGGAGGTAAGATAACCAGCAAATGAATGTATTGTCCTGTATATGCTGTTACATACTCTCAACAACTTTATCCTAAATAAAAGGAGTTTTCTCAGAGCCTTTTAACTATGATTCAAATGCTACACATAAAGTCGTAATATTGGGATATCTCCTGCACTTGTGCATGCCTGCTTTGTCTCCCATACTACAAGAAAATGGTCACTGCTCTCCATAAATGGGGACAGATGTGATAGTAATTATACTAAATTCTCCTCTAGTGTTTCCAATGTGATTAAGTAACGTTAGGAAATAGATCTGTACTACAACAAAATGGTTGCCAATCTCCAGCACAATATCGTGGCAAGGCTTGTATTACAAGTAGGTTTTGACCTTATTATTTTCTTGGCTGTTGCCGGCATTGCCATAACTTTTACACAAAAATAAAAATAATCTTTCCTTCAGCCCTTCTACACTTAGACTCTGCTAGAGTGCCATACACAAACCCCCTCTGACTGCATGCTGGGCACAGTACTACAGCTAGTGTTGGACAAATCCTTCTCAGAGCAGGACACGCCCCCTTCGCCAGCGTCCCTTACGTGGGGCGCCTGGTATTACTAGCACAATACTTTATTGTCGTTTATAAAACGAATGCAATATGTCTGACTGCTGTGTGTTACAATTCTGTTGTGCACAGAACACTTTTAAATGACATTAACACCTGGGGCTAGATTTACTAAGCTGCGGGTTTGAAAAAATGGGGATGTTGCCTATAGCAACCAATCAGATTCTAGCTGTCATTTTGTAGAAGGTACTAAATAATTGAAAGCTAGAATCTGATTGGTTGCCATAGGCAACATCCCCACTTTTTCAAACCCACAGCTTAGTAAATCTAGCCCCTGGTGTGCTCAGTTAATTAAATACAGCTACTTACAGTCATTTTTCTATACATTTGCACCTATTATACTACAAAGTAAATTATGTCAAAGTACTGACTGAATCTGTTGCTTAATTATGTAGTAACAATCGAGACAATAAGATAATAGGAGATAATGGTCAGTGACCTCTGAGACTGAGAGAGTCCCTTATGTTGCAGTACATTTTCTCAGCTCTGTGTATTCTGCAGCTGTCATGTATGTTATTTTCTAGACTTTCAGTACAATTTATTACACTTGGGGCCTGAGTCATTAAGGAAAGTAAGGCAAAAAAATGGATTAAATTTGATCCTGAACAAACCATGTTACAATACAAGGGGTGCAAATTAGTTTATTATTTTACACATAAGGAAAATATTGGCTGCTTTTTCATGTAGCACACAAATACTTGATAGCTTTATTTTTACACTGACATTTAAAGTCGATCTAGGACATGCCCTACCCCAACTATAGATCTGTCCCACATTTTAAATTTACCTCCCCTCCAATGCAACATGGTTTTGCCCAGGTGCAAAGTTACTCTTTTTTTTTTTGCTTTGCTCTCCTTAATGACTCAGGCCCCAAGGGTTTAGAGTTAGAAGTGGGGCACATTCTAACGCAACTCTAAATAGTAGAGAATATAAAGCTGACCAATATTTGTGTGCTACATGGAAAAAAACAGTCCTCTGCATGCAAAAAAGAAAAATGGTTTTCTTTGTCCATGTAAATTTACACCGCTTAGCCGGATTTGCTTCTAGTTCTAAAAGGAGATCTTTTACCATATGTATAGTATATTTCTTTATTGCTAGCTCACTTTTAACCACCTAGAATAGGACCACTAAACTTCAAAAAAGAAGGCAAATTTTTTTATGCACTCCTGTCCACTGCAGTGGAAGCTCCTCCATCATGTTTAGGATTGTGTCCTAATGGGATCTGATAAAGGTCAAAAAGCAGTGAATGCAGTTATCTGAGCCACTGTGACATCACTGGCCCTTCACATATAATCAACCAATCTGCACTGTGCATCTCTGTAAAGCAAACTGACATTCACTCACTGTCTGCTGTTCTGTTACAGTAGAAACTCCCTCCCAACAAGGCAACCTGCAGCATTAGAGCAATAACACATTTCAAAAGGACAAATGTCTCCTTCTCCACCAATTTTTAAAGAAGGAGGGGGAAGAGATGTGCAACCCTATTAAAAATAAGCCACGGATAACTAAAACGTACAAGTAACTAATGTGACATCATTATATAAAATGGGCAGAAATTAATAAATTAGTATTATGGTAGGATGGCTTTTTTGGCAACATGGATATAGTTGGTTTATTTTGCAGTTGGGCGTACCTGTGCCTTCTTCATCAAAACAGGCAAATGCGTTCCTGATGACGTCCTCGGGGTCAGTGCCATTAAGTTTCTCTCCAAACATAGTCAAGAACATGGTGAAATTAATAGGTCCAGGGGCTTCGCTCATCATCCCTTCCAAGTAGTCATCAGAGGGGTTCTTACCTAGATAAAGCCACATAATACAATATAAAGATTTACTCTTCACCGTTTTTTCTGGTTTCTTTCTTATGGGAGCCCACATTGCTTATAGGTAGTCACCCTGATTCATTTAGTAATGTTCAAAGGGAAAACAATAACAATAATGAAACACACAGCAACAACATTTAAACCTTGCTACAACGCCCTGTGTGTGCTATTGTACAATTACTGGCATGTTGTTCATATTATTATGTCACCATGTAGCACAAGCAGAGGGTGTCCACAGAAAATGTACACTATATAGTGAATCTGGACTGACACCTGTTCCTCTGATCCAGAGTTCTAGCTAAATTTGCCCAAAATTTCTGTATGAACAAGCCACGCGGCTCTTGCACTTTAGCCATCGCGGTTTGGTTGTTACCATCTCGGTTTCTGTTTCACCATATATACTGACTGATGTAGGTCTTTAAAACAGCAAGAGCTTTGGGGGGATCCGCTGGATCAACTCAATGAGAATTTCTGAAAATGTGGACTCTATGGACCGGTGTCGACTTTTAATCCTGGTCCCCCACTGATATTACGAAAACACCAGTGACACTATATTTTCAAACGTGATGCTGCTTTGACACGTGTTAGTTATCAGTGCTTATACTTGGGTGGGGGGTGGGAAAGGTGGTTGGCAATGGTGTCATATATGAGCAAATAGGTGAGGCAGCCCCCAGAAGACATGGCCGGACTGCTCTTTCTTATTGCAGGCACAATTGGGTATGGGGATCAATGGAAAACATAAAACTTAGTTACCATGTAACTATGCATACTACTACAGGTATATAGGTGAAGACAATGGGAGTGGACTATTGTGCACTGGGTGACATTATTCATGTCGGAGAATATATAAATGTATTATACAATATTTAATAATATTGTGCTCAATGCCAAGGCTTTGACAGAATTGTCTAACTTTTTGTGTGTACTTTACCCACTAAAGACAGAATAATGTGCCAACTGCCCATGTCTGCATTAAGACTTCTATCCGCTAGCATTTTCTAGATGTGTTTTATATGCGTTTTTAACATTTATAATGTGCATGTTAACAGGTCTGATTTTGTTTCTATTGTTATCAAGGGTTGTTTTTTTTTTGTAGCATTTTCTTTTCTTCTTTGAGAGCTACTAGTTCCATGTTTTGCTTTGACCACATTTAAATACATCAGGAAGCCTACAGTGATCTCTAAAACACAGTAGGCTGTGGAGCCTTTCACGGTCAACATACCCATAGAGGCCAGCATGTCGTGCAGATCCTCCTTGTCGATAAAGCCATCCCTGTTCTGGTCAATCATGTTGAAAGCCTCCTTAAACTCCTGGATCTGGGACTGGTCAAACATAGCAAAGACATTGGAAGTCGCCCTCTGGGGGCGCTTCTTGGAAGTCTTAGCCTTGGTCTTCTTACTGGACATGATGGCGGGAGGAGGGGAGCCTGCATGAAAATCACAAAAGAAAGTGTTTTTTTACTAAAATATTAACCCACTAATGTAGTCACAAGGCCCCAATTCACTGATAATCTATACAAGATATACTAGCATTTGTAACACTAGTGAAACAAGTACATGGGTATGCCAGAAGTCCTTGTTCTAGTTCAGTGGTCAGGAAACATGGGTAAATTACCCCAAATGGGGTAAAAATGAAATTCTTGGGGGTATTACTGATGATTCACATGCTATCAGTTGGATTGTAGACCCCTTTAAATGTGAAATTGCTGTTGTACCAGAAGAGCCTTAAGGGTTGGCAGAGGCACTTCTTCAGCTTCGATGCAATAATGAAGCAAGTATTGCATTTGAAAACAAAGCAGATCTGTTATATTTTTAGATGTTAACAGCTGCAAAAGGCATTCAAAATTGTACATGAGGAGGCAGTCAAAAAGTTGCTGCCTTTTGCAACAACCTACCTTTGCGAACAAGGATTTTCCACTCTAACAAACATAAAAACAAAGCAGAGAAATCGATTGGACGCTGAAGACTGCATCCAAATTGTTCTGACATCAAAATGCCCCAATATTGATGCTCTCGTATCAAATGAAGCAACATCATTTCTCCAAAACCTGAAGTTTTGAAGTTGAAGCTTTCAAAGAAATTTTAAATAGATATATAGATATATATTTAGATTTTGAATCTAAGTATCTAAATATATTTGGGGGTAAAAGGTAAAAAAGTTCCCTGACCCCTGTTCTAGTGTGACCGTGGCCACCACTGGTGTTACTAGTATTTGCCGACACACACACACACACACACACACACACACACACACACTCTACAGATGTTGTGTAAGCACTATACTGAAAAAGAACTTATACAGATCTGTGCACAACTCTTAAATGATGTTTCCCCAAATGAATGGGTGCCAATGTTGGACTGGGGTATGCCAGGCCACCAATAAATCCAGTTACATGATCAAAAAGGATATATTTTATGGAGCACATTTATTTTAGAGGTTACAAAGGTTAAAAAGAATTCCTGGTGTATATTTTCTCTCGTTTTTGGTACTCTACAAGTTGTTTAAAAATTAATAAGTTAACACCCTCCCCCCCCCCCCCAAAATACCAAAAAACAGCTGTACCAATAATGTGGCAGCCTGCAACTCAGCAAAATGTACGGGATCCATTGCATATCATTTTCTACTGATAATCTAGATGATAAAACAAATGTTTACCTGTTTTCTGTAATGTAAATTAGTGTCCTCTAAATTACGTATAGATAACTATTTTTTTTGACGTGCTAATATTCAGATTTAGGATTTTGATTGACCTTTTGGTTTGTCTAAGCAGAGCTTAGATAAACAAAAGGTCAATCAAGTGGCAGCTATGAGTTGTGTTCATTCAGTACAGAAAAACGTTTCCCGGATAGAGCAGAAGGACAGATAGAACAAAATATCATTGTGGACAGTAACGCTTACAAATTACAGTGGAAGAGGGGTACATAGTCTACATTTAAAAGAAGCGTACAAATATCAAAATAGTTATTTGTCTAATTTGTGCTCTATGCAAGTCTATATCAGATTAGGTCTTCCCATCAATGAACATTCAATTGTGCAGGGAAACATGTTTTGCTTAAGCAAAATAGAATCCCCTTTATTTCTGTTGAAAAAAAAGTTAAAATGGAGCAATTACAGCAGCATATCCAATGGAATGCTGCAGATTATACCTTCAGTGCACAATAATAAGGGAGACAGTCTTTTTATATAGAGTGAACCTTCTTACATCTACAGAGTAAGACAATGCTCAATAAGGGAACTAATCAACAGAGCTGTTCTCAGCCATAGAAAGTAATAGCTATACAGTTCACTGTAACAAAACAATTTGTTTTCCTTGTGTGCTTTTCAAAGTCAGATTTCCCCTTTGAGGCTTGGTGGAAGACACATCAAAAGGTAGCTAAATAGGCACTTGCTAATTACAACACAACAAAAAAAAAAAAATCTGGTGTGAGTGTGAAGGAAGCTATTTTAACACCGGTCAGTTAAATTACAGTCCCACTGGACTAAGGACATGGTTACAATTCAAACATTTTAAAGCAGCAATCCCATGAAATAAAATGATTTCTATAGCATAAATCACTGTGGCTGACTAGAAGAAGAATGTTGGTACTTACAATTTTTCCTTGTTTTGTTTCTTCAAGCTACTATTAATGATTTATAATTCTGCTGTGTCATGGGCTACCATGGCAACCACAGTCACATGGAACATGATAGCAAGCACAGAGGTCTGGAAACGTCTGTATGCTCTGTGTGATGCAAAATCTCCCCACCTCTGCCATCACATGACACGCTGAGAACAGTGAGCATGTATAACTGGCAGCATCCATATTTTGCAAACGACAGAGAGATTTTGAAAGGGAGACGATTTGTAGAAGGACAGCGAAGAAAAATTAATATTAGATGAATGCTTAAAATTGACTCAACTTGCTACTTAAAGAGAAAAATAAATACATTTATGTGGGATTGCTGCTTTGAATCCAAACAATTTAAGTATACATAGTACTTAAGTGGCCAATTTTGTCAGCTGCAAGCATCAGATGAGAGGACCAGTGTCAAATTATTCCCTCGTGGAGTGACCAAACTTGATGAGATTGGCTAGTCGGATGAAAAATGACTGAGGCTGCTGGTGCAGGCATAAGGTGACTATACACATACAGCCCAATATTAGTGATCTCTGGTCATCTTACTAGTGCATTTACAAATTTGCCATAAAAATCTGATCAAATTATTATCCTACGCCGTCATTTTCAGGCGAGCGCCAATAATGGGTGAGACATGGCAGAGTGTGCTAGTAGCTAGACTATTTAGTATGTTTACCTACATACAGTGCTCTCTGCAGATAAAATAGTACTGATTGTAAGCTCGTCAGTAGGACCATAAGTTACATTCCTATACTGTAAGCAATGTATATTTGTTTTATGTTCCACCATACATGTCGCTGGCTTATAAACAAAATAAATAAAATTTAAGTACAGAGCGATCCTGTATTTTCAAACGTTTAGAAGCTCTAACAAACATAATTGAATAAGGTTTCAATTCCTGATAAATATATTTAAAAATGTTTGTACTTTTGTTGACTACCCAATATAGGCAACTTGCCTTTGCACAGTTAATGTTACCAGCTCTTATGGACATCTGTGCCGTATCTCCAAAAGCCTTACATGAGGATATCCTGGTCTACAGAATTGCAAGTTGGAAATGTGTAGACATTGCTTTCCATACGGGACAATTTAAAGTACAGACAAGGTCTGGAACATCTTCACAAGCATTTCTAATTACACTACATGGCCAAAGCCACGTGGACACCCGAGCATCACATACATATGTGCTTGTTACACAACCGATTCTAAATCCATGGGCATTAATACGGAATTGGTCACCCCTTTGCTGCCATAACAGCCTCCACTCTTCCGAGAAGGTTTTACACTATATTTTGTCACATGGCTGCGGGGATTCACAGCCATTCAGCCACAAATGCATTATCGAGGTCGGAAATGCATTATCGAGGTCGGACACTGATGTTGGGCAATAAGGCCTGGCTTGCAGTCTGTGTTCCAATTCACTCCAATGGGGTTAGGGGTCAGGGCTCTGAGCAGGCCAGTCAAGTTCTTCCACACCAAGCTTGGGAAACCATTTTTTGGTGAACATCGCTTTGTGCACGTGGGCATTGGCATTTTGTAATAGGAAAGAGGCTTCCCTAAACTGTTGCCACAAAGTAGGAAGCACACCATTCTCAAGAATGTCATTGTATGCTCTAGCAATAATATTTTTCTTCACTGGAACGAAAAGGTCTCAGGCCAAACCACGAAACACACCCCACACCATTATTCCTCCTCCACCAAACTTTAAATTTGACAGTACACATTTGGGTATGAAGAGTTCTCCTGTCATATGCATTTCGCCCATCATATTTCCAGATGGTGAAGCGCAAGAGAACACATTTCCACCGCTCCAGAGTCAAAAGGTGGTGTGCTTTACACCACTCCAGTCGACATTTGGCATTACACGTGGTGATCTGAGGCTTATGTGGGGCTGTTTGGCAATGAAAACCCAATCCTTGAAGCTTGACAAATAGTTCTCGTGCGGGCGTTGGTTCCAGAGGCAGCTCAGTAGACAGTACTGTAACCGAGGACAGGCGATTTTTACACCCCAAGCGTTTCAATCCCGTTGTGTGCTTGTGTAACCTACGGCTTCATGGTTCAGTTATTGTTGTTTTCACTTCACAATAACAGCACTTACAGTTGATCGGGACAGCTCTAGCAGGGCAGAAATATGACAAACCGACTTGTTGGAAAGGAGCTCTTCAGTAGGACCCATTCAACTGCAAATGTTTGACTATGGAGATTGCATGGCCATATGCTAGAAGTTATGCCACTGTTAGTGTGGCTGAAATGACCAAACACACCAATTAGTCAGGTGTCCACACTTTTCATCATCACCATTTATTTATATAGCGCCACTGATTCCGCAGCGCTGTACAGAGAACTCACTCACATCAGTCCCTGGCCCATTGGAGCTTACAGTCTAAATTCCCTAACATATACACACGCACACACACACACACACACACACACAGAGACACACTAGGGTCAATTTTGATAGCAGTCAATTAACTAGTATGTTTTTGGCCCTTTACAGGTCTCCCCATATTTTATACTGTATGTTTTTCAGTCTCATTGGTTAGCAGTTTTTCAGTAGTGGATTCTTATCTTCGGGGCATATAAATGAAAAATATTTGGGAACATATATAAGTGTTAAATATTTTTATTACCAAATAAGAAGTAATTTATGAAACTGTTGGACAGGTAACAATGGATTGCTGTAGTTTACAACGCCAGTGGATACCTGGCCACATTGTTTGTACATATCACCTCTGTGTTGTGTCAAAAAATGTTTACACTTTACAAGTTGTAATTCATTCTCCTGTAGTTCTTTGTAAAATTAAATTGTCTTGTTTAAAATGTTACACACACTAAATATAACCGAATTTTAGCATTTTGTATTATGGGGAAAAAATAATGTTTGTAATTAGGTTGATTGATTTGAAATAATGTCCTTTTCCGCATAGATAACAATACCTTTTATAGCAGATATCACTCCTAATGCCTATGTACAGGTTTGGCATAATATTGATGGGCAGATAGTATCTTCCATAAACAGTACACTATATAGCATCACTTATCTGTTAGAGTGTACAAAATGCTTGTTTCCAAAACGTTTGGATACAAGAACCTTTATTTGAGAATATATAAAAATTATAATTAAATCTTAATATTATTCTACATTATACACACATATACCAATAAAGATGGACTTGTCAACACCCTCAGCCCCTCCATCAACTACATAAGAGAATTTACATTTCCCTGCTGAATCTGTCTCCACCCTCATTAGGATTATGATTTGCACATTATGCAAATCAGTGTGTGACTTTTTATTACAACTTAAGTCAGAAAGTGACAAGTCCTCATTAATAAAGTTGCTCGATGGAGAGGTGTACAAAGCTTCTGAAACGTCTCGTTATAACAAGTTGGATATATAAAACGATAACAGTGGAATAGTCAGAGTTAGGAGTGAATTGAAAATCTCCATAAGGGAATGAACTTATGTTCTGTCATAGGTCAGACAATCCTTTACAGTTGTACTTATTTTTTTTTTTTTTAGTCTATTATCTTTTATTTATTAAGCACCAACATATTCTGCAGTGCTGTGCATATAGGGGATCACAACACAAGCCAATTGCATAGGACTACATAAAAATTACAGTTTATGTCAGGCTGTATCCATAGATCAGCACAGTGGGCGAATTACAGGAACCCAGAATCCCCCACTCCCCCCATATTTAGACTTTTACAAAGGATATATAAAGTTTGCTATATCCATTTTTTATGCCAGTTATTATGTAGTATTATGCATATTCATTGAATATTTAAGTCCATTAGAAACTTATGTGTCTAAACTCTGCTCTTGCCTCTGCATTTTTAAACTTTCAACATATCAGGAAGTTCATAGTCGCCAACTGTCCCTAATTCCAATAGATCGTCCCAGGATTTAAAGATTCCTCACTGTAAATGTCTGTTTTCAATGTCGACTAACTGCACAGTGCAATTCCTCTTATTCTGTGCAATGATTTGCAATCCTCACTATCTATCCTTATTCCATCTGCTTTATCAGTAAAATGACCAATGTTAAATTTAATTGAGCTGCTTCTTCCTCTTCACACTGCCCTGGGAACTGCTCACTGACACATTCTTTACAGGGTTTATTGCTTTCGAAGAAACTGGTCCCTGCTTATTCGCCTGCTTAAAAGTGTTAACCAACCAAATATGTCTGGCAGCCTCTGCTCGCAGCTTTCCATTGGTTCCCCCATACACACCCCCACAGCCTGAGTACATCGCATTAGGAGGTATATTTAAAGTGCAAATAAAAAAAACACAATAACCAAATTTATTAAACCTACCATGATGGGGCTTGTGGTGCACCATAATTTAACAGTACAGTCTGTGATGTGCTTGGATGCACAAGCTCAGGTAGCAAATCATTTTTAATGCAAGATATGAAAATATCAAACATGTCCAGCATGTTCATTTGTAAACTGAATAAAAAAAACACTTAAAAGATTTTACAGCATTTTTGTATAATATATGCACAATTTGTTTATTTTTTAAATCTTACTCCATGTTCTCCATAGTAACCAATCAGCCGAGATCTTATTGGTTGCTATGGGTTACAGTGATCAATCATTTCTCCCCCTGCTTCATTTAAGCCTTTCTAGAATTAGATCTGGACCGCGACATTTTTTAAAAAATTATACATTTCTTATTTTATTCTTCATAACGAAGACAGTGTTGTTGAATATTATATAAAAGGTAGATGTGCGGGTCAGTAAAATAGCACAAGATAAAAAGCAGCTGCAGGAATGTATTCAGACAGTAAACACCAGTAACATCCTTCACATCATATAACCAGGCTCACAGCTGCTGAGCAGGTGCAGGTAAGATCATTGTGCTGCAGTATTATAGGATACTGGTGCACTAGATCCACACTGTGACAGGTCTGCTGACATAGGTCAGAATTTTAAAAAAATAATTTAAAATATTTATATTTTTATTGAATATTTATGAAGCTCAAACATAAGAATAGTTAGTGTCAGTTGAATTTAATCTACAGATTAAGAGAAATTATCACAGTGCAGATAAACTATACTCTGCAGTTGGCCAATACTAAAAAAAACTGGGGTAGTTCTCGTAAACAAATTTCCAGGAACTGTTCCCAAGAATCAGGAGTTGGCAACTATATAATAATCATCATCATTTATTTATATAGCGCCACTAATTCCGCAGCGCTGTACAGAGAACTCACTCACATCAGTCCCTGCCCCATTGGAGCTTACAGTCTACATTTCCTAATATAGACACTCACACACAGTCACAGACAGACAGACAGACAGACAGGGAGAGACTAGGGTTTTTTTTTAATTTTTGATAGCAGCCAATTAACCTACCAGTATGTTTTTGGAGTGTGGGAGGAAACCGGAGCACCCGGAGGAAACCCACGCAAACACGGGGAAAACATACAAACTCCACACAGATAAGTCATCGTCGAGAATCGAACTCATGAACCCAGTGCTGTGAGGCAGAAGTGCTAACCACTAGACCACTGTGCTGCCCCACAATAACTGTACACGGCGTACATGCCTGGTGTGGTGTTAAAGGGCGAGATGGTGCAGACCTAACGGAACTTGATTCTCAATCCAGTTTTGAAATCACTATTGGCAAATGTTAAGATACGGATGCCAATAGTCCTTCTTGGGGAGGGCCAGTTGCTTATTTGGTCCCCAGTGATCACATCCATTGTTTTGAACTCTCTCTTTTTTTTTTGGGTGTTTTATCCACACATTTGTGGATACAACCATGTAAGGACTCCCAAAGTATCTGCCCGTATCCTAAATTCTTTTATCACGGTACCCACCCTGCACAATAGAGTAAATCTTAGATAATTTGCAGTGTTTGCAGACGGTTTTATTTTGTGTCGGAAAGCCTGGCGATGTGCACGGCTATGTATATTGCTGGAACGTAGAAAACAAACATTTGTTTTCATTAATCCTGTTTATCGCTTTGGTCATGAGAAATGATAGCAGGTATATAAATCCAGCCAGCACTAGCCCCCAGATTTCTGTCACTGGCGCTCTGAGCACATCTCAGGCGCCAGGATGTGTACAAATAGACTGTATCCCATATAAACCAGTCAGCCTTTTTGCTAGTATAGTTTACAAAAGTAAACCAAACATCTGATTGGTTCCTATGAATTTAACTGTGCACATTGGGAGTGGTAGACTGTAATTGGATGACACAAAGTGGTCAAATGGCAATACAATGAGGTTAACGTATGCCATGTTCTGGAAAAAATAAAAAATAAATAAAGTATTGGTATTTAATAATATATGGACTTTATTTACCACCAATTTACCTCAGCTTTCTGCTACATCCACTTATACAGACTACCAATATGTCATTACATAAGTCATAGCCGCAGGATAGTTGTGTGCTCTGTAACATTATGGTATTTATATGTCGGAATACATTAACATTTTTGTGTCACTTTGCAGGTAATCCTCAAGCATGGGTTACGTCACATCGCCCGAGGGAAACAGCTGCTAATGATCAGAATTAGGGACAGGACCTGGTCTAACAGGTCAGTGACTATCCCTGTTCACACTAAGTCAGGGTGTGAAACTTATCTTTGATTTATATAGCGTAGCAACCATTACAGAAACCAGTAACAGGATTGTCTCGGGTATAAATATTTATAACAGTGTGTAATGTACAGGTGTGGGCTCTATTGTCCAGAATGCTTAAAGTAAAAAAAAAAAAGTAAAAATAATTAAAAATATTTGGAGCATTATAGCTAAACTATAGGAAATTATATTTAAAGGTCCCCCCCATGGTTCCCCACAGTGCCCTAGATATCCCACTCTTCATTAACTCATTCAGCAATTACTACTCAGCGATCAGCGTCAGTATGCATTACATCATTGCCCTTCAGCAGCAATTATTTACTTGGTGGATTTCAGCACTTTCTGATACTGGATCCAATACCTGTGCATGAGATCTAAAGTAATAGTCAAGTGCTGCCAGTACCTGATAGCGTCTTATTTCTTTTGGATAATTGACATATGTGTTTAGTTTAGTATTGGTAGGCGAAGACATACAAAATAAACCGATGAGGAGCAGATAACTGAGGGGATAGATAAAGATGACAAATAGAGTGGGGCTACATAATTGGTGGCAGAAGAGCTAGAGGAGAAAGGTTAGACCGGGTGGGGCAAGTGCATGTGTTTAGTCACTTTGTATGATGAAAGTCAGTGCGAAAAGTGGTGCTGGGTAGAGGGTAGGGAAGGGTTAACACGCCAGCTTCATGTCTCTTACCTGCTTAGGAGTAAGACAGCAACTCAGAGCTCTCCTCTGCCGATCAGGACACAGGGAAGGACTGTGCTAACCTTCCCAGGGTCCTAAAACCAAACGAGGAGGGCAGCCAATGGGGGAAGGCACTCTCCCCTCTCCAGCCTGTCCTCCCGCCTGGGATTTGGCCATACAAGGAAAAGGAATTTGAGGAGGATGCAAGATCTGTGGGACACAAGAGATCAGAACCCAAACACAGGATATTCTCCCTTATATAGTTCTCAGCCCCACTTTCTGACAGCGTGCAGAGAATCCTCTATACAAGGCTGTATACATAGGGAGACACTGACAATCCTCCTTATAAGGGGTGTGTGTAGGTGGATGTGGAAAGAAAAGGTACAAAATTCTGCAGAAAAAACCCAATGCAGAGCGACACACAGTAAGAGCTTTATACAGTACATATGTGTGGTGTGTATATGAACAAAAGCACAAGGACATACAACATATAGATTTATGAAGGCATTGTGGGCTGTACCCAGGATTAGAACAGGACTGTGTACAGAACATAAATATCTTGTACATGTTTACTGCATAAAGAGCTTGGGCAACTTTTCTGTTCATATTACTTCTACTGTAACATTCAGTTTACTATTTCAGTTAATAATTTCCTAACGTCACTAGAGATCTTCAAATAGTCAGCCTATTGCACTGTCATAAGATAATATATATCAGTGGCATCTCTCGTGGACCTTGGTCTCTCAGTAGGGCCACACCTCGCATTGCTCAGGAGTGACAAACAGTGTGAGCACCGTGGCGTCTGCATCCATTATAACTAGGTTACGTCCAGACTCCTGTCGACGTTTTCTAATTCACACATTTGAGGTTACAAAATTGTTGGCTCCTGACAATTGATACCGACAGGACTTTCCTGGCTTCTCCCAACCCGCTCTTTGTCCAGATAGGTCGCACGTTGACAGCCGACAACACGCCTCAAGCAGAGGACACCTTACAGCGTGTTAATGGTGTTCACCTATAACGTTTTAACAATTTTTACAAATGATCAGCATTTAAATTCATACTGAATTTAAATGCTGATCATTTGTAAAAATTGTTAAAACGTTATAGGTGAACACCATTAACACGCTGTAACATGGCCCAGTACAACTCACACTTGACATACGAGTCTTGCTCTCTCTCACACATACACTATAACATAACATTATTATAACAACTGTATCCAGAACAATTTGCATCAGCCCTGTATTATAGAACACTGTGACTAGGAGCCATGACTGTTAATAACATCAACAAGGTGGGGTGCGGGCGGTCACTGGAGAGGGGGGAAGCTGGAGGAACGTCAGTACAGGAAAAGGGACACACTCCATTCATCAGGAAAAACATTTTTTTTTGTTGTCACCATGGTGACTGTTCCCAGCCCTGAATTAGATAAATGAAGCTCACATAATGACCATTACTACACCTGTTCAACGATCATGCAGGTGCAACCACATGATTAACGGATCAGCCTGATCACTGGTTCTAAGATATCATCATCTAGTCTATGTGGAGATCTTGAACTGTTTGGTTTTTTTTTACACTGAAATCTTTAGGTTAATGGTCTGTAGCTGGGTACACACTACACTGTTTTCATTCAATAATCGGCTCAAACAGACGACATACGACCGCTCGTTCAAAAGTCGGGTCAGTGTGTGCAGTGACACGATGGTCGAAAGTCTGCCCAAATGGACGATTGTCGCCTCATTTGGTTGGTCGTACCATTTAATATTTTCGGTCCAATCTCGTTTCCGCTGTGTAGTGTGTATAAACTTCCGACCGATGTGTACAAAATTGCAATCATTGCTCACTACAACATGGCTGTAAAAAGTCGCTAAAGGGACGTCCGCTCTTCCCTTTATCGTCCTAAACAAGGCTAGTGTGTATGCAGTCCATGGACCGAGCGATCGGATCATCGATCGCATGTAAAATCGCTCGGCATAAAAAGTTGGTCGAAATTTCTGTAGTGTGTACCCAGCTTGAGGGCACACTGAAAACAAGACTGCACTTTAAGACAGCCGCTTGTGGCTTGGGTTGGTTTTCAAATCTATGTATCGAACAGCTTGTTAAGGAAAAGAGAGGTATTATACAGGTATCGTCTGGCTAGTAAAATACAATCACACACACACACAGAAATATATATTTATATATAATGTGTTTCAAGAGACCAGGGGGTATATTTACTAAACTGCGGATCTGAAAATCTGAAAAAATGGAGATGTTGCTTATAGCAACCAATGAGATTCTAGTTATCATTTTGTAGAATGTACTAAAGAAATGATAACTAGAATCTGATTGGTTGCTATAGGCAACATCTCCACTTTTTCAAACCCGCTGTTTAGTAAATACACCCCCAGGAAGCAACTGTATGAAATGAGGGAAAAGTTTAACAAGATTCCAAACTGCAAATTTAGTAAAGCTGGGTACACAGCTGGTCGTGAGTGCGTACACACTCCCACGTTTGCCCGGCATCGTTCCATCGCTGATCGTGCTTTTTAGGAAGTTTAGAAAACCAAATCAACAGATGTGATGTGTTTATGTAAGATAAAGGGGAGAAACACACAGGGCAGTATGCAATTGATATGTGTTTACTCTATTAAACAGTTTACTCCTTACTTAAAAAAACATAGCTGTACTGTAAAATAAAATGTTATCTTCAGGGGGAAGAAGACAAATCGAATTTGTTCTAATCTGAGCGCACACAACCATTTTTATGTACAATATTTTAGAACATCTGTATTTCTAAAATACGAAACTTCTATACTATACCGAAAGAGATCAATAATACACAAGAAAATTATTGGTGGACTGTGGGGAAAAAAAATATTACAGGATAGAAAATATGGGTTTCGAAAATGTCACACACACAGGGATAGCGTACATTATCCAAAACTTCGAAAAACCAGAAAGAGAAAAGTTATCTGTTGCTGCTGTTTGGTACGGATTTATTACACACAGACATATAATCATCATAGAGTGACTGTAAGAAGAATTGCTAAATAATTTAAAGGGGGAGAGGGTGACAAAATGGCATTTTATATATAGTTTAGTCAGTTGTTATGTTTGTAAACTTTGGAACACATTGCTTAGAACATTATAAATTACATTTAAAAATGACCCCTAGTAATTCTCTGAGGGAAGAACTATCAGAACAAACATTTAAGGGGTGAAACTTTATTAAATGATTGGAGGCTGATTACTTGTTCAGCGTTTTCACATTTTGAATTGAAGAGCGGAGGTATCACCTGTAAAGTGATGAAAGCAGTGGCAGATTGCAACTTCAATGGAACCTTGGTGGTGGGTAGCATGGGCACAGGGGCTGGGTGGCAATTGTCCCCCAGGTCAATCCTTTGGGGACTGGGACCATTTAACTTGTTTAATAATAGGCTGCTAAGCCAAGTCTTGCCCCCTTACCCCGGGCTAAAATTTGCCATCCAGCCCCAGCATGGGCATCCTCTCGCATACTTATCACTTGTCTGATTACCGATTGGAACAGTCAGACCTCCTTAATAGTCCATATATAGAATATTATAGTGTTTTACTATGTACAACAGGCCTCATACTTTGCCATAGCATCCGCCGGGGGATAAACAGGAAGCCATTTTCTCAAAGTTCACTTTTGTCAAGGTCATACTTGCAGCACTGGGCAGCATGGTGGCTCAGTGGTTAGCACTTCTACCTCACAGCACTGGGGTCATGAGTTCAATTCCCGACTATGGCCTTATCTGTGTGGAGTTTGTATGTACTGCCAGTGTTTGGGTGGGTTTCCTCCGGGTGCTCCGGTTTCCTCCCACACTCCAAAAACATACTAGTAGGTTAATTGGCTGCTATCAAAACTGACCCTAGTCTCTGTCTGTCTGTTAGGGAATTTATAATGCAAGCTCTCTGTACAGAGCTGCGGAATTAGTGGTGCTATATAAAGGAGGATGATGATGAAAGCATTCAGTGGCCACAAAGGTGTCCCAACAGTCTACTGGAAAACTTAGTGCGGTCTTTCTGCATACCTTCCAATATATCTGAATTATAGAGGAAGCTCACCCACTGCTGCCGTCTGAATCAGCATTACAGGAAACACCCAGTTCAGCAATTCAAAGCTGCATTTAAATCACGTCATCCTTTTAGCACAAAATATGTCCCCACAGATCCTAGTGCGGTTGTTACTGAGCTACCCTTATCTGAGTCTGTCCTATGGATCTAGAAGTCAGACTAAAATAATGAGATTTGGTGAGTGTGGCATGAAGATCTGGGTCCACTAGGTTACCATTTCTGACATGAGGACATCTCCCAATGACCTAGTGTAGCCCGTATCCACGTGCGTGAGCATAAAGTATAAAAATATTGCCATTATAAGTTATACGATATTTATTAGCCAATCACTGTACAGTTGCCTTGATTTGGAACCCAAGCACTGCAATAATAATACTGTCATCTGTTGTTTGCATATTTCTAACAGAGTTGCCACATGGACAGTATTTAAATAATAAACTGGTACAAACTATGCCAGAGATAAAACCGTTACTCATGGACAGGATTTAATGCCATCAACTCTCTCTCTTTTGGGTTAAAATCTGTCTCGTCTCATTTGAAAGTTGACGGCTCTTTTGGTTCTGATTTATAGGTCTCTCTGGCTCACCGATTCGGCTCCTAAACGTCCTGTAGCATTCAGCCTATTTTATGTATTTACATCTATTTATATTGCACCAGGATATACCACGGTGCTTTACCATCAAGACAAACACAGTAATAAAACAAGACTGAGTATTAAACAGAGAAGTAGGTAAGAGGGCCCTGCTCTCAAGCTTACAATGTAGGGGTCATGTTTTAGAATTTGTATCCGGTTGTCTACAGTGGTAGTAGTATTAATAACTGAAAGCTCTCCATAGGCAAGACTGCCCTACCGCTTGAGATGAGGTATGTCAGGTGTTGTGAAACTACAAGTCCCAGCATACCCTTCCAGCAATAAGCTGCTATATATTGGCAAAGCATGCTGGGACTTGTAGTTTCACAACACCTGGGGTGTCACAGGTCAGCCAACACTGCGGTAGGTAGTCAACTGATAGGTTTCCTGACTCAGCGACTACATAATTGCCAGCTTCATCGCAGTACAATGAGAAGATGACCACACATGCAGGGCGATCTAAAGGCTGCATTTTTTTGTCGTACCTGGTAGTGATCGCTATCTCTAACAACATTATCAGTTTTTTTACACACACACAATATGGACCCAAGTGGCTGCAATATCTCCCTTTTTGGCCGCATGAAATGCTTCAGCTCTATTTTCCCAGTTTCAGGAATTATATTTTGCCAACTAACTGTAAAAGAAACTGAACAATAAAAAAAAATAAAAAAGGCTAAGTTAATAAACTGGTGCTAGACTGTGCAGGTGAAGGCAAATTCATCAATTCAAAATTTAATTTAGCCACTGAAGCCTCAGTGTTAATTATTAAGTAGAATACAGACTTGAAATCCCCTATGGTGTTTCCCTCTTCACGTGGAGATATAGTCCCATTAATATTTCACCCTTACTAACATATAACATAAAAGAAGCTTATTTATCTCTGATTCCTGTGTCTGCTGAGAACCGTAATTGAGCAGCGTAATCCATGCAATATATATTTTTTCTATTAGATTCTTTACTTACCGATTTGTGTGTGTGTCTCTGTGTCTCACTTGCAGTATGAAGCAGGGTAGTGGGAGTGACTTCAATGAGATCATTAGAGGCAGGTAAAGGGAGGGGACCCAGGAAGATATAGGTCAAAGTATAAGGAGCATACACAAGGTAAGCTTTTCTATACAAGGGGCTGGGGCGCGGCAGAAGCTATAAAGGGTACTTTCAGCTGAACCTTTCTGGCGCTGGGCTTTGTACCATTGCTGCTTTTGTTTTGTTTTTTTTAAAAAAACATTTAATCAGAGAGAATATTTAATATGTGATGTAGAAAGCCACAACCTGTTTTATAAAGTCTGTCACTGTAACAAAAGCTCGTCCCTCCACCGTCCTGGCTGCCTCTGCATATAATACTCTGTGCTTCATCCACAAAATAGATCCATAGTACTACAAAACCCAATGAGAAATAGCAACAAACAAATACTGAATAGAGTACACAGTAAAATGCAAACTAAGAGCCTAACATAAAGTGTGAGGCATTCTAATAAAAGAAGATGACCCTCCCAATCGTATCTACAATATATTTTTTAAGCACTAGCAAGTGATCAGTTGTAAATTTGCACCAAACTTTCCTGTGTCTGTGGCAGTCTGTGGTTTTCTGTGTAGGGTGTAAATGATTTGTGTTGTTCTAGATCAGTGTTGGCTAACCTGTGACACTCCAGGTGATGTGAAACTACAAGTCCCAGCATACCCTTCCAGCAATAAGCTGCTTTATATTGGCAAAGCATGCTGGTACTTGTAGTTTCACAACACCTGGAGTGTCACAGGTTAGCCAACACTGTTCTAGATTATAGACAGGTAAAAGCAATGCAGCCTCATAAGGGTAGTTCCATAACAGCTGGTTATCCACTGGCTGCCGATATATGTTCTAGAACTTGACTGAATTCTACCTCACTACAGGGCACAAAACCAGATGGTCATGTCTGATGCTGTAGCTGTCAGTGTCAAATTTGACATTGTAGGTGCAAACAGTCTTGATTGCGGAATCATACAGGGAAGTTGCCCTAATACTTTTAAGCTGAAGCCATGAATTATTGCAGTTGCTTTGAACTGTCTAACGAGGCAGAAAACAGTGCTGTTCGTGGCTTCCTGGCAAAGTAGGGGCAGTTAGGGAAGAAGGGCAAAATACTTGGGGCCTAAATCCTATAGTTCCTGCATTTAGGCTTATGAGCATTGCGTTTTCTGGATCGCTGCATATTTTGGACTGTGTTGCTAGCAGAAGGTGAATGTATAGAATGCGCATGAAGATGACTGGTGCATTGTATATTCTCTGTCACTTCTGAAATGTGAAGTGTGTTTTTGATGTAGACAGCAAGAGACCAAAGACCCTTATATGTATCCTAGTATCCACAGAGGTGTACATGGAAGTGTTTGTTATCAGAACAAATGAAGATTTGTGTACTCCTAATTCAAAGGGGGGAATTTTAATTGACCTCGTTAATACTATGTTAATACTATTACTATGGTAATAGTGCACATTATTACCATCAGTACAGTAATTTCAACGCTGATATTCGCTCTCAGCTCTGAGAGCCGCTAGCAGAAATCAGTGTTAAAATTACTGTACTAACGGTAATAGTGCATTGGTCGCGTTAGTGGTGAGAGTAACGCAGCCAATTGAACCTCCCCCATACACTCTGAATGAACATGTTATTGGGACTATGGAAAAAAAATAATATATTTTTTGTTGCATCAAACTGTCCCTTTTAACGGTTTCATTTCCACAAATCAAATGTAAGACGATTAGGAACTTTAACTATATTTTCATACTGCGAATTATCAAGACCTACCATGTATTGTTTGTATCTAATCTCGAATGTCCATACTGTGCATAATCTGACAACAATCTGAGAGAATTCTGGGAGTTTATCTGTGGTGTGAGGAGTTCCGGGCTGCATATTATCAGGCTCAGACGTGGTGGACACTGGGCAGAATGTTTGGAATCTGGAGGAGGGGGGGAGAAGAGGTCAATGAGAGACTTGTGTATATGTGACTGTAATGTTGACAATAGATTACAATGTAAACTATTTACAACAAAAAGAGTTCTTCATGAAATAATCTACAGTCAAGGACAGTTAATCTGAAATTACCTGGCAAATTATGTAATTAGCTGAATAGATATTACATTTATTGCGCTTATGTAGCCGTTTCACACAAAGGGGGGCATTTATTAAGCCTTAAACAATGCGGAAACGGCTTTTTCCACATGGTGTAGTATTTTTAAGTATTTTAAGCCTAATGCAGGAAATAGCATAGATATCTCCTGCATTAGGATAAGTATCGCATTGGGGACTGCAGTCTGGGACAATTTAACAAGCTCCGAAAAGCTAGCTTGACCCCGATGTCCATCTGAAGATAGCGCTAACCGCTCAGGGGCAGGCATAGTCACGCCCCCTTCACTCTGATCTGCCGCCGGTCACATCCCCCGATTTCCCAATTGGCTCCGCCCTCTTTGATCCGTCTTGGCAATTTAAAATGTATGCTTGTGCTGGCTGGTGATTGCCCTGATCCGCCACTGGCCCTATTCCCCATAGGGCCGGTCGCAAAATAAGGATCTCTGGACCACTCTCCAACAGCCCGGGGTGATTTTGTTTTTAAATAAATGACCGCGTAATAACATCCCTTATAGTTGCGATAAGGGATGATAATTAACAAGGGGGGTCGGGGTAGGTATATGCGGCAATTCTTAAATAAGCCCCCAAAGGAATTCACACATTTTTGCCCCCCACCCACCCTCCCTTGAGGAAGGGGGGATGCAAATATGCAAGATTGTAGTAAAACTCATCAAAAAAACAAATGTATCTTTTTGTGTTTATTTAGTATTTTAAAGGAAACGGTCATGCAGATAAAGGTGTTTTTTTCAGACTTTGATTCGTATAAATTCTATGAGCTGCAGGAGAAAACCACCAATGGGCCTCATTTGTGAAGCACAGACCGGTGGAGCTCCATCATAAAATCTACATTAGCGAGGTCACACCCCTCACTCCGCCACGGTGGGTGGGTTGGGGAGCAAGATGGCGTTGTTTGTGAAGGCGCAGAAGTCCAGCTGATGAGAGTCAGGGGTAGAGAGAGCGTTTTATGGGGAGTTCCTGGCTTTGCAGGAGATAGCACAGCCATTTCCACACCATAAACAGACTAGATTCTGGTCTCCTGATAATAGTACTCATTTAGCGCATCCGAGTTATTTACATTTTTGCACAGTGAGACTGTGGACCTTCAAGTACGCTACGCACCCCAGTACAAACCCAAAGCACGTTTTGTTAGTGAGGTCCAGTGTGTCTTCATTAGCCGAACAAGCAGGAACGCACCCAACAATAGATTCCTACTACTTTTTTTTTTTTTAGTATATCAATTATATGTAGGCAAACTGCACGAGTATATGGATGAAACACTGAAGTGAATAAAAAGTTAAGGAAAAGTATGTGGATCAAATATAAAAAGGTAACTGACAAATATAATGTATGTAGAAGTTCTATTGCGGAAGGGAAGGTTCCACACTAGACTTTCCACCACTTCCATAATGCATCTGTTCCCCAATACTTGTTTCATGAGCATTGTTGTAATAAATATTATTATTCATTTATTAAATACCAATATAACCAGCAGAGCAGTAAACATATATAGTATATACAGGCTGATATAACACTGATAGATCTTTCAAAAGAACTTTCTAATGTGTTGGTGAGCATTGTACAGGGGATCGTGGCATTAGGTGGGGGGAAAAATAAGCATGCAATATAAAACCTTTAACGCCATGCAAGATATTAATACTCATTTTTTTTAAAATGACTATGTTACATGCCCTTTGGTGCTGTACTTCATATTGCTACACAAGTAGTTAAGTGGAAAAAGTTCCAACAGCTCTCATGAGTAAAGCTAGCTATTGTGGTGTTAGCTTGTATAGCTAGCTATTGTGTAGATAGAGTTTACAGGCTTGAAGAGTTTTGAGTATCCGCTGACATGAGGAAGAGCGTTGCAGAGAGTATGTGCGATATGAATGAGACCCTTAAAGTGTGGGAGAAGAGTTATTCAGATAGGAAGAAAGAAGAGGTGAAGTGTGGTGCAGATTACATTACGGAGACCACCTAGAGATGAACCAGGAAATGTACAGGACTAAGAGTGCGGGGGTATAGGAGGGATCCAACAGACCAATGACAAGCTGTTCCTGATGGATGGCAGTGGTCTTCATCCAATTAGAAGCCAGCTGTCATCACAGTTAGTGTATCTGAGCACATCTGTATCAAAACTGGTCAAAGATTAAGCACTGTGCTGAACGGCCACACCACTACCACAGCGTGACAATACATTGTGTCTGTGTATTACAAAGCTCAGGGCACAGTTGTGTATATGTGACTCTGCACTGTGGTTATCATTTTATCACAAGTCATTCTTGTTATAGCAAACAACACTTTTGATGTACTCATTGAAATACAGGTTTGGTCTAATGTCATCAAAAACATTTATAATCAACTTGTATTAAATCAGTATGTACCTCATTCGAAAAAAAAATCATTTTGCTATGGTGCACTGTCTTTGTATTTTTAATGATTTATTTAAATTGCATTACTGGAATGTAGCTGGATTCCTGTGAAAGAAGGGAGCTCTAAGCACTGTTCAAGTAGCTTTCATGGAGGGAGGGGTTGGGGGCTGGAATGTAGTAAATGAGGATCCTGGATGGATCAGCCTCAGCTCCTGTCCATGTAGGATGAGTGTTCATTATTTACCTGCTAAACACAGGAGTTTGGATTGAACACCATTTCTTACAGACAGCTCTACTCTACTTGCAGACTCTCCTGGAATGTCCGGGAGACTCCTGAACGAGTGGGGTGATCTCCCAGGATTTCCAGAGTTTAGCAATCTCCCAAAAGCCGGCCCAGACAGAGAAGCGGTGGGTGGAGCAAAACTTGATGGCGTCATCACTCCACCCACCATGGAGGAAACACTGGGGAGAAGAATAAGTATTGACTACAATTGTTTGCTGGAGAGTGGCAGCCATTTCCTTGTGGAGGAGGTGTTCTACAAGAAAATGGCCACCACTGTCCTGCACAGAGATGCGTGTAGGGGTGAAGAGGTGCTGGATATGCCCCTGCTGATACACCCATGGTTGGACATGCCCCTTGGGCGGAGCAGGACACCCCATTTGGTGCTGCACCTAGGAGTTCCTTGCAGAACCTCCCTGAAATGACTTTTCAAACGTAGGCAAATATGCTCTATTCTCCCAGCTGGGGAGATTCTCTCCTATAAAGGACCGACATGCATTATGGTTAGCCAATGACAGCAAGCACATGTCAGTTCAATCATTGGCCAATCATTTTACAGTCCGCATTTTTATGCAGTTACCCAAATGGAACCACGCCACTTATAACACAAGAAATGCTTTAATGATTTTCTAGTATATTGCTATAGGCTATGTGTAACTTCCCCTACAGAATGTTATGGATTTAAAAGACAAATGTTCCTAGAAATATGCATTCATTCAACTGCACCCAGCATGAAAAATTATGTCTATATATTTTTAAGAATTTCTGAAAAAAGGCTTCGTATTAGGCCTATTTAAAAAAATGACACAATACAATGCTAAGCAGTAGAAAAACCTCTGGCTCCAATACAAATATTAGATCTGGGCCCCATCCGCAGGCACACCAGACTAGTTCCGCACCTGTGCATTCTCAGCAGTTTATTACATTTATATTTTCATTTGCATAACTTGTATTTATGCATTACTGGATAGTACAGGACTTCCCTGTGATAATGCTTCGCCCTTTTGTATTATGCCTATAGCTTTCGGAACGGATCACAGAACCAGGAACCACTGGTGCCGATTTAGTCACACACAGAAAACGAATAACCAATGTTGGTCAGGTTTTGCACATATACGGTTATTCAGGGATCGGGCTGAACGACCTTCTTGCAGAGGCCCCATGTACCATCTGGTGACTGGATTTTCTGGACTTATTGAGCAATGTTCAGTGGTAGTTATTTGGGGCACACAACAATACAGAAATGGAAGCTACTCAATCAATTGATAAGTTCACAGCAGGTGCTAGACCAGGAGGAGTTACCTAGATAAGAGATACACACAGGAAAATCCCCCAGCACTCTGCTGTGAACCAGTAAAAGAGCTGCTCTATTTGTACATAAAGGGCAGGAGTCTCAGTAACTAACTGCAAATATATAATAAGCAGCAGCCACTTCACAGCGCTTCTGCTAATACAGTGGACCTAACTCTTAAAACATTCCAGTCCTTATATTGGGTCACATATTAATGTATTTTTTACATTGGGAGGTAACTCCAGGTAAGCTAGCAAAATGGCAAAAAAAGGGACTAGCACCCCTGTCAGCTACTGATCACAAACAATAGTACAGAAATGGAAGTTGCAGTTTGTGAGTTCACAGAAGGTGCTAGAATGGGAGAATAAATCATTTGGGTTGGGTACAAAATTCTGACGGAAGAAATAGACACTTATCCTGCCGACATGAAACTGATAAACAGGATAAATACCGGTATGTAAACATCCCCCGACACAGATAAAATACCGACATTTTGATTTCCGACAGTAAAAATGCAGACAGTCACAATGCCGACATTAAAACGCCTGCCGGCAGTAAACAGTGATGGGACATAAATAAATGGGGGGGAAAAAAACATGTGCCCCCCTCCCAAGTCATATTAACCCTAGTGCTGCCAGCCAAGTGCCCTAGGCACAGCCAGCCGGGCTGGTGGCACTATAGTAGGGGAACCCGCAGCGTGGGGTCCCCCTGCCATACATAATGACACACAGCCCCAGGCTGGTCAGTCCAGGTCTGGATTCCCTAGGGAGTTGAGGTAGGCAAAAAAAATGCGCCCCACTCCCCCCCTTAGGGGTACCCAGCCTCGTGTTGACAGTATTAGGGCTCTTCTCACACCCCTGAGCGGTTGGTGTGGGGCAATAAATGTGTAAAAAAAAAAAAGAATGAAGCACTATTTTACATTAGTGAACTACAGGTCCTAGCAAGCCTGGGCATGCTGGTGCTTGTAGTACCAACCATGGCAGGACATACTGACACTTGGGGAACCACTCATGTCTACACACGTACATGATTTACCTTCAGATCTGTGCTCTTCATCTGTCATAACAATTTGCTGAACAGATCCTGACTCTGTAAACTCTACAGGGATCTTCCTACACTGCTGGTCAGGAGTGCATAGACACTGCAGAATTTACTCCACAATGTTTATAGAGATTTTTAGTCCATTTGTAAAATCAAATGAAACAATATGATGTGATTTGCTATGATAAAACATGATCGGACCGAACAGTGAGATTGGCACGATAATCAGGTGAAAAACCTGCAGTGTGTACCCAGCTTAAGACACACTGTGCTTTAGATACATACCCACTTAATGCTGTAACAAGAGGTGACCACAAGAAAATTCACTTACTGTGGTTTTTCCTGTGGTCAACTCTTAATACTGCGTCTCCAGAAAGGATAACTTACCCTATCCCACATGCAGTCTGCGCAAAAATAGCTCAGTTAGCGCCCTTAGGACGTTTTCCTAATATTATATTGTAATATTCTACATCCATTTAAAATACTTCTCATCATTGCTTCCTTCAAATAGATAAAATATCAGCTCATGTGAAACACTTCTCATACCTTAACAAAATGTATTAAGTTTAAATCCTTTACCTAAACCAGCGGTTCCCAAAGTGTGCGCCGCAGCACACTTGCTGTCACAGGGGTGCAGCGAGAAAGCCAGAAAAAAACAAACATAAACTCACAAATCCGCGCAGCGCCGGGACCCAGCATCCTCCTCTCTCACGCAGCTTGTCACTATAGTGACAAGCTGCGTGAGAGAGGGAGAATGCTGGGTCCAGTGACAAGCTGCTTGAGAGAGGGAGAATGCTGGGTCCAGTGACAAGCTGCGTGAGAGAGGAGGATGATGGGTCCAGGCGCTGCGCGGATTGGTGAGTTTATGTTTTTATGTTTTGTATTTTTCTGGCTTACCCGCGGCAGAGGGGACAGAGTGAGAGGGAGCGTGGCAGAGAAGAGGGGACAGCGTGACAGAGGCCAGAGGAGAGGGACAGCGTGAGAGGCCAGAGGAGGGGGACAGAGTGACAGAGGGCAGAAGAGGGGGACAGTGTGACAGAGGAGGGGGACAACGTGACAGAGGGCAGAGGAGGGGGACAGAGGCCAGAGGAGGGGGACAGCGTGACAGAGGAGGGGGACAGCGTGACAGGAGGGGGACAGTGTGACAGAGGAGGGGTACAGTGTGACAGAGGGCAGAGGAGCGTGACAGAGGAGGGGGACAGCGTGACAGAGGAGGGGGACAGCGTGACAGAGGGCAGAGGAGGGGGATAGTGTGACAGAGGGCAGAGGAGGGGGACAGCGTGACAGAGGCCAGAGGAGGGGGACAGCGTGACAGAGGGCAGAGGAGGGGGACATTGTGACAGAAGGCAGAGGAGGGGGACAGTGTGACAGAGGAGGGGGACAGCGTGACAGTGGGCAGAGTGAGAGGGAGCGTGACAGAGGGCAGAGGAGGGGACAGCGTGACAGAGAAGGGGGACAGTGTGACAGAGGAGGGGGATAGTGTGACAGAGGAGGGGGATAGTGTGACAGAGGGCAGAAGAGGGGGACAGTGTGACAGAGGAGGGGGACAGAGTGACAGAGGAGGGGGACAACGTGACAGAGGGCAGAGGAGGGGGACAGAGGCCAGAGGAGGGGGACAGCGTGACAGAGGAGGGGGACAGCGTGACAGAGGAGGGGGACAGTGTGACAGAGGAGGGGTACAGTGTGACAGAGGGCAGAGGAGCGTGACAGAGGAGGGGGACAGCGTGACAGAGGAGTGGGACAGCGTGACAGAGGGCAGAGGAGGGGGACAGTGTGACAGAGGGCAGAGGAGGGGGGCAGAGGAGAGGGGACAGCGTGACAGAGGCCAGAGGAGGGGGACAGCGTGACAGAGGGCAGAGTGAGATGGAGCGTGACAGAGGGCAGAGGAGGGGACAGCGTGACAGAGAAGGGGGACAGTGTGACAGAGGAGGGGGATAGTGTGACAGAGGGCAGAGGAGGGGGACAGTGTGACAGGGCAGAGGAGGGGGACAGAGGGGAGAGGGGACAGCGTGACAGAGGCCAGAGTAGGGGGACAGCGTGACAGAGGAGGGGGACAGTGTGACAGAGGAGGGGGACAGTGTGACAGAGGGCATAGGAGGGGGACAGTGTGACAGAGGGCAGAGGAGGGGGGCAGAGGAGAGGGGACAGCGTGACAGAGGCCAGAGGAGGGGGACAGCGTGACAGAGGGCAGAGGTGGGGGGCAGAGGAGGGGGACAGTGTGACAGAGGGCAGAGGAGGGGGACAGAGGCCAGAGGAGGGGGACAGCGTGACAGAGGGCAGAGGAGGGGGACAGAGGCCAGAGGAGGGGGACAGTGTGACAGAGGGCAGAGTGAGAGGGACAGAGGGCAGAGGAGGGGGACAGTGTGACAGAGGGCAGAGGAGGGAGACAGTGTGACAGAGGGCAGAGGAGGGGGACAGCGTGACAGAGGGCAGTGAGAGGGGGCAGCGTGTCTGGATGTAGAGGGGGCATTTTTGCATACAACTAAATAAGTATTTCTTTCCTGACCTAAAAACTTATTACATTTTTTTGACCCAACTACTTCTAAAACAGGACTGCTCAATAATTATTTTGGAGGGGTGCCTTGAAAAAATTATGGAGACTCTAAGGGTGCCGCGAACTGCAAAAGTTTTGGGAACCACTGCCCTAAACAGTAAAGCAATAATTTTCCTTTGTACTGACTGACACATCTCTTGTGTGCTGTTCACTGGACCAAACCACCACCACCACCAGATCTGCTTTAGTCAAGAGTGCATAGAAATATTAGGGTCAACAGAGCAAGTGTTTTTAAAAATAACTTGCACTTTGGAAAAATACCGAAACATTTATTTTAATTAAAACATATAAAACACATACAGTTTTCCATTAAAACAAAAATACAAGTGTCCTTGTGTAAAAGAGATATGGGTAATGTTAAGAAATGTGCTAAAGTAAAAGTACTGGAAACATGTTTACTTTTATATGGGAAGCAATTTTGGTACATATTCCAGCTTTCCTGACTATTGAAGGACACTATAGGCAGACATCACAGATTCTGGTGGCTAATTAGATAGGCCAATAGCTTGCATTCAGTTATACTACTAAGCTATCTTATATCCTGCAACCTTTAACATGTTTGTGTCTGCATTTTGCACGTTTCAGTAGTTACAATGGCTGAACCTGCCTTTGACGTTTAGCAGAACATACCTGTGAGATTTACAGACTCCTCTGTCCAGTATCCCCCCTGTCTCTTCTACAGACATTGGTCGGACAGTAAAGCTTGTTGCTTTTGCACGTTGAAGTCAGGTTTTGTAACGCGGCGTCAGACACTACAGACACATCATTGTGTCACAGCTCCCTCTACTGACAACTCACCGTAGTGTCCAGCAGAGGGAGATACATCCTAAACACTGGCGATCCTTGCACAGAGGATACATAGAAGCAAGAACTATGGACCGTGAGACTTTATCCAGAATAGTTTTGAAAGTAAGAGACCATAATAAACATGTGGATATGTATAAAAACAGAGTAACTCACTAGATAGTTAAATGTGTGACTTGTTGAACCATGTACGTATTTAACATATGATTCCTGGGTTTCTGCATTTAAATACTCATTTAATTTCTAATACAGTTAGCATTTTGTTTTGCTAAAAGGTGGGTGAATGATTCACGGACTATTGTTGAAGGATATCATTTTTCACCATGGGTATAACAGGGATGTACTTCTCACCTCTATAAGGGGTCTATTTATTACCCTTCGCAGTAGAAACTTTTCAATCCTCATCGCATAGATGCGGACAGAAAAGTTTCTCATATGTATTAGAAAATCAACACAGGAACAGCTGTTCCGAAAAGCGTCTGTTCCTATGAAGAGTATCACTTACCTTTCAACTGTTGTTTTCGGGGATTTACCTCTAAATTACAGGGGGAGAACTTTGATAAACAGGCCCCTAAGGGTCCGGGGCCTATTTATCCGGCATCATTTTTTTGACTTGAAACTTTTCAATCCTTATCTCCTTGATAAGGATTGAAAGTTTCCGGCAATGTATCAAGAAATTTCTCAGGGACTGCAGTACCGATAACCTGCTCACCTCTTCATCGCAGTCTCTTCTCATCCGAAGGACAGTGTCTTCTTTTTTTGTTAGTGCGCATGCGCCGACCGAAAACCTCGGGCATGCGCACTAACATCCTGGACGGCAAGAAGGTGAGTCATGTGACAGGGAGGGATCACATGATCCCTCCACATATGCGCTTTCCTGCTCTGCTCTTCAGAGCAGAGCTGACAGCTGCGAAAGACTTCATTTATGTTACTGTACGCCAGCTTCAGATGGCGTACAATTAACATGTAGAAAAAGAGAACAATTTCACTAGGCAGACTTTAATACATAGCGGTAATGAGCACTCCCCATAAACTGTTACGGGGAGTGCTCAGAAAAACGATAGGAACTGCAAGGCAGCAGATAACTGAGATATCTGCTGCTATAATACATATCAATTTCATGGTAAATAACACAGGGGAAAAGTTTGATAAATAGGCCCCTAAGGGCCTCTGCCCTATACTTCTGAGGAGCCAGTGAGTTCCGCGGTGTGCCTGTTCAGAACGGCAGAGCAGGGGCCTTCCAGAGCGATGGTCCAAATGTCCTGGGCCCCGTGTGCTGCCACAGTGGTGGTTATGTTGCTGTCTTTCACATATGCCATAAATTATTAAAACACCATGGCCCAGAACAGGCTACTTAACCAGGGCTGCCAAGAGGAATTTTGGGGCCCTGGTACAGCAACTTTCTTGCCCCTTGCCACACATAGTAGGAGTGGCGATGCGCGGCGCCGCCGTTGTAGGGGGCATGGCCACATAGTGATGGGGGTGTGGCCACATAGTGATGGGGTGTGGCCACATAGTGATGGGGTGTGGCCACATAGTGATGGTGATTCATGGTTGTGCCTATTTACACATGACATTATGGGGGGAATTCAGTTAGCCGTGAAGTGTCTCTGGAACTTCCGTGAGACACTTTGCGGCATAGATTTTGTCAGAAATTTCTACCGTAATTGCTGGCAATGTGTGTAGCGTGTTGGGACCTCTTTGGAAATTGTATAGGTACATGAAATATGGAAAATAATTAGTGAACACAGTACACAGCACAGATCACGCAGTATATAATTATATAACAAGCAAAATAAGTGTGATAAAAATAATCACAGATATGTATATGTTTGAAAACGGTCAGATAATGAAACACAATTTTAAATGTATAAGAGAAATGGCTGCCTCTGTAACTCCATACAAAGATAAACACACAATAAAAATTAAGAAGCGCTCAAAAACCCTTAAACATAAATTCAATAATAATGATTGAAAATTACATAAAATTTTAAACTCAAAACTAATTTATTCATAAATTAATAAAAGACATAGGTCCTCTGCACTCTCCATGTACAGACTGGGGTGCAAGAGGGGGTTGCCCACATTGTATAGACAAAAAACATGGATATTCTGCACTCTCCAAATACACAATTAATGCTGTACTATACTTTTCTACATTAAAAACAGGGAATGTTCCACATAGTGCAATATATGTCAAGCTGACCAACTCACGCCAAAGTCTCCCTATTCTGGCCAGTCCTAACATGATCAAATGCTATGCTACTTTATCTGGGCTTAAGGATTACCTGCACACAGCATTTTTAAGGCAAGTCTTTCCCAAGCACTAGCTGCCATTGGAGACCTGGGACTCACCTGACACAAGTTGGAATTAATTAAAGTAAAAAATGGGGTGCAACTGTCCCCTGAAAGTGTGATGTCCAGGGACTGTGAGCTGCTCACAGCTGTCAACTCCCTCCCTCCCTCCCCATTAACATTCCCCACATCTCCGATTCGCTGGTGAGGGCCACCCCCTGGTAGAAAATAAAATAAAACACTAAACTGTGGGGCCTGGGCCCCGGTAATTTGTATCCACTCCCCTCCCTCTTGGCGCCCCTGCACATACCTTGAAGACCTGTGCTGTCGCGGAACTCAGTATAGCAGCAATTTCCAATACAATGGAGGTTATTCAGTGAGCTGCGAGGTGTCTCCGAAAAGTCTGTGAGACAACTCACAGTGGATATTTGACAGAAATCTCTGCTCAGTTTATGGGGTATGAGGGAAAGCGAACAGTGATTTGTACCGTGATTGCCAGCAATGTGCGTGGTGAGATGTCCGCACGACACGTCACCAGCAATTGAATCTCCCACCATGAATCATGTCAGCTAAATTATGCTCTTCTGGCTACCTCACCTTCCTTTCATTTAGTATTGCTCCACCCAAGTCTAATCTACATTAAACGTGGGTGAAGCAGCGCCTGGGGTCATGGGTTCAACTCCTACCATGGCCCTGAGTGAAGTTTGTGTGTTCTTCTCATGTTGGTTTAAGTTTCCTCCATGTACTTTGGTTTCCTCCCACACACTCCGAAAACATACTTGAGAGTTAATTGGCTTTTGACAAGCTCAAGATAGCTGCCTCACCCTCTACAACAACATAAAGTGTGTTGATTCTTATTGTGAGAAAGGCCCTATATAAATATAGAATTATTATTATTACATACTAAAATGAGTTTTCTCTTCCACAAATGGAATGGCACTGAAATTATTATACATCATCATTGATGTATGGGGCCCCATAGATTCCGTCAGCAATACACAAACAGAACATAATATGAATAAATATTGGCGCAAGAGAATAAACACTAGCAAAAGACACCACTTAGAACATAAAGAAACTGTCACAGGAGAACAAGGAGATGAGGACCAGAGATGGGAGGTGGAGCGGGCCCTGCTTGGGAGAGCTAACATTCTAGAGGGGCGAGGAAAGAAACTGAGACGTTGAGGGTGGTATAGGCCTGTTCTGATCTATGTCCCATTTTCTCCCAATTCTTCTGTGTTTTTGCTAATAAATGTGAGTAAATTAGGGCAGTGCAGTAACCGACCACATTAATAATATTTAATAATATTTACTAACTAAATGTGTTAATTGTTTATATAGCCAGGCTAACAAAGGTTGTTTCCCAGTGTGATCATGATATGGGTGACAACTGAACGTTCACATTGGCTCACACTTCCATGGCCAGTTTTTTCGGGCAGAATTTATTGGGGACTGTCGTGTAAAAAAAGGAATACATGGGGAGCCCTAAGGACTCTTTCCCACACACGTTTTTTTGAAATATGCATTTTTTTCATTTGCTTGTAACTTATATTAAAGGGTCTGACACGAGACACAATTGCTTCTATTGTCTACTTGCGTCATGTTGCGGTAGCGATTTTCGGAGTGGTATTTTCCCCCTTTTTTGTATTAATGGTGAAGCCAACATCACGCTTAAAAAAACACATGTCAAGCGCATTTGTGTTTTGTTTAAAACACAATTAAAACTCCAGTGAACCAGACCTCCATAATCACATATACCCAAAAGCTGCAAAAACAGTTCCTAACTGCATACATCATTTATTTATATAGTGCCACTAATTCCGCAGCGCTGTACAGAAAACTCATTCACATCAGTCCCTGCCCCATTGCAGCTTACAGTCTAAATTCCCTACTATAGACACACACTCACACACACAGACTAGGGTCAATTTTTATTTTTTTTATTGCAGCCAATTAACCTACCAGTATGTTTTTGGAGTGTGGGAGGAAACCGGAGCACCCGGAGGAAACCCACACAAACACAGGGAGAACATACAAACTCCACACAGATAAGGCCATGGTTGGGAATTGAACTCATGACCCCAGCGCTGTGAGGCAGAAGTGCTAACCACTACGCCACTGTGCTGCCTATACAGGTGATCACTGATATACCTGTGTAACAATAATCCCCTGAATCACACACCTCCAACAAACTCACGCCGTTTTGTAAATGTATTCATTAATTATTTTTTTATTGCATTTATTATTGCTTGATTTCTTTTTTGCTGTAGTAGCACATTTATTGCAGCACAAAACATTACTACTCAGGCAGCAGTGGGGAGTTTTATGCGTAAATCTATGTAGGTGGCTTGTGTAATACAGAGGCCCTGTAATCTCTCAACTCTAATGAGGAAACCAATATCATACGCTCCTGTCATTCTATTTATACATATGAATATGCAGAGAATGAATGGCCTTAGAGCACAATACACTATATTCATATGTAATACCGTGCTCTTTAATGGAGAGAACAAGCGTTGAAATGAATGTATTTTTCCTCAATGGGGATGAAACATAGACATCTAGCTGGAGGAAAATATTTAATTATGATCAGCAATATTCACCATGTATGGCTTACATAAATAATATTTATTAACGGTTATATATGTTAATTGTTTGGCCATTCATTGTACAATAACCTAGACAGTGACAGTCCAGTGGATGATAGAAATTCAGCCCCCAGTATCCCCATCCATAATTCTCACCTCTGCCTTCTTCACATATTTGAAGAATTTATTGGCAGTCGTGTGACCAGGTCTTAATCTTCCAAACCTGACAATTGGGGTAGAGTTTCTCTGGCTAGGCAGATGTGCAGCTGTTGTGGTACTACCACATTTCCAAGCTTTCTTGTGGTGGTCATCTCAGTACACCCAAAACTGGATTAAGGCTTTGGCGGGAGCCCAGGGCCCTTAAGACAGGAGGGCCTCTAAGGACTAAAATTATATCTCTCTGTCTGTGTGTGTATGTTAGGGACTTTAGACTGTAAGCTCCAATAGGGCAGGGACTGATGTGAATGAGTTCTCTGTACAGCGCTGCGGAATCAGTGGTGCCATATAAATAAATGGTGATGATGATGATATCTCATTCATGAGTGAGAGAGTTACAAGTAGGTGGTAAATATGAAACAGGCAGCCAGAACAATTCCATCATAAAAGGAATACTTATTTGACACGTATCCAAGTATAATAGTGCAATACAGTGGTTGGAGTAGTAATTTAGCAGTGGCGGTATGGAAAATGTAAGTGAATGGGATATGATAGTTTTACAATGAAGGCAGTAGGAGAAGTGGCGGTATGGCATAATACCGTATACCAGCCCACTTTGAACACTGCTTATAATATTATTTATTAACCTTTATTTATATAGCACGTACATATTCTGAAATAAACTTAATACATACCTCCTTACTGTTTAGGCAGCACAGACCTGATCGTAGGGGGCTGTCCCTTCAATAAAGACTTTTGTTGTGTCTGATGGAACTGTTGATAGGTGTGTTCCGCTCACAGTTGTGAATGGGTGCCCTGTACACCTATCACTGGTGGACGTAGCGACACATGGGTATTTCCAGGTGAAGGAGGGTTGGGGCATCCTAACATGTCAGAATCACTATGCACTCCATCGGGGGATGTGACATGCTCCAATATGATGTGACCACACTCGCCGTCGCTCATTGTCCTGATTCTAACCTGAAAGATGCAAATAAAACAAAAACAATTACTAACTATTTGACATTCTTTACAGAAGATACATCCTTTATGAGTAACAATGTGCATGCGCCTCCCTTTACCTCAAATACAGTGCTCACAATTTTGACAAACTGCAACAAACAGCTTTGTGCTCCAGATTAGAATGTATGTACCAAAGTTCTTAATGCTGCACTTCCACCTAGGCAGATATTTTATTAACATGCCCCCCTTAAACTAGCCGGAGCCCCGGGGGCTGCTACAGAACCTGTAAATCCGTAAAGCTAACCAACTTTAAATGACAGCTGAGGGGGACTGTGAGCAGGAGGGCCAATCAATGGTTACATCCTTCTGTCTTCTTGTGATCTCCATTTCATTCTCCATTCCAATCTCTATAGATTCACCGTTATTTTATCTCCCTCATCCAGGGCATCTCTTGAATAAGGCTGGGTACACACTATACAAAATGTCTCCTGTTGCGATATCCCTAACGATTTTACCAACGATTTTAAAAAAAAACAAACCAGCATGTCTATTCATGTGTACACACTATACATAATTTTACACGATCTACATTTTTTTTTTTACACAATTTACCTTCAGATCTGCGATCTTCATCTGTCATAACCATCGGCTGAAGAAATCATGACTCTGCACACTACATAGAGATCTATGGACACTGCCGGTCCTGAGTGCACACACACTGCAGAATTGGAACGACATCTTTCCATCGTTGAACCAGATTTTTAGTCCAGTTTAACAATCAAATGAACCGATACAATGGGCTTTAGAATGATACTTGTTCATCGTTGTAGTGTACAGACTAATGCGATATCAGGCCGAACAGTCGTTTAGCGTTTGATTGGCCCGATAATCGGCTGAAAACACAGTAGTGTGTACCCACTACAAGTGTTTATAGATTGTGTGCCTACGGGACTCCCTATGCCCTATTATTCCCTCTCACACTTTGTGCACTGCTAAACCTCTCCTATTCCGTGTTTATCAATCAAACTCTTACATCTTACACCTCTTACCGTCCTGGCAGTCTCCCCCTTGCCCACCCATCAGCAGTTATTAGAGGTTTCACGACAGTTGGCTGTGCTTACAATAAAGCACATGTCAGTATTAAATACTTCTGGACACAAGACAGAAAGCAGAATAATCCCATTATGTAGTCTCACGCCCTGCTTGATGTGAACATGCTCATAATGTTATGAATGTTAACAAGCTGCTCAACATTGAACAATGGAGGGAATTAGATAAATGTGGTGTGGAATCCTAAACATGAGGATATTATTGTGGGTAAATTCTGGGTGCAGCTCATTACAATAAGGTGCACATATTAGTTAAGTGCACCCACCACTGCTAACTGCATAAAGCCAGGACACCCTGGCCAACGCTTCATACCAGTATGGACTTCACTGGTCTAGAGCACAGTTTCTCAATCCTCTGCTCAAGTGTCCTCAGCAGGTTATGTTTTGTGCATTTCCCTGTATAAAAACCAATGGGAGTATTACTGGCTCAGTATTTTAGAGTAACTTACCTTTGCAGGTATAAAGAAATGCTTAAAACATGGGCAGCAATTGTGTGGGTAAAGGGTTCTCTGCCATATTTGGGTATACACATACCCCCTACCTTATTCACTATATTTTAAACTTATTTCTCTCCAATTTTCCTCCACCTCTCTAAATTGGCCAAGAATTGGATTAACCACGACATTTCCTGGCTGGGCCGCATAGCGGCCTTCAAAATGACGTTGTTACCCAAACTTATATATATTATTCAGACCATACCATATATTGTTTCCAAACGAATGATGGTCCGTTTCCGCGCACTAATGATGACTTATGTGTGGAGACAGAAATGCCCCCTTCTCACCCATAAACATATGGCTTTACCTAAGCCGCGATATGGCTTAATGCTCCCCAACCTAACACAATACCAAGAAGCTTGCATATTGACCCACCTGCGGGACTGGGCACTTCCTCGGGCCTCCAAACCATGGGTAGATATTGAGAAGGTCCTGTGCCCAAGTTATCCCTTAACTGACCTCCTTTGGACTTCCAAGTCCCCCAGCTGTTCATAGACTATTGTCCATCTCAGATGCCATGGAGGTGTGGGACAGGTTTATTGGACTAAATACAAATTTCGCACTGCCAGCGCGAAATCTCTCCCTCCAAGTGATATCCAAACTCATTCCAGATCTGAATTTTACCACTTGGAGAAACAAGGGGCTTACTTCCTTACCAGAAGTCTCCTTCTTCCTTTCACCTTGCTCCAAGATCGTTACAGCCTCCCTTCCTCTGAGACGTATAAATACTTGCAACTTAGGAATTTGGTGGTGACCTAAAACCCCCTACTCCGTCTGTTCTCTGCCAGCCTTTGTCTTAAATAAGGTGTCAATAAAGGCGGAATAACGTTCTGGTACCAATACCTTCACTCCCTTAAAGCCCCAGCTCAATTACACTGGGAGACTGACATCTGCTTAACCCTCACCTCACAACAATGGGAAACTATCTATATAATGTCCAAGTGCATTAACCTTACAGAGATACAGGTCAAACTCCTCAACCGGTTATACCTCACCCTGGACCGACTCCACACCATTTGGCCTAACCAATCGAAATTTTACTGGCGCCAGTGTTCTCAGGTGACAGACGTTTTCCATGTCTTTTGGACGTGTCCAATGCTTCAGCCGCTCTGGGTGAAGTTTTTGCCTTGATCGCCACTGCTCTGAAAACCACAATCATTCCAGATCCTGCCTTAGCTCTTCTCCATATATGCCCGACTTCCATTCCTAAACATGACCGATATCTTCTCGCCCATATGCTGATAGCTGCTAGGGCAGACTACTAGAGGTTAGAAGCAGAAGTTCTTTAACTTATGTGAGACCCACTTGTCTCAAATATGCTGGATGCACTATGGCTACCTTCCAATTAGCCATCCATGTGGATGGCCAAACCACATTTCATGAGATCTAACCCTTCTGCGCTTAAGTTAAGTGGTTGTATCATTTCCAAACCACATGAGAGCCTAGTAATGTAGTCAGTCGGAACATGATCTTAGGCAGGTAATCTATCTGCCCCTTCTGTCCAGCTAATTATCAAAATAGTGAGTGGCTTACTGGACAAACAAGTGCCCCCAAATTATAAAGTGTCCAATAATCAAATCCAAGGGTCACGTATCCATCCAACTGACCCTCTGGCCTACTGACAACCGTAAGTAATAACCCATTGCATGGGATAGGAGCATACTGTATGTATAGCCTGTACCTGCTTGACCTCCATCTCCCACCCTATTGTTTCTATTGCTGTGCTAACCATGTCTGCTAGTCTGTGTGAAAGTCACCCAGTGGTCCCATTGTATACAGTAGACGGACTAAGGGTTCCACACTACGGAGGCCTGAATCAATATCACTCTCCTGTGGTTGTTGACCCCCAAAGATGAGTAGGGCATCTGTGAGGGGCTGAATCCTACCTGAAAAGGCCAAATGTCTTAATACCAACTGCAACTGCTGCTGCATAGCCCTATTATCTGCAGTCAGAGAGTGGATGAGGCCCTTTAGCTCCCTTAGCTTCTGCTCCGGGAAGTGAAATAGCTGCCATACTCTGTCGATTTCTATGCCTAGAAATGCTAGCACCATTTCTGCCTACTGGTACTAATGGCACCCCTCTCTGACAACGACTTGAAAGCATGCCACAAATTAAGGACCCTACTAGGCCCATGATAATTGTCCAAGTAATGGCATTGATTCCCATTTCTGATTTCTTCACCCTTTCTAAGAATAAGCTGAATACTTTAAACAACTTGCAGGATATCGTACAGCCCATGAGACACTACCGGTACAAAGTAATGGCCTTCAAATTTCCATCGCAGCAAATGATAGCAAGAAGGGTGTTTGCGGAGCATAGAAAAAAAGTCTCTATGTTGTTGCTATTAATGCCCCATTATGTCATTTTTTTATACTTTTTACACTGTAAATTCTACCCTGTATAACTCAGGGTCAATAGCATCATTGACTGAGGGAATGATTATGAAAGCAAGTAGCACTTTTTCAGAACTACTCCTAATGGTGATACTCTCAAACACAATATAGGCAGACCATCAAAAAGTCCCGCCATTATCCCTAAAGAGCTTCTCTTGCACCATCTCTTTGTGTTCCAGTGCTGATCACAAGTTCCTCTCTCTCTAACAGGTGTGGGCTCTCCCACCTGAATCATAAATCCCTGAGCAAATCCTTCCCTAAAAAGCTGTGCTGTTTGCCTATTAAAATAGTAGTTTAGCCACGGCCTTCCCATTTTCCACTGCTGCCCTATTTTTCCTAAAGCATCTATCGGACAGATGAGAACCACTGCACACCCTCTTCTAAGCTGATCCTCACTGAATGCCTAATAGGTACCTTGTCTTGCAGCTGATTGCTTGGTGCCCTGAAAGCTAAAGTCTGTTACCTGAAAAGTGGGTGAGCATTTGCATAGCATTAATGACAACCACATATCCATGTCCTTACAACCCCGTGGTACAGCTATATGTTCTTCCTTTCCCTACTGGAATGCCTTGTCATAATACCACCAAGCTAACCAGCTATTATACCTCTGAAAATGGTATATGTACATAAACAGGAACAAGCATTCTTGTCTTGTTTTCTCCTCAATATTACTAGCAATTGTCACAAATGCCTGCAGCCAATGTCCAAAAGTCTGACTCTTAGTCCACACCCCATGTTCTCTTTAAACAATGGAAACAACATAACAGTGTCTATATACTTCCCCCTCAAGCTTTTAATCTTAATGTTAAAAGTAAGCTCTCTGCTCACAATACGCCTCATTTTCAATCACGGTGCAAGTAAGCCAGAGCCATGCAGCAGTCGCTTAGTCTGGCAAGTGGTTTTGGGACATAGTCCCTTCTACTGCACTTTGTTACAATTTTGGCTCCTGGGATCCTGCCTTTGTTACTAGACCGAAATCTGCTGTCCTGGCATCAGATTCCCTGTTTTTTACTTCTCCTATAAATTGCACCCTTAACCACACAGCAGATGGACCCATTTTGCTCTCCAAATCTTGGCCTTTGGTTACAACCCTACTCCATAAAGTTTTTTGAACACGTACTTCTCTATTTTGTGAGTTTCCACCTACTGTGTAATTCAGTAATGTAAGTATCACATTCAGTGCCTCTTCAGGAGTCGCCTGGACCATTATTTCCTGCTGCATTTCCTGTACCAACTTTTTTAATGTTTCAGATGTGTCTGACCCTACTGTGGATCATAGTCACTTGTGCCGTGTTATGATCCTGCTGAAGGGACCATACGCCAGCTATTACTTGGAATCGCCGTTGTACCACTCCAAATTTCTCCTTCTCTCAGCAGACTAACATCATTCCCTTGGAGACTTGGAGCAGGTTCAGTTTCCCACAGCCAATCTCTCTTTCCAGCATGTGCATTGGATTACGGCACCTGTAAGAATACAAAACACCTATCTGTTGAAGGCTATTGTTCCATCCTCGTGTTCTGTTGGAAGGTGAGGTGCTTGTGCCCTTTGACTTCATATGCCCCTGCAGCATCAGACATAACACAGCTCTTCCCTCCTTCCTTTCCTCCTCCTTCCTCTCCTTCTCCTTTCACATCTATGATGGGACATCTTGATTTCCCACCATATCTCAGGAGACATCTCGCAGTTCCTGAACCAACAAGACTTCCCCTGCTCACGGAACCTGTGACATGCCCCCTGCGGCAGTCATGACCCGTCGTCTGATCCTTGTCAGGTGCTTTGTGCACACACAAACAAATAGTGGTCATCTTCTAAATACATTTTAGCCCAAATAATTCTATCTAAATAATCTTACAATGAAATCTGGTCATATGACCTTTCTCTGTAGGACCAAATTACAAGACAATCACATTTTGCAGATCTAGTCAGGCTTGAATAAACACATCATAAGGTGATCCATGCATCCAGCCTCCCCATGAAAATTCATATTCAATCAGCCAGAATGATCACTGATGGTATTTGGAGGCCACTCAAGTTATAATGTACGGCCAACATGATCAAAGACAACTAAATGTGAACCGATTGGATGAGTCCAGTATATGAGATAAGGACTCGGCTCCTCTAACTGGTATTGATAGAGGGAAAAACTCACCTGGAGTACATTGCTACTACCACAGTGCACAATTGTGTAATATCATGTGGTGGACTCTTAGCAGGAACTAAGTTCCTTTCAGAACTGCAGATGTTCAGGAAGTAATCACCTCTAGAGACATTCATAATATAATAGTAAAATGTATGTTCTGAAATTATGAGGTCCTTGAAATGTCATGTTTATAGGTTGACATATATAGTTACCTATATATTAGAACTTTTGCATATATTCACTTTGGCACTCGTTATGCACAGAATGTCACCTTGGTGTGTTCCCTGTGCCTCTGCAGTAGCTATGATTGTCCAAACCCATTTCAGTGTGTATCTTCCTCTACTGTAATAGCAGCAGCTATAATAGTTTTTAACAGCTGGCTGCACTTACTGTAAAACACATGAATTTAATTGAAGTCTATAAAAATTGGACACTAAATGGAAAACAGATTATTCCCACTATGTATTCTCACACCCTGCAAGTTTCCGTCCTCTAAATATACTCTGCAAAGCAAGGAACACCAGAAGAATGAAGCAGAATATGAACATCCGTTGCAGAGCAAGTTATATCAAGCTGCTGCCTAAGAATTCACATAAAGGTGAGAATGTGCCACTAAATATTCTTCATGGGTTCAGAGAACCTATCAGTGTCAGTGGCTGGAAAGTCATAGAAAAGGATGACTCTGATTAAGTGAGATAAACAGGTGTAATACGCCTTTCCATGGCCAGGAGTACTTAAAGGTGTCATAATAACTTCTTATGGTCAGCATCAGAGTGCATTTCAATAACCAAGATTACCTGCATAGTATGTTAGTGATATAAGGGAGATGAAGTCAGATGAACTGGTGCAAATTGAACTCACAAAGTCCAATGACCAGGAGACCCTGTGTCATTAATAATGATATTAAGTAGCTCGGGCAGCACGGTGGCTTAGTGGTTACCACTTCTGTCTCACAGCACTGGGGTCATGAGTTCGATTCTGGACCATGGCCTTATGTGTGTGGAGTTTGTTTGTTCTCCCCATGTTTGTGTGGGTTTTCTCCGGGTGTTCTGTTTTCACACACCAAAAACGTACTAGTAGGTTAATTGGCTGCTATCATATTGACCCTAGTCTGTGTGTGTATGTTAGGAAATTTAGACTTTAATCTCCTATGGGGCAGGGACTGATGTGAGTGAGTTCTCTGTACAGCGCTGTGGAAATAGTGGTGCTATATAATTAGATGATAATGGTTACTTGCCTCCTGGGGCACTCCTGCTTTTGCTGCATACATAAATTCAAGGGTGTTATTAGGGGAGGGGAGTTGGGGACGGCCTGGCACTTATGAGGTGTATGGCATGCCACCAGAGGACACGTGACTGTCACGGGTATCAGAGCTGAAGATTTACCTGCTGGTATTGGCGTGGCTGAACTGAGAGGTGCGTAGTCTAACACACCTCCAGTCTTCTCCAGGGACCCCCACAAGGAGGTTTGGGTTTCGCTGCAAAGAGACAGGCAGGTCGCGGCCCTCCCAGTTAGCCACCAGCAAAGTAATTGGTGAACAAGCGTAGGCGTGCAATCCGAGGTCAAACCGTGCGGGCAATGGAAGTACCGAAGGAGCAAACAAACCAGAGTCAGGAAACCAGAAGTCAAACCAGGAGATCTGATCTAAACCAGAGGGAGATCCAAAAGCAGAGTCAGACAGAACCGGGTCAGAGTCCAGATAATCAGGCAGGATGCTTTGAGCAAACAGGAGCGCTGGAGCATAGGGAGACCTAGATACTCTGGCACCCTTGTGGTGCCAGAAGCATCTTTATAATAGTGTAAGGGAGCCTCTGATTGGGTATTCGACGGACAGGACACCAACAGAAGCACCCCGTTGCGTATGCGACGGACACACGAGTGAACCGTACACGCGTATGCTGACGCCAGGCAGAGAGAACAGAAGACATCTCGTCTCTAGGCGTCAGGACAACGGTTACGCAGATAAGGAAGGCGATCATCCCGGCACAGAGTGGAAGTGCGGGAATGGTGCCTGACAGTGGCACGCTCCATAAGTAGCATGACCACACAATTCCCAATGTTGGGAGGTATGGTATAAATATTTACAGTGACTAATTCCTGCATAAACTAGGAACAATATAATATCTGTTTGAAGATTGGTATTGAACGTGTGCATTTATCATTTTGAAAAATAAGAAGGATCCTCAGCCTCTAAAAAGTATCAAAACCCACCAAGTTATTAGATGAGATGTCAGCTCAGAATAAAACGGTTACCTATCCCTCTACGGCATTTTTCTCTGATGCTTACCCTTCCTGGAATGCAAATGAATATGGAAATGTTCAAAAAGTAGAAAGAGAGGCAGGTGGTATTATCAAAGGTCAACAACAGCAGCGGCTGAAAAAAAGTCTTTACTACCCCAATATATTGTATGATGTCACGGTGTGTGAGGAAATAGTGTTTATTTAACAAAGTAATTTACTTTCATAACATTCAGTCTTTTCTTTATTATATATAATTTGTCAACTCCCCAGGGTGCAAACCTCCTCCCAACTGTTTCTATATTGTGTGTATATCCTATTAAACCGCAATATATCCTTTTTTATTCTTAATACAACGGATCAGATGGGCGACTGTCAAACCAATACAGGATACATATGGCCCTCGTGATAATTGTTGACTCTTTAATCCTCTTCCTAGCTATTCTGATATCACAGGGTACAGTACATTTACATATGGTTAGTCTACGAGTGGATAGTGATGTCGCCTTACCAGCTTGACTAGCCAGCCGTAGGTTAGCCTACTATCTGGTCTGTGTGAAAACTTCTTGCTTGAGCTCTAATCTCATAGTGTGATGAGATGGTTTCCTGCAGACGTAGTGTGCGGCCTATAGTGTACTCATAATCAATAAGCTAATATTGGTTTAATAATTTTATTCAGTGTATGTGCCCATGTTCCCATAGTTGTTAACAATAATCAAAACGCAGAATTTCTAGATGGAAATGGGGCTCTATATAAAGCGATCTGCCACAACATTAAAATCACCCGCCTAATATTGTGTAGGTCGCCCTCGTGCCATCAGGGTATACCGTTGCCATGAAAGAGTGTTCTTGGTCTGCAACAATGTTTAAGTAGGTGGTAAGGGGTGGGGTACGGAATAATTTTGAGTGACAGGGAGGGATCATGTGATCCCTCCACACATGCGCTGTCCAGCTCTGCTCTTCGGAGCAGAGCTGACAGCACTGAAATCTTTCAATTATGATAATGTACGCCAGCTTCATGACAAGTTACCGGAACTTGTAAGATTGCGGTTGGGAGCAGTCACCATACTGTAGAATTGTGACTGCTCCCAAAAACAAAAAGAAATGTAAAGCAGAAGATATCCATGATATCTGCAGCGATGCATCCTTCTTAAATATGTGGGACACATGGATTTTACGGTAAGTGCACGATAGTGCACCATCACTGTTTGTTAACTATGGGGCACATTTATCAATATTCACATAACGTGAAAAGTAGTTTTCAATCCTTATCGCAATGACTATTTCTCACATTTATGTACAGCCCTGCACAGAAACAGCAGTTCCGAAAAACTGCTGTTTCTGCGATGTAAAAAATCATACTTACCCCCCTCTTCGGGAACCGCTGTCTCCGGATCTTCTCCTCCTTCTTTTCATTCTTCAATTGCGCATGTCCAGTTCCAAGACCTGCACATGCGCACACAGATCCCCTCTCTGTCTCTGCAACGATAGTTGCAGAGAGAGCGCGCTGAGTGACAGGGAGGGATCATGTGATCCCTCCACACATGCGCTGTCCAGCTCTGCTCTTCGGAGCAGATCTGACAGCATTAGATTTCTTCCATTCCGATGACATTAACATGACAAGTTCCTGAAAAAAATTTTTTTTCGGGACTTGTTAGATTGCGGCCAGGAGAAGTCACCATTCTGTTGAATGGTGACTGCTCCCAAAAACGAAGAGGAATGCAAAGCAGCAGATATCTATGATATCTGCTGCGATGCACCCTTAATAAATTTGCGGAGGACAGGAGGCACCTTAATGACCCGTTAAAAGCACTATCGTGCTTTCTTAAATATGCCCCTATGCCCCTAAATCAGAACAGCTGGAAGGTAGCTATTATAATCTGCCACTGGCTACAGCACAGATTACTGTGCACAGAAACAGACATTTCAGCATCAAACCTGCTAAGCTGCTAATTTATTTCAAGAAGCAGAAATGTGATGCAACAGAGATAGCACTAACCTCACCAGGAAGCCAAGTTTCTAATCAAACAGTATCCAGCTGTTTACAAACTGCAATTCCCAGAATGCTTCAACATTTACTGTTGGATTCTGGGAGTTATATTTCTGTAATATTAGAAGTGCCGAAGGATTCCTTCCTTAAAGTCTGTCTGGCAGGATGATGAAGGACTTTGCACAAATGTGAGTTTAACAATGTCACAGTGTGATCCTATCTTGTTCCCTGCACGTAAGCAGTTTGATCTTTAAAAACAGTTTTTGTACAGGAGTCTTTACAGGAATGACAGTAGTATTCAGTACAACAGGCAAAGTTTTTGCGATTAGTGCACTGGTGAATGTAAACAGTGAATTCCAAGGGCTGGTCTTGTCATATAATTACAAGCATTCAACAGGACCTCGGCCTCAGACATAGAATAATGTACCATTTATAAGGATGTAATGTATAGCATTTATTCAAGCAGTTTTACTTGTATATTTTAAATATTAAATATAAGAGAAAAGTCACAGATACAATTACACTGATGCTGTCACTGAAATAATCAACAATAGAGCACTTTTGGCAGTCCAGATTTCTCAGTGACTGAGGATACCAGTAAAAACTAATTAAAGGGACACTAACCTAAAGAAATATATGTGCTTAATAGTGCCTATCCTAGAAAAATGTTTATGCCAGACATAATTATTTGTTATACCTGCTATGAGGAAACTCATGGGATTGTGCCTGCTACATATTTGCCTGCTCTTTGGCAATTTGATCTTTCTTGACCTGGATATGGCCCTAATAACATCATACCCCACCCTTTATGTAGGGTGGGGTGTGCTGTTCACATATGTGGCATGCCAATAGGCCATGCTGCCAAGATATTGTATTATAAAAGGATTATCAATCATCACCTGTCACTTAGACAGGAAAGTTCTGTTAGGAGATACCTGGATTATGGGAAAAGGAAAGCAAATAATGGAACTGGTAAATAGAGAGCTCTGCATCAGACATATCAACTCATATCATCAAAGGAACTTGGTAACAGGAATATTTTATACATTCTTCCCTTAATATTTATATTAGATGCATGCAAAACAAATAAAAATATATGCAATGGATATAAAAAGTCTACCCACCCTTATTGAAATAACAGGTGCTTATGATGTAAAGCCTGAAATTAAGATTAATTATGTCAGACCTTTTTCCACCTCGCAACCAACAAAGACAATTTCTTATAAAAAATAAGTGAAAATAAAAAACTATACCAAACCTAAGAAAAGAAAAAAAACAAAAACGTTATTAATAATAAAACTATAAAGCATTTTTTCTTGTGTACCGGTGAGATAACAGAGGGGAGGTGAAATGCAAGTGTGGAGGGGGGCAGGGTACTGAGAATTGTGTTATTTTGTATCTTTCATACAGAAAGTATGTGGTGGAGATTGGGGCCATGGAGCACTGTGTGCATGGGGAGAGGTAGTAAGAGACCTAGTGGGATAATAAATATATAGTATGGTCCGACCACATAACGCATTTTTAGGATGCTGCTCAAAGTGACCTTGATTTAGGACAAAACACTCAAATTGCATACCACAGCATGTCAGTTAACTTGCTGTAAGATTGCTGCCTCAAATGTATAAATCCACCAATCCACCCAACAGTTCTGCAGTGCATGACATGCTCTGCTGATGTAAGTGATGTAAGATAGAGAAACTCCTTTCGCCTAACATGACAATTAGCTACTAAGTAGTAAGTTAAATAGTTTTTGTTCCTAATGCTGCCATAGGTATTTTGGCATAGTCCAATTTTTTATATTTTTGGGGTAAAATGTCAGGCCCACAGACTGTTGGACAGCCTTATTTTAGCGAAGTTACATGTATTTTGCTGGTACACTTAGGATTGATGTTTGTTATATTCATAAAATACATTATTACTGTTTTTCATTTGTGTAGTGCTTACATTTTTCATAGCACTGTATAACTGGAACTACACAAACAACAATATTGACAAATATTGTGTATAGTCAGTCATAGAGGTCCCTGCTAAGGCTGGGTACACACTGGAGGGTTTTCAGCCAACTGTCGGGCCAATCACCCGATAAACGACCGTTCAGCCACATATTGCGCTAGTGTGTATACTCACACTATGAACAACAATTGTTCCAAAGTGCCGATTTGTCGTTTCATTTGGTTGGTTGTACTTCTGTGTGTATACACTCACGATCACCATCTCCATAGAGTTTACAGAGTCATGGTCTTTTCAGCTGATGCCGGCAATGAACATGTCCTGGTGACTAACTGTAGAGGGTGCTGTAGATGGAATAGTTTGTTTGTTCGTTCTGAGACTGAATATTTAGTTTCAGAGTCACAGAAGCTAACAAAATTCGTTATGCCATGTGGATAGGTATAACAAGGCGGTTAATCAGTGTGACAAGGAATAGGAGAAGGAAAAAACGAAATAGTTTTCATTAACGGAAACTAGCGATTTTGCTGCAAAGACAGTGTAGGAAAAGTGGTTAGGAAGAGGGGGTGTGGCCAGGTCGGCCCCATCTTGACAACTAACAAAGGTATATATATAGACTAGGGTAATGTAACACCAAAAACAGCAGTCATGATCAACAAGAAAGAAAAAAAAAGCATAAATAAATGAGAAACAAGCTTAACATTACGAGCATCGATAACCTTAAGGAGTTGTCAATCAGAGATAATTATCATTATCAGCAATATTTAATCTCACATTTATGCAGACGATAGCAGTGTATAGATAGAACCACAATACATTGCTGACAGTAACATGCAGACCAATGACAGGAAAGAAAAAGTAAGACCATAGCAAGTGCAATCTGGATTAGATATATCTTAAATTATGACAGACATTTTGCAATCGCATTTAATTTACACTTTTTAATTTTCTCTGATTTGATTTTAAAATATCTGATTTAAAGATTGGATAACTAGCTTAAGAAATTTTTTAGTCTCGCCGTCTGATCCTTTTATGGGTGTTATTGCATCATGGCAAGACTTGGTCATTAATGTTTTTTTTATCACATTATTGCTGTGTATGACCTTTGTTTGGGGGATGGTGGTTACCAAGCTGACATTTCTTGTGCTCCCTCTCCTTTTTCAGAAGATGAATTACGTGGGGCAGCTGGCCGGTTCTGTACTGGGCCGAGTGCGTGAGCTGTATAAAGGCGTCAATCCAGCAACGTTGTCTGGCTCCATTGACGTGGTAGTGGTCAGACAGCCCGATGGTTCATTTCGATCTTCTCCTTTCCATGTGCGATTTGGGAAACTGGGCATACTACACTCAGCTGAGATGACGGTGAGCCTGTAGATCATATATGCATGTAAAGCAGAAGAGATGCACTGTAGATTGCAGGGTTTGGTATGACAGGGCCGTCGACTACTCTGAAGGTTGCCTACACACACGGCTGCTTGCCCTGACTGCCCAGTACCCAAATTTATATAGGTACATACATTCGGGCCAGATCAGAGAAAGCATAGTTAGAGTGGTGGGAAGATGACCACATACACAGTACGATGAGATAATGGTCCAACCAGATGTACCGGCCAACCCATCTCAACATCGTAACGATTTCTTTCAGGAAATTATGGCAATTAGGTTTAAAGCTGCCTGATTGGTAGGAAAGAGTTTAATGTGTTTGGTCACCATTAATCCAACCTTAATCCAGGCCTATAGTGGTAGAGACCTTCTCTGTATTTCTCATTTCCTGTCGAGGACAAGAGAGTCAAGTAGTAGATAGCTGACAGGGCTTTTCCATCTCTGGCTTCAAGGCCGATAATAATTAATGAGCCAGTGGATCTGTAAATTGGCAACTATACTAAGGAGAGTTGGTTGTGTCATAGCAGATGACCCTTAATCTTGGGTATTATCCCTTCAATACAGCTCTGGTACATTCTACATTTGCACTAAGTGTGCAGTTTACGAGATATAGAATCTTTGGCAGATACATGTATTTCAGGTTTAGTATGTCGTTAAATCTTTCTTCCAGGTGGATATAGAAGTGAACGGAGAACCTGTGGATCTGCAGATGAGACTTGGAGACAATGGAGAAGCTTTCTTTATCCAAAATGTGGAGGAGAATGAGGTAAGTGGAAGATGGTGTGTGGGAGTCTTGATATACCCTCATACTATTAGAGAAAGAAGAAAGGGATAGGTCTCTGATGACATTACATGCACCTCTTAGGAATAAGCTTTATACAAGTTTTAATTCTTGAAACCCTCAGGAATATGTATGTCTGTGTTGTACATTGTAGAGTTGCATTCGTCGCCTTTCCTTTCCAGAGATGCTCTTAGGAGTCAAATGGTTCATAATATGGCAGCTATCATTTCATTATTTATAGCTACAAGCCGGACAACTTGGTCACTTTAATTTGTTCTCTATAAACCATATCCATGTGTTCTTGTACTTGGTTAAGGCAATAAATGAATATTTCCCTTTTTCTCCACTTTAAAGGTTCCTCAGCCCTCCATCACTTACCCTCACCTTCCTCACAACCCTTTCCTACTTCATGCCAGCGATGGTTTACCTGAGGCTTCCTCAGCTTCCCATTCCCCCCTCTCTCCCTTAGACACTCCTTCTAGGCGACAACGCTGGGGAAAAAGGGCTACAAAGAATAGAGGGGACGAGACATCTGGAGCAGCCGGGAAAGAGGCAACAAGCACCACACTGCCTACATGGTAAGAGACGTCTGTGTATGTTTTGTGACATGTCAAGGTGTCAGATGTATAAATAGCTGTCAGTGACAACTGGCTGACCGCTACATGGCAAATATCCAGTTATGGGGGACATTAGGGATATCCGTTGTTTTCGTGACAAGATCAGGAGATGTACATCGGGTTGCAATGCATGCCATGTTAACGGGTATCTGTACACTGTGGGAGCATTTATAGTGTGTTTGGAGGTGACATCAAGGCTAATCCCCGATAGAACCTTTTATGGAAAGGAAAAGAAGGGAGCTACCATAGTTTGAAGAATACGGAACATAAAATCTAACAACTAAGTTGAACGTTGCAATTTTTTTTAGAAGGAAAAAAATGTTTTGTTTTGAAGTGTAGATTTATTATACTGTGTGGTTTGTTCATATAGCCTGCAGATGGCACTGATGCAATAGCTGGTCATGAAGAGGTTTTATTGTATGACCTAAAGCTAGATCTAGATATTTACAAGGAATGCAATTACTCAGGAAAGCCTTTTTTTTATAATACAAAAAAGTAGTGTGCAGATTTTACAATAATATCATATTATATTACAACTGGGACAAGAGGAACATGTTTTGGGACAGTTACGAAGCTGTACCTGTGTGAGTATCATAGGTGGGAGTAAGATCTAATAAAGAATTGAGCTTTCAGAGATTGGGAAAGCTGGGGAGACGTCTTGTAGACAGGATTTGGAGCTGTTTATCAGAGCGAAGGTGCAGGGCTGAGATAGATCTATGAATGTATGAAGGAGAATTCGAGATGAGGTTTGAGATGTATGAAGGGAGGGTGGAGTTGAGGGGTTTGTAGGCAAAGTTGAGTAAAATGAATTGGATTCTGGAATATATAGGGAGCTAGTGTATTGAATAGCACAGCGGTGCTGCGGATGTGGAGCGGTGAGAGAGGAGTCCTGCCGCAATATGAAACATATTAAAACTGGGTAGATGGGTAAGGGGAATCCCAGATAGGGGAACGTTGCATTAGTCAAGGCGGGAGATGATGAGAGAATGGATAACAGTTGTGGTTGCACGTTGGGTAAGAAAAGGCATACTCTAGTAATATTTAGAAGGGTGAGTTGACAGGTCTGGGAAAGAGACTAGGGGGTAAATGTATTAATGTCCGGATTCTTCAACTCCGGCAAATTCGGCGTCTTCAGCGCTTAAATTTAAAGCGGCGCTGCCATGTAAAGGGAAGTTTCACAAACACACGATTTCCCCTAACTGTCGAGATTGATGTGAGATCAGGTTAAACAGAGCAGCATTTTAGGTGAAAAATAGAAAAAGTTTATTTTATCAAAAGGCACAGTGAACTTGCACCTTGCCACACACCTAGGCACTAGTCCAGGTTGTGGAGGTGACTCCAGAGAGAGGAGAGACATTTTGCAAAATGCATTGGATGCTGTCACGGGCACTAGGAGTCTTTACCCAGGGATCACCAGGTGATAAGCTTACCAGAGGAGTATAGATGGTAATATGGTACTCTGGTAGCGGGGTGATCACGGAACAGGAGACAGCAGATGATAGAGATGCTCGGGAAAGTCTATGACTAGCAGCACTGGTAATATATATGTAGTAATACACGAGGAACTGAATGGACAAGGACACGTGAGGGTAGTCAGTGGTCTTCAGTAGCAAGTTGTACCACTGCTATAGTGAGGAGGAATGTCCAACAGAAACGAGGAGGTGATGAGAGTCAGCGGTCTGCGTTTAGCAAGTTGTACCGCTGTCTGGGTGAAGGAATGGAATCCAGGTGAAGTTATCCGGGGAGTCAGTGGTCTGCGTTAGCAAGTTGTACCACTGCTATGTGAGAGGACACTGGAACAGGTGACACAGGAAACAGGAATCAGTGGTCTGCCTCTAGCAAGTTGTACCACTGAATATATATGTGAGGAGGAGCACGGGGAGAGACTGCAATACAGAGGATACACAGGCACCTTGAACTTGATCCACAATGACATGCACAATATAGTAATGACGAACAGCACTGCAATAATACAAAGTCACAGAAACTATCCGGGCAAAAGATAACACAGTCAATGATGGCAAAAGTCTCAGCGGATAGTAAGCTCCAGAGGAGAACAACTCAGTCCAGCAAGATATGCAATACACCAGCACAGTCAATGAGAAGTATGCATACCGTGGTTCAGGAGCAGGCTGTCAGACAGGAGTGCAGAGATACCTGAACGGCTGGAGGCCGGCAGGATGCGAAGTCCCTGGAGGGTGAAGCGGTAATCAAGTAGGTGCAGCGCACAGGTAGGTAGACCAGCAGGGATAGCACAAATACTCAGGAAGCAGTAGTATGTAGAACTAGACTCCTGGAGGACCCTGAAGAGTAGCGATGGTCTAGACGAGATGCAGACTGGCGAGTAGACACCAGCAGGAACACTGAGAAGCACAGGGAGCGGATCAGCTGCTGCAGGCACGAGTAGAACTGAGGAGTAGCAGCCAGCAGGACTCTGCAGGTACACGGAGGTAGCGGATAGAAATCAGCAGGTGCAGCCACGATGAAACACGGGAGAGTAGAGCTGAGCTGGAACTGTTGATCACGGAGAGCAGCGGATAGGAATCAGCTGGTGCAGTCTCGAGGAAACACAGGAGTGTTGGGATGAGCTGAAGACTGTAGCGCACGGAGGCAGCGGATAGGAATCAGCTAAACAGTCACGATGAAACACAGGAGTGTTGAGGTGAGCTGAAGACTGTAGTGCACGGAGGCAGCGGATAGGAATCAGCTAACAGTCACGATGAAACACAGGAGGGTTGAAGTGGTCTGAAGGCTGTAGTGCACGGAGGCAGCGGATAGGAATCAGCTAAACAGTCACGATGAAACACAGGAGGGTTGAAGTGGTCTGAAGACTGCAGTGCACGGAGGCAGCGGATAGGAATCAGCTAAACAGTCACGATGAAACACAGGAGTGTTGAAGTGGTCTGAAGACTGTAGTGCACGGAGGCAGCGGATAGGAATCAGCTAACAGTCACGATGAAACACAGGAGAGTTGAAGTGGTCTGGAAACCACAGGAATCAGCAGCGCTGAATACACGAGGAAACACAGGAACACCTTCAGAGGCTCATGGGGAATGAGACTCCAAGATCAGGCAACGAGGTATGGAACTCAGGCGCTATAAATAGGGAGTGTTGCCTGATCAGCCAATTAACCAAAGGGACAGGTACTGAAGGTTTGAAAGGGCTGCGCATGCGCAGACCCTCAGGATGGTGGACGGCCACGGTTCCTAAACACACGGGAAGAAGCACTCACAGTCTGGTGAGTGACAGATGCCCTATGTTAAAGGGTATGTTGCTGCACTCTGAGAGTCCTCTACACATTTTATATTATAGGTACACAAGCTACATGATAAGTGCAAACTAAGGCATCTAGTGTGCTTTTCCTGTCATCATAGTCTTCACTTAAATAATACTTATCACAATACTTATATATCATACTATACAGTTCTTATAAGTTTGCACAAAGGTTTGCATATATATTAATATTACTCGTGTATATAAAGCAGCTTACATTTAGGCTCGTTACTGTACTTGTATACTATACCAGCCTGACTGGCCTTCTCTGACCTCTTTCACCCCATCTAGTGACTCCATATATTTCTCCTTCTCCGAAATTGCTGATCATAGCTCCACTTCTCAGGGTAATGATTTCCTCAACGGTACTGAGGAGGAGCCCTTCCAGCCATCTACAAGGTAACACGTGAAGGGAACAGGAGGTAGATATATGAATACATTTGATAAGACTGACATGTTTATGTGTGTCTCGCCCTGCTGGATATACTCACGTTTAATGAAACGTTACTGTGATGTATTTGACCTATTATATTGTGAGTAACCTTTTTAAGTGCAATGTTGTGCTTGATATGTACCAACTGCTGACCAAAAATAGACTAATTTTTCCTATCCACATTTCATCAGTAGTCGATCACCCTCCCCTAAAAGTGACTCTGAACTGGAATTGAGAGTCCCTAGCTCACCTTGTTCTGAGAACTGCATGGAGTGGGACTGGGGAAAACTCCCACAGGTGAGGAAACAATATCCCTCTTATGTTTGGCAGTCCACACTCTCCATGAAAGTATCAACTGCAGTGACTTCCTTTCCTCTGGCAGGTTTCTCGGCTGGATGTAGGTCCCCAAATATCACAGTCTGCCCCATCCAGTCCAACCAGGGAGCTTCTGTCACCTTCCACTGACTCACCAGATCCCGAGCACCCTGACATAATAGAGGAATGTAACACATTTCCTAGCGTCCCAGAGTCTGGGGAAACCACTGTGGCCCAGCTCCATACAGGTGAGCACTGGAGTACAGTCCAGTTTTCAGCATATATTTTAATCATGTTTTCCAAATTTTAATTTAATTACTTATTGCATTACTTATTGTATGAGTCTCTTTCTGTTTGTTTTTTCAATTCTCCTTCTTCCTCTTCTTCTTAGTCTTCTTCTTCTTAGTCTTCTTCTGCCTCTTCTTTATAATCTTCTTCTTCCTCTTCTTCTTAGTTTTTTCTTCCTCTTCTTCTTTAGTCTTCTTCCTCTTTTTCTTCTTCTTCTTCCTTTTCTTCTTAGTCTTCTTCTAATTCTTCTTCTTCCTCTTTTCTTAGCCTTCTTTTTTCCTCTGCTTCTTCATCTTCTTTTTAATCTTCTTCTTTCTCTTCTCCTTACTCTTCTTCTTCCTCTTCTTCTTAGTCTTCTTCTTCTTTTGCTTCTTCCTCTTCTAAATCCTTTTCTTCCTCTTCTCCTTACTCTTCTTCTTCCTCTTCTTCTTAGTCTTCTTCTTCTTTTGCTTCTTCCTCTTCTAAATCCTCTTCTTCCTCTTCTCCTTAGTTGTCTTCTTCCTCTTCTTCTTCTTAGACTTCTTCATTTTCTTAACCTTCTTCTTCCTCTACTTCTTAGTCTTCTTATTCCTCTTCTTCTTAGACTTTGTCTTCCTCTTCTTCTTAATCATCTTCTTCCTCTTCTTTTTAGTCTGCTTCTTCTTCTTCTTCTTCTTAATGATCTTCTTCCTCTTCTCCTTAGTCTTCTTCTTCCTCTGATTCTTTCTCTTCCTCCAAGTCTCCTGCTACTGTCCAGCTCTTTCATTCAGTTTTTTGTTGGGTTCTCATATATCTCTTATAGATGAACGTCCAGCATTGCATCCCGATGATGCTTTGTCTCCTGACTCGCAGGAAGTGTCTCTATATTTTCCAAACAGGTCAGTGGTGGGAAATGGTTATGCATATTAGTGTACGAATGTGTATTGTATTTGTGTCGTCACAATGCAAATGTCCAGAAAGTACAGTGGGATGCAGTTAAATAGAATGGCTTATAATAATTGCTTAAAACTAAAGATGTAATAGGTTTAAATGTCCCTGAGAGTTATGTAAAGAACATCTTCCTTTGCAGTCAACCATATCCCCCACCACCTCCACCTTCTCACTAGGGATGTGCACCGGCGACTTTTGAGGTCTCGTGTTTTGTGTTTTGGATCCGGATTTTCGTTATTTTTGAGGTTCGGATTTGTCTCGCAAAACACTTGACGAAAGGTCTCGGTTCGGATTTAAGGTATTGGATTCGGATTTTTTTTGAAAAAAACATAAAAAGTTTAAAAATCAAGTTTTTGGGCTTATTTTCACTCCTAGGCTATTATTAACCTCAATAACATTCAATAACAAGCATTTCCACTAATTTACAGTGTATTCTGAACACCTCACAATATAGTTATTAGTCCAAAACGTTGCAAAAAGGTATCTTTCTGGACTGCGTAGAGGAGTGGGTCACCACAATATCTTAAAAACCCTGAACTTTTATGATTCGCACCAATAATTGTACCTGGACTGCGTAGAGGAGTGGGTCACCACAATATATTAAAAACCCTGAACTTTTATGAATCGCACCAATAAATGTACCTGGACTGCGTAGAGGAGTGGGTCACCACAATATATTAAAAACCCAGAACTTTTATGAATCGCACCAATAAATGTACCTGGACTGCGTAGAGGAGTGGGTCACCACAATATATTAAAAACCCTGAACTTTTATGAATCGCACCAATAAATGTACCTGGACTGCGTAGAGGAGTGGGTCACCACAATATATTAAAAACCCTGAACTTTTATGAATCGCACCAATAATTGTACCTGGACTGCGTAGAGGAGTGGGTCACCACAATATCTTAAAAACCCTGAACTTTTATGAATCGCACCAATAAATGTACCTGGACTGCGTAGAGGAGTGGGTCACCACAATATATATAATAAGAAAACCATCAACTTGTTTGATTCGCACCAATAAATGTACCTGGACTGCGTAGAGGAGTGGGTCACCACAATATATTAAAAACCCTGAACTTTTATGAATCGCACCAATAAATGTACCTGGACTGCGTAGAGGAGTGGGTCACCACAATATATTAAAAACCCTGAACTTTTATGATTCGCACCAATAATTGTACCTGGACTGCGTAGAGGAGTGGGTCACCACAATATATTAAAAACCCTGAACTTTTATGAATCGCACCAATAAATGTACCTGGACTGCGTAGAGGAGTGGGCACTGGGCACCACAATAAAATATATAAAAAACCTTCAACAGGTCTGCATTACACTACACATACGGCTGCTCCTCCATCCTCTCCATCATATACATGTTGGAGTTTTAGCGTGTGACAACCTCTTGTTTTTGATAATGTCAGTGCATTTTGAATATTTTTCAATTTGCCCCACACCACTGAATGTACTTTATCTATGATACGCATCTATCTATCTTGACTGCGTAGTGTGGTGGCCCCGGTACACAATTTGGTACCGAGGCCACAATATAATTAAAAAACCCTCCACGTGTCAGAATTCCACCAAACAAGTATCTGGACTGCGTAGTGGGGTGGCCCCGGTACCCAACTTGATACCGGGGCCACAATAAAATAAATACACCCTCCACGTGTCAGAATTCCACCAAACAAGTATCTGGACTGCGTAGTGGGGTGGCCCCGGTACCCAACTTGATACCGGGGCCACAATACCTCCTCCAAACATGCTACAGACAATTCGTCATTGAGATCCCATTAAGTATGTTAAAGACAGACAGGGTCCAAGTGTTATTAGTTGACTTTGTAAAGAAAAAAACTGTCCCTGTTGCACATAGTCGTGCAATGAAGACTTACTTTTTCATTTAAAGGCACGATCTTTCAAGTGTAGTGTTTGTAAGTCTAAGTCATATTATACTTTTGGTAAAATTGGTTTTTTTTGTTCCTCTTTATGTTAATTAATTAGTAATAGAATTAAAGTAGGAAATAGAATTAAATAGAATTAAAGTAGGAAATAGAGTGGTATAGAGTTGTAGTGTGGTATAGATAGAGTGGTCCACACAATATAATAATAAAACCCTCAACTGGTCTGAATTCCACCAAACAAGTATCTTGACTGCGTAGTGTGGTGGCCCCGGTACACAATTTGGTACCGAGGCCACAATATAATTAAAAAACCCTCCACGTGTCGGAATTCCACCAAACAAGTATCTGGACTGCATAGTGGGGTGGCCCCGGTACCCAATTTGATACCGGGGCCACATTACCTCCTCCAATTTCCAAGTGTAGTGTTTATAACATCTTAACACTACACTAATTCTAGCACGTCAAAACCTCTTGTTTTAAATAATGACAGGGCATTTAACTTTTGATTTAATTTATTGAATTTGTTGGCATTTTCTTTTACTTTTTGAACATGGCAAACGACTGTTGAATGGTCACATAATGCCAAAAAAAAAGTTGCAAGATGGAATTGTCCTTGGGCCCTCCCACCCACCCTTATGTTGTTGAAATAGGACATGCACACTTTAACAAACCAATCATTTCAGCGACAGGGCCTACCAAACAACTGTGGCTGAAATGATTGGTTTGTTTGGGCCCCCACACCAATAAAACAATTCATCTCTCCCTGTACAAACTAAACAGGCTCTAATGAGGAAAGATGTCGTCCTTATCCTCAACCTCTGATTCCTCTCCCCCTACAGTGTGTACTTCCTCCTCCTCACACATTATCAATTCGTCCCCGCTGGACTCCACAACCACAGTCCCTCTGTACTGTCTGGAGGGCAGTGCTGTACTTCATTGAGGAATTGATTATTCATTTTTATAAACATCATTTTTTCAACGTTGTGAGGAAGCAACCTCCTTCGCCGCTCACTGACCAGGTTCCCCGCTGCACTAAAAACTCTTTCCGAGTACACACTGGAGGGGGGACAACTCAGTTAAAAAATAGAGCCAGTTTGTACAGGGGCTTCCAAACTGCCTTTTGGAGTTCTACCACGTCACTACCTCTAGTTAATTTAGATTGCAAGGCTTGTAAATATAAATACTTTGAAGATAAAAAAAAGCAGGCTGCACAGACTGTGGAGCTAGAAAGTGAAATTAAATGGACCACGTTACTTTGGTGGCTATCTATGCCCCCCCCCCCCGCCCTACACTTGTAGTTGAATATAAATAAAGCAGCCTGCATAGACTGTAGAACTAGCAATTCAAATATACAAAGAAATGGACAAAGGCAGTTTGGTATCTGTCTGCATCAGATCCCCTCTCCACTAGGAGTAAAACAGAAAACTTTTCAGCCGTTATATAATCTAGAATATAAATAGAAATTGAGAAATGCAATTTGGTATCTGTCTGCATCATAATCATCAACATCCTCCTCAGCGCCAGCTACATCAATATCCTCCTCCCAGTGCACAACATTCACACCTTCATTAGCCAAATCTGTAACTGGACTGTGGGTGATCCTTCCAGCATATGCAGAGGGCGTGCTGCAAATGCTGGATGGAGTCACCTCTTCCCGTACAGTGATGGGAAGGTCAGGGTTCACAACCAACAACACCCTTGGACTCGCCTTGGGGATTTGTGATGTCATCTGTTTAGAAGGCAGAGTTCTTTGCTGTTTTGTTGTTGTTGCTGACAGCATAACTCTCTTAAATTTTTTGTAGGGGGGGGGAGGAGGGCTTTGATCCTTGGGTGAAGTTGGACCACTAGTCATGAACACGGGACAGGGCCTAAGCCGTTCCTTGCCACTACTTGTCGTAATTGGCATATTGCCAACTTTACGTTTCTCCTCAGATGATTTTAAGTTTCTTTTTTTGCTGTTTTTTGAGAACTTGGGCTTTTTGGATTTTACATGCCCTGTACTAGGAGATTGGGCATCGTGCTTGCCAGACGACGTTGATGGCATTTCATCGTCTATGTCATGACTAGTGGCAGCAGCTTCAGCATTAGGAGGAAGTGGGTCTTGATCTTTCCCTACTTTATCCTCCAAATTTTTGCTCTCCATTATATGTAGCACAAGATACTGCAGAATGTGTGAACTTGGTAATATTGCAGTACCAATGGACTTATAATGCTGGATTGGTTTTGCAAATTTGGTTATAATTATTATATATTTTTTTTTTTTTTAATTTTTTATTATTTTTTACTTTTTTTTTATTTTTTAAAAACTTGGGAATAATGGGGAAATAACTATGCCCTTAGAAGCACAGAGCACAGGACACAGCACCACTGGACTGAACAGGACACGGCACAGGACCCAGCAGCACTACGGAACTCAGCAGGACAGAGCACAGGACACAGCACCACTGGACTGATACTGCAGAATGTGTAAACTTTGTAATATTGCAGTACCACTGGACTTTTACTGCTGAATGTGTGAACTTGGTAATATTGCAGTACCAATGGGCTTATACTGCAGGATTGGTTGTGAAAATTTTGTGGTAATTAAAAAATATTAAAGTAGTTTTTGGTATTTTTTAAAAAAACTTTTTTTTATTTTTTTAAACACAGGGGAATATTGGGGAAATAACTATGCCCTTAGAAGCACAGAGCACAGGACACAGCACCACTGGACTGAACAGGACACAGCACAGGACCCAGCAGCACCACTGACCTCAGAAGGACAGAGCACAGCACACAGCACCACTGGACTGATACTGCAGAACACAGCACAGCACAGCACAGCACAGCACAGCACAGCACAGCACAGCACAGCACAGCACAGCACAGCACAGAACTAAACAGCACAGAACTAAACAGCACAGAACTAAACAGCACAGAGGACCACCTAACACACCCTCCCTCTACCCTGATCAATGCCCGAGTGAAGATGGCGGCGACTAGCGGGGAATTTATAGGATCCGAGTATCGCGAGATCCGACAACGGGATTATGAGTCAGAGCCTCAGTTTCACTTTTGAATTTGGCGCCAATACCCGGATCTGTCTCGGATCCGACTCGGATCCGCAACGTTCGGGTGGGCTCGGATTTCAGAAATCCGAGCGCGCTCATCCCTACTTCTCACTGCAAGGAGATTTCGGAACAAGTATTAGAGGACAATATGGAACCACCTATGTTTCAAGTGGAAATGTCACTGTGTGGCGGTCTTACAGACACCTGGAACATTCCCGAGGGTATGTTGATAGATAGCGGATGGCACAGGAGTTGTCAAGTGACTAATACATTTGATATGAGCATGGCTGGGCTTTTATGTATTTTATTGTGATATTTTATACCAAACATGCATTCCTTTCACCTTGTGTGGTCTATGACTCACTTCATCTGTACTACTTTGTGTTTTTTCCTACAATGTAATTGTTCTCCCTTCACACACAGACAGGTTCCTGAAGTACAAGATCTCATACTCTGATTTCTGCCAAAATCCTTCACTCATAGAGAATCCAAGGCTGGTGGTGCGGATAAACAACAAGTGGGACCCCTTATAATTATCACTTTCATCTTTATTTATTCCTCACTTTCTCTTCATTACACCTAAATCCACTTCCATTTGTGTGTCTCCTCTGTGGCACTGGTGTCGCTGTCCATGTCTACGCTGGTCTTACTTTACGCTCATGTCTAACGTAATGCTTTTCCCTTCTATTATTCTTGCTTTTTAAGCTACTATAATTGTTTCTCCATATTCATTTTTCCTTTTTACGTATTGTCTTGTATATTTCCACATCTGTACACAGGTTCTATAACTGGACAACTGCTGCCCCTATCCTGCTGTGCATGCAAGCGTTCAACCAGGAGCTGCCCCAGGTAAGACAGGTTTCGTCTGGTTCTGATCAAATTAATTGTTTATTCCCTTTATTATTTTACCTTATATCTGGTGTCTTAGGGGGTGATTGATCGGCTTATGCAACAGAAGATGCCCCCTCGGAGCCGAGGATGGTGGTTTTCTTGGCGCAGAAGGAGTTTACCCAACCAACCGGTGAGAAAACTCGGGACCTAAGTTTTGCATTGGGAAATATATCTGATGATAAATACATCAGCCTTATACTCCTCTTCTCCCAAACCCAACACACAGCTACTACTTTTGCAAGCCTCTATTCTTTACTGGACGGGCTTCATGTACCCACTGGACCATCTGACTCTCTCCTACTGCTTTGCCGGCACTTCCACCTTTTGCTTTTTCTTTAAACCATCTGCTAGTCATGTTATAGGCTTTTCACCCTTTCATTTTCCGCCTCCTAGCATTCTCACACTAAATTCCCATAGCTACTACTTCCTATACTCTTATCCTTCATCCTCAATGATAATTTACTCTGTTCTTTATGACCACATCTCTATCCTTTAGTGTATTCTTTTCTTTATAATCCTAATTTCTCCCTGGTTTTCATATAGTCTCTCTGCTTCACATCACTTTTCCCCAGCTCACTCTTATTACACAATTTCTCCATCACCCCTCTCCTCTCACACAGCCAGTATCATCACATTCTATTGAAAATGTGGAGCAGAAGGAAGATTCCAGTCCCGGCAGGTGAGTGTGCCTTAGTGTTACAGGTTCCTTTATCTCTGTGTCCCATTTACCTATCAATCTCTCTCCTCTTTTCCTTCAACCCTTGGTCCTTTAGATGACCCGAGCGCACGCCTGTCTCCTCCTTTTATTCTCAGGTTAAAAGAGAAGATAAACGATGCCTCAAACCAATCAGAAGTTCCAATACAGCCTCCCCCATATTGGAAATCCCTACGGCTGACATCGGAGCAGATAGTAAGGGAGTATTGCCGACTGCGCCAAACAATCCTATCCTGAACTTACGCTTTGGTGTCCTCTCTGCTGTCATTGTATCCTTATTGGCCAATCCTGGCAGTTGTAACGTTACATATTTGTTGTTAACTTTTCCATATAGCCATAGATATGCAGTTTTCCGCTTATGAATTGCAGCCCACTGAACTGGATAACTTTGGTAACCTATTGCAGGATGGTGACTAGATCCCAGTCCTTGGTTCTAAAACTGAGCCACAATACTCAGCATGCCCAACAGTCTTAGCCACCAAATCTGCAAGTTGACTACTGCTGCACTACATTGCTCCCCACCAGTACTGCATTTTAATTGGTTCTCTTCCCACAGAGGCATTTAAACTTACACAGCGGAGCTAACGAGGTTGTGTTCAGCGTCTGCACTAAGTTTCAAGGCACATGTCGGACTCGAGCAGAAATATACCTGTGGGATAGCGCAGACCGCGTCATTGTAAGCGACATTGATGGAACAGTGACCAGGTTAGAAACAAGACGCCCTCGCCTATTTCTGATAATGCTTTTACCCATCCTGAACAGACATTTGCTTCATAACTTGTATTGTGTTGATCAAAGCAAGCATATGACTTATTTGTGATTAAATCAACTTTATCATGTACTTAATTTTCCATTTTTTACCCATTAATAGAATAGGAAGCATTTTTCAACTGAGAAAACCATGCATGTTACAGTGTGTGTCATATGTACATTATTATAGCTTAAACATTAGCGGTACACCCATACCTCCCACTTTATACTGGTTTGTGACCAATTCTTCATATGAGAACAGAGATTATCTTCAGGAAGATGTATACATACAATATAATTACTTTTTGAGAGAATTGCTCTCAGAATACGTAGTTTGCTTGATTTATGAGTGAAAACTAGACCCAGAACTCATATTTTCAGTGTAAGCTACACACTTCGGGCCTGATTCATTAGTGATCTTATCTTTTGTTGTTTGCTTATCTTAAGCAAATCCACTCTGTGCATGCTCAGAAAAGGGAGATAAGAAGCAAAATCCACTGCGTAAGTGAATAATTTCTTAAGTTAAGATGAAAATCCATCTTAACTTCACTCTTATCTCCCCGTTTCTTCTTAAAAATAAGCATCTTAACTTTAGCACAAGATAAGATCACTAATGAATCAGGCCCGACATGTACTGTCATACCTGTCACTGGTATGTGGGCTAAGAAACTGAACATGTCACCATCATGCAGGGGCGCATCTAGATAATTGGTGCACCGGGGGCGATTTAGGCCCCGCCCCCTTCCTGCCTTCTGAGGCTGCCGGCGGCTGCACATTATGTGCAGGTCCGTTCTGCAGTGACAGTGTGCTGCCCGAATGCTCTGATTGTGTTTAAAACACAAGCTAGGGGTGGCGATCGCCCCCCCCCTGGATCCGCCACTGCCATCATGTTCTGGGTCAGATCTATGACAGTAAAGTGAATACAGGTCATCAGTGTGACGAGCCCACAGTGAAGATTCCACAGTTGCACCTCACTCTAACAGCAGCTACCGAGGGTAAAATACATTTATATTCATGCTATAATCAGATGTATTGAGAGACGATGATATATTGAATGTTACTTTTCAAAATCTAATAAAACTTTTCAGTTAAAAACAAAGATTTCCGGCCAACTGTTAGATACAGTCGTGGCTAAAAATACTGGTATCCTTGCAGTCTTGTTGTAATAATGCTGCACTTATTCCAGAAAATTGTTGAAATGTAAAAAATATTTTGGTATCCACACACATGTTTCTTTGGATCGCAGTGGAATAAAAAACAAAAAGCAGAAACATTCTCTAGACAGTAGCTTGTTTCTTAAATGGACCAGACAAAATTATTCTCCTTCACTTTGGAACTGAACTCTCCTGTGTTGAGTAGCAGGTTCCTGCCACGTAATAATCACTCATTACATGAGCTAGAGAAAAGGTCTCATTCTCCTGTTTTGTGTCGCTCTGTGTACTGCAATGAGCATGGAGAAAAGCCACATAATTGGCTGAGAATGGACAATCTCAAGGCTACAAATCAATCTCCAGAGACCTTGATTGTCCAGTTTTTCACCATACATAATGGTATTAGGAAGTAAAAGGCCCATGACATTGTAGCCAACCTCCTTGTATGTGGCCGGAAGAGAAAACTTGATTAAAGACCTTCAGACAAAAAGGTACAAAAGTTTCAACTCGCACCATCAGTGGTCAAATAAATGAAAGGGAGCCCCACTGCTGGTAGACCTAACAAAGCCTGACTGGAGTCGGCCAAAACACACCTGAACAAGCCAAATTCCTCCTTGGATAATGTCCTGTGGACCAAATTAAACCGTTTGTTTACAGAAAGCAAAACAAAACTTCAAAAGAAAAGGACACCTTCCCCACAGTCCAACATGGAGGAGGTTCAGGGATGTTTTGGGGTTGCCGTGCTACATCTGGCACTGGGTGTCTTGAACAAGGGCATAATGAAATCTGGAGATTACCGGGCTCCTTTGGAGCGCAATGTTGCATCCAATGTCAGAAAGCTGATTCTCTTTTGAAGGTTACGGGTCTTCCAGCAGGACAGTGACATCAAACATACTTCAGAAAGCACCCAGGAATGGTTCAAGACAAGACGTTGCACGGAAGTGGCCAGCAATGAGTCCAGATCTAAATCCCATAGACCCCCTGTGGAGGGATCTAATAAAAGCAGTGGGAGAACTGGAGCAGTGAGGGGGCTAAACCGCCAGTAGAGAGGTGCAGGAAGCTCATCCACGGCTATAGGAAGCGTTGATTGCATTTATGTTGCCCAAAGGCTGCGCTACCACATAATGAGTCTGGGGTGTCAATAATTTTGTCTATGCCATTTCTTTTCATTTTCTGATTTAAAAGGATATACAGTATTAAATCAGAAAAGAAAGCAAAGGTTCTTTAATATTAAAAGAATAAGAATTGTGGAGACCAAATACTGCTGTTAGTTTCACCTTATGTTTAAAGGAAATTTGATTTGATAAAACGTGGAATATGTTTAGCCACAACTGTATATTGGGCATTGGATACAATTGATTGGTATTGTAACAGATCTCGCTTTGTACTTTAGTTACGGACCTTGGAGTGAGGGGCACCTTCCTCATCTTGTTGTAGGACCCAATAGTCTATGACCTTGATGCTGTCTATGCCACATGTATCATCTCAGCCATCCTCCTTCTCTCCCTCCGCAGGTCTGATGCTCTTGGTCACATTTTACCACAGCTTGGAAAAGACTGGACGCAGCCAGGGATTGTACAGCTCTATAACGCAGTCTACATGTCAGTATGATATCCATACAATGCACTTTACCTTCTCCTTGTGTAGCTGGCCCTAAGCCCTTTGCACTATTTTCTCGACATATCTATTTTGACTGCTTCTCTAGTATTGTGCCGGGACATAAGAAGTCAATCCTGATAGTATTTCTACTACGTTTTAGTTATGTTCCCTCTTTCCTAGTGATGCTCTATTTTACTATGTCTCTACAGGAATGACTACAAGTTCCTGTACTGCTCTGCACGCTCAGTGGGTCTGGCTGAAATTACCAAGACCTATCTGAAAGGAGTGAGTGAAGGTGGCTGCACTCTACCACCGGGGCCTCTCCTTCTGTCTCCAAGCAGTCTCTTCGCAGCCCTTCACAGGTGAGTACGACAGGTGTGACTGCAGTGTATCCTACCCTTTCATCATCCAAGGATACTTCTGTGCTTGATTTCCATGCTACCACATGCTATAAGAGCCTTACTATACTACAGCACACATTAGAGGTACCCCATCAGTATGGAAGCTGCATTTTCATTTAGCACTAACCTCAGTTCCCCTGATATTACTAAACTATAAATCTTTCTTGCAGGGAGGTTATAGAGAAGACCCCAGAACACTTTAAGATTGCTTGCCTCTCCGACATCCGCCAGCTCTTCGCTGATCCCCATCCTTTTCAGGCTGCCTTCGGCAACAGGCCCAATGTAAGGGAATACATTGACGTATTGAGGATATATTCAATCATGATCATTTGCAGTCTTACCTACAACTCCTATAGTGTGATCCTCATGACATACACTATTATTATTATTATTAATATTTATTTATAAGGCGCTACAAGGCATCCGCAGCGCCGTACAGAGACAAACAAAATCACAATACAATGGGAGACAGCACAGTACAGTAAACACAGCAACTCAGTACGCTCAATGCACAGCTAGAGAGGGCGGGGAAGGGGGAGGGAGGATCCGAAAATGACAGGGCCCAAGAAGGGGGGCGTGGAAGACAGGGAGACCCCCAGGGGGGGGGAGGGAGCGAAAGTGGATGTGGGGTGGAGGACCTTTGAGGAGGAGGGCTAAGTAGCTGGAGAGCAGAGTTAGAAGTGGTGGAAACAGGAGGAGAGATGGCCCTGCTCAGAGGAGCGTACAATCTAAGGGGAGATAATATGATAATAAATGAATGAAAATTGATTATATATAAGCACAGTGCATGTTATATGAGATCACTGTCACATTAAAATGCTTATAGATAAATACATAATCATATACTATATTGATATGCTTAGCTATGGTTTTAAGACCCTAGGGGGTAAATATTGCATTTTTTTCTTGATGCCTCTAAGTCCTACTTTAAATGATGCGGCCAGTCTGAACCCATCTGTGTGTTTAATAGTGAAAGATGAGCATGGCAGGATATATAAGTTCAGGATAGAGAGCCGGGACTCAATTAGAGAAGGGGATGCTGAACTACTGGATGATGAGAGAAAAGAATTTGGATTGTATGTAAATGTTCGTGTGAGAACACATTATGAAAAATAAGTAATGTTCTCTCCCTTTTCCCTCTTGCCGTTTCCTCGTTTGTCTCCAATCACCGCACCCTCCACCCCGCTGTTTTGTACGTGTGCCAATTACCCACTCATCGCAGGATGTCCTAGCCTACAGGGAAGTAGGGGTTCCAGAATCACGGATCTTCACTGTGAACCCAAAGGGAGAACTGACGCAGGACCAGAACTCAAGCTTTAAATCCTCGTGAGTCTAAAGCATGTCAAGTATGGAGGGAGGAGGCTGTATAATACCACAGCTATATATTTATTCTTCTTTATTCCCATCTAGTACATGTGTTTTTTCATCAGTTCATCTGCATTGTCCAAGACAAGAAGCTGTTTATTTACTTGTATCTGCTCAAAAAATAGACTGCGCCCACATTAACCACAATCAGGGCTGCCACCAGAAATTGTGGGGCCCAGTACAAATGTAACAGGCAGGGCCCCCTCCTATCTTCTCTCACCCCACCTTCATTTTTAAATTATTCTCTACGGAACATTTGCCTCCCCCCCCCCCCATTCTGTACAGTCACCCCCCCATCCCCGGTTCTATCTAAGCCCTCTAGTAGTTACTTACCTCTCTGTGACATCCTACTGTCTCCTTTCAGCTCCTCTCTGTTGACAGCGCTGTGACGTTATTAATTAATCTCTGTCCGGGAGCCGGGCACCTGGGGGGCTGGGACTGGAGCAAATAGCAGAAGCTGTGGGGCCCCAACATCTTGGGAGTGGAGGCAGACATGCTGCCTACAAGGGGGCCCGCTGCCGCATCCTAAATTACACAGAAAGGTCTCTCCCCACAGCACCCCTCACATCTCAGGCGCAGCTGCTGCCTAGCAATGGCGCCCCCTACCTCCCTTAGTTCACTGCAGAGGGCCCCGCCCTAATACATTTGTTTGGGCCCAGGGCTAGTGGGGCCCCACTCTGCTGTAGGGCCCCATAAGCTGTACTCCCTGTACCCCCCTGATGGCGGCCCTGACCACAATAGCAATTTTAAATTAGAAATCTTTAAGACAATACCCCCTTAGATATGAGGGTCACTTTATATAACCAGTATGTTTTATAGCCATTCCTTCCCTGTCTTACATGTCATATTTCCATCTCGCTTCAGGTACTCTGCTCTGAGTGATTTGGTAAATTTCATGTTCCCTCCTCCATCATCTCACTCGGTCTCAGCTCTGCTATCTCCGGAGTTTAGTGACTTCTCCTTTTGGAGGGATCCACTGACCAGTCTTGGCGAAGAAGAACTTGCACATATTTCCTAACAACTAGAAAGCATCTTCCCATATATATTGTATGTCTGTCCAACCACGGCATAAAGACGCCAGAAGACACCCTATAACAGTCTTCACGGCCCAACGGGCCAATCATAACAAACGTGGACGCAAGAAGTGTACAGATTCAGATACCTTTATTACATCACAAATAAATGACTTTCTCCTCACTCGAGTCCAACAACATACTTTAATTTGAATCCATAAAACCTTATAATAATAATAATAATAAAAATACAAACCTTATAATAATCAATAACAACCAAAATACAAAAAAAAGTCTGAAATGTCTCTTATTTCCTGTTTGCTTTAGATTGGACTGAAAAATAATATTATACATCTTTATAAAAGCCCCACAAACCCTCATACACACACAGGAATAATGCCATCTAACGCACTGTGCCTTCCTTGAGGTTATGAACTATTTGTGGGGAGGCAGCTACTTGGAATGTAACGTAGAGGAAATGTTTACATTAGGGGTGTTATGGGCTGCTGACAAGTAGAGAATGTCTGTGCTATTTGTCCTGTCAGCAATCCTTGAGGGTGCTAGGAAGCCTGACCCAGATTTAGAAGTCAGTGGAGTAAAATAACAGGGGGCTGTCTGTGTACTGCTATGTACCCCTTGGATATGAACCACTGTTGTTTGACAAAAGAATTATCATCGATAAAAATTAAGATTCTGTTTTAGAATTTTTCATGTTACAGTCTCAAGTTGTATTTAAAGTGCACCCATCACCTAAAGCCCAGTGGAGGCCGCTGTCTGTGGCTCAGTGATGGCGTCACAGGTTGCTAGTGAATTCTCATATGCATCTCATGAATATTGGTTCATCAGACACAATGGCTACTGTCACTGTGTGTAGACAAGAGGTGCCCTTTGAAGGTAGTTGAATATAGGATTATGCAAGATAGACTGTGTCCTGCAACAGGATGTAACTACACCAGCTTCAAAGGGGACACAAATTAACATACATTCTTGTTGGTACACAGTATGCCTTGCTTTTCTTTGTTCATGTTTTATTCTTGAGTAAACTGTTAATTGAATGTACATTTAACAGGTTTGACAGGTTTAAGCATTCTGTCAACCTGTCGGAGGTACTCCTGGGGTATATGTATCACAGGTTGAGAGTCCCTGGTGTAGCCGATAAAGAATTGTGCACACAATTGATAAACTGGCAATTGGGAACATTGATCAAAACTGGTGCAACGGAACAGTTTGGTGTTGCCAATAGAAACCAGTCATGTTTGGTTATATTTTCTTAACTGCGTTAGAAAAAGTGACTTAATCTGATTGGTTGCTATGGGCAACACAATCTTTTTGTTTTGTCTTTTTTTTTTGCTTGAATTGTTCTACTACTGGACTTCTGTAAATGCAACTTTTGTTTTTGTTTTTGTTTTTTTAAAAAAAAAACAAATACAAAGGCTGCAGTAGATCTATGTGTCTTTGTTACCTACTCATCTAGCACTCGCCTGTCAAACCTACTTTTAACCCCAGCATTGTTATCACATTATTAGGGAGGATCAAATGAACATCTTACGTTAAGCCTTTCTTAGGCTGGATTTACTACCCACTTACATTCATTGTGATCACTCACTATCTCCGTACTGGGAAAACTATAAATGAAACTCAAACAACAAGCACAATACTAGAAAATAACTATCACACATATGTTCCAGGATGGTAATACTCCTGATACTTGCTGTGTAACCCTCTGTAATCTGGCCGTCACGCTGAGATTGGTCGGTTAATAATAACTGGAGTACTGCAGTTTACTCTAGGGGGTATATTTACTAAACTGTGTCTTTGAAAAAGTGGAGGTGTTGCCTATAGCAACCAATCAGATTCTAGTTATAATTTATTTAGTACATTCTACAAAATGACAGCTAGAATCTGATTGGTTGCTATAGGCAACATCTCCACTTTCCAAAACCCGCTGGAAACTCACAGCTTGATACATTTACCCCCATGTTATATTGAATGATATACACAGAAATGTTTTTAATAAACATCGCAGCAGATTTAGGATCTCCACCTCTAGACCTTGGTGTCTGCCAACGGGGGATATTCTCTCTGGATTGATCTACTAGTGTTACTGCCTAATGCACTTATGTTAACAGAGTTGAAAGGCAGGTTTGCAATGCGTAAATATAAATATGTTGGAATGAAGTTCAAAGGAGAGAGACTTCGTTTAAACAACAAACAAGAATTTTAAAACTTTGCTTAGTTGTTAAATGAAAAGGTAAATGTAGATCTACAATTTACTCTTTACCATGTACAACTGTCCAGAAAAAGATTTGTGTCCTCCCAATGGATGCACTGGGTGTAAATGTTGTTCAGGGCATCTTGGACTGATTTCTGACATGCAGTTGTACTAGTGTTTCAGCTCACTTTGAGCTCTCTCTAGGCTTCTGCAGAGCACTTACCCCTGTATCATGTCCTTTTTTTAGCAGGAAATATAAAGTACAAAAGTCTCGACTCATGATAAGCGATATCTAAGTACTGATAAATTCCTCCATATATTTGCAAAAAAATAAGGTGTGGATTCATTATATGAAGTCATTTGCACTTTATAATTAGTGGTCTTTTCATGGAGGGAGAATAAACAGTTGCCGTAGTGAAAGAGTTAATATGGACCTGTATTTCCTAAAATGTCCAGTAGGAGGAGTATACGTACAACATAACGGATCAAATAGGTATGTGACACACTATTTGTGAGCAGAGTGTGCAAAAAATCTCGTGTATCAGGAACAGATCTGGCGTCCATTATAAATATGTTTATGTCGTCTGCATGATATAAGTGTTGCTCAATCTGATCAAGTGCCTGTATATTTTTGTTGTACTTTTGATTATCAGGTTATTTTATGTCATAGGCGTCAGTGCTGTACGGTGTTCTTACTCAGGTGAAATGTATTAGGTATGTAGACTGGTGCACCAGTACATGTCCCGCTAGTCTGTCAATGTAAGTTTTGACATTTCGGCCTCACAGGTTATGCCTGCACTGATCACTTCGTCTCGCATTTTCAGATAGGCCATTTTTGTAGCTTTTTTTTTCATTTCAGACAGGTCCTCTGACTAGTCTCTATAGCACATAAAGTGGGGAGAGCAGGGGCAATAGTGCATTAAAGAATAGGGTTAACTTCAGATAGGTACAGAGTTCCTGCAGTACATCACAGGTAATACAGGAAGAGACTGAAAGACATAATTTATGGGAAGTCCAGTCTTTTGTAAAATAATAATGCCCTAGCACCATATTAATCCTGACATTGCCATATTATCTCATACCGACAAGATGGCATTGTGAATTTACCTTCCCAAAGTGACTTAGCTGCCCCAAAACAGAGGACTAAAGTTTATTTTTGTTAGTTCCCCACCTCTACTGCCACTTGGGCACTTTGCTTTCCAGTTTATAACTATGGATACCCACTGCTTTAAGGAAGCTTTTCCACACTCATTCACTCGTTAATTTCCTCCTGGAGTGTCTTGCTTGGGCGGTGGCAGTGCCAGGCTCGGTGCCTGTTGGTTGATTCTAGTCAGTTGATGTCTAAGAGTTTCCAGACCATGCTCGTGGGATGCCAGTGTGCTGTTGACCTGATCCAGGTAGCCAGTCAAACTTGCTTCCTGAGCCCCACAAGTCCCTTCCATCTTGGTTACCCTGTGCTCAAACCCTGCCATCTCTCTATGAAGTTCACGAGCCAAGCTTTGACAACTTCCCATTTGTCCTGTCAGACGTGCTTTCATCCTTTCCATGTCCCCACGTAAGCCTAGCAGGTGTGTTCGGCTGGAGCGGATTTGAGAACCCTGTCCATCTACCTGGCCTTGAACAGAAATCAGTTCCTCAGTTAGTCGGCTTCCACGTTCTTCTGCAGTTGAGTTGACTTGGACCACTGTATCAGCAAATCTAGTTACAGTCTCCTCCAAGCCATGTAGGGAACGTCCAACGCTCTTCAGATTAACTTGAAGTAGAGTAATCTCACCTTGCAATGCTTCCTCCCTTTGCCTTTCAATTTGTTTCTTAATGCCCAAAATAGTATTGTTTAGGTGGCCTAGTTGTTTTTGGACATCCTGGTTCTGCTTTTGGTACTCTGAAAACTCAGTGTGAATTTCTATTAGAGTTTCTCCACCAGGTGTGGAACATCCAGCAGCACACAACTCTTCTACAGCGGCAAGTCGGCTCTGCACCCCTTCCAAATTCTCAATGCCTTCCTTCCGTAGCCCAGACAAATGTGCATCCAGTAGTGGCATCACTGCTCCATCCAGACCCAGTGGAGCTGAGGCATTGGTGAGCTCCCCTACAGCTGTTAGAAGCCTCTCTTCCAAGATTCTAACCTTGTCGTCCACAGAGGCTCTTACCCCATCCAGCTCAGTTAACAAGTGGCCTGTTTCTCCTCCGTCCTGGCAACATCTCCTAACACCTTCCTCAGTGAGATTTAGTCTGCCCTCCACTTCATCCAATCTCATTCCGAGCTGAGGTTCCAACATAAGCCGGGTCAGTTCTACATCCACCCTCTGGCTTAGGGTGTAGTGATCTTCAGTTAGCTGGCGCATACTACGTTCCAGATCCTCCACACGTCGACTGAGGTCCTCCAGCCGCCCGCAACAGCCATTAGGTGCACTTAGTCCTTGCACTTTGGCACCTAACATGGACATTTCCCTCCGCATTGTGACTTCACGGCCATCCATTTCCTGCTGCATTCTTTGACTTGCTGCCTGCTCAACATCTTGGCATTGCTTCTGTACTGCCTGTACTTTCACATCACAATTTCCTTGGATCTTCTGCAGTCGTGCCTCTATGCCATCAAGCAGCTTTGCCTGAGCCTCTGCCAGCTTTCCCTCTAAGTATTGCTCTAGGATTTCAGTGGAGGTAAGTGGAGAAGGCCTTGCAGCCTCTAGTAGGTGTTGGAGCTGCGCTTCGTGGCCCATCACCATGCCATTCACTTCCTCCAGAAGCTCTGTCTTTGACCGCAGGATCTCACTCACCTCAGCTACTTTCCCAGATAAGTCCCCTGGAACGTGTGGGGCCTCAGCCAAAGCATCTGGAATTACCCCAAATCCCACAGAGGAGTGCGACGAAGAACTGGGGCCGCTCACTAGTGAACCAATCATCTTGCTGGTGTCCTCCTGGATAGCAAGGCGCAGAGAGTCTCCCAGGCCGCTCACCACACCCTGTAAGCTGTCATAGGACTGAGACAGCCGTCTGACCTCTTCTTCCACGCGGTCTAAACGTTCTCCAAACATAGGAGACAGTTTTCTGCCTGTACGGAGTAGAGAGAAAATGTGTTACCACTATAGTCGGTAGAGCCGGAAAAATTTGAGGGCCAAGTAGCCAGATCCCAATTAGCTTTGGCCGTATATGTACAAGATCATACATGGCAAGGTTAGACCTAATGGGCTGTAATTGTATTGTATATGGGCACCTTTACATTATATGTTTGGGATGGTTAAAGTTTGTTGTATTAGAAGGGTTGTGATAGAATAAATACTTAGAAATGAACATCAAGTAAACAGCATTTTACTTAACCCCTCATGGCCAGAAGTACTTTTATAATCTATTACCAGACCAATTTTTTTTTTACTATGTGTTGGTAAGATGTCAATAACAACTGTTTTATTTGTTGCAGTGCACAAGTGAACTTTATGTGGTTTATCAGAGGCAGACATAGCTTTTGTTGCAACTTTTAAATTCATAAATGTAATTTATAAATGTGCAAAAATTGGCCTATCCGTTTATTATTACACAATGGGGTATATTTACTAAACTGCGGGTTTGAAAAAGTGGAGATGTTACCTATAGCAACCAATCAGATTCTAGCTGTCATTTATTTAGTACCTTCTACAAAATGACAGCTAGAATCTGATTGGTTGCTATAGGCAACATCTCCACTTTTTCAAACCCGCAGTTTAGTAAATCTAGCCCAATGTGTCATTTAAATAATGGTGCAGAACATCCTTACCATTCATATACATCTAAATATATTGAATGCTCTATTAGGTAAACTACAGACAAATTGGCTCAAAAGTAAAAACAAACATTACAGTAGATATAATAAGCGATATTGCACTACAATGGAAACACAAAAACCCACTACATCTTAGACAACAACATATATGTGAAATGGAAAAACGAATGTCCCATTTTGGGGGCACAGTATCCAATAATATGAAGCACTTGTGTGAATGAATACAGGATGTATAAACATATGCTACATTAATGAAACAATTATCTTGACATACGCTTGTACATTTTCAAAAATGTTATTAATATAACATTAAGAAAAATAAAAGTGTGGAATGTCACCTAAAAAAAATATAATCTGTCCATTCCCATTTACTATACACATACTACTACACCTTATATTCCACCCTTCCAATATCCACCCCTGGGTAACAAAGTAATGCATTAACAAATTGCAAATATACATGTTGTTGTTTGGAGTGACTTACCATGTTTAAATTGCACCCTTGCTTTCAATGTATGGTTAAACCAAAATAGTTAAGCCAAACATCAAAGTAAAACAGGCCATACCTGCGCAGATTAGCACACTTCCCAACATGTCTGTCCTTGACAGGAGGCGGGGCAACAGCAAACGGGGGCATGGCCATATCATGGCGGGGTTGTGGCCACACCCCCAGAGGTCTGTCTAGCTCTGTAAAATGTTAGGCTGCCCATTACACACATTTCTACCACCCTCATTACCACCCTTTGGACAAACATGTCCCCGGGCTGTACAGAGGCTTAATATCGGGACTGTCCGGCTCAAATCAGGGCTGACGGGTGGAATGGATTAGGTCATTTTCCAACAAATTGTCTGCCTAGTGCACTGTGTGTGACCCCATTCTGCCTGAATGAAGTATAACTGTGTAGAAAGAATAACCAGGGCCGGTGCTACCATTAGGTGAACCTAGGCGGTTGCCTAGGGCACCAATGGTTAGGGGGGCCTAAAATATTGACTCAGTGACCTTGAGATATCAGTGATCCTTAAATATACTCTATGGGCCTGATTCATTAAGGAAAGAAAAGCAAAAAAAAGAGTGACTTTGAATCTTGTCAAAACCATGTTGCATTGGAGGGGGGCCTAAGTTTAAAATATGAGGACAGATTTATAATTGGGGTAGAAAATGTCCTAAATCAACATTTAATGTCAGTGTAAAAATAAAGCTATCAAGTATTTCTGTCCTACATGAAAAAAAACAGTCAGTATTTTCCTTATCTGCAAAATAATAAAATCATTTGCACCCCTTGCATTGTAGCATGGTTTTGCCAAAGTTCAGAGTTACTAATTTTTTGGCTTTACTTTCCGTAATGAATCAGGCCCTATATATTTAATTCAGACAATTGGTTAATGTGAGCATTTACCTTGCTAGTCAGTGAAGTATGGTCTACTTCCCAATATTCTATAACATTGTTTAGTTTAGTGAATTGAATGACACATGAACTAAACAGAAATAACTCCCTTCATACCTTGATAATACGGTCAAGTTAGTATCATTCTTATCATTGTTAGTATCGGTGTCTGGTGCCTGTACCACTAAGGGTTAACTGTTCAAGAATGTGACACTATTCTGACAACTCTGCTGACTGCCTTCAACATTTGTCATCAATGATTCCATGTAGCAGGGGGGGGAGCTGTGAGGTTACTGTCTTTTGAAATGTAATTGATAAAAATCGTCTGGATTCCCCTGCAGACAGCTGTATTATGTCCTTTGTTTCTACCAGTAGACAGCAGAAAACTGAATTACAATGCACTGAGGTGATCTTATAACACTAAATAGGTACCAATACCACTATAAACATATTTGTATCTTTGTTGTGTTCTGATGTCAGAATGTTTCAAAGATAGAAATATATTTAACAGCTCCCACATCTCCCCCAGTCCCGATTACTTCCCAGCAGGGCACGGCTGAAAAGTGAACAAAATAAAATCACAGTTCTCAGGCAAGTAGATGTCATCTTGTCTGGCACTCACCCCCCTCAAGGCAAGGCAAGCTCCTGCCCCATCACCTGATCAATCGCTTTATCTGTGTATAGTATGTGTATATTCATGTATGTACCAGCGTGTCTATGTGACTATGACAGCGTCATTGTGTATCTGTAACATTAATAATTAAATATGAAATAAAGTGTGGCTGCCAATGGCAATGCATTATTATAATTATGTATTATTACAGGGAATAATGTACACCCGTGGTTTAGTTAATAATGAATAATAGAGGTCACCCAGGGCCTTGTGCCTATATATGGTCAATGGACTTCTTGGTGCCTTTTGATATCCTTATGAAACACAAAAGTGGGTATATTATCCAGTATATCATGAAATGTGGCATGAGAATTACAGTAATGTTATATAGAATCCAGCGTATGTTGCACAAGACATACAGTACTTTGGTAGTATGAGGCCTTGTACTTATCCATGGACCTGATTCATTAAGGATCTTAACTGAAGAAACTTCTTATTTGAGTCTCCTGGACAAAACCATGTTACAATGCAAGGGGTGCAAATTAGTATTCTGTTTTGCACATAAGTTAAATACTGACTGTTTTTTTATGCAGCACACAAATACTTGTTAGCTTATTTGTACACTGAAATTTAAAGTTGATATTTGTGTTCTACATGAAAAAACAGTCAGTATTTAACTTATGTGAAAAACAGAATACTAATTTGCACCCCTTGCATTGTAACATGGTTTTGTCCAGAAGACTGAAATGAGAAGTTTCTTAAGTTAAGATCCTTAAAGAATAAGGCCCCATGTGTCTAATAAGGCTAATGTCTTTTCTGTCCTGCATGTTCCTCTCGATTGGAGGAAATGTAGTAATTCAGTCATGTCATGGGGTGTAGACACATTTATGTGCTTTTCATCAAAAGAGTTTATTCACTAATTTGCTTAGGTCCGATAGTGAGAAATGTGTTTAAGTTGAAGAAATTTAATGAAGTAGATTATGAGATGGATTAAGGCGTAAATACTTAATAAATGGGTAAAGAATTGTTGGTTTAAGAATAGGAAGATAATAACATGAATAACGTGAATGACAAGCTTGGGGCAAAATGTATTTTTATAAGGGCAATACATAGTATAAGCTGGAGAGTTCTTACTAAAGATTGGCCATATGTATGGATATGGTTGTTGTTCTTACCGTAGCCACTTTTCTTGGGGGATGCATGTGGATCAGGAAGGATCTCTGACTGTGGTTTTGTATAGGTCGGGGGAGTCTTTGGTGGAGGGAATAGCTTCTGTCCTTGAGAAACTTTGGGTCCCGTGTAGGGTGGAAGGTAACCTGGCTGGATGGCCGGTCCATCTTGGCAGGAATCCCCTGAGAGACCGGGACAACAGCGCCACTGCAGTTCAGTCACTACCTTGTACCCAATCTTGTACTTGGGTCTGAAGAGAGTTTTGTACCTAAGTTCAGATAAGAAAAAAAAATAATGAGGCTGGAACCTGAATTCTCTTCCATCCTCCAAGGAGTCCATGGATCTTCAGGGTCTATAAAGTTCAGCTGACTGCTGCCTACATTCTTGATTTTAGCAATACTTGGGTAAGAATATGTGCCTCTGGCTGCAGTAAATATACACACATTTGGATGTAGATGTAGAGTTATAGGAAAAAGGGGCGTAAAATACTCTTAAAAAAAAAAAGCACAGAAAAACAGCATATTTCCACCCATATACAGTGCCGTACACATTGCGAGTTGTGTCCATCTCCGCATCAGCTCCTGGTTTACGACTAGTGATCATCAGTGAATATTTGCACCTGCCGTCCTAATAGACATATATGCCTGTTTCTGGACTTGAGCCGAATTTGCGTAAAACATTCCTTTACTGAACTCCACCTACGTAAGAACGCCCCTCCCTGAAACTCCAGGCGCAGGCGGGTATAAGGGCCGGAATCGTGCCAGTCTGCATCTGTGTGCTCCTACATTCTGTTCATGGGCAGAGCGATTTCACACAAGACATACAGGGGCGCACGCAGGATTTTTAAGGGGGGGTTTCTCCCCCACCCAAAAAAAAAAAAAAAGACGCGAGAGAGCTGCTGGGCATGCGCCATGCACAGCAGCTCCGTTTTGGCAGCACTGTACAATACAGCAGCCGTGGCGCTGCCAAAGAAGCGTCCGCGGCGGTGCTGTATGCACCACCGCGGACGCTTCTTTGACAGCGCCGTGGCTGCTATATAGTACAGTGCCGCTATGTAGGGGGACTTCTTTAGCGGAGGGGAGGGGTTTCTGGAGACCCAGAGACCCCCCTGCGTGCGCCCCTGACATACTACGCAAACTGATATAGTACTCATTCCGTATCAGCCCCATTGTGTGTCATTTCATGGCATTATGTGCACAAATTGTGTAATCTATAACAACCTATCACATCATACTGCCATTTTCTAGTGTGGCGAAGTGGTTAGCACATCTGCCTCACAGCGCTGGGGTCATGAGTTCAATTCCCGACCATGGCCTTATCTGTGTGGAGTTTGTATGTTCTCCCTGTGTTTGCGTGGGTTTCCTCCGGGTGCTCCGGTTTCCTCCCACACTCCAAAAACATACTGGTAGGTTAATTGGCTGCTATAAAAAAAAAAATTGACCCTAGTTTTTCGCTCTATGTCTGTCTGTGTGTATGTTAGGGAATTTAGACTGTAAGCTCCAACGGGGCAGGGACTGATGTGAATGAGTTCTCTGTACAGCGCTGCGGAATCAGTGGCACTATATAAATAAATGATGATGATGATTTTAGAAAATGTAATATGATTGGTTCCAATGGTTTACAGTATACTGCACATAGCACCCATGTTATTAAACAAGCACAATTATGACATTACATTGATAATACAATATTCTGCAGATTAAAAAGCATTAAACACTATTTGTAGATCTTCAATGATTTGCATCATGGTCATGCTAGGAGTTGTTAGTTGCCAGTATGATATTCTGCACTTACACAACAGTTCCTGGGCATTTGGGTCCCCAGCTGCACTTCAGGTACTCAGCCTTGATATACGGTTCAGACCCATCCGGCTGTGTACAGGTCACGTTCCTCTCAACAACATACACACAGTAATTCCTGCAAAAGAAAGAGGTGGGGGACAGGACAGCGAGAAGGAGACATGAGAGGGGTGTGAGAGGGAAAAGCTGGATGTACAGCTATTATATAACCAGTATCTATCTATCTATCTTTTGTGTATATATATATATATATATATATATATATATATATGTATTATATAAATAAATAAATATATATATATATATATATATATATATATATATATATATATATACATACATACATACATATACACAGTTTCTTTATAGACTATCTGTATTAATAACGCAGAAAGGCAAGCTGTGTGCTGGGCACTCTCAACAGAACCAGATACAATTTTGTTACATTATTCCAGGCGAAGTGCCAGTAACAAGCGAGAACAAGGACACCCAGTCAAAGAGTAGTTATGTATAATGATGTTCCCTACTGTTACAGTAATTACTAACGTGCTGCTGTGACATAATTCCACTATCTTACAAACTAATAAAAAAACACTTTAACCCGAGTAATCAAGATAATGCTACCTAATGGGTGCCAATACAAAACTATTACAAACAAGCAGCAAATTTAGCCGCCTACCCCTGTTTTTGAACTACCCCAACCTATACTCTATTAGTTATATTTACCACCAGCTGGAGAGCTACAGGCAGTCTACCTGTGCCCTATATACATGTTACAAAGGTTATTTTAAAATAAAGGTTGATTTATCCTTATTAATCATCCACCTTTTTCTATACACTAATAATGTATTTTAGAATAATTATCCAATATATTACACTACACTGAGCCCCGAGTGTGGTTTACAATCATTAAGTGATGTTCCCTGCGTGTACATTAATTATATTCACAAGCGTTGCCTACAGTGTATGGAAATGTTATTTCATACGCTCATCATCTACCTTCAGATAAACAGGATATTATATTGCTCTCTGTAAGTTCATTAAAGCACAGGCATTGTACAAGTCTTACCTGTGCTTGGTAATGGGTTTGCCGTACGTCTGAGGATGAGAGGTATACAAGTTGTGAATGAACTTCCCTGTGGCAGGAGGTGAATAGTAGGTCCCTTTGGCATCCACTAGGCATAGTATCCCACTTAACAAGGCAGAGAGGGAAATCATAAATAAGATCCTAAGCAGCCTGTCCTGCATTCTTCCAAACAGCGATGGTCCGCACACTCAGCACCGATCAACAGATGTGGGTGTTATAATAAGATGACAATCGGGATCTGCACTGACGATGTAAGATGTCTATGTCCTCTCTATAGGGGTCTCTGTTCTCCGCTGCACAGTCCAAGCATTTATCACTATTAGAAGAGGAGATTTTCTTCTCTCTGTAATACTCCAACCACTGATCACAGTCCAAGTGGGCTCTCTTCTGTCTAGTAGCCTCTTCCAGTTCGTGCAACTTAAAAACACACCCCAGAGGTCTCTGGTCTCTGCGAGCAGCAGGGCTGTCACTTTTAGGTTTTGTCCTTGATCACAGAATTAATATTGATGGCAATTCAATAGTCCAGTATGTTTGATGTTTGCTCTGACTCTCTCATCAAACTATGACACTCTCTCTTCTCTGTGTGTCAGTGTGAGTCTCGGTATCACAAAGTGTGACTGTCTGTGGTGAAGGTTGCTGGCTCAGCCAGACACTCTTTCCATCTCTTTCTCTTCTCTACTCTTCACTTCCCCCTTCTTTCTTCTCACTTTTACTTTTCAAATTCTTTATTTTGCCTTCTCTCCTTTCCTTAGCTCTTACACCTCTACATCAGTCTTTCTCTCTACTCCGGTTTAATGGACAGTCCTCCTTTTTTTTCTTTTCTTTCTAACTTTTGTCAGTTCTCTCTGTCTCTCAGCCTCTTACTTTCTAACACTCTGACTTTCTGGAGTCTTCCCCCTCTCCCCCTGTCCCTGTCAGCTCCTCACAGCTCCCTCTATACCCCGGACCTGTTGGAGGGGAGGAGGTGACTGGGGTGGAGGGAGAGGAGGAGTCTGTGGGATTAGAATAATATACCCCCCTACCCTTTCCTGAAGTTGTGCTACCTCTGCCAGCAGCAACATGAGACTCAGGCTGGCACTGTGTGTCACACGCACTGCATGTACAGGCTCAGCTAGCATGTGCACTGCAACACACAACATGCTTACTTAAATCACATATAGTCTCATCCACTAGAGCTGCCACCTCATCCTGACACATGTAAAAGATTGTGCTGCACAGGAATCTGAGCTGCTCAGCAGACTGGATTATATGCAAACAGCTCAATATATCCAGGAAACCAAACAGTGTTTTTTTTTATAAACTACATTTTACAATGATGTGGTGACTGAAACCTAAAAACATAGGCATATATATATATATATATATATATATATATATATATATATATATATATATATATATATATATATATATATATAAATACAGAGGGAGATGGATGTGCCAAAGACATTTATAAGTCACTCTAAAGTTTTCATCTCTGAATGTTATTATAAGCCACAAACTTGCCAAACAGTAATGTAAATGCTCTTTTATGAAGTCCCATGTCTACGTTTCAGCAAGTGCGCCTAGTTTTAAGCGGAAGCGCATTTGCCAGCCAAGATCTGCTGGAGTTTGCAGTGGCTGATGGGAGGAGTTGGGGGATTGAGGACAATCCTTGCTAAATTTTGCACTTAAGTGGATTATTTACATTAAATAATGGGATACGAATTGACACCTCACTTCTGTGAGAAAGCACAATTCTAGGCACACTTCAGCTAATGGAAGAAAAAATTCTGTACACATGAGATAAAGACAGTCCCAATGTCTCCTCATAAATGAGGGTAACCTGAGCAGTACCTTAGGAGAATCACTGAAAAGTTTAGATGTATTAAAGTGGCTGCAAGGTGCACTTACTGCTTCTGCAGAGAGTGAAGGGGTGAGCACCTTGAAATGCGTTTCACGCAGCTAGTGAATGGGGAACCCAATCTGCAGCTATACCTTAGATTACAGAACTTTGTGCAGCACTGCCTCGGCACCTCGGTTATGAAGAAAGAGCTGCAGTATCGGTATGTGGCTGCAATTAGTCCCCAGCACTACAGGATCAGCAGAGAGAGTTGCCTGTATGTAGAGGTAGCACTTGATAGTCAGATAAGCAGACCATTATTATGTAACCTGTTGCCCTACAGTTGTTGTGCAACTATAAGCCCAGGCATGCCTCTAATGCTGGAGCTTGTAGTTCCCCAACTGCCAGGGGCGGTGCAAGGGTTCTCGGCGCCCTAGGCAAGCCGCCCCCGCCCGCGCCCCCCGAACACACTAAATAAAAAATTAGATTTCACTTACCTTTTCTTCCTCTAGCTGCTCCTCGCGATGCATGCTGAGAGGGGAGAGGAGGGGGGAATAACTTTATTCACACTGTCTGTCAGTGACAGACAGTGTGATACCTCAGAGGCGCCGGACAGACTATCACATGATCACTGACTGACGTCAGTGATCATGCGGACATTAAAAAACAGCGGCGGCCGCCCCGCCGCCGCTGCTGTGCATCTCTCTCGTGCCGCTGAACCGCTGACTAGATTAAAAAATCTAGTCAGCGGCGCCCTGCAGGTCCCGGCGCCCTAGGCAACTGCCTAAGGTTGCCTAATGGGAGCGCCGGGCCTGCCAACTGCTGGAGTATCTTGGGAGTGGGTGGGAAGGTAATACGATGATGTCTGACAGCGTGGCACTGGTGGGGGCAACAGGAAACTCATTTCAGTTGGTGACTCAAGAAGAAACATATAAGTAGTTTGCTATGATTTAATAGCCTATGGGGTTTTCTATGCTAGACATATGTTTATATAAAGTAAAATGCCTGGTTATACAACCCTACAAGCCTAATACATGTGCAGACTAAGGGGCATATTTAACAAATCACGGTAGTGCACTATTGTGCGCTTACCGTGGAATTAAAGCCCGATGTGCCCTCCGCAAATTTATTAAAGGTGCATCGCAGCAGATATCATGGATATCTGCTGCTTTGCACTCCTGATCGTTTTTGCGAGCAGTCACCATTCAACAGAATGGTGACTGCTCTGGCCGCAATCTAACAAGTCCCGAAAAAATATTTTTTTCGGGAACTTGTCTTGATAATGTACGCCAGCTTCATATCAGAATTGAAGAAATCCACTGCTGTCAGCTCTGCTCCGAAGAGCAGAGCTGGACAGCGCATGTGTGGAGGGACCACATGATCCCTCCCTGTCACTCAGCGCGCTCTCTCTGCAACGATAGTTGCAGAGACAGAGTGGGGACTTTGTGCGCATGTGCACTGCACATGCGCAATTGAAGGAAGAAGAGGAACGAAGAGGAGATCCCGAGACAGCGCATCCGAAGAGGGGGGTAAGTGTGATTTTTTCTATCACAGAAACAGCAGTTTTTCGGAACTGCTGTTTCTGTGTTCCCTTTTTAATAAATGTGAGAAATAGTTCAATCCTTATCCTTGCGATAAGGATTGATAACTATTTCTCACTTTTGCCGATTAATGATAAATGTGCCCCTGAGAGAGATAGTTTATCACCTCTTCAACAAAAACAGATTTGACAAATTTATGACACTCAACCCTTGTGACAGTTCATGAATGATCTGACAGGTAGACATGGCTGGTGTCTTATCATTTGGATTCCCCCTCATAAGGACAGATATGTTAAGCATTTACTTGTGGCTTCCTCTCATATCAATCACTGACACCTACTAATCACCTGCTTCAGATCACACACATAACATACGCATCTGTTCTGAAGAAGGACACTGCAAGTTCCACCAATGACCAGTTGGACCAGAACTGTGACACTTACATACGATATGGTGATGGATCTATTTACTGAAATCAGAGAAAACATCTAGGGAGATATTATACAGTTAGGTCCATATATATTTGTACACTGACACAATTTTTGCTATTTTAGCTGTTTGCCAGAACATATTCAAGATACAATTATATAAGGAATATGGGCCTAAAGTGCAGACTATCAGCTTTAATTTAAGGGTATTCACATCCAAATTAGTGGAAGGGTTTAGGATTTGCTGTTTAATATGTAGCTCACTCTTTTTTCAAGTGACCAAAAGTAATTGGACAATTGAGAAAAAGCTGTTTCGTGGACAGTTGTGAGCTATTCCTTCATTAGTTCTTTATCAATTGAGCAGGTAAAAGGCTGGAGTTGATATGGAATGTGGTATTTGCTGTGAACCCACAACATGCGGTCAAAGGAGCTCTCAATGCAAGTGAAACAGGCCATCCTTAGGCTGCAAAAACAAAACAAATCCATCAGAGAGATATCAGGAGTGGCCAAATCAACAGTTTGGTGCAATCTGAGAAAAAAAGAACTCACTGGTGAGCTTGGCAACACAAAAAGGCCTGTACGCCCATGGAAGTCAACAGTGGTGGATGATTGCAGGATCCTTTCCATGGTAAAGAAAACCCCCTTCACAACATCCAGCCAAGTGAAGAACACTCTCCAGCCGGTAGGCATATCATTATCCAAGCCAACCATAAAGAGAAGACTTCACAAGAGAAAATACAGAGGGTTCACCACAAGGTGCAAACCATTCATAAGCCTCAAGAATAGAAAGGCCTGATTAGACTTTGCAAAACAAATCTAACAAAGTCATCCCAGTTCTGGAACAGCATTGTTTGGAGAGATGAAACTAAGATCAACCAGTACCAGAATAATGGGAAGAAAAAAGTATAGAGAACAATTTAGAATGTGCATACCCCCTCTTCTGTAAAACACGGTGGAGGCAGTGTCATGGCATGGACATGCATTGCTTCCAGTGGCACTGGGCCACTAGTGTTTATTGATAATAGGACAGAAGACAGAAGCAGCCGAGAGAATTCTGAAATATATAGAGATATACTGTCAGTTGATTGGATGGTGCTTCACAGTGTAGATAGACCCAAAACATACTACAAAAGCAGCCCAGGAGTTTTATAAGGCAAAGAAGTGGAATATTCTGCAGTGGCCGAGTCAGTCTCCTCGCAGACAGTGCAGCATTCATCTCTGCATTTCGTAAAATATTCGACTAGCCCCGACGATTACTTCCGCAGCTTCAAGTTTCCTTAGACTCCGCCAAGGCTCTCGCTCTGTGGCTCAGTAAGTCATTCACTTTCGAACTTTATCATCAGAGTTTTTTATGGAATGACAACGCATTAGTGGCCACCTTCTGGCAAGGTCTGTCAGACAAAATTAAGAATGCTTTGGCCTCTCAGGAACTTCCAACCACCTTAGATACTCTGATCTCCTTATGTAACTGAGTCAATCTCCATTTTCGTGAAAGATCTTCTGAGATAGACAGATCCCGTTGTCCTGTGGTTAAATGAGCACCTCACTTTCATCATCCTATACCTGAGGACGAACCCATGCAAATCGGACATTCTTGTCTGACCCCAGAGGAACGTGACAGAAGACTTAGGAACAAGTTATGCATATATTATGTAGACCCAGGTCATCTGCTCAATGTCTGTCCCTAGAGGTCCCGACATACCTCCCAACTGTCCTTGCAGTCGGACTAAATCCTGACTAAGCGAGACAGTCACCCAAATTCAGGACTGCCCACCAGATTCAGAACAGTTGGCACACTGTCCTGCTCTCTCCTACCCCTCTTGGTCACTTTCACCACTTGTGGCAGCTGGTTTCTTTAGCTCAGTTCCTGCTTGTCTTGATCCTGGAATGTTGGATGCCCTTTTTTTTTAAAAAAAAAAAATGGGTACATGAGATTTTACTAACTCCATCCAGCCCCGGTGTTAAATCAATAGCACTCACGTTTTATAATTAGGCCTCCCTCAATTCCCAACAATAATAATATTCACATTTAATAAGTAGACCTATTTCCCTCCAACCAGCCCCAATATTAAATTAACAGTATACCCATTTACTCAAAACCTATTTCCCTTCCTCCAAACAGTTCTAGCAATAAATTAAATAGCATTAACGTTTAATAAATATAGCTATTTTCCACAACCATACCCGGCATTAAATAATTCATATTCACATTTAAAAAATAGCCCTCCTCCTCAAAATCAACTCCATGTTCAGTTAATAGCCGCAAACCACCCCAGCATTAAATTAAAGGTTCTGTCACCTCACCGTAAATAATTCTGCCCCCACCTACACTCCACCATTAAATAGCCTACCTTCCACACTATATTAAGATCCTCCCTTCCCTCACATTTTATATTAAAATACTCACATACAATATTAATACACTACACACACACACACACACACACACACACACACACCTTGTTACATCTGCACTCGCGCAGTCTGGTTCACTTCACGATCTAGCCATCCGCATGCCCGCCCAAGCAGCAGGACCTCCCTGCGTGGGCTGTTCGGCAGTTGGAGATTCAGTGATGTGCGGCCTATGCAAGTAATCACATGGGGTGCGCGCCATGTGACAGGTGCCATCCCATGTGATTACTTGCATCGGCCGGCCCTGCTTCTACCCCACAAACAGACCACACTTATAAGCCAACCCACAGGCAGATACTTGAATGGCGAATGCAGCCAAACCCATTCCTCCTTGCAGGGGTCCCTGGCGAAGACTGGTATCCTGTTAGACTCCACACCCTGGGTGTGAGTAGCAGAAACTTGTGCTGGTTCAGTATCTCTATATTGTGTTTCCGGATATGTACAAAGTGAGAGCAGTACTGTGATTGGTATAAGGTTCTAGGATGACATTATCTTCTTGCACCCTCATTCTGTCAATGGAAGGTGGAAAAATAGGGCAGGATGGCAACTGCTCCCCAGAACACTATTACTTTTACAGATAACAGTTAGGACAGAAAAAGATGGACAATGGTCCTTCAGTGCCCCACATATTGTACTAAGCACTGCGCAGTCTCTGGAGGTAATTTATGAAATGCAAAATGACCACTCTGCATGGCAAAAGTTACTTGGATCTACTGTACAAGTGCACCTAGATTTACACAGTGGTGCAGTGAATTATGGATCAAAGCAGCTATTGTAAAGGAAGGGGAGGAGCTGAGAGGATTGAAGGCGTTACTAGTAAAGTACAGAGTAGATGCACCTCTGCAACTCATTTTGCAGAATAGTAAAGAAACGAGATTTCAGTTTGTTGAACAATATTCTTGCAATGTGCTAAAGGGTGGAGAGTGTTCATTTTCCAGGGCATAGCTTACAGTCTGGAAGGGCGCACTCTGCAAAAAAAGACTTAAATCTAGCAGTAGGTTGGGGGCATCTAGCACCAGCTCAGATCAGGGTGGTAATCTAGCACCAGCTTAGAGCAGAGGAGCAATCTAGCACCAGCTTAGAGCACGGGAGCAATGTAGCACCAGCTTAGAGCAGGAGAGCAATCTAGCACCAGCTTAGAGCAGAGGGGCAATCTAGCACCAGCTTAGAGCAGAGGGGCAATCTAGCACCAGCTTAGAGCAGAGGGGCAATCTAGCACCAGCTTAGAGCAGGAGAGCAATCTAGCACCAGCTTAGAGCAGAGGGGCAATCTAGCACCAGCTTAGAGCAGAGGGGCAATCTAGCACCAGCTTAGAGCAGGGGGGCAATCTGGCACCAGCTTAGAGCAAAGGAACAATCTAGCACCAGCTTAGAGCAGAGGGGCAATCTAGCACCAGTTTAGAGCAGAGGAGCAATCTAGCACCAATTTAGAGCAGGGGAACAATCTAGCACAAGTTTAGAGCAGGGGACAGTCTAGCACCAGATTGGAGCAGGGGGGCAATCTAGCACCACCTTAGAGCATAGGGGCAATCTAACACCAACTTAGAGCAGGGGAGCAATCTAGCACCAGCCTAGAGCAGGGGGGCAATCTAGCACCAGCTTAGAGCATGGGGGCAATCTAGCAGCAGCTTAGAGCAGGGGAGCAATCTAGCACTAGCTTAGAGCACAGGGGCAATGTAGTACCAGTTTAGAGCAGGAGGGATTGGATCTCATCCTACACAGTTAATGATACACTTTTGCTCCTCAATGTTACATTACATGAAGAAGCACATTCCTCTATAATAAAGTTTTGTACCACATACACACACAGAGGCGCAAAGTATTAAAAACAATTCTGCTGTTCCCTCACTATCATGATGATTTTAACAATAAAATACATCTATCTATCTCTATCTCTATATATCTATATCTGTATACATCTATATATCTATATCTAGGGGCCCTGGTGCACTGCTTTGCCCGGGGGCCCATAATGTTGTTAAGATGGCCCTGCGTGTATCTAGCAAAATGAAAACATGAGGTACCTCATTACATGCAAGTTCTACATTGACATATATGCCTCAAATACCATAAAATTGTTGCTAAAATCAGATGCACTCACCTCCCAGATATAGAGGCCTACATCTAACAAGGGCTGGCTTGTAAGCCACAACAAAAGTGGCCTTACAGAGGCCTGACAGACAGCAGCCAAGACAACAGTAGTCAATATTTTGAAAACAAAAACAGAGAAGAAATAAACCATCGCTTGGTTAATCTGATATTATACCAGCTACATGGCAAAATAAATGCCCTATATGTATACAGAATACACTTCAGACTTATGTGATATGGTGGCCTTTGTGTGTGAGTGGCCCTTCCCAGTGTGGGCCTTCCACTATTTTTTATATAGAAGAACTGTGCATGCATCCACAGCCTGCACTCCTATTGATGAACGCCACTGGAGGAAATCTCGCTCCCTGGCAGAATTCCTTCACTTCAAATTCACCCAATAGTTCAGCCCTCTCCCTCGCTAAACAATCCTTATTTAAGTTCCTTATCTCTTCTCAGTCCTCCAATCTCTGCTGCCTCTTTCAACTCACTTCTTTGCCCTCTCCCTCCCCTCCCGTCCTCTCTCTCTGCTACTGACTTTGCCTTATTTTCTCCTCAAAAATCGCTGCCCTCAAGCACGATATATCCTCCTTCCACCACTCTGATGCCACCCCTACCATTCCACCGTCCTCTCCATACAGCCACCAACTACTATACTCCTGCCACCCTACTTCGGGTGAAGAAGTCCATTCTCCCATATTATCCTCTCCCTTTCTACCTGCCCTCTGGATCCCATCCCCTCTCACCTCCTTTAGGTCCTCTACCCCACTGCCTGCTCCCACCTGGCTCACCTCTTTAATCTGTCCCTCTCCAATGGGATCTTCCACTCATTCTTTAAACATGCTCTTACCTCTACCATTCTTAAAAACTGAATTATGACCCAACCTCTCTCTAACTACTGCCCCATTTCGCTTCTCATTTTTGCCTCCAAATTACTTGAGCGTATTTTCTGCAACCATCTCACCAGTTACCTCTTGGACAACACCATCCATGATCCTCTTCAACCTGGCTTGTACCCTCTCCACTCCACTGAAAATGCCCTGGCCAAAGTCACCAATGTTCTTCTCTCGGAAAGATCCAGGGGCCACTTCTTCCTGCCTATCCTCCTGGGTCTCTCTTGCTGCACACCCTCCATACAATTTGGCCTCTCTGACTCCATCTTTTCATAACTGGGGATTTTGCAAGCTTTGCCTTAAAGCCATTTTAAATTTCCCCTGCAAAGTCGCCGAATATCGTCGTCTTGCAAAATACACAGTTTAATACTTTTACCCCCAGGAGTGCAATCAAGCAGGAATCAGAAGAGTACTCAGAGAAACCAGCAGCAATGACAATTGATGAACTGTCTCAGATTGCTGGTAAAGGCAGTCTCCTAAAGGCAAGTCAAAGGTGATTATGATCCAGGAGTAATGATAAAGGCTTAACCCCTTGCAGGGGGGGGCAATGACCGTTGCCTCTCCACCTCTCTGATCACCACAACCCAGTCCCAAATCCAAGAATTCTCCTGGGTTGCCCATCTCCACTGAACAATCTCCCTCGTTCTACCAGACTATCTGTGCAGCATCAAACAGGCACTGAAAACCCATCTATTCTTAAAAGCCTACCATGCATCTGCTTACCCATTTCACCATGTTTGGTTACCTGTTTGGTTACCTCACAATCTCTCATCCTCTCTTGCCCCAGTTCCCCTTCAATGGCTTATCTCTTATGTCTACTGTCTGTCTGCCCTTCCCTTTAGGTTGTAAGCTCTTATGAGCAGGGCCCTCTTACTCCTATGTCGCTATCTAGCATTTTTGCTTCAGCTACATTGCCCACCACCTCCTTGGACTTTCTGCCCCTAGATGCCACTCCTGCATATCTTTGCACCTCTTTCGGTGGCTACAAACCTGTTAGCTTTGCCCACACTTTTGGGCACAGGTTCTTAGCTTTTGTTGAATATACCCTGCTCCCCCTTCCCCTTCCAGCCTTTCTGTAGCTGGTTACTACTGGCTGTGCTGAGAGCTTTGGGGGTTATAGTGTTACTTGTTTATTGTTTTGTACTGTTACACCTTGTACAATCGTTGTACAATTGTTCGTAATCTGTACGGTGCTGCGGAAATCTTGTGGCGCCATATAAATAAAGGCTAATATAATAATAATAATAATAATAATAATAATAATTATACATTCATTCTTTATCTAATGTATATAAACCAGCTGCAATGGAACTTTATGTCCTAGCATGCCATGTTTTTTGCTACTGATTTATGTATGCTGGATATAACATTACTGCGGACGCCTGGTGGAATCAACTATTTCTGTACCATGCCGGACTCTCCCCGCTGGGATGCTATGGTAATCCCCAGTGTTCTTGAAAGTCTCTAAACTATGTAGAGCCACACATTTTTCTTTTAAGCGTCAATCACATGATATAATGATGCCACCACACTTATGGCACTACGCTCATACAATAGTGACAGCAAACCAAGGAACACGCTGAATAGGAGGAATGGCGCTAGCTGGTCATGTCATGCCAATGTCACGTGATGCCACATGCCACAAACAGAACAGGGACAGACAGAGGACATCCACACCTGGATGAAGTAGGACACCAGAGAGCACCAATGTATTCGAACCACCCCACCCTCCAGGGGACACATGCCCAGCAGGGAGAGTAATGTTACTGTTTATTTTTAATTTCATTCATTCCCTAGTCCAACAATGTACAAGCAGTGATATAGCAGATTCAGTTAGGTGATAAAATAGTCACTACTATGAATATCCTGCTGGAGGACACAGCTGCTGCCTCATGAGTGTCTATCCCAGCATACCGTACCATAATAGCCTGTTATTGCAAACATAAGAAGTTATACTATGGTAACAGTGGTCACACAATCTATGGAGGAACTTATCCACACAGATCTATACACCATTTACAAAGTGGCACAATTTAGGAGGAAAGTGGAACGGGGCCTTTGGGCCTAACAGACGGACAGTTGTGAGGTCCGGTATGTGCGGATATTCATGTGCTTTGGACAGAATTCCACACTGTACTGTCACCAAACACAGACGTCTGTCTTTTTCATGTCATTGATGTGTCACCGTTTATCTCATCGGCTGAACAAACATCAGTGGTTACAGCATAAGACCACCTCCCGACTCATTAACACATGGGCCCCAAGTGGAGGAGTAAATAGTGATGTCAGAGGGGGAAAAAACCAGGATGGAAGGGTAATAATAAACAGACAAGACTTGCAGAAATATAAGTAAGACATATACAATACACCTGCTCAAATAACATATTGCAGCTAAATGAAAATCAGTAGAACCAATGCAACATAACAAATTGCTAATGTTGGAAAAAAATTAAGTGTAGCAATTACTCCTCTTTATTTTGTGCAATTAGAGAAAATAAAACGTGACGGAATTATATACCTCCCACTCACAGCATTTCAAATTGTGAAAGAAGGACACATACCATTTGTTATATGTAATGCAAATCAAAACTCACCAAAATAACCAAAGATATCAGAACACACTGTTTACACTAGAGATGAGCAGAGACCCCAGGCCTGAGTCATCAAGGGACGTAAACGGTGATATTGTAGGTACAATCCACTAAATTACTCTGCACATGCCCGGAAGCGGCTCATACTCCACACAACGCAGCCACATCAAATTCATCTTCGAGCACAAAAGACACTTACTACAGCCTACGATTTTAGGGAGGGAACAAGGTGGGGAAGGGGCCCATACTCTATATGCAGTAAGGGCGTGCCAACCTCAAGCACACGTAGCAGCAGTTTTAGGCATATGCAGAGTAATTGTGCCCAAAATGTATTGGTGGCAACAATGGTATATTTTACACAATTTGTAGTTCATTTTGATGAACACCAAATTTTCAACATTTTTGGGAAGTAGCCTTCTATGACGATTGCTCACAATGTTCACAGCTGAACTACACACTCCTTCAAAGTACACACTGGAGGGTGGGAAACATATAAAATGCTTAATGGCTGATACCTTTCCTTACATTATTCTCTTATCGTTTTAACCATAACCATAATAAAGACACGACAACTTAAATATGAGGAAAGTAACACGGGATTTATTGAAGGTATGGTGGTGGAGAAAGAAGCAGACCGAGTCGACATCCGCCAGGCCAACCAGGATGCCCCAAGCCTTCCAGGGGGCATCCGCAAACGGGGGACAACCACACACCCCAAGGCGCACATATCTACCTAAACGGGGCTACCGCCCCGGGCACTACAGAACCCTCCCCTTTTCTAGGCTAACGGAAGCAACCACAAGTCAACCCGGTCGGGAAGTACTTGGACCGAGACTAATAGCCTATTCCATTTGAAAACAGGTGGGTTAAGTGTGCCCGATACCATCATGTGCCCTTACCACTGGCCGTCGACTGTACTGCGATTTCCGGCCCTGTTATTCCATGATAACCACCACCGCCAACTGTACCGGTCCCCGATCACCGCAGATGACCATCTTTGTTGATGCATAGGGAGGGAGGGTGGGTAACGTCCAGCAGTGTAAGAGATGGATTCTTCTCCGCCTATCCCATATATAACCTCCGTAACTCCTCCCCATGACTCATCCGGACGTCCTGATCAGACCAGCCCCTTTAATCCCCCAGAGTCCAATACAGTTCAACACAGCCTTAGCTTTTATTATCCCTCGGGCTTATATCCAGCCCTCTGTTCTTATAAAATGCTTAATGGCTGATACCTTTCCTTACATTATTCTCTTATCGTTTTAACCATAACCATAATAAAGACACGACAACTTAAATATGAGGAAAGTAACACGGGATTTATTGAAGGTATGGTGGTGGAGAAAGAAGCAGACCGAGTCGACATCCGCCAGGCCAACCAGGATGCCCCAAGCCTTCCAGGGGGCATCCGCAAACGGGGGACAACCACACACCCCAAGGCGCACATATCTACCTAAACGGGGCTACCGCCCCGGGCACTACAGAACCCTCCCCTTTTCTAGGCTAACGGAAGCAACCACAAGTCAACCCGGTCGGGAAGTACTTGGACCGAGACTAATAGCCTATTCCATTTGAAAACAGGTGGGTTAAGTGTGCCCGATACCATCATGTGCCCTTACCACTGGCCGTCGACTGTACTGCGATTTCCGGCCACGCCCGGGTCCTCCAGACCCGCGGCCCGCCACCACACCTAAAGAATTCCCGCTAAGCCTCTATAAATATCCTCAATAAACAAACGCATGCCTTCCTCATTCAGATGAACACCATCAGACCGATATAGGCCAGGACTTTGGAAACGTATAAGAGGATGTTGTATACGGACTCCGCCAATCGAGCGAATAAATCGAGCAATCACCGAGTTCACTTTTTTCCGTACCTCGTCAGCCACTCTGCCTTCCTTAAAATATCTCCAAGACAACCTAGGCACTATATCCGACCAGCATATTAACAGGTCAGGCCAGGAGGCACGGACCCAAGCCAACTCCGACTGAATTACGAACTCCAAATCTACGGTCCTACCTATACCCAGGTCATTTCCTCCTAGATGAATAACCAACACATGAGGCACACCCCTTTTAGCAATCTCATTTACTAACAACCTACGAAAACCCGTCCATCTTAAACCCCTCTGACCAGTCCACTGAACCACAACCGACCCCGGAATAGCTGAAGTATCACCTATAGCCCTATGCAAAGCAGCCCAATGCACAAACGAATGTCCCAAAACCCATATCAGCCGCGGGGTCCTGTGTTCTGTAAAGAAGGCAGTGAAAAACAATATATATGTTAACGACAAATACCAGCAAAACTTTTGAGCGGCTGGAAATTGAAAAATAAGAAGAAGAAAAGCAAAGACCAGCATGGCCCCAGGATTCTAACCTGCACACCCATAACAGGCAAATCAGCAGACCACCACACAAGAGGTACACCTTCACACAAGTAGCAACAGGAAACAAAGAGGGGAGCTGAAACACAAGCGAGGGTAAAACCATTAAAACCTCATGGAGCCAACAAGCCAATCATGGCCCCACTTTAGAGGGAAAAAACGGACAAAACCCTCGCGCCCTGCTTAAAAAGCATGAGCAGCCGCAGCCCTGTGAATCCGCCCGCAGCTTCAGATCAGGAGAGCAAAAATTCAGGGAAGAAGAGAGGGTCGCACATAACGTTTGTAGACATTACTTTTCCACCTGCCCAGTTCCTTCAAGGCAGGTTCTGATGCCCCTGCAACCGCAGCAGATGTAGCTGCACCAATACGGAAAGAATGTGTGCCAAACTGCTTACAATCCACACCCACAGCCGTCAATGTGCGTTTAAAAACCACTGAAAATTGGTACCTGGTGAGAGGTGAACCATCGACATGCACCAACCAAGGTAATGCACCCCTCGGTCTAAGTGAGGCAAATTGGCTGATTAACACAATAGGGCATACCGCACAACCCACCCTTGGGACCAATGTAACCCAGCGCCCTCTCCCTAACTGGTCAGATTTAGACTTCCTTACCTTACAACAAACAGAGCTGCTAGATATTATTACGTGCTGACCTAGCATACCTGACAAGGGGAAAGTCCGAGAGGAAGCAACTAGCTCGCTCACCCGCAAAGCGCCAAAGTATAACATAACAAAAGCAGCGCGAAACAAAGCAACCTCGTAGCTATCCCTAGCAATTGTCGAGATTGCGGCCACCATATTCCCTAGCAACGAGTCACTGATCGGCCTTCTTTGATCCGAATGAACCGGTCTTTCTCTCGCCCAACCCCTCAGGGCCTTTGAAATCAAAAAACTTTTTGTCAAGTCTCTCTCTCCTTTCATCCTAGCAAAGAATGATATCCCTGCCAATGCGGCCACCATGGAGGCCTTAGACTTGCCTGCCTGATACCCTGCCCAGACAAATGCCAGCATCCTCTTATCCCCACCTTCCTTACCGCTAAGGCCTTGGCTGTGGAAAGTGCACCATTCCGTCCATGCAGCCCGATATTTTCTCCTCGTCGAGGGAGCCAGGGAGGCTTCGGCCAGCCCTTCTATGCTGGCTTGACAATCTGCCATACGTAAGAGGGACAGGGCACACCCGTTAGGGATGCCCCAGGAGCCAAGACCCTAAATCTCTCCATCTGACCCCTAGATAACGCATCCGCCAACTCATTCTCGACTCCCGGCACATGTCGAGCTTGAAAGGATATATCGCAGGCCAGACAGCGCCAGACTAACCTACGCAGAAGTGTAATTACTGGGGGGGACTTGGACCTTTGTCCATTTATTGCCTGCACAACACCGAGGTTGTCACACCAAAAAACTACCTGTTTTCCAGTTAACCTGCTTGACCATAGCTCCAGTGCCACGATCACGGGGAAAATCTCGAGTAGCGTCATGTTAGCTGTCCAGCCGGACGCCACCCACTCCTCGGGCCATGAAGCAGTACACCACTCGCCGGCAAAGTATGCCCCAAACCCTACTGACCCAGCTGCATCTGTAAATAGCTCCAGCTCCGGACTGGACACCGGAGGACCGGGCCATACCCGTACTCCGTTGAAATCCTGTAAGAACAGGTCCCACACTGCCAAATCCTCCCGGATTTCCTCCGAGAGTGAGATTCGACAATGCGGTCGCCTGTTCCCCGCCGTTGCCCTCTCCAGCTTCCTACAAAATACCCTGCCCATGGGTATCACCCGGCAAGCAAAATTGAAACGTCCCAATAACTCCTGCGCTTGTCTCAACGACACTCCCCCTTGGCCTATCACTTCACCTATAGCTCCCCTTAGCTTACTCACTTTATCGTTTGGCAAGCAGCAGATACCCCGGACAGTATCTATCTCAATACCCAGGTATGATAACTTGGTGGTAGGGCCTTCAGTTTTTTCCCCAGCCACTGGTACCCCCAGGGAATGGAAAAGAGCCCTCACCGCAAACAACATGTCTCTACAAGTCTCATCCTCCCCGGGCCCTACCACCAAGAAGTCGTCCAAGTAGTGGGCGACTCCGTGGTGGCCTGTGCCCGCGCAGATACACCAGTGCAAGAACGAACTGAAGCATTCGAAGAATGCACAGGACACCGCGCACCCCATGGGAAGGCACCTGTCTACATAATAGCCCTCCTCTAGCTTAAAACCCATAAAGGGGAAGGAATCCGGATGAAGCGGCAGCAGACGAAAAGCCGACTCCACGTCAACTTTCGCCATCAATGCCCCTTCCCCGAATCCCCGAACCATGTCCAGAGCCGATTCAAAGGACTGGTACGTGACACTACAGTACTCATCTGGGATCGCATCGTTCACCGACGCCCCATGTGGAAATGAGAGATGCTGAATGAGTCGAAATTTCCCTGCCACCTTTTTAGGAACCACCCCTACCGGGGACACCACCAATTCCCGATATGGGGGGTCCCGAAAAGGTCCACTCATGCGCCCCAGCCTCACCTCCTTCTGAACTTCCTCCAATAGAACCCCTGGGTGCAAACTAGCCGATTTCAAATTTCTCCCTTTTCCCGACTGAACCGCTCCCTCGATAGGAACTCGAAACCCTTCTCTAAAACCTTCCCTCAAAAACTCTGCCTCCATCCTATGAGGATAGCGGCTAAGCCACCTGCCCAGGCTCACTAAATTAATCGGCGACCCTGCCTTCCCCAACGCCAGTGCTGGGCTGACCACCTGAGCCACCTCTTCTATCCTGCTTGTCACATGCCTTTGCTGGATGCCCTCCCCCGCACTTAATACATGCATGGGTGAATCTGCACCCTTGTCCGTGAGGGCAGCTTGATCGGTTGAACAGGAAACAGCGGCCCTTGCTGAGAAAGGGCGCGTTACCCTTCACCCGCCCTGTCTGTCTCCGCCACGTGACGCTTGCGGCGGCGGCCCCCCACCCTTCCTGGGACACCTTCAACCAAGTCTCAACATCTTTGTAACCTAACATAAGGCTGGCGTGTCCCTTATATTTTTCCCTGAACACCTCATCGTAGGCCAGCCAAACCCCGGGACGGGAGGACACGTACATCTCGTGTATCATATGCAGATATTTTAGCATATCCATCCATTCGCTAGGGCGAGACTCCAGATAACAGGCCGCAAAGAGGTAAGCGCCCGACAGCCAGTTCTTGTAGGTCTTGTAACTGGCTTCCCCGCCCCCTCCCCTGGCCATGGCCTCTGTCACCAATTTCTTGCCCTGCTTGGAGACTTCAAACATATCCACAAAACGCCCCCTGTGAATTCTACTGCGTATTGTCTTCCTGACACCTTGAAATATACCTGTGCTTGCGCAGCGCATAGTGTCATCACCCGTGAGCCTGGAGCCCCTGAAATGTCTGTGTCTATCCGCAGAGCGCTCTGACTGTCTGGTAACAAAATGCTTCCGCAAGCGCTTCACTAACCGCTGCGGACTACCTTGTGAATCCGAAGAAGACATGCTTGAGCTACAGCTATAGCTACCAGACCCCCCAGATTGCTCGTCATACATATTCAAGACATTCATCTCACCTTGCTCCGCGGACCCTCCTTCCAAGCCCGTCCACTGACCTTCCATCTCCGCCTCAGCCGAGGCCTGCCGCTCTCGAGTCACGAACCCATCCCTTCGACCACCACTGAAAGCGACGCCATCTGCTGGGAGAGATACGTTACTACATGACGCCAGAGACACAGCATCAATCAACAAAGAGCGCCTTCCTTGACTACCCGGCCTGTGAGTCTCCTGCACCAACCGTCTAGGCCGCTCCCCCTGTCCTTTCGGGGCAACACTGCTGGGACCTGATCCACTCCTCGATCTACCCCTGCGGGACCTGGAAACCACCTGTCTGCTGCCCCCTGCTGCCCGGTCTGACTGCTGACTACTCTGGGATAGGGCTCTATTCACTCTGGCCCGGCTATGCCCATGCACAACATCCTGAACCTGCCCCTGGTGACTACCCCTTGGAGATGAAGAAGGAGGAAGACCACTGTCTATCCCCCGCAGGACATTCCGCTCATCCCTGCCCTCCCCTGGAACAGGACTACCCCTACCCTGTAAACTACCATGCACACTGATTGCACGTGACAGGGATTGGGACTGGCTGATTACAGGAACCTTGGGGCTACTCCCCCTATTAAAAGGGGGGGAACTGCTGGGCCTGCTAACACTCCTTGGGGGGGGGGGGGGGACACCACCCCCCTGTACTGTCCGTGAGCCAGCGCTATCCTCCTGCTGGCCCACAGACCTATGGTGATGCCTGCCAGCGGGGGGGTGCGTTGCCCCCTCCGCCGCTGAATGCTGGCCACTAGACCTACCCCTAGCTGGAACTAGACGAGCGGCTCCTCCGCTCGTGGGGTTGCCATGGCGACGGGACCGGAAGTGACGTCCGACGTCACTTCCTGTCGGGCGGCGGCCATGGAGGGCTGTAACATACCCCTCCGCCGCATCGCGTGAAGGGGGGAAGGCCCGGCGACTGCTGGCTCTCATATGAGAGCGGGATGCCTGGCCAGCTAAAGGTAAGGCACCGGGCGGGGGGGGGGGAGCGGGAGTTAGCGTGGGAGCGATGTTCCATATTGCTGGGTTAAAAATGAGACCAAACACCAAAAAGGAGGGAGGGGGAGAGAGGGGGCGTGAGAGAGGAAGAGGAGAGATAGGTGGAAGGGGATGTAGCAGGAGATGGTGCAGGTACAGGGATATACACGCTAACTAAAGTACAATACAATAAGGTGAAAAAGAAAATAAACAAAGAGCACAGACAAGGAAAGGAGACACAAGCAGCTATACACAAGTCTTGAGAAATAAGGACAGCTAACTAAGAGATATACTTATCTTTGTCAAGAAGCCTCTAACGTCCAGCAGGGTCACGTCCAGCAGGGTAACGTCCAGCAGTGTAAGAGATGGATTCTTCTCCGCCTATCCCATATATAACCTCCGTAACTCCTCCCCATGACTCATCCGGACGTCCTGATCAGACCAGCCCCTTTAATCCCCCAGAGTCCAATACAGTTCAACACAGCCTTAGCTTTTATTATCCCTCGGGCTTATATCCAGCCCTCTGTTCTTAAGAACACCATAGCTCGATTGTACAAGGAGCTCCAAATTGCTTTTTTTCCTCCCAGAATTAAAAGGGACTGTCTGAGATGCTAATTTGTACATTATCATTAAAGTAATCCTCCCCATTTCCACTAATACAAAGTGTGTCAGATTGAGACATGGAAGATGTCTCAATAATGTATTTGGGCATTTCTTTTAATCCAGACTAGATGTCATAATAATCTTTCACATTGGTGCTCTGTGTTGACTAGTCCTCAAGGTACATTTTTTTCTGGCATTAGCATATTTAGGAGAAGCTGAAGCAGGGGACATGTCATGTGTGACTTGAGCCGACAGCTTGATCACAAGGGGACTGATTCATGAAAGGACGCATACTGAGCGTAATGTGTGTTTGTTTTAAAACGCACGTAAATCATGTATCTGTACACTCAAATTCAACAAGAAAGGGATCTGAATATAAGTGGGGTGATGAATAAGAGATGTAGGTCTGCTCTATACTACTAGACAAGATACTGCAGGATACGTCCAATATATCTATGGAATAAAAAAAATCGCAAAAGAACGCACAGCTAAAAGAACTACTTAATGTTACTTGTTAATAATAAAGGCATTAATGATAAAGCATTAAAAAGTGTATTTATCTGTTTTGTTTTTGTCCATGAAATATATTTATTAGTATGCTGCTGTACATAAAATACATTTTCACAGTTGCTTGAAAACAGATGTAATAACAGGCATACTCAGTCAACAAGACCTGTACCTAGAGCAAGAGATACGGTTTAAAAACAAGTATCAGAGACATGGCCAGAGCTTGAATCGGATGCTGCTGTGTGGCTTGAGATTGGCACACCCAGGGGCAGGCTGGAATGGGGGTCAGAGGGGCATCAGCTGCCCAGGCTGGTCCCATAGTGGTCTATCTTGGGTAGAGTCACTGGGCCACATGCATTTTTTCTCTTTAAAATAGGCTGCTGAGTTGCTAGCCCTCCCCTGGGCACACCCTTACTGTACATTGACAATGGGCAAATGCCACTTCCCCGCCCTGTTTCCTCCCTGAAATTGTAGGCTGTATTAAGTGTCCTCTACACTCCAAGTTGAATTAAACGCAGTTACATTCTGTGGAATATGGTCTGGATCTAGGCATGCACAGAGTGATTTTGCAGTTTGTACGCACAAAATTACAGTTTACGTACCTTAATGAATCAGGCCCAAGGAGCTTTTTGCATCTCTTAAGATTTGTGTTGCAAAAATTACAGATGACTTTAACCTTGGATCAAGCATGGTTGCCAAAATGTAGTGATCCAATTTCAAGATGCTGCAAACCCTTATGTCCAGGCGAAGTGAATATAGAACTTAATCTACAAGGCCAACATTCTAATCAGAACTGTTTACTTTCAAATCCTCCTTCAGCTTCTCTAGCTGCCTTTCCAGAAGCTTGTTTAGGGGTATGACTTGACTCAGACTGGCAGTTTCTGAACTCACTTAATTTGTTACAATGGTTTGAGTAGCTTGTATAAAACCGAAATGATTCTCCAGTGTGCTGGAGTAAGGCCAAGCTGGGTGCACACTACAGAACATTACTGCAATTATTGTGCAGATCAGACGATAAACGACCGTTTGGTCAGATATTGCAACAGTGTCGACATTCCCACGATGGTTTTAGAAATTTCCTAAAAATCATGATCAACAAGGGAACGAGGTTGGCAAATGTTGAAGTGTGTATGCACTCACAACCAGCACTGTTGGCAGATCTCTGTAGAGTGTACAGAACCAGCTGGTGATGAGAGATGAAGGGCACAGATTGTCTAGGTGTGTACACATGAATCTGCATGGTCATCTGGACTGGTCATCTCTGAAGTATATAAAATGTGGAATTCCATCTCGTTACTACCTCTTGCTTCACTTGGTGGCATGGCAGATCATATTTTTTTTTGCAGCTGCTGCAATGTTCTATCTGCTGTCGCTGAATGCTGAAAATGGCCAGAGATTTTACAGGCCACAGATAGCAACTCCTGCACTGAACTCTCATTTTTTTAAAAAAAAAAATTGAAACACTCAAGTTTATTGTGTGTGCAAAGTATGATATGTGTTATATATGATATGTGTTGAAATTCACCCAGTTGTAATGCGCACACTGGGCCTGATGCATTAAGATTCGCAATTGTTTGCAAAATTTGGCACATATTGTCATTTACGTTCCTTAATGAACCAGGTCCACAATAAGGAATCCGGAGGAGAGGTTCAGTGGGGTGAGCCATTTTGCTATGACATTCCTGAGTGTTTCCAACAGATTGACACTGGTATGTTTCTTAATGAAGTGAGCAATGCAGACAGTAGCTTGCCTGGGAATGACCTGTAATAGTGTGGTAGCATTACCATGCTGAAACAATGAGTAGAAGGAAGTTTCTACAGGCGCTGCTGCTGCTGCTGAAAGTGATACACCTACCCAGTGGACTGTTACGGTCATGTAGTCTTTAGTTTTACCAGCACCGCTTATACATATAAACGTTGTTGAGTGGACAATCAGTACAATGGCATTTTCTAGGGACTGAATGTCTTTGTGTTTAACCTCCCAGTACAGCGGAGGAATTGCTGTTCAGGACAAATGGAATTGAGGTGGAATTTGTAGCTTGGAACATGACCTCAACTAATCTGCTAAAACCCATGCATCGATGGTGAACATTGGACACACATCTATTGCTAGCTGTCATGGCTTCAGTGATCCGCTGTGCAACAGGATGCTGGCTGTCATATTTGACTTTTCTTGCAAGCGATTGTTTCAGAGACAATTGTTTAAAACTATGTTTAGTCTTCTTGGTCCCCTCCTGTAAAGAAGTTTCACCCGCAGCAGCAGCAGCCAAAGCACTCAACGATTCTTTGGGGGAATCTTGGATTGCATGAAGAGAGTCAATTTGCATTTGCAAATTGGGTGCTGGACAATGTACTAATAATGAGGAGGATGATGATAAAGACATTGACAGTGAAGATTGTATGAGGTGTCGATCCATTCTGCTGGCAGCTGATGCTGGACTGCTTACTACTATAAATGCTTTTCCTGCTTTTGATAAACTCCTTGAAAGAACTCGCTGTAAATGATATAACAGGCAGGAGGTACCTAGATGGTATCTCTACTTATTGTGGCATCACAAAGGCTACAGATGCCTTGACAAATGTTGTCTGGGTTGGGAGAAGAATTTTTCCACACCCAAGAGGAGGATTTTTTTGCCTTGTGCCCAGGGATGACAATTCGCTTATCATGGACATGAGGTAGTACCACTGGTGGATGCCTTACTTGGACACAATCAACATCATCCTTATTATCTTGCTCAAAACCAACCCATTCATCATTGTCAGATTCACAATTATCCCCCTCATCCGGTTGCACATTAGCAACTTGCAAAGTAACATTCTCAATTTCTATGTCAAAATCATTAATACTACTCATTCTCCCATAGTTAAGAAAAATTGGATGGAGACACTCATAGACACTCTTAGGGCTAGATTTACTAAGCTGCGGGTTTGAAAAAGTGGAGATGTTGCCTATAGCAACCATACAGATTCTAGCTGTCATTTATTTAGTACATTCTTCAAAATGACAGCTAGTATCTGATTGGCTGCTATAGGCAACATCCCCACTTTTTCAAACCCGCAGCTTAGTAAATCTAGCACTTAGACTCTGTGACCACCCAATTTGTTCTTCAGCCTCAGTGTTTGAGCTTTTCTTTGCCACTGCAGGTGGTAAATGGAATACTAGCTATTTTCCATAATGCACTCTCACATTTACCTACTGTAAATTTTATGGGTAGTAGAAGTCACAAGGAGTTCTGTGAGCATATAAATAACAAGTCTGTAGACTGAACACTTTTATGCAGGTCAAAGGATTACGAGGTGACTTCTAATATTAGTAATAAATTAAAACACGGGGTGCATTATTGCTTACAATACACAAGTTTTGACCACTGAAGTGATAACATGAGAAAATGAGAAAATTATAAGCAATACCATCATCAAATGTAGCCAAATGTGACATTATTAATCAGATATGGGGGAAGGTTTAGAACTTAAGGGCTCAGAGAGTTCTTCATAAGCATCATGAGAGGTGGATGCAGACGTACTACCCCACCAGACTGCTCCACTTCCACTGGCTGCTCAGTTGCTATGGATGCCTCCAAGCAGCTGGGTAGTTGCAATATGATCGCATGCAGGCAGTTAAATTACTCACTACCTGTGATAAGTCCATTTTGGTGCCTAATTCATGTCTGGTTCTGATTCTGAAAACTGACCATTTTCTGGATTGCCACCTATCCGGATTTTTCACCTGGAACTTGACAATTCCTAGATTGCTGCCTTCTGCAACCTCAGCTTGGACACTGGGCCAAGGTTTGTCTATTTCTGTGTGAGTACCTGCATTCTTTCTGTTATACAGACCTCTGTATAATTTGAATTGCTGTCTCCAGTATATCTGGAGCCTGTGTATAACTCAGAGTAAGCCTCTATTACTACGTGCACAAGACCTGGATGGATCTGAGTACATTCATTGCTAAAAGAAATGGGCTTCTATAGACAAACACAGCAACTAGCCAGGTTCTAGAAGTTTATTCTAGACATCTGGAATCTGGCATCATAATAAGAGAGCCAATAGTCCCAAACACTGTCAAAATTTTGGGCCTCCTTGTCTAAATCACATGAAATTTTCTCCATACATGCCACATGTCAACTTGTGTTACGATGTAGCTGTCTCCAGCGCATGTGAAAAGCCACGTTGTCCGAGATTTTCTGTAGTTTCACACCAAGCAGAAAATTCAAAGGGTTTGTAGAATCTAAATGTTCAGAACTTTCTTGATTACATTTTTTACCATATCCCATTAATTGATCATGTTAGGAGATGTCCACACATATATATAAAGGAACCAATTTGACCACAAATTTGGGAGGTTAATAGTAGTATTTTATATAATGAGGAAGGCACTAGGCACCATAAGTAATATATTTTATATACACTTTCTTTAAATATGGAGGAAATTGAGCTTTTATCCGATTTCTTTACATGAATCTTTTTTCAGAGGAGAGTCAAGTTCCTTCTCCCAATCATTCTCATTTATAAGTGGGGCAATAGAAATATAATAAGATACTATAGAGTATTGAGATATGACCTATTTGAGTGGGGGAGATGGAGATTTAGGAAATGTTTTACCTGCCAGCATGCAAAGCTTCAGATCCAAGAAATTAAATCTCTGCGTCAAGTCCAGCATGGAACCGGGAAATAAATTCTTTTAGACCTCTTGCCACCTCTGAAAAGCTTGAGGGTCCTACCTGGAAACAAGTTTGGATTATCCCATATAAGGGTAAGTAATGATGGTAGGGGATAGTTTATGTAGTGTGTTAATCTTAGGGAGACCCGGTAGCAAAGCAGAGTTCCATTGGTTTGATGTGTCTAGTTTACTTTGGACCCTGTTCTACAGAGAAGGAGGTATGACCAATGGCACTATTTGAGTAAAGCGTGTGTCATAGTAATATGCTCTTCTGCCAGTTCCAACTCATCTTTCAAAGGTTTGAAATAAAATACAATATTCTGGGACGTATATTCATATTGATGGTTTCTATTCTGTCAAACCATGAAATCAAAGATCTCCAGTTTTTCCGGTCCCTCCTTATTTGCATTATGAGCTGGGGAAAGTTGGCTAGGTATATTTCTTCATACTTATGGCTGATGTATACACCTAGGTATTTTATTTTGAACCATTGCCAATTTCAGATAATGATTATCTTGAAGAAAGTTTATCTAGGGAGGGGGAATATGGACACGTAAAGCTTGGTCCTGACAAGATTAATCTTACAGCCTGACATCAGGCTGGAAGAATCCAAAAGTTTAAATATGTTAGGGAGGGACGTCTGTGGAGATGTTAGTCAAATATGTTAGGGAGGGACGTCTGTGGAGATGTTAGTCAAATATGTTAGGGAGGGACGTCTGTGGAGATGTTAGAAGAGCCGGTCACCTGCAAATATTGAAAGCCTATATTCCATTGGTCCCATTATCCCTTTAATGTCCGAGTTGTTTCTAATCTGGGCAGCAAGTGGTTTGATAACAAGGGCAAATATTGATGGGCATAGCGGGCAGCCATCCCTCATGTAGCTAAAAATACACCAAAGGGCGATAAATTGCTCCCTTTTGTGACCTTAACAGATGGTTTAGTGTATAGTGATAGTGTATAGTGACAGTGTATAGTGATAGTACCCCTAATACAGACTTTCCATTAAATTCATAAAAAGGGAGGGATTTTTAAATGAAAAACCATAAGAGTCAATGAAAAGCTTTTTCTGCATCTAATGATAGCAAAATAGTATGGTAGTTTTGGAGGATAAATGTGAGGACCAGGTTCACAGTGTGTCTCATGTTATCCCTCGCTTGTCTACCCTAATGAATCGGTCATTTTGTATGAATTGGAGAAGTAATATTTTTAATCTGGTTTATCTTTCAATCTGGCAGTGATAAAGGGTAACTGAGCGATAGTTTTGGTCCTTTCCTCTTTTAGGATGATTGATATTTTTGATTAGAAGACTTTTGAGGAGGATGCTCATAGAAACATAGAAATAGAGAATTTGACGACAGATAAGAACCACATGAGCCATCTATTCTGCCCGTTTTTTAACCTATGGTAATCTCAAATCCTATTTGATCCTTTATTCTTTGTAAGGATATCCTTATGTCTAGCACAAACATGTTTAAATTGCTCTACTGTATTAGCCTCTACCACCTGTGATGGGAGGCTATTCCACTTACCCACTACCCTTTCTGTGAAGTAGTTTTTCCTCAAATTCCCTCTGAACCTACTTCCCTCCAGTGTCAGTGCATGTCCTAGTGTTCTAGTACTTCTCTTCCTTTGAAGAATGTTTCCCTCCTGTACCTTGTTCAAACCCTTGATATATTTGAACATGTCTATCATGTCTTCCCTTTCTCTGCTCCAAACTATACATATTAAGTTCTTTTAGTCTTTCCGGGAAAGTTTTGTGCTGTAGGCCATGTACCATTCTAGTTGCCTTTCTTATACAGTCTCTAATGTATTTATATCCTTTTGCAGATATGGGGGTAAATGTATGAACATGCGGGTTCTTCAACACCCGCGTGTTCAGCGTGTTCGGCGATTAAATTTCAAGCGGCGCTGCATTGTAAAGGGAAACTTCCCTTTACAATGCAACGCCGCTTGAAATTTAATCGCCGAACACGCTGAACACGCGGGTGTTGAAGAACCCGCATGTTCATACATTTACCCCATGGAGTGTGATTCATTAAGGAAAGGAAAGCAAAAAAAATGAGTAACTTTGCATCTTAGCAAAACCATGTTGCATTGGAGGGGGAGCTAAATTTAAAATGTGGGGGCAGATTTATAATTGGGGTAAGGCATGTCCTATATCAACTTTAAATTTCAGTGTAAAAATAAAGCTATCAAGTATTTGTGTTACATGAAAAAACGGTCAGTATTTTGTGCAAAATAATAAACTAATATGCACTCCTTGCATTGTAGCATGGTTTAGTCCAGGAAAAAACCTAATCATTTTTGCCTTACTTTCCTTAATGAATTAGGCCCATGGCCTCCAGAACTGAACACAGTATTCTAGATGAGGCCGTACCAATGACCTATACAGTGGCATTATTACTTCTTTCTTTCTGCTACTGATTTCTCTCCCTATGCAACTAAGCATCTGGCTTGCTTTTCTCATTGCTTTGTTACATTGCTTACCTGCCTTTAGGTCATCTGAAATACTGCATCTGTTAGCAAAGGCACAAACACACCCTTACTTTACTTAGGTTACATTAAAATATCTCTTGAGATGCAGGATTGGGTAACTGGCAGAATCATACAAATCTGCATGTGCCTAATTTTTAGGCAGGCGCCTAGTGATTTCATGCAAAAAAACACTTTATAAACTGGCATAGTACTCACTTGCAACAGTCCCAGAGTGTCTAATTAAAGTCAAGCAGAAAAGGGATGTATACCTGTCTTGTGACTCCTAGATTATAGACTGTCCCCTTTTGGGACTATAGTTAGCAAATTAGGACCTTATGTTAACCATAATAATGCAAAATAAAAGTCTATGTAAATAATGATTTTTGTGGTGGGAGGTGTAGTGGGCAATAGTTACTCATGAGACTTGGTAGTTGATGTCCTAACAAGTTAAGTTTCTGTGGTAAAGCAGAAACAAGAAATCTAGGAGACCTCAGGTGGTAGATCAGGGGCGGGCTGGCCGGGGGGCAGGGGGGCACATGCCCTCCCCCCGGGCCGGACAGAAAATTAATATTTTAGGCCGGTGCATGAACCGGCCCATGTCTATATTATTTGGTGGCTGGCCCCTCCTCAGTGACCAGCCATCTTTCACCATTGGCCGCAGCCCCTCATCGGCTTGTCACATGGGATGCGCAACACGTGACAGGTGCCGTCCCATGTGTGAACAGTGCGGTACCGCAGATACGTGGGTGGAGTAGGGTAAGTGTGTGTGTGTGTGTGTGTGCGCAGTATATATTTATATTGTGTGTGTGTGTGGGCAGTATATATATTGTGTGTGTGTTGGCAGTATATATATATATTGTGTGTGTGTGGGCAGTATATATATATATATTTTGTGTGTGTGGCCAGTATATATATTGTGTGTGTGTGTTGGCAGTATATATATATATTGTGTGTGTGTGTGTGTGGGCAGTATATATATATTGTGTGTGTGTGTGTGTGTGTGTGTGTGTGCGCAGTATATATTTATATTGTGTGTGTGTGTGGGCAGTATATATATTGTGTGTGTGTTGACAGTATATATATATTGTGTGTGTGTGTGTGGGCAGTATATATATATATATTGTGTGTGTGTGGGCAGTATATATATTGTGTGTGTGTGTTGGCAGTATATATATATTGTGTGTGTGTGTGTGGGCGTGGGCAGTATATATATTGTGTGTGTGTGTTGGCAGTATATATATTGTGTGTGTGTGGGGGGGGCAGTATATATATATTGTGTGTGTGTTGGCAGTATATATATATTGTGTGTGTGTGTGTGTGTGTAGGCAGTATATATAATGTGTGTGTGTGTGTGTTGGCAGTATATATATTGTGTGTGTGTGTATGTGTGGGCAGTATATATATTGTGTGTGTGTGTTGGCAGTATATATATTGTGTGTGTGTGTGTGTGGGCAGTATATATAATGTGTGTGTGTGTGTTGGCAGTATATATATTGTGTGTGTGTGTGTGGGCAGTATATATACTGTGTGTGTGTGTGTGTGGATAGTATATATATTGTGCGTGTGTGTGTGGGCAGTATATATATTGTGTGTGTGTGGGCAGTATATATATTGTGTGTGTGTGTGGGCAGTATATATATTGTGTGTGTGTGGGCAGTATATATAATGTGTGTGTGTGTGTTGGCAGTATATATATTGTGTGTGGGCAGTATATATATTGTGTGTGTGTGTGTGTGTGTTGGCAGTATACATATTGTGTGTGTGTGTGTGGGCAGTATATATATATATATATATATATATATATATATATTGTGTGTGTGCAGTATATATATTGTGTTTGTGTGTGTAGGCAGTATATAAACTATAGTATGTGAGTGTGTGTAGGCAGTATATAAACTAAAGTATGTGAGTGTATGTAGGCAGTATATAAATATAGTGTGTGGGGGGGGGGCAGTATATAAATATAGTGTGTGGGGGGGCAGTATGTTAATATATGTGAGGGAAGGGGGGTCTTAATATAATGTGGGAGGTAGGCTATTTAATGGTGGAGTGCAGGTGGGGGATAATTATTTAATGAATGCTATTTTATTTGTGGGGTGATGGTGGGGCAATTTAATTTATTGGTGGGGCTATTTAATTTAATATTGGGTCCTATTAATTTAAGGTGAGGTGGTTTGGGGCTATCAATTGAATATGGGACGGATTTTGGGGCTGAGGGCTATTTATTAATTGTAATTGTAAATATTTAATTTATTGCTGGGGCTGTTTGGAGGGAGGGAAAAAGGATTATGTATTAAATGGGAATACTATTAATTTAATGTTGGGGCTGGTTGGAGGGAAAAATATCTATTTAACAAATTTGAATATTAGTATTTTAATGTTGTGGCTGGAGGGAGGCCTAATTCTAAAACTTGTGTGCTACTGATTTAACACTGGGGCTAGTTGGAGTTTTCTAAATCTCATGTACCCATCCGACATTCCAGGATCGAGACAACCAGCAAATGAGCTAAAGTAACCAGCAGCCACAAGTGGTGATAGTGACAAGAACAGGCAGGAGAGAGCAGGACAGTCTGCCAACTGTCCTGAATCTGGTGGGACAGTCTTGAATTTGGGTGACTGTCTCGCTTAGGACAGTTGGGAGGTATGTCCCGCTTCACCGTGTACTGCTCGTGAAGGCAAAACTGTGTGCACCTAACAGTAGTGCACACAGTATTGCCTGTGTATTTGTCTAAAATGATAACCATGCTACATCATATGGGGTTACCCTGTCTAAAGTGCCCAGGTCCCCCAGAGCCTTAATCCAGCTCTGGGCCTGGGCATAAAAATATATATATATGGATTAATCAACACTAAAATAGCCTCTTTTTATATAGATAAATATATATTGTACCAAAAACCACGCTTTAAGGATGGGCCGCTACTTATGGGCCAGTGCTGTGTGCTTGTCCCCCCGGGCTAAAGTCTGCCAGCCCTCCACTATGGTAGATAGGGTTCCTGGTCTGTGGGTCAAAATCCATCAGTGCTTCGGGACTCTAAATAGTAGTGGAGCTAGAGACATGAATTGTGAGTACTACAAACACCAGCATACCCATGGCTGATAGGTCAGTCTGGCACTTGGGAAACACTTTGTTTTTTTGTTAATTACCTCCAATTTTTTTTTTTTCTTTCTTTCTTTTTTTATTGAAATGCCAGTGGTAATGCCAGTTTAAATCTAATGCCAACATTATGACTTTACAACCTGTCGACATTCACAGTGTTCACATTTTAACTCTGTCGACCTAATGAACGTGTTGATATTCTGAATGTAGACCTTTTAACTGTGTCAACATTCTGATTGCCAACATTATGGTGCCAACTATGTCACATGTTCATTCATGATATTTCATACCCAACCCGTATCATCAGTCACCTTTAAACAGTGAACAGTTTTAATACTCTCCTTCTTCCCAATTACGGTGTAACTGAGTCAATTAGTAATGAGTGCCAGAGTGTCTTGTATCCACATGGCTTCAAGCAGGGAGTGACCGTGATTGTTTTTTGAAAAGAACAGTAGTTGTGAGGAGACTTTAACACATGAAATGTAAAGAACAAAGCAAAATACATAGTTTATACCAAGCTCCAATGCTACAACATCATTTTCCATGAGCTTCTAAATATTCCACAGGGTGGGGGGGGGGGGGTAAGGCTCCAGGGGGGCCCTGCTTCCCCTGCCTCAACCCCAGACTGCCTGCTATTTCCTGAGATTAAAGCACCTTATAGAAAACACTCCGAGAATTTCTCCCTGCGTCTTGCTTTGCGCACTAAGGACCCAGGAGTTCTGGGGGAAGGGAGAGGTGCTAGAGAGGTGGCATAGAGACTAAATAACACAGGGATAGCTGAGAGGAATGGGTACAGGGTGAAGGTCTCATACTAAAAATCCATATGTTATGTTTCATAACTAGAAGTTTTCCTCTTGGTGTCAGCTCATTGTTTCTGTCTACTGACCTTCAATTTCCAATGTCAATAAAGTAATTTAGTCAGCATGAAGAATTTTGTTTTGTTATTTTGTCTCTGTGCATATTGTCACAATCTGCATGTTATTATAATTCCGTGAGGGTTATTGCATCACCCTGACTGCTAATAAACTCCTCTTCATATTACACCAATCCTGCCGTTATATATTTGTATTCTAACTATATGTCCAGTATGTAGTTTTCATGTATTATATTTAAAGATCTCTTTTTTATATTATATTATCTTTTGCCATACAGAGGGATCAATCGACATAGGGCTTAACTTTTGCTGGAACGCAAAGTTCTGGCACCTGGGCAAAACCATGTTGTATTGGAGAGGAAGGTAAATTTAAAATGTGTGGACAGATTTATAATTCGGGTAGGGCATGTCCTAGATCAACTTTAATTTTCAGTGTAAAAATAAAGCTATCAAGTATTTGTCTGTTACATGAAAAACAACCAGTATTTAACTTATGTGCAAAACAATAAACTACTTTGAACCACTTGCATTGTAACCATGGCCACCGAGAGGGGGGGTGCGGGTGCAGGTACTAATTACCCTCACTGCAGACGTTTTTTTTTTGGGGGGGGGGTTTAAACAGTTTTTTAATATCTGTTTTTCTCTATCTTTTGCGTAGGGGGATGGTTGCGGGAAATAGGTATATTTATTAAATGTATTAAATAAAAATACTATTAATTTATTGTTGGGGCTGTTTCCAGGTAGAGAAATAGGTTTATTTATTAAATGGGAATACTATTATTTTAATGTTGGGGCTGGAGGAAGGCCTAATTATTACTCGTTGGTGCTATTGATTTAACGCCGGGGCTGGTTGGAACTTTCTAAATGTACCCATTTTTTTTCCAAATAGGGCCCCCAAAATTCCAGGACCCAGACAAGCCGCAACTAAAGAAACCATCAGTCACAGGTGGTGAAAGTGACAAGAACAAGTAGGAGAGAGCAGCACAGTGTGTGAAATGTTTGCGATTCTAGTGGGACAAGCCCAATTTTTGGTGACTGTTCTGCCCAATGTAAGGAGCAGGTCAAGACTGTGAACTCTTTATGTACACACTGCATTCTTTATATACTACACTGTGGTGCTAGATGTCCTGAAAGTCAGGAGTGCTGGGACATATGTCACGCTCCGGCGAATTCAGGGACTAGCGCTTTTCACCTGCTAGCCACGCCCCAATTATGCATAGCCACGCCCTCAATGGTATGACCACACACACTTCTAATTTTGTGCCACCATGCTCAACTATAAGGGGGGCCCCATGAAGTTGTTGTACCGGGGCCCTGAATTCCTTTTGGCAGCCCTGATTGTAACATGATTTGTCCAGGAGCAAACTTTTTTTTTTTAATCTGATTTCCACTTCTCTTTTTACCTACAAATTAAGCACTGCATACAGAACCCATGATATCATTTTAATGTCTGACATATTTAGTATTATACTTGTGACTTCTTATACGGGTTGTTATCTTTGTTTGCACGTTATATTATTGATATGCACGTTATTATATGATATGCTTAGACCATAACACTATACAGAGGCCATGTTTAGTTTCTGTGAAGCAAAACAAGGATTTAGGAATAATAAGGGTAAAGTGTAGCGATGAAGGTCTATGAAAAACAATGAAGTGTTAGTGTTTGTCATACAGAGAAATTAATATATCAATCAACGGTGACTAGTCTTAGCTTGTCAGTTTGTATAAGACAAAGCTTGCCCCTGGCATTTGGGAAGTTATCATCTCTTATCAAGGGGTACGCAAAATAGACACAATCCTCTGAGGTTTCATTGGTGAAGAAAAAATATTGACAAGTGGCCAAATTCCATTGTAACGTCTTTCAGACTAAGGTCATGTTTCAGAGAATCAAAACAAAAGGCCAACTGGCAAAGCATATTTTCTGCAAGTTGGCGGTGTTGGCGTTCATGGAGGAACCTTCAGTACAGATGAGAGAACTGCTTATATGGAAAACGAAACACTTTCTCACCCACATCAATAAAATACCACCACTTTGTATACATACCTTAATTAACCATGGCTTGCCTAGGGCTCTATGTGTGCTCAACCACAGCCCTCTCTTCAGATAAGACATACTTTGATGATACAAGGGACCTGAGAGAAAATAGTGGTCACTAAGAGGAAAAAAGAGAAGCATAGCTGGCAACACGCAAGAACAGTAAATTAAATTAATTTATAATTGTGAGGAAGACATTCTTACCTCTCTGTCTGTCTGTATTACCCAGTATTGTTTTATTACTGAGTTTGCTCCCAACTGTAAAGCGCTACGGCATATGCTGCCGCTATATAAATAAATGAGGATGATTATGATAATTAGGGCAGTGCGGTGTCTTAGTGGTTAGCACTTCTGCTTCACAGCACTGGGGTCATGAGTTTGATTCTCAACCATGGCCTTATCTGTGTGGAGTTTGTATGTTCTCCCCGTGTTTGTGTGGGTTTCCTCTGGGTGCTCTGGTTTCCTCCTACACTCCAAAAACATACTAGGTTCATTGGCTGCTATTAACTTGACCCTAGTCTGTGTGTGTGTGTGTGTGTGTGTGTGTGTGTGTGTGTGTGTGTGTGTGTGTGTGTGTGTGTGTGTGTGTGTGTGTGTGTGTGTGTTAGGGAATTTAGACTGTAAGCTCCTATGGGGCAGGGACTGATGTGAATGAGTTCTCTGTACAGAGCTGCTCAATTAGTGGCGCTATAAAAATAAATGATGATGATGATGATAATTACATCCTGGAGTTATTTATAAATTCATAAAACATAACTGATACTTGTTCCACACTATATGCGTTTGAAACATGAGCAAAATGTAATGTCAAATGCTGCACAAGAATGCAGATTTCCTTGTCTTTTGTTACATAGTTCACCCAGTTGATAAAAGATGTACACTGCTAATCATCAAATGCAAGTTTTTATCAGTTGCGAAAACAAAAACTCCCTTCCGGATTCCAATTAGCCTTTTCTGGAAGCTATCTTCCCAAATCAGTCATCAACACGTTCCTTAATAGGAAACCCCACATCCTGACTGATTTTTCTTTAAAGGTCCCCTCATTCTGCTGATGTTAGCCTAACTTCAAAGAGGTGACCCAGTTGCAGACAAGTCTGAATAACAAGGAGACAACTACTATATTTTTTAATACATAAGAGACAAACAAAATTGCAGAAAAACTCTGCACAAATGGAATTTCACAGCAGAAAAGGCCATTTTGCAGAGATGTGAATTTCCGGGGATAAAATCAGTGACTTTCGATCTTGCTTTGCCATTCCGCAGATACCATTCCACACTGTATTTGAGAAATAATAATCTGTGGAATTTGTGGCCTGTGAATAGAGCTGGGATGATGAGAGAGTAACACTTAAGGCCAAATCAAGGTAGCAAAACGTGAACAAAGCGAATGGTTTCTCAGGTTTCAAAGTGATGCATATATTCCGATCATCTACATCATTAAAACCACCTGCTTAATATTGTGTAGGTCCCCCCTGTGCCGCCAAAACAGCTATGACCAGTCGAGTAATGGACCCTACAAGACCTGTGAAGGTGTCCTGTGGTTTCTGCCAGTAGATCCTTTAAGTCCTGCAAGGTATGAGATGGGGCCTCCATGACTCGGACTTGTTTTTCCAGCACATCCCACAGATGTTCAATAGGATTGAGATCTGGGAGGCCAAATCAACACCTTAAACTCTTTGTCATGTTTCTCAAACCATTCCTGAACAAATTTTGCAGTGTGGTAGGGTACATTATCCTGTTGAAAGAGGCCACTGCCAACAGGTAATACCATTGCCATGAAGGGGTGTACTTGTTCTTCAAAAATGCTTTGGTAGGTGGTACGTGTCAAGTAACAACCACTTGAATGCCAGGACCCAAGGTTTCCCAGCATAATATTGCCCAGTGCATCACACTGCCTTAACCGACTTGCTTTCTTCATATAGTTCATCTTGGTGCCATCACTTTCCCAGTTAAACGATGCACACAGATCCAGGGTGGGGCGATTGGGGCATTCGTCTCCCCTAGCAGGGGCTTGCTGCCGGCGGCTGCACACTATGTGCAGGTCTGTTCAGCAGACACAGGCAGGGAGAGTGTGCTGGCCGGCTGCTCTGATTGTTTTTAAAACACACTCAGAGCAGCCGGGCAGCACACTCTCACTGCCTGTCTCTGCCGAACGGACCTGCACATAGTGTGCAGCCGTAAGCAGCCTTAGCTGTCAAAAAGGGGGTGGGGACTAAATCCCCCCCCACCCCTAAATCACCCCCGGTAAAATGATTTTCTAGATCCGACCCTGCGCATGCGCTCCAGGCCGTCCACATGATGTAAAAGAAATCATGATTAATCAGAGCAGGCCACCATCTTCCATTGCTCCATGGTCCAGTTCTGGCGCTCATGTGCCCATTGTAGGCGCTTTCGGTGGTGGACAGGAGTTAGCATGGGCACTCTGACCATTCTGCAGCTATACAGCTGCGATGCACTGACACCTTTCTATCATAGCCAGCATTAACTTTTTCAGGAATTTGTAGTACAGTATCTCTTCTATGCGACTGGAGCAGACAGGCTAGCCTTCACTTCCCATGCACATCAGTGAGCCTTGGGCACCCATGACCCTCTCGCCAGTGCACCGGTTGTACTTCCTTGAACCACTTTTGGTAGGTACTAACCGCTGCGTACCGGGAACACCCCACAAGACCTGCTGTTTTGGAGATGCTCTGACCCTGTTGTCTAGCCATCACAATTTGGCCCTAGTGAAAGTCACCCATAACCTTACACTTGCCCATTTTTCCTGCTTCCAACACATCAACTTCAATAAACTGACTGTTCATTTGCTGCCTAATATATCCCAACCCTTGACAGATCATTGTAACGAGATAATCAATGTTATGCACTTCACTTGTCAGTGGTTTTAATTTTGGGTGATCGGTGTTATGGGTGATAGGGGTATCTATTGATCAATAAAAATATAAAAATAACTGTAATTTATTAGTGAGCCTAATATGTACCACAACCAGTTCCATTTTACTGATGACAGCACCACTAGGTATATCTTCATAGGCCTAAGATGGTAAGCGGGATCAATCTGGAGTTGAGAGATACATTTATATATATAGCACTTTTCTAATTTTTGCCTATATAGCATTTATTAATATTTTCATGTTAGTTTGATGTTGTGATTGATTCTTGGTTTTAATCTGAATTGTATGTGTTATGGTATTGTGGAGCCCTGAATAGTTTTTAAATTTATTGTGAATAATGTGAACACCATTAATACATTGCAATTATTTATATATATTTATTTCTCTTTATGGAACATTTTTTTCTGTCATTAACATCAGGTGTAAAATGCATCCGTAAAAACCCCACAATTCCTTGTGTATGATGTGTTGGATGCCCAGGTCTGTGTCTACACCAGGCTGATGTCAAGCAAACGTTAAAAGTATATGTGCCCACCTTGGCATAGGCGACCAGCGCAATGTACACTGTGTGGAAAATTCTCAATGTCAAGAACTCATAGAAACTATCTAACAATTCATGCATTATTGTCACTTTTGGATTTAACGTATCCATACTCAATATTGTGTACGAGTAGGGTACTGCTATGTCAGAAGTGTGCATGGTTTGGGTACTGTTTCTTAGACTACCGCTTTTCATGGGTCAAGGATCAGTGGTGGAAGTTGGGGGGTGTATGGTGGTATGCCAGACCCCCAATTCAGGCGCAAATGCAGGATTTGTAGAGGGGGGTTTCCACACCTCGCCACCAGTGGGCGTGACTAGCATGCATGTAGGCGTGGCTATAGTATTAGACAGTGCTTGGCTGCTCTCCAACTCTTCCTATCCCCATAATATACATGGGCAATGCTGCGTGCACTACTGTTAGGTGCCCACAGCTCTCCCTTTTCAAGCAGAGCCATGTGAAGTGAGGGCAGGGTCCAGCCACCTTAATTATACAGTGCCCCAGGCTTGGAGGGGGGTTTTTGGGCACTATGAAACTCCCCCTCGGTTTGCCTATGCACTTCTAATACTGCCTTCATGGTAAAACTATTCAATTCCATTCACTTACATTACATTTTCTATACCGCCTCTTCTAAATTTCCATTTTGACCACTGTCAAGGATTGTATACTTTGTATGATGCAATAACAAATTAATAATGAGCTGATGTCCTAAAACAAACTTATTATTTACATAGAAAAACAAAAACAAAATAAGTCCAGTGCTGAAATGTAAAAAAAACCTTAAAACTTTATCCCTCCATCAAGCGGAAATAAAAAAACATTTTTTTGCAGTTGGTTTTAGCTGTCATTCTTAATTTTCTTCCAAATGCCTTGAATGGTGCAGCAGCAACAAGTCTTATTCTTCCCCCAAATGTCCATCACTGAGCAAGAGAAAGCGGTCTTCTTCCAAGAAGCCTGCGTTGTACTAAAATAACTAGTTGTCTTCTTTTCCCAAGAACCTGATAGCTCTAGCAACCAGTCTTATTCTTATTCCGAACCGCCAGCACCGCAATCATCATCTTCATCATCATCAGCTATTTATATAGCGCCACTAATTCCGCAGCACTGTACAGAGAACTCACATCAGTCCCTGCACCACTGGGGCTTACAGTCTAAATCGCCTAACATACACACACAAAGACCGAGAGAGACTAAGGGCAATTTAATAGCAGCCAATTAACCTACCAGTATATTTTTGGAGTGTGGGAGGAAACTGGAGCACCCGGAGGAAACCCACGCAAACACAGGGAGAACATACAAACTCCACACAGATAAGGCCGTGGTTGGGAATTAAACTAATGACCCCAGTGCTGTGAGACAGAAGTGCTAACCACTAAGCCACCGTACCATAATCTAGTGTTATTCTTCTTCCAAGATCCTTGCACTGTGTTCTAGCAAAGCCTTTTTTTTTTTAAGAACCCTTCCAATCTCAAGAACTTGACCATCCAGCAACAAGTCTTATTCTTCTTCCAAGAACTGTGCATTGAGCTCCATCAACCAGTCCCATTCTTCATCCAAGAACCCTACATTGTCCTGCAGCAACTTGTCTTACTCTTCTTTTTCCAAACTCCCAGCACTGTGCTCCAGTAGTAGCCAGTGCTATTCTTCCAAAAACCCTGTGCTGTACTTCAGCAACTAGACTTATTCATCTTCCAAGAACCCAGCAGTATTCCAGCAACCTATTCTACATCCAAAAACATAGCCCCAAGGTCTAGCAGCCGGCTTTAGTCTTCTTATGGAAAACCCTGTAGTGATCTCTAGCAACCAGTCTGATTCTTCTTTGAAGAATTTGACGGTGCTTTAGCAACCATCGTTATTATTATTATTATTCCTTCAAAAGCTCGACTCCAGCAAACAGAATTATTCTCCTTCCAAGATCCCTGCACTGAGCTCCAGCATCCAGTCTTATAATTCTTCCCTTGAAATTGAACGGTGTTGCAAATCTCTATTGCTCGCTCTCCTCCAACCCTCCCGTCTTCCATTCATTTCCAGTGCCCAGAGAGATCTCAAATTGTATCTACATATATTTGTTTTACTTTTATCTGACCCCAAATGACACCCAGAAAGAAGAGAAATGGCTGCCCTTACCTGTAGCGCAGTAAAATGAACTACAAGACTATTGAAGGGTGTCAGATATGCTTTCCTCCATGTCTCCAACTTAATACATTACTTTTATTTTTGGCTTTGTCAAATAGAAAACCACTGAAGCAGCATTTTCTCATAATGCAGGAAACAGACTTGTTGGAATATAATAAAGAGTTTCACAAACTTTTCGTTTATGGAAAATGGATAAAAATCCATCGAAGTTGGAATCATAACCCGGTGGGTTTAAGTACAATGCCTAGGTTTTGGGAGACAGAAGAGATGATGTGCACTGTAAGCAGTAATGAAGTCTATATTATTGTCTTTAGGACCTAGCTGGAAACTGCAGGGCTCTGCCAGGATTTCACAATATTCATTGAGCCTAGATGTATGAAGCTCAAATAAATTACCCAGAAATCTTAGCTGAAGCAGTGACAAAGCCTTCTCTTGTGTTAGCCTTTCATGTCTGCAGGTGTGTTTTATGGCCAAACTACTGTGTTCCAAAAAGTGCATTTCAGTTTTTGATTTATATTAAAGTCATACAAGGTGCTATTATTCCTATCATAATGCCAGTTAAATATCAATAGGTGCTCTCCATGAGAAACATTATTACACAGTACAATGTAATGTAATGTCTCTCTCCATTATTAATAAAACAACACAATGGGTGTATTTGGAGATGCAGCAAAGCTTTGTGCAGTAATACAAACAAGATGACATTGCATTTATTAAGGGCAATTATATAAATCCTGTGTAATGAAAACAACGTAATGCTAGGACATTATTATTGTTATTCTAGCTACTTCAAGCCATATTCAGTATTACGAACAGGGATTGCTAGTTCCGCAATAGCCTATGTTAAGCTGACCAACTCAAGGCAAAGTCTTCCACTTCTGGCCAGTCCTACATGAAATATATTGTTATTATTATTAAATATTATTATTATTACCATTTATTTATATAGCGCCACTAATTCCACAGCGCTGTACATAGAACTCATTCACATCAGTCCCTGTCCCATTAGGGCTTACAGTTTAAATTCCCTAACACACACACAGATAGACAGACAGAGAGACACAGACTAGGGTCAATTTGTTAGCAGCCAATTAACCTACCAGTATGTTTTTGGATTGTGGGAGGAAACCGGAGCAGCCGCAGGAAACCCACGCAAACACGGGGAGAACATAGAAACTCCACACAGATAAGGCCTTGGTCGGGAATTGAACTCATGACCCCAGTGCTGTAAGGCAGAAGTGCTAACCACTTAGCATGATTCTTGCTATGCTTTTTAACTGCGTTAAGTCTTACATGATGCAGTCGTAATAGCAGCTATTACGACTGCCTATTACTTCAGACTTGGAAGAGGAGAGGGAAGGGCGAGCTACCATAGGCTATGCACAGTAGGGCGTTCCAACGTAGAAGTAGATTCAAGTCCCATCCTTCTTGTAAGTACACTTGGTTTCACCCGTATCCATTGCACCCAGCTAAGGGCATGTGTAAATGGCAACTGACAGTAATGACTGACACGGGATAGTCTATGAATTAAAAAGTACACATCTGTCACTAGCTATCACAGAAGATAGACTATAAAAATGCATTAAATGTACAGTATGCATGGAAATAATCTTTATTTAAGTAAATAATGTAAAAGGGAACATAATTTTTTTTTAAATATTTCTATAAATGATTATAATGTTAAGAGTTCTTCTATTTGATTAAAAAAAACTTCATGCGTTCAGATGTGAGCTTTTCTCGTATTTACGTATGTGCATATACTGCAACCTATTGTGTGTGTCTACGTACGCAAGTACTGTTTGGGCAGAGCGTAATTCCACCCAGATTCAATTTGAAACATATTTTGCAATACACTTGGATATGAATATGGTTGGAACTATGCACAGGTTCTAAAATGCAAGTTACATGCAGGTTGTGTCCGGACTTGAATCACGCCTTATTGTTAGCAGGGGATTTATGGCACAGATGCGGATAGTAACACTGTGACCTTTGGTGAGTGGTGCAGTGTGAAATACAGGGGGTCAGTGACATGTGACTTAACCATGGGGTTGATTTATTACAGACAGAGATTCACACATGTGTAGAAGACATCAGTAGTCAGACCGTAATAACCGTCATCGGAAACAGACCTACAAACACACAGAGATAACAGAGCACACTGATTCCTAACACCTATGAGATAACCATAATCACCTGGAATGTGAGAGAGTTAAATGCAGAGTCAACCTGGCCCACCAGGGTTACTGGGGAAATCTTTGGTGGCCCCGCTGCTCCAAGGCCCGGCTGCATGGTGTAAGGGCCACACCATGCATTCCAGCACACTGTTTTTAGTGGTGGCAGGCTCACTGCACTTTTAATGTGTTGCGAACGTCAACTAATGACGCTGCAACGCTACCAGTGTAGAGTAGCCAGGAGGAGCCCGTTGGACCAGATGTCAGAGGGTTAGCCAGACATGATTTTGACCTCTCCTCATGCATCAGACATCAAGGAGAGGGTCACTGCCAGGAGCCACAGGCTAAGAGTAACTATATTCATTTCAAATACACTGTTACCTGACATACGATCATCAGCACATCTAGGGTGCTCACACCATATTCTAACACTGACAGTCCATACATACATAATATCACACAGTGCCTTATAAAATACAGAACCAGGAAACCTGTGAATTGCCAGCTGTAGTGGAACTACACCATCCGGCATACCTTGTAAACCTGGCATGACATGCTGGTACATGTGGATCCACAACATGTAAATGCATAGTTACCGCCTCCCCCTTCCTTCTCCACTACTATATATTGCCCCTGTGTGGAAGATAGCAAAGACTCTGTCACTCCGTGCCACAGCCTGTCATTGCATAAAGCTAAGATTTCTTGTTACCGATTGGTCCGCTGGCATATAGTGCTCATTGATTTGCTCCCTATTTGACAGAAAATGCAGTGCTGCTTTTTGATTTGTTCTTTGTTAATTACTGCTCTGCGATTGGTCCACTGTCATATGCGAAGCTTTTATTTGTCAAATAATTGGGTGAAGTATAGTGATTGATATTGTTCTACCGTGCGATTGCGATCAGTCCGCCATGTGTCAGGACGCAATCGCATGATAAATAACACACGCATACACTCGCACTTACACATCCACTTGTATATAGTTCATTTTTATAATAGTTCCAATCCACAGTCGTTTATGAACCAAGGTTATTTAGTTTATAGTCAAATATTATAATGTTATATGCACTTTAGTGATATCTAAAGTTCAGGTCACAGGAAGCATGTCCTGTTTGGTATCATTCTAATCCCCTATTTATCCGCAGACGTCCGGTTCATTCGCCGAAAGGATCGCTCCTTGCGTATGCTACTTATGTATGATAGGGAATAAATGATTAGAATGATATTGTCTGTGTAATGCTAATAGACCAGTTTGAACTAGTTCTTGGCGGGAAAATTAGTATTCATCCTCTAGAGAGCTGACCCCCACCCTTGGAGGGTGTCATTTGAACTGACCTATGGACTACTTCACACAGGACCTTCCTGAAGTCTGAACCTATGGAAACATGCCAAATCATTTGTATTGTTCTCACTGTATCACTGAGTGAGTGCATATAACAGGGGCTCTGGGACCAGCAGACAGTCACATTGACCACAGACTTCAGGATTGATGACTGAATGCTGGACCCAGCATTGCACAGCACCGCACAGCGTATGTATCAGCTGTACTTATTTATTGAACTGTTATTCTTATGCTTTTGCTAAATAAATTGCTTGTGCTTTGGAACCACACAAATCGCATAGACAATAATTATTGGAAACCTATGAAATTACTTTAATACTACAAGGTAAAGTGACTATTCTAATTTGTTGCTGTGCCTGGCTGTTTGCTGATTGGCTGGTGATTAAGGGAATTATCATGGCCACTGTGTCACCCACCAGAATTAGTTAGATTTTAGATGTCTTTACCCCAATACTGTTGGGTGTTACAAAACATACTCGCTATTCTAACTGTACCTAAATTAGCTACATTAAACACCAATGTGCACCTTTTTGTAAAATTTGTAGTCTTTCTTAAAATTAAATGGGTTGGAATTCCCTCTCTCTACCAACCTAGGCAGCATGTTGGTTTCTTTCATACCAGCAAAGAAATGACTTCACCATTAAAACATTTATTACTATAAATTATAATCATAAAAACGAATGCCAGAAATATATTAAATCACAATATGAACATATTCTTGTATAACATATAATAAAAATTATTATACATTAATAAAGGTCATAATATATTGAACTACAACTTTATGTAGCTACAGGAAACTGTTATAACTGGGATAACGACTCTTCCTTACTTTCACCCTTTCTAGTGACTGCCAACTCCTCTCTCACCATACCCCTTCAATAGCGCGAGGCTGCTTTGTGCCAATGCACACACTATTTTGTGGGCCCCTACCATTGCATTCCCCTGGTGGGCCCTTTATGCTCCAGTCCGACACTGGTTAAATGATAAAATGAAGAGAAACCTTGCTTGGTTTTGTGAAACAACACTATCCAGATGTCATTTTATTGCAGTCATGTCACTGGTTATAAGTTATTATCCTTGAGGCTTGAAGATATGAATGGAATATTATGCCCCTTATTCCTGCTATGCCAGAGGAGGTCTGTGTTTTATTTCTTTTGCATGGGATTAATTCTGATCACAGGGGTCGGTATATAAATCTGGAGTGAGTACTGAAAAGCTTACATATGATTCTTGTCAATATACAGTATATATTCCTCCTCCTTTTTGATACTGCATGGCATTTAAAAAAAACAAATAGACTCAGGGTCTACTCTTCCAGTGTTGTTCATGGGCGATTTTAATAATATAGTAGATCCGAAAATAGATAGACTAGGAGAACACCAATACATATCATCCTGTGTGAGGACTTTACAAAATGCAATGGAAATGTGGAAGATAAAGCATCTGGTTACTATGGCTTTCTATTATCACTGAATGACACATGGCTCCTGCATGGGATTAGACTTTGCCTTCCCTCCGGAACAGAGAGGAAAACCTTTTCCCTTTGTGGTTAGAAACTCTGACTATTCATTGAATCATTCCAGGTACATACAGTCTTTGACGCACACCTAAATACTCCATTAGGCCAAATTGTGTGGGATACATTTAAGGCCTATACCAGGGGATATTATACAACACAAATGGGGGGATATAGCAAAGTAGCACGTGCCAAAATATTAGGTTGAGACTGATCAACATGTTGCAGAAATTGAACAGACTGGGCCGGATTCATCAAGGAACGTAAATTCCGATACATGCTATATTTTGCGTTACATTGCTCTGCAACCCCACGCTGTTTGTCCCTCCGATTTTCCCATGACCAGCTCTAGGCTGGGAGCACTAGGGTTGAAAATGAACTCATTCATCACCCCACACCCACCGCCCAGGGATGTGGGAAGAGCCCTAGTGCTTTCAGCACGGGGCTGGGCATCCCTAGAGTGGGGGCAGAAGAACAAGTAAGTTTAACAACCGTGGGTCTTGATTAGTGCGCTCGCCCCTACTGTAAAATGGTTATGCAAAACGTCCTTTCCTCACCCATGTTACACCCCGAACTCGGACACTAGTAAGTGTCCTTTACGTGCGCTGCATTCACAGTTCAGGGCATGTGCAGAGTGAATTTGTGGACAATACACTCAAAATCAGCAAATACGCGCCTTGATGAAACAGGGCCCTTGTGTTTATGACCAGAGATCCTGCTCCCAAAGACAGCGTAGTGGATAATTTTGGGGATCAGGGAAATATATTCTCCACACAACAATCTATAAATATTAAATTTGTAGAACTCAATAGGACTTTGTACACTACTACAAATACAACAGTCACCAATATTACCCAATACCTGGGAAGTGCTCCCTTTATGCAGTCATCCAAAACTGATAGTGAAATTCTGGTCCTGATATTTCTCTAGAGGAGATAGCTACTACTTAACTTAAGTAGGCTTTGCAGTAATTCATTTAATTCCACCACAATGCCGGAGAAAGAATAATTATATCATTAGATGCCGCTACGTCCTCTGGAGTGGAGGTTTCTTTGGTGAGTAGTGTGGAAATTGAGTTTGGGGATGTCCCATTCATTATGGCTGTGAATACTGTGGGCAGGGCTGTCTCTTTGAGACTGCGGATGTCCTGCTAGCTATGCTTTTTGCATTGGTCTGCATTTATATCTTACATTTACACACACGGAGGCTTCCTTTACCTAAAGAGCACGACATTCATTGCATCGCATTCTGATCATTCCTGAAGAATTTGAAACATTCTCATCAACAAACTTCTCTATTTCCCAATTTTGGATTACTTATCGTCCTCTTCATAGTGACCTATTGGTTTCTTATTACCAGTTTGTTTATGATTCTGCTGAATTATTGGACACATTACTAATAATTCTTATTGTCACATTTTGGTTTTCTTGCTACTATGAGATATAGTATTGTAATTATTAATTTTTTACACTTGTTTGTGACCTTATACAAGTATATATATATATATATATTATATTTGCAATCTCAGTTATTATTGAAACCAGTTAAACAAATTTACAATTCAAGTACACAATTGGCAGAAAGGGAGAATTATACAGCCTATTGCAGATCACAATATTAGTGAAGAAAAACATTGAAGATACTGTACAGTGGGTTGAAGACATTGCAAAAGGATATTTGAAAAAGTATATAAGAAGCCTTTCTGAAAACAAACTGTATAATACATAGGGAGGGCAGAGGCAGAACTAGCGAGCTGTGGGCCTTAGTGCAGGGAAGCAGGGTGGAAGGGTCAGTGGCCCACAGCATCCATTATGTCCATGGGCACTGGTGCACCACACCTGTTGCACCAATGGTAATTCTGACCACTGAGAGAGGGAGATGGGGGGAGAAAGGGAATAGAGGAGGTAAGGGTGGGGAGGAAGGTATCATTGTCTAAACAAAACCAAAGACTGTGGTTAATATCACCGTGATGTGTAGGTGAGCGAACATAGATAGGACTTCTTTAGTTTTTATTGTTTAGAAGGGCAAACTTAGAAGTATCCTTGAACTCATTTCAGTCATAGCACAGTACTTATGAAATGTATCCTCAGAGGATAGAATCAAGTCATCTATGGTCATGTAATAGTCCAGTCTTGCAAACCACTCTTTAATGGATGGTGGTGAAGGGGATCTCTAGTGGACCGGTATCACAGCCTTCGCAGTACTGTTAAGGTGCTTCAGTAAAGGTTTTTTCATATTGGGCAATGTGCTTATTGATTACATTGAGTAACCAGAAACTTGGGCCATCTGACTCCTCAGTTCCAGTGATTCCTTTGGCGATAGTAATCTCTTCATCCCAGGAAAGGTATATTTTGGGACAATACCACCAATATTAAAGGGTGTCCTAGGCACCATATTACACATCCAAAAATTGTTAGATGTTCCAGGGTACATCTTATCTAACAGGCTGGGACACCAGTATCACCTCGATAGGACTTTATATTGAGTCCCAATTACAGTAATGCTAACACTAGCCTGTGTTGTTCAGAAGATGTTAGGCAATTTTTATTCTGTTACTAAATTTCCTAGGTTCCGTTCTCAATCTTTAGTGAATCGAGCTGAAGGTATTTTCAATTAAAGTTTCTAAATGGTGGAGTCGGTATGTTTAGGGTGCTAGGAAGTTGTGCACAGTGTTTCGAATAAAGTAAGTTCCCTTCCTGCCATCTTGTGTATGTCTGGAGTCATTAAGAAATGCTTCAGCTGTAGGTATCTCCAAATTTCTGAATTGAACAAGTCCCATTTAGTTTGGATGTCATTGAATGGGAGAACCCCCGTCACTCCCAACAGCTAGCCGGCAGGGAAAATCTCCGCCCGTGTCCAATGTCCAAATGTGTTCACCAGAGCTCCCAGGGGGAGGTGCTGGGTTTACAAACAGTGGAGTGAGAGGTGACGTAAGAGAAAAAACGTGTTCTAATACCTGTAATCTGGACCATTGTGTCAACGTGGGGGTTACCATTGGATGGTGTGTGGAAGGAAGTGTGGATAGCCACGGGAGGATGGTGGCAGGCGCTTTAAGCATGAATTCTTCTATCGCCACCCACCGCCTAACGTCACCACCCCTCGACCAGTTCATGATTTGGTTCAACATAAAAGCATTGTAATACATGGTAAAATGCGGTAAGTCCACCTTGATGTTTGTGTCTGTAAAGAATGTCATGCTTAAAACGTGTCATACCATTTCATACAAAATCTCATCTTGCCTGGTGTAGGTCTGTGAGCCATGTATTGGGAATGTGTATAGGGATATTGTATAGGAGAATACTCAGGAGTAGATTCATTTTAATAATGTTGACTCTTATGTAATTATATTTTGTTATATTTGTTATAGGAATTCTCTATTTAAGAGCATACACACTTCTTTGACTACATTTTCAGGGATATTATGACAACACTTCTTAGTAAACACACGATAAAACGGATCTACTTGAATCCTGGAAATCCTTATACTAAAACATATTGTTCGAAATGCTTTAATAGTGATGAGATCACAAATTGTTTAATCTCTGAAGGACATTTACATTAAAAGCAAATATTGTGCACCTAAGAATTCTTGTGCAAGCCGTGCTCACCTTACTTACTGAGGCAGTGTACGCAACATATAATGCTCTCTCTAAAGGCTAGTTAACTTGCTTACTTTCATGCATAATGTCACCCTCCTGTACCTCAAGACTGGCAGCAGATGGAATATTTCATAATAATGAGTGCAGTAAAGCACTACCCCATCCATTGCTTATACAGCTGCTGTAACAAAAACGGTAGCGGAAATTGAATGGAAATACACCTGTCCATAGGTTCTCAGCCTGCAAGTTCCATCCACACTTTTGGTGCCACGGGCATTTATGGCCTTCCTACAAATCAGAGCCTGATTGTAGGAACTGAATTACACTAAAATAAGCTAGTGATAAATCACAGACAAGTTTTGAAAATGCATCTATCTGCTAACTGTTACTGCTGCAAGTATTTTAAACTGGTATCCCGGAGTAATTAACTGATCTATTCAGCCTACATGAAAATAAAGTGCAGATTATCAATAAGCTTTTACATCTACAGTACTGTCAGCACTACTGATACACTCTGTGCTCTTAATAGGAAGGTAACACTGTCAGTATAAGGCTGGGTGCACACTACAAAGCGGTATCGTTAGCGATTTTACCAACGACTGAAGTGCCGATCCGTATGCCGATTCATGCGCACACACTATACACAGTTTAAGCGATTTTCAGTGTACGTTCGTCAACTCCGTTAGCAACTGCACATTTACTACAATTTATGGCAATTCTGGTAAGGTGGAAAGGACAAGAGTGCAAGATGTAAACTTTAATGGAAGCCAGAGGAGAAGCCAGCAAGACAGTAAGTTGCATAGCTATAACCATGAACAGATAAAAGGAAAGGAAGATTTAGTGCCTCTTAGGTCATTCGTGAGACCTCCCTTAGAGTATTGTATTGCTCTCCTGCCCTGTAGGACACACACATATTAGGCTATGTAGGCTCATGTGCCCATGCTAGAAGCCTTATATAATAGCAAACTAAAATCTAAACATTATGTAAATGCATACATTAAAGACAACTTGATGTAACCCACAGCACCAGCTGTTTTTCTTGACAATACCAGCTCTCTTTTGCAATCACGGTACATCCACATCAGAGAATGAATACTAGGCTTCCGACATTTACTATGTTGTGATATACAACTCATGCTATGCCCCCGAGTTGTAGTATCTACTTTCAACTGACATTAACAAACAGATTCCGGCGCTCAAAAATACTGATCTCTATTTTACATACTTAAGTTTTAGTTTATATTATATATCAAACCTACTGCTGCTGTATCATGAAGACATTGCTTTTGCCTCCTTCAAGGCGTTGGTAATCGTACGATTACCACTATTCCGACATGGAGAAGCCCGACAAAGAAAATCCTAAATTATGAAAAAATGATGGGAAAAGAAACAGACTTACCTTCAACCCAACGCTGGAGATCTCCGATGGGAACACCATGCTGACAGCAAGTGATTCCGATTGGAGAAGTATTCTGCGCTGCAGGCTGACGTCATCGCAACGTCTGTCAATAGAAATTTAAAGCCAAATTTATAGCCAAAGGCTAAGCCTGAAATTAACGTGCCCACAAGCTAAGCTTGACTTCTCATACTGGTGCCACAGGCCTAAAGCCTGAATCTATATGAGCCACAGGCTTAGAGCCTGAATTAAATATGACCACAGGCCTAGAGCCTGAATTAAACTAGATGCACCCAAAGGATAGTTACCTTTTAACCTTACACCTAATTACCCAGCGCCTTGAGCCCACTATTGCCAAATGGGCAAGTCGCCAGAAGAATGCCCATGGCCTTATGCCCTAAAGTGTGAAGAGTGTAACAGGACAGAGTACAGGCAAGGGCCTGTAAGAGGTTTCGCCCAAAAAGGGCCTTACCTTAATCCTGTAGTCCTTAGTCCTCTTCTCTGCTTTGGCGCATCTTCTTCTGCTTCTTTTTTTGGACTGCGGGGTTCTTTGCTGGACCCGCTAGTTTCTTTGCTTCTTCCAGTGGTTTCCTTCTTCTTTTTGATCCCGGCATCTTCTCTTCTTGCGATCTTGTCAGCTTGACTCTCGCCGGGGGAACTGACACTGCAACACGCGTGTCTACTTTATATTAAACATTGCGCCAGTGCAGGGGAGTGACACAGTGAACCCTGGTTGGTTTGTCACGGTACCAAATATTCAAATGCCCATTGGTGAGCCAATCACTCCGGTCACTAATTGTCCGGCAGCGAATCATATCTGATTCGCTTTCGCCAGCGCCGGAACCAACGTCAGGACCTAAGAGAAGAAAGAAGAGGGACTTACCTTCACCAGATCCCAGGACAGTCAAGTCTTGTCCTTTTCTTCTCTTTGCCCTCTTCATGGGCTCCACAGCCGGGGGACACAACTCACAGCTGTAATGTGGTGAAGTATTGCTGTAGTGTGGGGAGGTTTTGATGTAGTGTGTGTGTGGGGCAGGTATTTATTGATGTAATAGATGTCTTAACAAGGTAATGCTGGTTATCATTAAGAGAAATAGGCCTATTTGTTTAAGGTGGCTATTACTTTAATATTGGAGCAGGTTGGGAGGCCTACAGTGTTTATTGATTGCTCAACTCTCCAGGAGGTGAATAGTAACTCTCTCTTTTTCAAACAGAGCTCTAACATTCCAACATGCCAAGCAGCAACTGAGTTTAAGACATCAGCAGGTATTGCAGGCTGCAAGAACAGGTAGGAGGCTGACTGTCTTGCATAGGGAGGTATGTCCCTCTTCATGTGGGTCCGACATTCATGAGTCCTACAAAAAAAAATGATTGCAGAAAAAAACGAAGACAATAAAAACAGACTTACCTGAAATGCAACGAACCAGATGTCCGATGGCACCATCAGTCTGACAGGCAGTGATTCCGAATGGACAGCGCATTGGCACTTCAGTCTGACATCTGAGCGACTTCGATGAATGTTCATTAAAAGCGGCAATGTCTGGACCCCCTCCATTTGGAAGTTTAGGCCTCCTGGACCCCGCCCCCCCATTCACATCATTCCGTTATATGTTCGCTTGACACTATGTCTGGTATCTAGCAAGGAATCCACTTTGCCCCCTGCAAATAGAACTTTTATCAGAGCCATAGCATGGTCTTGGTAGCCCTAGCCCATAGAATCTGAATTATATCACCTCAGTGTCATCTATGCAGGCTATCACAATGTAGCGTTCGTAATGCCGCTACCAATAAATATTGTCCACTGCGATCAATGTGGTTTCAAGGCACAAAAGAGATTTAATAGAAAGATATAACAATCACAATCATAAAGTAAAGTACAGCAGATACATACGCAGTGCACTGGATCCAGCTAACAGTCATTCAGTCCTGAAGCCTCTGGTCAAAGTAGACTGAATGGCAGTCTCAGTGCCTGGTTTATATACAATTTGTGTTACATAAAAAACAGTGGTGATGTCAAAAAATAAACAAGATAATGGTACAAACATTCTCCATTGGTTCAGGATTTAGGACAGCCCAGTACAATGCAGGTCATAGGTCGGTTCAAACAATGCTCTCCAAAGGTGAGGGCAACTCACTCCAACTGTTGCCTACGTGTCTTCCTTCTGAAGCCCGCCAAAATATTGGTTCAAACCAAACCATTTGCATTCCAAACACAATATCTGTCACGGTTCTGTAGGTTTGGATCCTGGATCCGCCTAAATTAGCACTACCTCCAGCACAGTGTGGAGTCAAACGGGCAGAAGTTATTCACCATTGACTGACGCAAGGTTGTTTGGTCTTAGCTGCGTCTGCACCGCAGGTTGCGGCCCTTACTGGAAGTATCAGGCGAGACATATAGGGGAATGTAGGGAAGTGAATCCATTAAACTCAACAAGCTTACTACTAGATAAATGGTGTATTACACAATCAAGTGTCTGCTCTGCAGACAGCAAGTTACAGCAGGAGTGAAGAAGTGTCAGTTCATGCGGACAACTGATTACCACTGGGATAGTGGCGAAGTTCACGATGAAGTGTCAGCTCTGCGTACAGCAGGATACAATCCACAGGAGAGAGAACAACCAGCAGAAGCAATGGAGCCACGTCTAGTACCTAGCAGGTAACTTGAAGAACAGGCACTGAGCTGCAGGGGGAAGTGCCTTTCAAATTTGTAGCCAAATTGAATAACCAATGGGTGAGGAGCAGAAGATATAAAAGTATCCAGTCTGCGCATGCGCAGACCCGAAAGAAAGATGGCGGACGGCCGGGATGGAGCGAGGTGGTCAGCGAGGAGCAGGTAAGTGTGCCGGGCTTCAGTTATAGAAACTGAATGCCTAGCGTGTGACAATATAATTTTGAACATTAATCCTTTATCATCCATAACTAGTGTACGCAGGGTGCGATCGCTTAGCCGTAGCGGATTTCTGATGGTAGAAAGTGGATTAATATGACACTAAACATGATAAATTTCCTTTATTAAAGTGAACTATTAACAAATGTATGTGTGTGTGTAAATGTATTTATCGCTAGTATGAATGTGTAATTAGCCCTATCCACGCTGTAGCGTACCATTCGCTTATTTTCTCATAAAATCAATTCAATCGATGTTTATTAATTTGAAACGACTTCATCCAATTATTTGACTTTCACAACAATGACCTTCTTTTGAATAACTGTGCTACTTTTCTGGATGCCTTTAAGAAAAATTTTGATGACCCATGGTACATGTAATGTGCGCTCCCTCTAGCATACTCTACCTTCACCAAGGTTCTCAGACCGTGGGACAATATACTGGCATCTGAACTCCAGTGGAATAACAAAGCCATAGTCGCTACCTTCTGTTAATGATTGTCAGACCGCATCAATAATGAACTTGCTTCTCGGGAACTTTCTCCTTCCCTGGCTGACCTCATTATTCTCAGAAACATGGTAAATATTCTATTCAGGGAGTGGACTCAATAAATAATACTGCCATTCCACGGTAAGATTGAAGTCTAGATTCCAAGCATTGGTACTCCCACTGGAAGTACACTCTCGACTTTCTTTAAGAACAATCTGTGCTTCTATTTTGCTGAGCCACATCATCTGATTGGGGCTTGCCCCAAACGCCCGGGAAAAGCCAAAGCCTAGCAGGTTCCTGAGAGGCTGTGTTAGACTCTTCTATCTACTCTCCCTCTATCAAGGCCAGCAAATTCACATCTTCTTCGGTCTCTTAGTTTGGACTTCCTATATCTTTGTTCTTCCTAGATCCTCCAATATCACTCACCATTTTTCAGATATCTGGTCACAGGTTCAAGAAGAAGCACATGGTTCCCCAAGTTAGCCCTGGGTGATAGATTGTAGTTATAAACTCGGAATCTTCTTCTGCACCTCAAGTATGAAATTTGCTCCTCACTATATTGGACCATTTAAGACCATTTAAGATTCTACAGGTGGTGATTTTGGTGGCCTTTAATAATTTCTTTACTTCCATTTCTCCTCCACCACCCATTGTGGTACAGCAAAAAGAACAGTACGAGGTCAAGCAGGTTCGAGAATCTTGTATCTCTAAGGGTAATTTACTGGAATTGTTATGGTCCAGAGAAGCGTTCCTGTGTCAAGGCTTCAGATATTCACACTCCTCGTCTTCTCAAACTATTTCAAAAAGATTCCCCAAACACTGTTTTGGCTGTCAGTGTCCACCCTTAAGAGGGTAGGTAATGTCACACACAGGTGTCCACACTGACTGGATCCAGCACTCTGGTCTTCCTCTTCTCGCCGCTACACCTGCTCTGCTTTCTAGCAGTGGCCGAGCGGCACTTTTGGGTTTAAATAACTTGCGGTCAGTTCTTGTACCGTTCTTGACAATCTCCAGTGTGCTTCAGGTTGCTCACCCTGGCTAGGCTCTTGGTTCTGGTTTTTTACAACCAGGCTCGTTCTGACTCCTCTTTTGGTTCTCATTCGGCTCTTCACTGACCACTTGTGCACTGTCGCCTGACGCATTATTGCCTTACCCTCCCGACACTCCGTGTTCCGCAGCTACCAGCTTGTCAGGCCTGGGAGCAAAACAGAGGGCCGCAACCTCCCAGAAGCGAAGTCCTTGAGAGAGAAAACGAGGAGTCTGTTAAACTCCACACCTAGATCACTTGGCACCTTTAGGCAACTGGTGACAGAGCAGGGCTCTTCTGATTGGCTGTGGGCAGCACAGTGGCCTAGTGGTTAGCACTTCTGCCTCACAGCACTAGGGTCATGAGTTCGATTCCCGACCATAGCCTTATCTGTGTGGAGTTTGTATGTTCTCCCTGTGTTTGCGTGGGTTTCCTCCGGGTGCTCCGGTTTCCTCCCACACTCCAAAAACATACTGGTAGGTTAATTGGCTGCTATCAAAATTTACCCTAGTCTCTCCCTGTCTATGTGTGAGTGTGTGTCTATATTGGGGAATTTAGACTGTAAGCTCCAATGGGGCAGGGACTGATGTGAATGAGTTCTCTGTACAGCGCTGCGGAATTAGTGGCGCTATATAAATAAATGATGATGATGATGACGATTGGCTGACCTAGGGCACAGGGAAGGACACATTGCACTGTCTGAGTTGAGCTGTTATCTCAGCTAACCGCAGCTGTTATTTGCAGTTTAGTAAACTGGTGAGTTTCGATGAAACTAACTTAATTTTGGAATAACTACTCACTGATTATAAAGATATAACCTACAGTCAGTTGTCAAATAACTAACATTACTCATATAAGAATATGTATAGAGGCGTAGATGTTGACAGCCCAAAAATACAGTATACAATGTCAACCGTTTCAATAGGTACGGTTCATGGCTTAAGCATGTCAATAAAGAGAGGAAGGTTTTATACCTTAAAAACTGAAATATTTAAAGAAAAGGCAGGAATTTTTAAGCAAACTTGGAATGCTGGATAATATGACCTGGGTTCAAATGCCATAAGGCTAAACAGTAACATGAAAAGTACAAAAGATAAGATCTAGATCATAAAGAAGATAGCAGGGGCTAATATTATAAAAGAATTCAAGCACATCTTAAGAAAGAATTTTAATATGAAAATTACCTCACTAGATTGCCCTATTCCATTCCTCTACCCCCTTCCCCCCTCTTCCCCATCAAATTCTTCTTCTTGATAAACTATTCAGTTACTTGTTAGAGATCCCTCAGCAGCACATCAATGTCAAGGAGCACAATACTGTGCAGACTGCAATGGATTGGCAGGAAACAAAATAAATACTTGCAACAAGGAAACCATAATTGGGACTTAATCTCACAACTTTTGTAAACAGCAGTTGTTATTTTTCAAGCATTCGGCACATCAGGTCAAATTATTTAAAAAAGCATGGCTTCTATAAACGTGGTGTGTTTGTTTATGTTGGGTTAACTTATTAACAAAGTATGAGATTTATTTTCAATGGAATTGTCTCCTGGGTCACCAACTGCAATTGGTTGGAGGACTTTAGTGAAAGCATAGCTGCATTGGTTAGAAAGAAGAGGTATGCTAGGACAAAGGAGAGAAAACGTCATGTAGAGACAATGACCAGTACGCAATACCTGAGCTTGTGGGGATGGGAAACTAAACCTGTGATAGGTGTTCTTGCCCCACTTAGCATACATGAACAGTCCAAGGAGCGACTGTCAAGTGCCTGGTAACTAAGCTTTGACAAACAGGCGGCTGCACTCCTTCCCTGTTCAGATACCATTTAGCACCAGATGACATCAAATCATCGTTCAATTCAGAGCCTATGGAGTAAATTTATCAAGCTGCAAATTTCCAGCAGGTTTGAAAAGTGGAGATATTGCCCATAGCAACCAATCAGATTCTAGCTGTCATTTTGTAGAATGTACTAAATTATCTGATAAAAAATAAATAAATCTGATTGGTTGCAACATCTCCACTTTTTCAAACCCACTGCAGCTTGATACATTTACCCCTCTATCTGCACGACACTTCCAGGTATTCCAAGTTCCGCATAATGTTGGTTAATGTTAGTGTGTGTGTTTGCATGATAGAGAATTAAGAGTGTAAGCTCTACTGGGGCAGGGACTAACATGAATGAATAAACATCTCTATAAAGTGATTTGTGATATGTTAGCACTATATAAACAAAGGTTAATAATAATGACACCTGGGTTGGCACTGAGCCAGCCCAGGTCAGTACACGGACTCCACTTCAATTTCTACTATGCTGACTTATATATATGGTCACATGTTATATATTACTCTTGACCTACACCAGTACTTGTGGTACAGCCAAGCTTAAGGATTTCTACAACAACATCTGTATACAGTTGTCCTTTACTGTTTCCAAGAATAATACAGACTCTACTCTTGTGGATACTGATTTATTCCTGAATATGTAATGGACCTTAAAGTGATATGGCAAGTTAAGTATATTTTCCGCATGCATGCATCATTTTTCATAGCTATGTTTCTACAAATCCTTATCACATTTTCAAATGCTCTCTGATTGGCAAACAAAAATGTCTGCCAGACACAGACAGTCTGCTACTCAGACACAGGCTCACAGCTCTCCACATGATATGTGACAGAGGGGGGAGAAAGAGGGTGTCACAGTGTAGACAGATGATGGGCATTCCAAAGCACCTCTGCTCACTACATCAAGTGTCATGTGACTGTGGTTGCCATGGAAGTCCAGACTCATAATTAATTAACAACAGCCTGAAGAAAAAAAACCAATGGAAAATAGTAAAAACCAACATTCATCTTATAGGTAGAGATGCTCAGGCTCGGTTCCTCAGAAACTGAACACACCCGAACTTAGGGGATCGAGTCGGCTCGGTACTTTCATGCTTTTTTGGATTAGAGAATGAGGCAAAACGTCACTGTGACGTCGTTGAATCTCAGGAGTTTTGAAATCCATAAATACCGCCCTCCACGGCGATCTAGTGCCATTTGAGAGAGGGACACAGAAGGGGTAGCATAGAGTGTAGAGCAGTTGGGCAGGCAAAGTTAGAGAATTGAAAGAAGAGGGTGGTAGCAGTGTTAAACAAAGTAATCAGTGACATTCAGGAGAGCTCCAGTGTTAAATCTCATTGCAGAAAAATACAAATAATAGTGCTTACAGGGTTGACTTAATTCTGCAGTCAAATTCTACTGTGTTATATAGGTAACACACAGAAATGAGAGTTCCATTGCTAATTGTTATTGCTGAAATACAAATACTAGGCCTTTGCAGGCTTTTCTTCTAAATTGTCCTTTCTGCAACTGCTGTGTGCCAATGTGTCCTAGATATGGTAGGAACTGCCGTGTGTTTGAGTCATTGCTCTGTCGCTTAGCATCCAGCCAGGTCGCTGCAGTATTTGTCTGAAAGTGTATAAAAATAATAATGTGACCTGTGAGGTGGTGTAGATGAACGTTAAGCACTCCACATTGATATATGTCTTTGTCATGAACGCCCAGCCTCTCCCAGATACAGCAATCTGAACAACTGGCTGTGACTGGCGTAATCTTAGTCACTTCGCAATGAATACACTTTTTCTGCCACCACAAAGGATTGTTATGATGTCCTTTTGTTCACCAGAGACACTTATGAATGTTTCACACTAAAATCATATACACATGTAGCATGAGCCTCCCTGTGCTTTGTAAGTTCACAAAGAATCATGGAGAACCTGCTAGATTATAATTTGTTTAATCTGAAAAATGGTTCCAAGGCTTAGTTACAAAAAATAATAACAAGACATACAATATGTTTGCACAAATAACTTTCAGAAAATAAAATAGGAAATAAAATAAGAGTCACTACTTACTAGTTAAGAAGACCTGGGGGTAAATGTATCAAGCTGAGAGTTTTCCGGCGGGTTTAAAAAACCAATCAGATTCTAGCTCTCATTTATTTAGTAAATTCTACAAAATTAAAGCTAGGAGCTGATTGGTTGCTACAGGCAACATCTCCACTTTTCAAACCCGCCGGAAAACTCTCAGCTTGATACATTTACCCCCTGGTGGGTGAGGGAACACAATTGAGAAAAATGTCACATTTCAGTCTTGATAGACCCCCTCACGAAAATGCACACGTTCTTGTCTAAGGCAGAAGATTTTAAACCCTTCTTAGAGGCTCTTCACGTCCACCTTAGGAATTACATTTTCAATTAAGTCAGATTGATTCCCAAAATGACACAGAGCTTTCCAAAGTAAATTATCTATCACTAAGATATATATTTGGGCACCTCAGAGAATATATCACCTCTGCTCTGCTTGAGTGGCAAGATGGTTTACAACTTTGGGGCTTCAAGCTTCTCCATGATCCTTATCTATTTCAGGCCCGGCTAGTTTGAAAAGATTAATGACACTTGCATAAGTGTAAACTCATGTCATCTTGCAAAGCACATGTTGATATTACATTACAAGGTTACATCATCATTTATTTATATAGCGCCACTAATTCCGCAGCGTTGTACAGAGAACTCACTCACATCAGTCCCTGCTCCATTGGGACTTACAGTCTAAATTCCCTAACACACACACACACACAGACTAGGGTCAACTTGTTAGCAGCCAATTAACATATCAGTATGTTTTTGGAGTGTGGGAGGAAACTGGAGCACCCGGAGGAAACCCACGCAAACACGGGGAGAACATACAAACTCCTCACAGAAAAGGGCATGATCAGGAATTGAACTCATGACCCAGTGCTGTAAGGCAGAAGTGCTAACCACTTAGCCACCCTGCTGCCCATAAATTATTCACATTGTTATACATGAATTTAACAGAAAATAACAATCAGTCATTAGATATACTACATAATTGTCACAGTCTTGTTTTGAGTTACACATATATTTGAAATATGTTCCTTGCAAAGTAAAAATTCTGCTTCTACACAAGGCGGGTGCAGTTTTCTAGTTGATGATGGCGATTGTCATATACTCTGTATGTATCTATAAGTTACATGGATCTTAAGATGCAAGTAACTATAAATACAGATGAAGAAGCAGAAGCGTATGCAAACAGACATCTTTCATGTTCTACTCTACATCACAAAAGCGCAATAATGCCGAAGCGCAAAGCTTTTACTAATGAGCAATACTATTTGTTAACCCAGCAAACATAGGTGAGCACCAATATTGCTTTTTGGAACTGACCCCAATTCCAAAATGTGCAACATGTGCAAAATAATAAACTAATTTCACCCCTTGCATTACAACATGGTTTTGCCAAGGTTCAAAGTTACACATTTTTTTGTTTTACTTAATGAATCATACCCATTATGTCAAAAATGCCACATAAACTGGAGGGGAGTACACTTTTGCTTGTTCATAAATTACCTTTTCTGTCTCAAATGAAATAATGCTTAATATGAGTATTGTTATTGTTTCAGCTTGAAAGTAAAAAAATGCCTCTGGCGCTTATGGAGTTAATCCAGTTATCACACAAGATACTAGCAGCTGGAAATATTAGCAGCTGGAAGTAGGATTGTGCTATCCTTTCTTGGTAAGACCCCCAATAGTTCATTTTGCTGCTGATAACTGTCACAGCTGTTGGTGTGTAGTAAATGAATCCAGGATATACAAATAATAAGAAATGAAAATACAATCGATCATATAAAATCCTATAAAATTCTATAAAATATTAAATGTCATGAAAATTATTACAGTCCCAATTCCGCAACAGGTGGGTCCCCAGTTCCCACAACCAGGGCCGCCGAGATGGTGGGAAGGGTGGTTACTATTTAGCCGGGTCCGGACATGCCAGGGGGCCCGGACCGGGCCCTCACTGTCAAATTAATTTTTTATTTTATTTTATTTTTTTATCGCAAATTATTTTTGGTTTTGTCTTTTTTCTTTTTTTGTTGCCAGGGGGTGGGGGGTGGCTCCGCCCCGTCCATTGGTGGGGGGAGCAGGGTAGCTGAAAAAAAAAACACACACTCACGTGATTGCAGCGCCTGCATCCTTCTTCCCTCCTCTCTGCTTGGTTCACACTGAAAGTCGGGCATGACATAATCAAGTCATCCCCGACATTCAGTGAGGAGCGGCGCAGAGAAGACCAAGCAAGGAGACAGAAGACAGAAGAGAGGAGAAAAGAGAAGATATGAGATGAGATGAAAGAAGCTAATACAAAGGTAAGTAAAGGAACGGAGGCACGGGGAGGAATGCAGAAAGACACCATGTGATGAAGAAGGAGGGGGGGAGAGGCACAGTGTGATGAAGAAGGGGGGAAGGCACAGTGTGATGAAGAAGGGGGGAAAGCACAGTGTGATGAAGAAGGGGAAGGCACAGTGTGATGGAGGGGGGGCACAGTGTGATGAGGAAAGGGGGCACAGTGTGATGAAGAAAGGGGAGCACAGTGTAACGAAGAAAGGCGGGAGACAGGCACAGTGTGACGAAGAAGGGGGCAGAGAGAGGCACAGTGTGACGAAGAAAGGGGCAGAGAGAGGCACAGTGTGACGAAGAAGGGGGCAGAGAGAGGCACAGTGTGACGAAGAAGGGGGCAGAGAGAGGTACAGTTTGACAAAGAAGGGGGCAGAGAGAGGCACAGTGTGACGAAGAAGGGGGCAGAGAGAGGCACAGTGTGACGAAGAAGGGGCAGAGAGAGGTACAGTGTGACGAAGAAGGGGGCAGAGAGAGGCACAGTGTGACGAAGAAGGGGCAGAGAGAGGTACAGTGTGATGAAGAAGGGGCAGAGAGAGGCACAGTTTGACGAAGAAGGGGGTGAGACAAGCACAGTGTGATGAAGAAGGGGGTGAGACAGGCACAGTGTGACGAAGAAGAGGGGAGAGAGAGAGGCACAGTGGGATGAAGGGGGGCCAGTGAAGAGGGGAAAAGCAACATGGAAGGCGCAGTGTGATCATAAGGGGGCATAGCGTGGTTGTGATGAAGGGGCACAGTGTCATCATAAGGAAGCATAGCATGGTGATGCTGAAGGGGCACAGCAATGTGTGTGTGATGGCACAGGGGGCTTGTGGCAATATAGTATGTGAGGTAGGTGGTAGCTAATTAATGGGTGCTATTTTGTTTGTGAGGTGATGGTGGGGTAATTTAATAGTGGAGACTCTTAATTTAAGATGGAGGCTATTGAATGTGTACCTTCTACCATTAGTGCCTCTGGAGCCAGAACCAGGAAGCTGCTGTGCAGACATATCCAGTTCAGTGATCATATAGACTCAGTAAGGCACTGGGGGAAAGCTGCAGGGGTGAGCTGCAGCGGTAGCTATTAATGTAATAATGTGCTCCTCTCCAATCAAAGTATAAATAAATTATTAAAAAAAGATGATTTGAGGAATGTATCTGGCAATGTGAAATTGTAGCTCCTGGTAACACTACTGTGCATACCACTACTGTTGTTGCCATGTTAATGGGCATTAGTGCTAATGGTGGCACATTGGCAATGTAGACCTTTGTGGTGCCTTATAAATAAACAATAATAATAATAATAATGATATTACTAATGGTGTGCAGGATGTGTTGGGAGGAGGCAACATTGCAAAATCTCAATGTTTTTTCTACCTAGCTGCCCCACGATAAAGACCTTAAGGAAGCAGAAGTGCTGCTTTGTAACTCCAGGAGCCAGAATTCCTTATCTAACTAAAAGGATGTATTTAGCTGCATACTCAAACCTGCTTCTAAAATAATGTCATATTATAAGGAGTTCCGACATTTCCACCTGGATGTATCTGGCTTGGAATTTGGGGGATGGATTAAAGCTGAATTTGGGGAAGGAGAACATGTCCCTTTGTGGATGGTTTGAGTGACAGAGGGAGCAGTTACTGTCTGCCCACTCAACTCAACTCATCCACAGCTTGTATATGGAATTACTGCAAAGCAAAGGCTTGTGGGTGGGAACGGCTGTTTAGAGCCTCTCATATCCCTAAAGGATTCATCACCTAGATGGATAGATGAGGACGACATGAACACTGAAGAGGTCATTTATAATAATGCACATTGAGAAACTCCCCCACAATATAAAGTGCAGACAAATCTTTGAGGCACAATGTGCAAAAGTGTAAACTTCCCATCAAAAGTTGACCCTCAAACTACTTCAGTATTAATCAAATAAATGGTCAAGTTTTTCTCTTGTACTACAGTGCTTGGCTCAGCATCATGTTAGTCATGAGTGTGTGAGTGTGTGATTGTGTGAATGTGTAAAAGTATTTTGTTACAAAACTGAAGAGTGCAATCCCATGAAAAGTATAGTCTTTTTGCTAGATGAAAATAGCCATGAACCCCTCAGACCAGTATGGAACACCCCTGAAAAAGTAAAAATGCACCCCCATCAGTCTTTATACCATTTCAGTAATCTTGCTTTGTAGACTGAAATCTTGTCTCTGCCATGCTTTACAATAGTGTTGTGAAACTACAAGTCCCAGTATACCCTTCCAGCAATAAGTTGCTATATATTGGCAAAGCATGCTGGGACTTGTAGTTTCACAGCACCTGGAGTGTCACAGGTTAGCCAACACTGCTCTACAAGACTGCTTTTACTCTGCTTTACTGCTCCTCTCTTCCTGCGCAAATTGCTGCTCTAGGCGAATGGGGCAAATATATGTGCCCCTGTAGAAATCTAGAAACTCTTGCACAAACAGTTGTGCTTTGCGGGTCCAAAGGTGCTTTTGTGCTGCAGAGCAGCCGTTTTGCGGTTCGTTAATGACCTCTTATGTGATTGCTGCCAGATTCACATCTTTTCAGACTTCTTAGCCTAAATATTAGCCGGGGTTTCCTTAATGCATAGCAATTAGCTTTTGGTGCCCCCACCTACCAAATGAGTCACTCTGCTGGGATACTTGAACACAATGCAATCAGTTGTTTTACAGTGAGTAATGTCATAAAGCACAAAAATATAATGAAAAACACTGAGTGCCAAGTTTTAACCCCTAAGGTGAAACACAAGGAAATACTTGTAATCAAGCCTTCCCCTGGAGTTGGACACTTACCTCTATGTTCATCATGTATCATGAAAATTGAAATCAGAAGCAGAAGAGGTTCGGAGAGGTACAATTGTGGTTTGTAACACTACATCGTCTTCGTTTGACTATTGTACCTGAAAAAAACAAAACAAATATATAACATGAATTTTAAAAAAAATACTACAATATCCTTGTTGTATATGATACCAGTTGCCCAAAGACAATGGAAAAATCTTCATCCATAAAGGTAACAATAAAAAGGTCTCATTTAAATATCTGTCAAGCTGAGCTGTTTCTTAGTGTGATATATACTTCTCTTGATTTTCCCCACTTATTTACCAAATGTGGGCTCAGTTAGGTAATCGATGCAAAAAAATACTCTGAATAGTAATTAGGTAATTCAGAACAGGTCACCCAAATTGAAATGTAAAAAAAATAGGAGTGAAGGTTTATCACACTGTGAAAAGGCTCTTGGATCAAGGTTAATTTGCATGGAGAGGCTTGTTTAGGATATTGGCAATAAAAAATGTTTTATTAATTGACTAAAGCATTGGTTAACACATACATGTATTGCATTTTTTTAATGTTTCAAATAAACTTGCTCTCTTTTTATTTATTTTTTTAAAACATTAGTATAACTGAATTCCAAAATCCAGGTTTCCAGTTCCACTGCGCGTGCACAAGCCGCCCTATGTATGCGCACAATTGGTGGGGCAGTAGAGTATCGCTTCTCGGCCTTTTGGCTTAGATCAAGTGCAGTTGTGGCAGAGCTGCAATTGGTCCTCTGGCCAGGGGCCGGGTAGGCAGCTTATGAAAGCCTGGGACAAATGTGCCTCTGGAGTGGCGACCCGGGGGGGGTGCCATAAATCACTGGTCATGGGACCTTAAACACATGATTATGTTGGCACCTATGCACTTTGACCACTTTCTTTTGAGCAATCGCTATATTCTTTGCCCTGGCCTTATGGCTGGGCGACAACATTTTTATAGCCAGCCCAGCCATTAGGCTGGGGCCTTATCCACTCGGCACTATTTATTTTTTCTTCACGTTTGTCACCTTCACTTTTATGTTCACGTTTCCGGAGTTTTTTGGTTTTTGGTTGCGGGTAGGCCCTTTTGGGCTCCTGTCCCCAGAAGATCTAGGGGGGGCTGTGCGGCCCTGAGGCTCCGGCCCCCCTGAAAACCAACGTAGGTCCTCCCTTCCGGGAGTGGACTAGATGTCGAGCCCTGGGTGAAGCTTCGGTGGATCCCAGGGGCTAAAGGGGCCCCTCTAGCCTTGCGGCAAAGGGGGTCCAAAGACCCTTGCCCCCTAAGGGACCTTTTGGTTCCGGGGGTCGGGGACCAGGGCCCTTTCATTTTAAAGGAAGGGGCAAGTTCCGCATCCTTTAGTGCACTTTTTTATTGGTCTTGCACCTTTTTTGGGCACTTTTGGGTGAAAGCACTTTCCCAGGCTTTCAATAAAAAAAAAGTATCACTGTCCTGGCAAACAGTTTTGTGATAAATGATTGTTTATAGCTGCTTATTGCAGCAATAGAAATCAGACTTACCAGTGCCATCAGGTACTTTTTGTATAAAGTATTAGGGTTATCCCCAGGCTATACGACAGCTTGCAGTGTTAGGAGTGGACTCTTTAGAAGGATGTAGACATCTGCCAGCCATTCCAGGGCCCCCTACTAGCTCCTGTTATTTAAGCCCTCTAAGGGGCAAGTGATTTGTAATTGTACAATCGCCGTGGGGAACTTAATAGGGAGGGAAAGATGAATGAATCCATCAATAATTTGGTTTTATGTACAAGCCTCTGGGAATATGCTATTACACTATTAGTAGCTGTTTTGTGTCTATTTTCCATTTTTGTGATATATGAACAGAACTATAGTTCTAATTAATGATTTTGTGTTTCATGCTGTGTTTCTTATTACTTAGCTACACTGTGTTTTGAACTTTATCTCTTTCATTATAGTTTAAATACATATTAGCACATATTTTAACTGGGGTATCATATTAGCATTCTCATTAATCACATATCCCTGTGACTTTTATTCAGATTGCATAGGTAGAGGTAACAATGTGTCAGGATTAGTAAACACTACTTTCTGGGCCAGATAAGCCACAAAATAAACGTGGAAATCACTTCCAAGATAATGGTTCAAATATAGTTAGGGAGTAGGAATGGGCAACAGACAGGAGTAACCCCCTTGGCTGGTTTACATTCCCATTTATCTGAACAGATGGACATGAATGGAAAGCAAAGTTGTGACAAGTAGAGGTTTAAACTGAAATTTATTTTAAAATATAATAGATGTTCAAAGTAAAAAGAAAACATGAAAGAAAAATGTAGCAAGGTTTTCATCTTGACATATTCTCATGGTAAAGACTTAAGATTTACTAAACTGCGTGTTTGAAAAAGTGGAGATGTTGCCTATAGCAACCAATCAGATTCTAGTTATAATTTATCTTGTACATTCTACAAAATGACAGCTACAATATGATTGGTTGCTATAGGCAACGTCTCCACTTTTTCAAACCCGCCGTTTAGTAAATATACCCCAAGGAGTCATCATTGGACGAGCACTAGGGGTTGTCGACAGCCTCCCTCCATGGAGTGAAAGGCAAGGGGTCGCTATTACCATATTAGCCTAGGGCAGCATGAACCATTAATTAGGGCCTGACCACGGTTAAAACCTGTAACAAGTCATACCAATTTTTACTTTGCAAATTTTTTTACTTTAAAATGTTACATGGTGGAAGCTGTTTTTTGTTTATGGCAGCTACAAAGTTTGTTATCAAAAAACTAATTACTGTGGTTAACGCGTCTTCTTGTGTCAGTGACATGCTGGGCAAACTTAAAATAGAGCATGCTGTGTCCCAGGTGTGTCCATCTCTTCAAAGAGTTCAGATCATATAATTTCTATACAGCTGTTGTAGCAGTATTCACGGTATTTATCATAGGAAGGTAAGCTTTATCTATCATCATCATCATCAACATTTATTTATATAGCGCCAGCAAATTCCGTAGCGCTTAACAATTGGAAACAAACATTAATAAGAAAATACTGGGTAATACATACAGACAGAGAGGTAAGAGAATCCTGCTCACAAGCTTACAATCTATGGGACAATGGGAGTTAGAAACACAAGGACATGTGCTACATCATATTGCACAATGGACCAGTCAGACTGCAAAGGTAAAAGTATTGAGTGGGGAGTGTGTGTGGCAATGTTGGTCAGAGGGTTGTTGTCTTGTGTTAGCAGTGTAGAGGATGGTAATAGGGTAATCTATGGAGATTAAGTTGGTGGTTGAGGAATATTATAAGCTTGTCTGAACAGGTGGGTTTTCAGAGAACACTTGAAGGTTTGGAGACTAGAGGGAATTCCACAAAGTGGGTGCAGCCCGAAAAAAGTCCTGTAATGGACAATCTCCATTTTGTTATCCAGTGCAAAAATGGAGATTGTTGCTGGATTAAGAGATTCTCCCTAATTACCAAACCCAGTGATAGCTTTTGCCAGAGTCTCTGGTGAAGGCTGCCCCATGCATAGGCCTGGGGAAGCCTAGCTACCATGGACAGAGGAGGTACTTATACCACCGCTGTCCACTTACTGCTATGTCACCCCAAGTCTGACCTTTCCATTTCCAGTGAGCAATCTGGCTCACGCATGGACCAAAGACTGGTTGGACAAGAGGTAAAAGTCCTCTTGCCGCTTCCAACCAGTATTGCCTGGCAAACTTGTGTTGATAAATTGCGGTGAGAGAAGATTTTCTATGGTTGTGATAAATAGACCTCACTGTGGTGGATGCAGCTCGCTGCCCTGGAGGAACAGATCACCTAGTGTGTATGAAATCAGGGGCCTTTTCCCTAACCACAGAGAACAATGTCTACATATGAGATAGTCAGGCTGTCATGTGATTTCTAATTTTACTATATCCTGGTATGTTAGCTTAAGCACAAAATAGGACATCAGAATTTGAAACCTCGTCTCCAAACATAACATTATGCTAATAATGGCAACTGTATTCAAGTTACAATACGTGCATAGTGCAAGTGCAGAATGTTATTTTTAACTTTAAATGTACTCCATGAATACAAGAATTCAGCTCTATAATGCACGTTTTCCTTCTTAGTACTTATTGAGGAAGAATCAGTTTCATTTGATTTTTTTAGCTAGTTGTGTACAGCTTTCCCCATTTTTATGCACATGTCATTAGTGTACTGGCTATTGTATAATTTTACATCTTTGCAGTATATTCTCCAATATGCAATTAATATTTAAGCAGGCCTGGACACCTAATTCCCACTCTGGATGTTCTGCTATAACATTGCGTGCTGTTGTCTCTGGCCTTTTGCCTGGTAATGAATGGGTGCTGCGTCCCTGTGGATATTTGCGTTCCTATAATATTTCACATTCTTTCTTGATCAGCTCTCGTTATTATATAATAAGCATTTAATTATTCCCACCCTGCTTATTGCTCAGCAATCAAGGTTGCCTCTAATTGAGTTAGGGCTTGTGTGATTAATTAGCTAGAGATCTGTCAGGGTTGTTCATTGTCTGAGTGTGGGAGACTGGGGGTCACAGCTGAAGAAAGTCCATGTCAACACTCCAGTCTGAACAATGACACCACGGAGCTATATTATGGGCAGATAGCCATCATGTACATTCATACTAACAATGAGGAGTATGCAAACTACAACACCACAGACCCCAGTAAGGCCTGAAGCACTTATAGACATTTATTATTACTGGGTTATCGTAAAGCCAAATAGTAGGACCCTGGCTAACTTCCAGCATAACTTGCAGATTCTGGGTCTCCTATGATATGTTAACTTTTCAATAATCACAGAGGGTTGTTTTGTAATGTCTATTTATAATACGACTAAATACATGAAAGCGTGTTTCAGCAGGCAGTGCATTGCAGCAGGGATACCAATTGTCAGTGGAAATTAAGTCAAACACCCACATACCTTGACTGATTTTCTATCCTGCACAAAACACCATCTACAGCTATAAACATAAGAAATCACTAAGGGGTAGATGTATCAAACCTTTGCAAAAAAAAAAAAAAAAAAAAAAAAGAAGAGAGGAGGTGACCAATCAGATTCTAGCTATCATTTTATAGAATATAGTAAATAAATGAAAGCTAGAATCTGGTTGGTTGCTATGGGCAACACATCCACTTCTCCTTTTTAGAAGGTTTGTTAAATCTACTGGCAAATATACTATACTGGATAATACCATATGGAAATTGCAACATCTACCGACACTTTTGGGAGCCTATGGAGGAGTTTAATCATTTATATCAATACATCAGGCAATTAGGCCTATTTATCTACCTGTGGGACTAGCAATAAGATTCATAAGAAGGGGGCAGGCCTATGTGTGCTGAAGGAGTTATAAAATCACAAAGACACAGATCAAGTGCTTTTGTACAGGTCACAGAACCTCAAGGTTACTTCTAATATCCTTTTTTATGTTACAGTAAGGCATACTTGCCAACATTTCATTTTTTTTTTCCGGGAGCTGCTAGTAGGAGGTAGGCGTGTAGGGGGCGGGGCCCCAAAAATCGTGTCATTTTAGCCCCGTCCCCATTACGTAATGATGTAAATCGCGTCATTTTACAGTGGGGGCGGGTGAATCGCAGCGTTTGAACCGTATTCTGCCCACTTCTGGGCAGATCAGGGAGATTGCCACACTCTCTCGGGAGTCCGGGAGACTCACGCAAAATGCGGGAGTCTCCCGGACATTCCGGGAGAGTTGTCAAGTATGCAGTAAGGGGGTATATTAGTTCTTATAATACACAAGTTTCAATTTGAAAAAAAGCATGTTACTTGTATGAGGTGAACCTCATCAGCAGGTTTGTGTTATCTTCACTAAGAATTCCTACATGTAACACAAAATTAGTCATGCGAAACAAGTGACACCATTGTTCTCCAGATATAAAGTTATATTTTACAGGAGTAACATCACTACCCTCCATGTTTAAATGGTATATGATGTATAGATAGTGGGAGGGAATGATCACACATAAATGTACTGTCAGTGCTGTTGTACTGCTCATTACTACAGTTAACATTCTTAGCTCTGTACTACACCACACTGAAGCCCCCAGACATACAGACAGACCCCCGTCTGTGGGACTGTCTTTCTGTTGGTTTAAGCACCATCCGCTCTTGTCTGTCTCACGGATGTTATTTTTGTTACAGAGGCTTTTGTGTTTAAGCTGAGGATTGCCAGGAAGAGACAGGAGAGCAGATAGATACGACGTGTTAGACACGGTCATGATCTCCGTCGGTATCACTGTGACACTATGATCATACTACTTCTGTGGTTAATCATGTGATGCCACCAATGTAACACACTGTCTTATTCCACATTAACAATCACTTTATCATAGGGGAAAAATGAGCACTTTCTCTGAGTCCATGAGAACTGTGGGCACCACCGTTAGGCTTCATAGACCCTGGAAAGAAGAGGACATAGTGGGCAGCGCAGTGGCTTAGTGGTTAGCACTTTTGCCTCACAGCACTGGGGTCACACGTTCAATTCCCAACCATGGTCTTATCTGTGTGTAGTTTGTATGTTCTCCCCATGTTTGCGTGGGTTTCCTCCCACACTCCAAAAACATACTAGTAGGTTAATTGGCTGCTATCAAAATTGAACTTAGTCTCTCTCTCTGTCTGTCTGTGTGTGTATGTATGTTAGGGGAATTTAGACTGTAAGCTCCAATGGGGGCAGGGACTGATGTGAGTGAGTTCTCTGTACATCGCTGCGGAATCAGTGGCGCTATATATTTAAATGGTGATGATGATGATGATAGAAAGCTTCTATCACTTGGAAGACAAATACATCTTACTTCAAACAGGCATCTTTTCTATACAGTAAGAGTGATAAAAAAAAAACATTTTCATATCAACAGCAATTTGGACGTCCAGTCTTATACCACATTTGCCCTAATATCTACTTGTATGGCGTGAACAGATATTTAATCTGGACTGGCCGATCACTGTGATCTGTCAGTGTGTTGCCCTACTTCATACCCCGTTTTACTTTTTCCTTACCCAACACCATGTTTCATGTAGTGTGTTTCCCTCTAAGCTGAAAATGAATTAAAAAATTTTTTTTTGTCCATCCTGTATTGCTCACTTGAGAAAACGTCCTGCCCTTTGAACATGAAAGTGCATGCAAACTAGTTAAAAAACATACATATGGCTATACGGATTTACGTTTCCAGGAGAGATCACAAGAGAGAGAGCAGGTATGGCAGCCTAACATTCGTTTTATTCCTCAGTTCCAGACTCCCCCTGCACCTGCTGAGGAACACATGCAACTAGCCCGAGCTCGGCTTACTCCCGAGGAAAGGGAAAGAAGATTTAAAAACAAATTATACCTCTATTGTGGAGGGAATTGTCATCTTATTGGTACATGTCCTATTCATCCGGGAAACAACAAGGCCTAGCGAGTCAGGGAGAGGTCTCGTTAGGTTCACCTGGTCTCTCTCTCCTAAACTCTTTTCAAAAAGAGAATCTCCTTTTTCCGGTTCTCTTCTCTTTTCTGGGAAACACTCTATTTCTCTATCTGCCCTTTTAGATTCTGGAGCAGCAGGGAACAATTCATTTCTGCTTCTGTAACTTTGGATTATGGCATTCCTACTAGTCCCCTGGAACGTCCGGTACATCTCAAGGCCATAGATGGCAGCAAGATATCTGGGGGTTTTATTCAGTTCCAGACAGTCCCACTTACACTACAGACTTGCATAAGGAGAAGATTTCCTTACTAGTGATTCCTAGGGCAATAAATTCTATAGTCCAAGGCTTTCCATGGCTCCGCCTCCACTATCCTGGATTGGCAATCCACGAAAATCCTATCTTGGGGACCACAGTGCCACTCCCATTGTCTACCTCTCCGTTTCTCATCTGCTACGGCTCTATCACCCCAGTTCCAGGAATTATCTGACATCTTTTGTGAACAGAAGGCTACCAAGCTTACACCTCATCGCGTCTGGGATTGCGGTATTGAGCTTTTCCCTGGGAAACCTATTCCTCAAGATCGCATCTACTGCCTTTCTATTCCAGAGACACAGGCCATGTCGGAAAATATTCAAGAAAATCTAAAGAGTCTTCATCAGGAAGTCTACCTCCTCTACTGGCGCCGGATTTTTTTTGTAAAGAAAAAAGATGGTGGTCTTCGTCCGTGCATAGATTTCCGTAACCTCAATGCAATAACTGTCAAGAACAGTTATCCACTGCCGCTAATCTGGGAGCTCTTCAATCGAATGAAAGGAGCTACCGTCTTTTACAAATTAGACTTAAGAGGGGCGTACAACCTTATCCTCATTAAAGAAGGGGACAAATGGAAGACGGCCTTTAATACTCATGATGGTCATTTTGAGTATTTGGTGATGCCTTTTGGGTTATGTAACGCCCCGACAGTGTTCCAGAACTTCATGAATGAAATATTCCAGGATCTTCTTTTTCAGTTTGTCGTCATATATCTGGATAAAATCCTCATCTTCTCTAGGGATCTTCCTTCCCATAAGAGACATGTACAGATTGTCCTTATTCGCCCGCAGAAACATCATCTTTTTTTGTAAATTAGAAAAATGCCATTTTGAACAAGAACAATTACCCTTTTTAGTTTATATTCTCTTGAGGAGTAGCATGCAGATGAATCCTGAAAATTGAAATCCATTTAGGAATGGCCGCTTCTCACAGGTTTAAAAGCCATTTAGCGGTTTCTTGGATTCTCTAACTATTAAAGGCAATTTATCAAGGGAAATTCCACTGTCATTGCTCCCATTACTGCCCTTACCGAGAAGACTGCGAACCCTAAACTCTGTCCTCCTTAACGTCTTCAACCAACTAAAAATGGCATTTTCCTCGGCACCCATACTGCTTCAGCTGGATTCCAAGCGCCCTTTTTTCCTGGAAGTAGATGCTTACTCCTATGGCACAGTTGCGGTGTTATCTATACCGGGTCCTACTCGGAAATTGCACCCTTGCAGTTTTTTCTCTCGCAAATTTCTTCCAGCAGAAAAAAAATTATGGGATTAGGGATCAATAATTAGTAGCCATCAAACAGGCCCTCTCTAAATGGCGACATCATTTGGTAGGAGCTTTATTTCCCATGACCATTTATACGGACAACAAGAACCTTTCTTATCTCCGTTCTGCTAAGTGGCTAAATCCCCGTCAGGCCAGATGGGCGTTATTCTTTTCGAGATTCAATATTAAGCTGACCTTTCGGCCCGGATTAAAAAATAAAAAGGCTGACGCACTTTCCAGATCCTTTAATACAAACGTTCAGAATTCTTCTGAAGAGCCTAAATCTATTTTGGACCCCAACTGCATCCTAGCTTCTACTCCTCTTGAAAGTCTCATGTCTCCCATTTTGCAGGTCCTGCTGGAGTCAAGAAGACTGGAGAACTTCTTACCCGCTATCATTGGTGGCCTTCGATGCTGAAGCAGGTGAAGAACTTTGTAGCAGCTTGCTCGGTATGTGCTCAACATAAGGTGCCTCCACTCAGACCTTGCGGTCCGCTGGTTCCATTACCCATTCCTGATGTTCCTTGGTCTCAGCTTTCCATGGATTTCATCACCGATTTGCATTCCTCCAGTTCGCATACAGTCATCTGGGTTATTGCAGACCGATTCTCCAAAGCAGCTCACTTTGTACCTCTCAAGGGACTTTCATCTTCCTCACTTCTAGCAGATCTTTTTATTAAAGAGGTGTTCCGGTTACATGGGTGTCCACTTCACATCGTTTCTGATCGCAGTTCACAATTCATTTCTAAATTCTGGAGGGTATTCTGCACCAAATTAGGTATTAAATTGGGCTTTTCTTCAGCTTATCACCTGCAGTCCAATGGACTCCCCGAACGGCTTATCAGACGGATTGGGTCGAACTTCTTCCCTGGGCAGAATTCGCCCATAATAATCACTTCCATGAGGCAATTGCGAATTCCCCTTTTTATGTTATGTACGGCTGTCATTCGAGACCTCCAACATTCTCTCAACCTCCCATTTCTTAGATTCCGGCGGTTGATACCCTCACATGTAATTTTGCCTTCATTTGGGCTCAGACCAAAAACAGTTTGAAGAACACCTCCATCCGCTCCAAGGGAATCTACAATAAGAAGAGGCGTGCAGTTCCTAAGTTGGTTTCTGGAAATGAAGTTTGGTTGTCAACCAAGAATGTCCATTTAAAGGTTCCCAGTAGGAAGCTAGCACCTAGATATATTGGGCCCTTTCCCATTGCTGAAGTTATCAATCCAGTAGCCTACAGACTTAAACTTCTGTCCTCTCTTCAAATCCCCAATGTTTTTCATATTTTTCTTTTGAAGCCAGCGGTTCAGAATCAGTTCTCTACTAAACAAAAGGCCTCCACCTCCAGGTTCATTTGCAAAGTCAAGCTGAATACAAGGTTAAACAATTGTTGTATTCTCGTGGATCCTGAGGTTCGGTTCAGTTTCTGGTTCACTGGAAGGGCTATGGCCATGAGGAGCGCTCTTGGGTTAAAGCTTCTGATATTCATGCCCCCCAATTACTCAAACAGTTTCATTAGAAGTTTCCCAAGAAATCCTTTTAGGTTATCTGGAGTCCACCCTTATGGCTGGTGGGTACTGTAATGAAACTTACCTTTCCACGCTCCAACGCTGGATTCTCTGTGCCACACACTTCCGGATAGCGGGGCTCGGATCATGCTGATTAGACACTCACCTGTCACTCGTTCCAGCGCTGGTCTCACAGTTTTGCGATCGACTTTCTTGATGCTCCTACACCCTGTCCAGCAGCGGTTTCTTCATTTCACTCAAGACCCCACCTGTGGTTACATCCTGAGGCAGTCCTGAGGGCCGCGACCTGCGGGTTTCCGGCAGGGAAGTCCACCCCACCTTGCAGCGGTTCTTGGTGAACACCGAGGAATCCGTTAGACTCCGCGCCTCTGGTCTACCAGCGCTAATCAGGATTGATACAGGTACTCTGAAATTGTAACATTGATAAAGTATTTTTAAAGGGAAAGAGCAATATAAATAAAGAAAGACATACACAAAAGAACTGTATTATACTGTATGTGAACTGTGCAATAGATTATATGTAGATGAATTTATATATCTATATACATAGTGATTGTGGATTATTCATAACAAGTATATGTGCATACTGTAGAGTGCAGTATTGGAGTGGGCATATTTTTATATTATAAGGGAAAGGGTGCAAGTAGTTAACAAGACTTTCTAGGAACAGTGTACAGCAGTAGCAAGTGTATAGTAACATCACATATTTAATATATTCTTGCTTTACTATTTAAGTACCATTTATGTATTGGTGGATAGTAAGGAAGAAGCCACTACTCTCCAAGAAAACTTTTAAAGTTTGCTAAAGACCACCTGGATGAGCCAGAAGAATACTAGAAGAATGTTCTGTGGATGGATATGTCTAAAATAGAACTTTTGGGCTTAAATGAGAATTGTTATGTTTGGAGAAAACCAAGCACTGCATTCCAACAACCAAGAACCTCATTCCAACCATGAAACAAGGTGTTGCCAGTATCATGGTTTGGGGCTGTTTAGCTGCCAAGGGAACATGATAACTGGGCATCATTGGTGGAACTATGAGTTCCATACCTGTGTGGTTACTATATTTATTTTTTATTATGGTTCTCTCATGCTTGTTGACTCTCTGTCTTAGTATCAGGAGATAGGGAGACTTGAGATGTGGCGAAAGATCTTTTAGATTTTTTATGAATAATGTGGGAGATTATAGGGTAAAGAACTGTTCGGGATAATGATATGTAGAGTTTTAAACCGGAGTGTATCTTTTCCCGGTAGATCAGAAGAAACGAGGGATCATATATACCTGCTATTCGGGAATATAAACAATTAAAGGAGGTTTTGCATATATTGTTTTTTGGTTTGTAGTAATATTCTTTTTGGAATGCATGTTTCGATGTGAATAATGGAACCACCTATGTTTAAATGTTTATGGTTATGAATTCTGAATTGTACAGTTTATGGTTACAGAAATCATAGGTTCACCGACTAGGTCAAAGCATCTCCAAAACAGCAGGTCTTGTGGGGTGTTTCCAGTATGCAGTGGTTAGTACCTTCCAAAATTGGTCCAAGGAAAGACGAACCAACAACAGAGTCATGGGCGCCCAAGGGTTATTGATGCTCGTGGGGAGCAAAGGCCAGCCTGTTTGGTCCAATCCCACAGAAGATCTACTATAGCACAAATTGTTGAAAAAATTAATACTGGCTATGGTAGAAAGGTATCAGAACACACAGTGCAGTGCAGCTTGCTGCGTAGCCACAGACCAGCCAGAGTGCCCATGCTGACCCGTGTCCACCGCCAAAAGCGCCTACAATGGGCATGTGAGCGCCAGAGCTAGACCATGACGCAATTGAAAAAGGTGGTCTGATCTGATGAATCATGTTTTCTTTTACATTTTATGGATGGGCGGGTGCATGTGCGTCATTGACCTGGGGAAGAGATGGAACCAGGATGCACTATGGGAAGAAGGCAAGCCGGCGGAGGCAGTGTAATGCTCTGGGCACGTTCTGGTGGTAAACCTTGGGTCCTGGCATTCATGTGGATGTTACTTTGACACATACTACCTAAACATTGTTGCAGACCAAGTACACCCCTTCATGGCAATGGTATTCCCTGATGGCAGTGACCTCTTTCAGCAGGATAATGCGCCTTGCCACACTGCAAAAATTGTTCAGGAATGGTTAGAACACGACAAAGAGTTCAAGATGTTGACTTGGCCTCCAAATCCCCCAGATCTCAATCTTATCGAGCATCTTTGGGCTGTGTTGGAAAAACAAGTCAGAGCCATGGAGACCCCTCCTCACAACTTACAGGACTTAAAGGATCTGCTGCTAACATCTTGGTGCCAGATACCAAAGGACACCTTTAGAGGTCTTGTGGAGTCCAGAGCTGTTTTGGCGACACAAGGGTGACCTACACAATATTCGGCAGGTGGTTTTAATGTTGTGGCTGATCACTTTATATGGAGCCCCATTTCCATCTAGAAATTCTGTGTTTTGATTATTGTTAACAACTATGGGAACATGGGGACTTATACTGAATAAAATTATCAAACCATAATTAGCTGCTTGATTATGAGCACACTAGAGGCCGTACACTACCTCTACAGGAAACCATCAGATCACATTATGCGATTAGAGGCCAAGCAAGAAGTTTTCATTTCAAGAGTTCAAGGTGTTTACTAGGCCTCCAAATTTCTATATAAAATATATATATATATATATATATATATATATATATATATATATATATATATATATAAAAATACACACACTTTATCACTTTATATATATATATATATAAATATATATATATATATATATATATATATATATATATATATATATATATATATATATATATATACACACACACACACACACACACTTTATCACTTTATTAGTTACACCTGCTCAATAATGCAAATATCTAATTAGCCAATTATGTGGCAGCAACTCAATGCATAAAATTATGCAGACATGGTGAACAGGTTCAGTTGTTGTTCAGAAGAAACACCAGAATGTGGAAGAAATGTGATGTAAGTGACTTTGACCATGGAATGATTGTTGGTGCCAGAAAAGTTTGTTTGAGTATTTCGAAAACTGCTGATCTCCTGGGATTTTAATGTACAACAGTCTCTGGAGTTCAGAGAATGATGTGCAAAGCAAGAGACATCCATTCAGAGGCACTTCTGTGGGCAAAACCACCTTGCTAATGAGAATGGCCAAACTGCTTGCAGCTGACAGGGAGGCGACAGTATCTCAAATACCCACACGTTAAACAGTGGTATGTAGAAGAGCATCTCTGAACACACAGCACATCGAACCTGGATGTGGATGGGCTAAGAACAGGAAACTAAGGCTACAGTGGGCACAGGCTCACCAAAACTGCAGAGTTGAAGATTGGAAAAACATTGCCTGGTCTGACGAGTCTCGATTTCTGCTGTGACATGCAGACAGTAGGGTCAGAATTTGATGTAAACAACATAAATCCATCATGCTTTGTGACAACGGTGCAGGCCGGTGGTGATGTAATGGTTTGAGGAATGGTCTCTTTGCACACATTAAGCCCCCTAATACCAGCTGAGCATCATTTAAATGCCACAGCCTATGTGTGGCCTTTATGGCCAGGGTCTACCCATCTTCTAATGGCTATACCCAGCAGGATAACGCGCCATGTCACAAAGAACATGTCATCACAATCTGGTTCCACGAACATGACAATGAGTTCTGTGTATTCCAACGGCCCCCACAGTCACCAGATCTCAATCCAATATAAGCACCTTTGGTACCTGAGAGAACAGGAGATTCACAGAATGAATGTGCAGCCGACAAAACTGCAGTAACTGCGTGACGATATCATGTCAACATGGACCAGAATCTCTGAGTAATGTTTCCAGCGCCTTATTGAATCCATGCCATGAAGAATTCAGGCTGTTCTGGGGGCAAAGGGGGAATCCACCCAGTACTGGAAGATGAACCTAATAAAGTGGCCACTGAGTATATATCCTTTCATATAAATAGTCTGTTTGACAAGGACATTTCTCATTTCTCTTGTCCGTACCTTAGAAAATACACAATTGTCACTAACACAAAGCAGGGTAAAATGAATAGAATGTTTTCCTGTGATTCGGTCAGCCTGTGAGCTCTGTTGGTTAGTTTCCAGCCTCTACTGGTTTTATGCTATCAATTCCCTTAGTGAAGTTTGTATGTCTGGGTGTGATGCTGTAACTTCTCAGGGTACTTGTAGAATATTTATGGCGGATGCGATCAGCGGAAGAACAGGCATCCCCCAGCCCCTCCTGCTGTCACTTGAACTGCTCTTTTCGGTGGGTTAGAAACAAAAAGGGAGGGGGACATTTTTTTGAAAGCACCCAATGTTTGTTCACATCACTCTCCAGAATGTTACCTATGGGTGACACTGTCACATGTAAATAATAAGTGTGTGCCTTGGACTATGACACTTAGATCACTCACGTATGAATTGTATTTTATGAAGCATCTGCTCTCTGGAGCTGTGGCTTGTGGCTAAGTGCAGGACATTAGTAGACACAAATGTCTCCGTTATTTTCCTGCCGTCTGTGTGTGTTGGCAGCTGTGACTGCACGAGGTTCTGCCCTGGTAGTGAGTGGAAAGGCTGTTTCATGGCACTGGATCTGTTTGGTTGTCCTTTGCTTCACATTGCTTTGTAATAGTATGAATCTGGGTCACTGCTGTTTTAAATAGGCTCACTATATTTATTGCATGGAGACAGAAAGAGAAGAAGCTGGATTTAGCACAGGTACTTTTACAAGCGGGTTACTGAATTTGAAGCAGATATCACAGGGTTAACAGGTCATAAATATCCTGACACTGCAATTGTGATTATCCAGATTCCTGATAGCAGTTTCAGGGCTAGATTTACTAAACTGCGGATTTGGAAAAGGGGAGATGTTGCCCATAGCAACCAATCAGATTCTAGCTTTCATTTATTTATTGCATTCTACAGAATGATAGCTAGAATCTGATTGGTTGCTATAGGCAACATCTCCACTTTTTCAAACCCTCAGTTTAGTAAATATACCCCTTATTGTCTTATTAAAAAATAGTATATTTAACTAACTACACATGATTTATCCACCATCCTATTTATCTGTGTTTAATCTCACATACCATCCTTATTATCATATATTTGTCTCTCTGTATCATGTCAAAACAGTGACCCATTGTTATATCAGTCTATCAACTTGTGCTTTGTCTATCTTTATATAGCAATAATGCTCATTGCTCATATTCTGCATCCACACCTACGAACCCTAGGCATTTCATTCAGGCTACATAATATCTAGTTTAATATCTATTAATGTTAGAAAGAGATTGTGTGAATACATGTTAAGGAAAAGACATATACATTTATGAAACCGAGGTAAAATATCTATGTATTCTCCTTGAGCTCTATTTAAGGGTTAAGTCCCCCCTTTGCTCCATTACCCTCAGAATTTTATTGCTCAGATTTTAGTTTTTCTCCACGTTATTGGGAAAAGAAATTCCAGACACTAAACCCCCATCCAGTCCGCACCTCTCCTAACGCCCCCCACCTTCCCTCCATCCCCTTACCCCAATTCTGCCGCAGCTAGGAATGAGGTGAGACTTTTACACAGCAGCAGCAGCAGGAACACTTCTAACTAGCTGCATATTTTTGGCACAGCACTCGAGCCTCAAATAGTAATAATATTGGGATCCAGCATCCGGAATACTCTATAACACACATTTAAAGGGTCAGCACTTCTGGGAAGGTATTTCCAGTAATAAGTCTGATGCAGGAAATTATTAGCTAATAACAATGACTTGTTGAATGGGTTAAAGTGTGGCTTTAGGAGCAATAACCGATTTCCATGGAACAGTTAAAAGGGAATATATACTGCTTTCTTCTGGTTGTTGGAAGGACTCAGTGGCTTGAACATCCTCTCTTATAAGTTGTGCAAAAAATATCTGTGTTCCAGCAATAGCACTTAGGCACTTCCCAGCTCCTGATTGGCTGTAGGACAGAACACTGAGATATTTAACCCCTTCAGAACTCTGCTATGTATGTGGCAAATACATGTATACCACAGGTCTATGGGACATGATATGAGCTGGACAGCCTGTCATCTACAAGGACTAATGAAGATCCCACACAATTTTTTTTCTCATTTAAAAAATAGACCCTGCCACCCTCAATATGGAGAACTGCATGGTTTCCATGACTGGGAACTCACCCTTGCCATTGCCTGTTTTAATGTAAGCTCCTGCAAAAGTCAGTGGTCGATGCAACTCAGCAGCATCCGCAACAGGCATTTGCTGGAGGCACACTCCAGACTGTGCATCTGATAGCATCAAGATGCTGCATGTGCCATGTGGGGTGAGTTTATACTGAAACCGATATGGGGATCCTGTGTTTCTGCTGGTCGGGGGATAGTGTTATTGATGAAGTAAAACATTTAGGTAAAATTGTTCTGTAAATAAAATAATAAAAAAGATTTCTCCATTGAAGGAAAGGGCTAGTTAGAAATAGTCCTTGTATTCCTAGGGGTATATTTACTAAACTGCGGGTTTGAAAAAGGGGAGATGTTGCCTATAGCAACCAATCAGATTCTAGCTGTCATTTATGTAGTACATTCTACAAAATGACAGCTAGAATCTGATTGGTTGCTATAGGCAACATCTCCCCATTTTCAAACCTACAGTTTAGTAAATATACCCCCTGGAGAGTATGTCTTCCTTTTATCCTCTTGCTATGTTCCTGTTTTGTTCCTCCTATTTTATATTAAGAAAATTAATTATGTTAAAAAAAACGACTATATGGGTAACTGTAATTACCAAATACAAATGCTATATGCCAAGATGGTAAATTTATTATAGGGATAGTTATAGCAGAAACTGACCAAAGGATAGTCCCATTTTAAAGAGTTGAAGAGTCATTCCCTTATGTTAGCAATCACCCACCACCACCATACATTAGTTCTCTGAACCAGGTAGACTTCTTGGGCCTGATTCACCAAGGGACGTAAAAGGAGATTTTGTGAATACAATTCGCTATATCACTCTGCACATGCCCCGAACTGGACCATACCACAGAGAACGCAGCCACGTTCAATCAGCTTTGAGTGCAAAACACACTTGACTTAGTACAGCCTATGATTTCAGAGAGGGAACAGAGCATAGAAGGGGCATTTGCCCGTAGTTAATGCAGTCAATCTAAGGATGACGGCTGTGTATGTCTGCTACGACATGTGTTTGCAATAAAGAGCAACTGTAAAAATTTATTTTATGTACAGTAGACATTCATAACCTACTAATAAATGTATTTCATGGGAAAAAAACAATAAAAAAGCACTTTTCTATTTTTTTATGTTTCATCATTAAGCCTATATTATTAACAGGTGACAATAATTGGATATTTTTTTGTCTGTGTCTGATTTTATATTGCACATATGTATTGGATGTATCCTGCAGTGTCTTGTCGAGTAGAGTAGAGCAGACCTACAACTGTAGTCATCATCACACGTATCTTCACATCAGCTCTTTGTGGAATTTGGTGTACGTATACCAGGTTTCCATGCGTTTTTAAACAAACGCACATTGCGCTCAGTATGCGTGCCTTAATGAATCAGGCCCCTTGTGTCTCACTCTCAGCACAATATAATACTCAAAGGGTGAAAGGTCAATCCCATTTTGGTCATCGAGAAAATGAAGATTCTAAGAAGGCATAATGAAATGAATGTGGTAATTCCCTGGTATTAATGGTGAGGAAATATCCTGGGTATACCCTGTAAGGGAGCTTCCTGCTTGGTCCTGTTCTGGGTCCCCCCCAATGTTCTGTTATGGGCAGGGCCCCTCTTCCAGTAATTTAACAATGGATGCTATTATCCTCAGAACGTGTTCAGGGCAAGGAAGGAGGAGGGTGAGGGGACGGTGTACAAAGGCAGCTTTCAGTAATCACAGGCTCATCATAACACCCGTGCTGCAGGTGGGGGTTTTGTGTGACCTACCCCAGTGAAAAGTACAAGCAGACACCTTAACTGCACCACTTCAGTGCATTGAGTTACATAATATTTTTTCCGCTCTTTCCTTCAGCTCTCATGCAGTCTCCACGATCACTGAGGATAAGAGATGGTTTCTCTTGTCTGTCTTCTTTACTGCTGCCCAGCTTTTTTCCTTTTGCACATTCTTGTCACACCCATCCCCTTCACTCTCCCTTTCCACATTTCTCTCCATTACCTACACCCCACCCCCCCTCTTCCCAACAATTTTCCTTCTGCTTCTCCGCCAATATAATTCCAATCACTGTGTTTTGCTCTGTGTCCACCATCGTTCTCGTTCTGAGTGTAATCCAGCCTGGTTCCAAGTTCTGTAAGGAGTTAATCCCTGTGCAGATACCCCGGCTTATGGTACCCAGGCACTGCCAGTCTGGATGCAGTCCTACGTTCTTTAATTCCGCACATCTGGACTCCTTTACAGAGGCCTTGTGAGATGAACCAGAATCCTGATTTTTTTTTTCCACACTGTATTGTTTTTCAGGGAATGTGAAAAAGACACAGCAAAGGAGAACAATGGACAGCTGAGGAATATAGGCCATAGTATTGTCACCTACTCCTTACAAGTAGTTGTCTTCTACGTCTAGCCAACACAGACTGAATAAACTATAACTATTACATGTATGGTTGCCACCTTTTCTGGAATAAAACACCAACCTTCATATTTTTGTTGTGCTCAGGGGCAGGCTGGGCTGGGGGGCAGAGGGGCAACTGCCCCCTGGCTGGTCCAATAGTGGGTTATCTTGGGCTGGGTCACTGGACCACCTGCATTTTTCCCTGGTTCCTAATAGGTTGCTGAGTTGGGTCCTGCACCTCCTTCCCCCCTCCCTGGGCTAAACTTTGCCAGCCCTTCCCTGGGATAGTGACCAGGGGCCTGATTCATTAAGGATCTTAACTTGAGAAACTTCTTATTTCAGTCTCCTGGACAAAACCATGTTACAATGCAAGGGGTGCAAATTAGTATTTTGTTTTGCACACAGTGGCGGATCCAGGGGGGGGCGATCGAGCAGGGACTTGCTACCGGCGGCTGCACAATATGTGCAGGTCCGCTCGGCAGTGACAGTGTGCTGCCCGGCTGCTCTGATTGTGTTTAAAACAGAATCAGAGCAGCCGGGCAGCACATTGTCACTGCCGAGCGGACCTGCACATATTGTGCAGCCGCCGGCAGCCTTGAAGTCAAAAAGGGGGCGGGGCCTAAATCGCCCCCCCCCCCCTAAATCGCCCCGGGTAGGATACTTTTCTAGATCCGCCCCTGTTTGCACATAAGTTAAATACTGACTGTTTTTTCATGTAGCACACAAATATCAACTTTAAATTTCAGTGTACAAATAAGCTATCAAGTATTTGTGTGCTACATGAAAAAAACAGTCAGTATTTAACTTATGTGCAAAACAAAAAACTAATTTGCACCCCTTGCATTGTAACATGGTTTTGTCCAGGAGACTGAAATAAGACGTTTCTTCAGTTAAAATCCTTAATAAATCAGGCTCCAGGTGAGTATATAGCAAGGGTACTAGTCAGAACGGTTCCAAAAACTGCACCTCTCATCAAGCTGAAACTGCAAATGTTCCCTTATATAGAGAAATGAGTTAAAAGTGAAACCGGAAAACAATTAAATGGTAAATGCAATTAACATATAGGGCTAAATTTACTAAACTGCGGTTTTTAAAAAAGTGGAGATGTTGCCTATAGCAACCAATCAGATTCTAGCTGTCATTTATTTAGTACATGCTACAAAATGACAGCTAGAATCTGATTGGTTGCTATAGGCAACATCTCCACTTTTTCAAATCCGCAGTTTAATAAATATACACCATAGGCTATTGACAAAATAGTTTACATGCAAACTTACAAATAAATAGCACTTATTAGCTAGTGGGTGATATATAGGGAAACCTAAAGCTACTAGCTGAACAAAGTGCTCTAACTGGGGCTTACTACACCCAGTGATCTAAAATGTGGCCGTACTGGCCATTGTAGCATTTAAATACAATGTACTTGGGCACTTTGCTGCAGGCAGTATCTCAGGGGAAAATATTTACAAGTCAGTAACACTTTTACGATACAGTATGTGCAGCACGGTGGCTAAGTGGTTAGCACTTCTACCTCACAGCGCTGGGGTCATGAGTTCAATTCCCGACCATGATCTTATCTGTGTGGAGTTTGTATGTTCTCCCCGTGTTTGTGTGGGTTTCCTCCGGGTGCTTTGGTTTCCTCCCACACTCCAAAAATATACTGGTAGGTTAATTGGCTGCTATCAAAATTGACCCTAGTCTCTCTCTCTGTCTGTGTGTATATTAGGGAATTTAGACTGTAAGCTCCAATGGGGCAGGGACTGATGTGAATGTGTTCTCTGTACAGCGCTGCGGAATCAGTGGCGCTATATAAATAAATGGTGATGAAGATGATGTATGTGCTTTGTACGTTGTCAGATAAGCAAATACACTGATTTGCTTAATTCTGCAGCCCTTTATAATACAGAAATGAGCTATCTTATTCCCAGCCACAAAAGACAGTAGCTTGTGTGGGCTGCATGTCAGGCTTGGCCAATGACAACTTAGTGCTATGGCTCCTATAGTTGGCAAAGGAACACTTTAATCATAAACACTGCAAAATAATATTAGTAGTCTGTAACTGCTCACATCTGCCCAGCACGCTTCCAGGTGCCCAAATGCCCTCAGGTCTCTGAAGGAAGCCTAGGTGTGCAGAGAGGCAGACAAATCTCCACAGGCACATTATGCAAGTGTAAACTTCAGGTCCAACCTCCTACTGCTATAGAACTTTTCACAGAGGATACTGTTCGACTCATTTCTGGTTTATATCAATCAAGAGAGTGATAGGACATAGGGATTGCCTATAGTCATACTTGCCTACTCTCCCTTCCCTCACCATCCCTGACCCCACCCACTACCCTAGTGAAGCAGGCGCGATGGGGTCTACATGACATGATTCAGTTGCAGGGGCGGGGCCTTGAGGATGTAATTGTGTCTTCACTCCCCCCACACCTGACCACAGGGATCTTCCGGAAGGGGGGGGGGGGGTCGTAAAAAAAAAAGTATGCCTATATTACATGTGACAATTATGTGTGTGAAAAGTTTATTACAAAGCTCAGACAGTGACTGGAAATACACTTCCCAATTAAGTGCAACATGAAGACGTAAAAAACATAAGAAATGGTGCAAATTAAAGTTCTTTTGCAGAGTGAAAAAGGCAGCGAGCTACTCCGCACAGCAAGGAACACTCCTAACATTGCATCCCTGTCACCTGTATCTCATCAAAATAATTTTACTCTACAGAATGAAATCATGTTTCTGCACTTCCCCACACAATTGTCAGATCCGGCAGGCAGGTTAGTGCGCCCACTTCGTGCTTTAGCAGATACGCCTTCATTCCACCCAACTCCCCCATTCTGCCTATGCAAAATATTGCTCACCAGAAAAGGCGGCCATCTTGTCTGAAGTCTTGGTACTACTCGTTTATTGTATTGTACTATTATTCCCTGTACTGTCCATTGTTTGTATTGTGTACGGCGCTGCGGAAACCTTGTGGCGCCTTATAAATAAAGGATAATAATAATAATACTTGACTAGGGGTTCTAGTTTTCTATGGGTCATTTCTTAAAAGTCTAGAGTATACAACACTGACCATGAGAGAAGGGAAAGTGACTTTTTCCAAGTTGAACAAAGAAGCTGAAAAATATTGTATAAAAGACTGTGTAAAGTACGAATATTAGCAGCCTAACATTGCTGTAGTCTGCATACTGCTTTAATTTGTTACATACTATGGCACAGGCCATTAATGTGTTATCTTACGTTCCATGTAAAAGCACAGTGCAACCAGCAGCAGTGCCTGCCCAGTAACCGCTCTGAATACTAACATATTACACATAGCAAAATATACAGCGACTTGTGATCCAGCCCAGATGGGGGGGCCACATCCCTCCCCCGCCCGATTCCCACAGGACCCCCGGCAGCCACCAGAAGAACAAAAGATCTTTATATCATCTCACTTAATTTACGGATATCCAGCACTGTACTCAGAGAGGAAAATAAATTAAAACGAAATTGAGAAAGGGGGAGAGGAAAAGGAATAGAGTGAGGAGTGTAACGAGTACAAGTAGGAAAGGCAAGTGGAAGACATAGCAACAGAAACAGGGATTGGAGAGAGGACAGGGAGACATTGATTAGAAGTGATAAATTCTGCAAATAATAGCACAGAAGTAGACTGTTTTAGAGAACAGAAGAAGATTTCAGGAATAGACTACAAATAACATTGATTGACATTATTTTAAGCAAATATTGTCTGCTGCTAAACTATATCTTTCCTTGGTGGGCGCTGGGCAGCGATCGCTAGTGATGAGCCCTCTGTGGTCCTTTTATTGAAATGCAATATCAACAAGTAATAATCTGCAGCCTGAGAGACTGTCAGGAATGTGCATAGAGTTTATGGCGTCTGTGTGCGGAAAATAACACTGTTACCACATGGAGCACGGCCTAGTGGCCGTAAGTTCAAGTTCAGCTACTATGGGGCTTGTTTGTCTAGGGTGTCCAGTTCTCTGCCTTTGTCTACAATAGTCAATACTAATCTGTCCTTGTACGAGACAGAATAATCCTCATTTCACTTATCTAGGCTATAAAGCAAGTCCCACTTATTACTGTTAAACGACTTGGGCAGACCACTTTTCCATTATGCTTGTGGCTGCCCAGTACCGGAATACCAAAGTCTTCCAGCTTCCTCTTGCCTCTTGTATAGCGTAATACTGTGTTTAATTCTCCCCACATACTGATCATTTTCCTTATACTTCTGAAACACAGGAAAATATTTCTTAGAAGTTGATTTATCAATAGGCATAAAACAGTATTACTGGATGAGTCCAACCTCCTACCACTTTCTAACTTTTCATTTTTTTCACATAAAATGCTGCTTGGTTTAACCTAATGTCTGGCTTTTATTAATCGTGGGAGTGAGGGAACGTATGGATTGCCTATAGTACATTTGGTGATTGGGTGCCTGGAAATGCATTGTAGAACAAGACCTGAACACCACCAGCTATGAGCAGGGGCAAAATTGTCCCTTTGCAGAATGAAAAAGGGAGTGAGCTCCTCCGCACAGCAAGGAACACTCCTAAAACCAATGGGTGTGGGTGCTAAATGCACGTGTGTAGGTCCTGAGTGTGCAGGCTGCTTCCATGAGTGTGAGTGTACTTACTGAATGCAAGTATGATCTATACAACAGGTCAATTCTAATCTAGTGGAGGAGGTTAGGGGTGTATCCAGCGTAACAATAATAGTTTATGGTTTGTAGAGGATGCATATGTGCAGGGCCTAGGGCCCCTGAAACACTCGATGACTGACAGGTCACTCATTCTGTGTCATTCACTGCAGTGATATGCAGCACTGCCCCGACCTTCAGGGTGAAAGAAGAGGAGGGATATTGGAGGCCCTGCTACATTATTGGGGCCACTTCAGTGAGGTTATCAGCATACTGCGCATGAGCAGTTCCTAATCTGAACAAGTAGTTATTCAAGCATATAGGAGTGGGGGGTTCTAGGCAACTGGAAACCCCCCTAAGTGCCCGCCTGTAGGGTGCCCACAGTGGCGGATTGGCCATAGAACCTACCAGGACTTTTCCAGGTAGGCTGATGGCCAAGGAAGTCCGCCTAATGTCTTTCTTTTTTTTTTGGGGGGGGGAGTTAAAGAATTGTTCTAAATTTTATTTACATATGGAGACTCTGAAACAGTCACCGGTCTCTTGGATTATTCTAGGGCTGGATTACGACTGGGGGGGCACGCACCCAGGTCCTTCCTCTGTCAGGGGGCCCTCATGACCAGTGAACCAGTGACCCAGAGATAGTTGGTGGCTGGCCCCTTCTCTGGGACCTTCCTTCTACTGGCCGTGGATCCCTATATGTGGCTGTCTCCTCCTATTGGTATTACAGACAGGAGTCATATGGGACGTCACCTGTCACATGGTGCGCGTCCCATGTGACTCCTGTCTATAGCACCACATTAGAAGGAGGCAGCCACACATAAGAAGGCTGTCAGCATCTCTCACACAGCAGATGTAGCAAGGTAAGTGTAAGTGTGAGCATGAGGGGGGGAATCTTGATATAGTGAGTGATTGGGGGGCTCTTAATGTTTGAGGAATGGAAGGAAGGTGGGGTTGTTAATATAGTGTGTGAGTGTGAGGAAGTTGGGCTTGCTATTATAGTGTGTGAGTGTGAGGGAGGTGAGGTTCTTAATATAGTGTGTGAGTGTGAGGGAGGGTTCTTAATATAGTGTGTGAGAGTGAGCAGGAGTTCCTATTATAGTGTGTGAGGGAGGGTTCTTAATATAGTGTGTGAGTGTGAGCAGGGTTTCCTAATATAGTGTGAGTTCTTAACACAGTGTGTGAGGTAGGGTTCTTAATATAGTATGTGTGTGTGGGGGGCTTCTTAATATAATGTGTGAGGGATGGAAGAGGGGGGTCTTAATAATATGGGTGGGAGGCAGGCTATTAAATTAATGGTGGTGTTTAGGTGGGGGCTAATTATTTAGTGGGTGTTATTTTATTTGTGGGGCTATGGTGGGGCAATTTAAATTAAGATGGCGTGACGAGTCCTTTAATTTAATGCTGGGGTGGTTTGGGGGCTATTAATTGAATGTGGGGCTGCGTTTGGGAGGATTGCTATTTATTAAATGTGAATATGAATTATTTAAATACTATTAATTTATTGCTGGGGCTGTTTGGAGGGTGGGAAATTGGTATATTCATTAAATAGGAATATTATTAATTTAATGTTGGGGCTAGTTGGAGGTAAATAGGTCTATTTATTAAATGTGCATACTACTAATTTAATGTCAGGGCTGGTTGGAGGAAATAGATCTATTTAGCAAATGTGAATACTATTATTTTAATGTTGGGGCTGGAGGAAGGCCTAATCATTAAATGGGGGTGCTACTGATTTAACGCTGAGGCTGGTTGGAGTTTTTTAGATTTCATGTACCCATTTTTCTTTCCAAATAGGGCCTCCAACATTCCAGGATCCAGACAAGCAGCAACTGAGATAAAGACACCAGCAGTCACAGGTAGGGAAAGCGAAAAGAACAGGACACACATATACAGGGACAGACACAGTGGACACACACACATACAGGGACAGAGACAGTGGGCACATACAGGGACAGACACAGTGGACACACATATATAAAGGGACAGGGACAGTGGGCACACACACATACAGGGACACACACAGCGGGCACATACAGGGACAGTGGGCACACACACAAACAGGGAAACTCAGAGTGGGCACATACAGGGACAGACAGTATGCACGCACACATACTGGGCCCAATCTACCATTTATTTGGCCCCGCCCACATGAGGCCACTTTCCAGGGCACTTTGAGCTCCCAATCCGCCCTTGGTTGCACACACCAGCCCTGGATAAGTATCACAAAAGATGTATACTATTAAAAGTAAACTATTGTATTTGTACTGTTCTATTAAAATTGTAAACTATTTTTAATAGAACAGTAATGAATTGGTCTGTCCAGTCCAGAAGATTTGATAAGCATTTACTTTGGATGGTTCTAAAGTGCTGATGTGAGTTATTGTGGGGAGAAAGCACAACAAAGCCTGTATGTTGTTGTGTGTACATGTCAGTATGACTTTTATCTGGAGATGTTAAAGTTTTAGATAACAGTTGTTATGTGGCCAAAAAAAAAGAAAGGGAGACTACACTGCGGCGGATGTTATACAATGTATCTCTTCTGGCATGAGCAGTCTACTAATTGAGAATAAAGGTCTACAATTAACGCCTATGTGTAGTTGCCTAAAACTTGTGATTGCTGCATTCAGCAAACGTTTTAGGACCTAATGTGGAATTTCTGTTCAGAACTGTATATTGCTGTACAATACCACACATGTTGTTTTAGTGATCACGGGCCTGATTCATTAAGGATCTTAAATGAAGAGGATCCTTATTTCAGTCTCCTGGACAAAACCATGTTACATTGCAAGGGGTGCAAATTAGTATTCTGTTTTACACATAAGTTAAATACTGACTGTTTTTCATGTAACACACAAATACTTGATAGCTTATTTGTACACTGAAATTTAAAGTTGATATATGTGTGTGTTACATGAAAAAACAGTCAGTATTTAACTTATGTGCAAAACAGAACACTCATTTGCACCTCTTGCATTGTAACATGGTTTTGTCCAGGAGACTGAAATAAGGATCCTCTTCATTTACGATCCTTAATGAATCAGGCCCCACAGTATCATAAAGAATGTGCCTACTGAAAGGGGCGCATCATCAATAACAGTCTAAGTAATCCCTTAGCGTTTGGCTAGCTTTGCTTCATACAGTTGATCTTTCCCTTCTCAAAAAAAGAAGAAAAAAAAACACATATTTGCAATTATCTCAGTCTGCCTATTAAACTTATGAGTTGTTGCCTATACATGCATTCTTATAATAGCTAGCTGTAACAAATGTGGCATCATTGGCTGTACAATGGTAGCCTACCTGTTCTTGACCCTCAGACTGAAAGCTGCTCGTACTCCCATAGTGTATTGACATGTATTTTTTCTTCCTCAATTTCTTCTGCATTTCGCAGACTTTGCATAACACAGCCATTGAAGTGAACTAAAAGTCCACACTCAAAATTATATTGGTGTCTCCGAGGTATCAAGATAAATGTTTGTTCTCAGCTGACGTTGATTTATGAATCTGTAAAATTGTCTATTTTTCTATGTAACACTACATGTGGCAAAGGTCATCTTTCTTTTAAAACTGAAGGAATGAAAATTAGGACATACCATTAGCGAGGTCCCGCAGTTTTCGGCTCTATCAAATTTCAAAATAAATGCAGCCAAAACGGAAATCTTAGACTTATTCAAACCACCAAAAGGAAAACAGCTCCTGGAGCTCAATTTCAACTTCAAGTGGCAGGACAGCAAGATTTAGTATTTGGGAATTTTCCTAATAAAGACAGTTGAGTCTCTCTACCAAGCAAACTATCCTTCCTTGCTGAGGGACTTGGCGAAATGGAACAATATGATTTTTTCCTGGATTGGAAGTATTAACCCCATCAAGATAAACATATTGCCGAGACTCTACCAAACATTACCCATCAGAATTCCTGCTGCAGAGCTCTCCTCCCTACAAAACTATGTTATGTGATTTATCGGGGAGAAAGCATATCCAAGCTCATATCCTTCAGAGATCCTCAGGTGCAGGTGGCCTGGGCATCCCTAAATATCGTAGGTACTAGATCGCAGCCAGCTTGGCACAGTGCATTCAGTGGCAAGAGTGTTGGTTGACCTGTAGCTAGAGGTGCTACCCCCATTAATTCCATTCTTGGTTGTTCCCAACCAAGAGGCCCTCCTAGATCTGATCTCACCCAGTCGTCCGATTATCCATAGCTATTTGGCCTTGCTGTAACAGGTCTATAATTTATCCCCGTCTCCTTCTCCTCTAATTCCCTTATATGGCAACCCGACACTCCCTCCAGGCCTCTCTTCCCATAGGCAAACCGAGGGGGGGGGGGGGGGGGGTTGCTAGTGCCTGGAAATCCCCATCTAAGCCTGTGGCACTGTATAATTGAGGTGGCTGGACCATGCCCCCGCTTGACATGGCTCTGCTTGAAAAGGGAGAGCTGCGTGCACCTAACAGTAGTGCACGCAGCATTGCCCATGTATATTATGGGGATAGTAAGAGTTGGAGAGCAGCCAAGCACTGTCTAAAATTATAGCTACGCCCCCATACATGCTTGTCACGCCCCCCCTGGCGGCGTGGTGTGGAAACCCCCCTCTACAAATCCCGCGTTTGCCCCTTCATCCCAAATGGCCATTAGGTGATATAAATCAGGGATCTTTTTCCTAAATGACATTCTGAGATCAGGTGTATTTCCCCATTTTTTTGACTTACGAGAGTTGTCTGGATTCTTGAAAAGACAGTTTCAATATTTGCAGATAAGACACTTCTATCAATCAGTTAAAAACCGTACCCCCAATAGACTGTTCTTCACAGCAGAAAATATCAGTCTCCACAGTCCCTCCTCTAAAGGTGTTATCGTGACGCTTTATAATATCCTCCAACCTGCCTCTACCAGCCAGAAGGACTCACATGAAGCTAAATGGGGCAAGGTCTTAGATCCAGAGGAATGGTCTGTCATATGGGAAGGAGATGCTAAATTAATGTCCGTATCAAGGAAAGGCATAAAGCTTCTGATTAAATGGTGCTATGTCCCAAGCAGACTCTGCTGCAACTTTCCTAAGACTTTGTATACCTGTTGGAGAAACTGTGGGCAAATAGGGTTTTTCATGCACATTTGGTGGAGCTGTCCCAAACATTAGCCACTATGAACGGAGACCATAACCTGGTCTGTACCATTACTAGCATAGCCAGGCTCGGCGCTCCCATTAGGCAACCTTAGGCAGTTGCCTAGGGCGCCGCTGACTAGATTTTCTAATCTAGTCAGCGGCTCAGGAGAGGGTTGCACCGCCGCTGTTTTTCAGTGTCCGCGGGGCATCTGTAAAGTATCACACTGTCTGTCAGACAGACAGTGTGAATAAAGTTCTTTCCAGGTGCCCCCCTCCCCTCCCAGAATGCATCACTCCGCCTCTGCGTGAAGAAGGCGGGGGTCAGCTAGAGAAAAGGTAAGTAAACTCTCCTTTTCTTTTTTAGTGTGTTGGGGGGGCGGGGCGGCGACGGCGAAATTTTGCCTAGGGCGCCGTGAACCCTAGCACCGGCGCTGAGCATAGCTATCTCTCCAAACCCAACATTTATTTTACTATCCCTGCTGAACCAATGTCCATAAACATTCTCAAAAACTGAACAATACAATCAAAAATAAGAGGGTTGGGTGGTATGCAGCAAATTACTAGCATTAGAGAGGGGCTTAAAACATAAAGACAGGGGATTTAGGTAACTATCTAGACCAGGCTTGGCTAACCTGTGGCACTCCAGGTGAAACTACAAGTCCCAGCATACCCTTCCAGCAATAAGCTGCTATATATTGGCAAAGCATGCTGGGGCTTGTAGTTTCACAACAACTGGAGTGCCACAGGTTAGCCAAGCCTGATCTAGACCATATGGTCCTGTAATTCATAGTTACCATACAATATATGGTTGTGAGAAAGAGATTTCTTTCCTTTTTTTATGATATACGGTATTATTATGATTATAAAGGGCTCACCGTGTATGTTTCGTAAACCTTACATCAACCTTATAATTCTAAAAACCCTTTGCATGCAAATAAAGACACGGAGACTTGAATAAGTTATAAAAAATTGCCAGAACTTTTATTATGATTTTAATTTTAACTAGACCTATGGTGGCGGAGAAAGGGCCCTGCGAAACAACTCTCAAGCTGACAAACACTATCACGAGTGGACTGGCGCAAACCGCCGTACGTCCACCACCACAGGGAACAAATCCCAACATAACTTTTGCGCTGAGTTGGCGTCAGAGTGACTGCCCCTTTGAAAACTCACTCTGCCCTCCCTCACCGAGTCGGACAGGGACCCTCCTCACCGAAGGACCAAAAAGGGAGTTACTGGTGCCTCAACGGGGGGCAGTGACCTACGACAACTACCAATGCGCCCACAAATCAGCCGCTGAACGCAGTGCCTTCCTACCGCAACATCACCGAACATACCATACCAAGGAGTGGGTGGGTGGGATCTCGTGCTGTGGAATGAACCAGACAGGAAGTGCAGCCTCCTATAACAATCAAGGTCCCTCCCACTGGATTACACATTGGTCGGGCCAACCCATGTTAACACCTTCAGGTCAGTGTTCAGCTTACTACAAACCCTGTCGCCCTTTAAGTGCATTCGTCCTATTCAGCCTCATTTGTCATTGTTAACAATATGCCCAATTCTAAAAACTGTTCTTTCATGTGCAATTCTGTATATAAGGATTTAACAATGCTGAACATCATTTGTCATCCAATTACAATTTGTTTTGTGGTATCTGACTACAGATTAAAATGAAGATTACATGTCTTGCTGCATTAACGTTCATGTTTTAATTAATACTATTGGTCTGTGTTTTATTACCATAAGCCTGAAGCCAGTTTTCCGATCATATTTTAGTCCCATATATCATGCCGTTACCCTTTTCAATCCCAATACATCTGGTTAACAGATGTTACTATTTTGCTACATTTCTCTAACAGTTGATTGATTTACACTTGTACTGTCTGGATTTAACATCACAGTTACCTTGTCATTCGTTATGACTCTTCGACCTGTTTTGTATGTAAGGGCATATATGGGTGTATGCACGGGTGTTTTCTATGGCATTAATAAACAGTGTGGCGGTACGTGTATTGAAATAAAATGATATATCTTAAAACTAAAAAGCAAATCTAAAAAAAATTGATTAATAAAAAAATATGAATCATAAAAGCACCTTCAAGCTAGATATATTTCTAATTTTAAACGAGTCTTAATACGTGCTGGAGTCAGGAAAATACAGAGCTGAAGGCTTCAACATTACCCAAATGTTAAGTCACCAAACAACGCCATACTTGCCAACTCTCCCTGAATGTCAGGGAGACTCCCTGAAATAGAGGTGATCTCCCTCACTCCCTGAGGAGTCTGGCATTCTCCATGATGCTGAGCAAGTACAAGACGTGGTTGGCTTCGCCATCTGTGGCATGATGACACAGTTCAGAAATTGTGTCCTATGTCCATGTATTGATGCCTGTGGTGGTGGCCATTTTCATGGAGTCCAAGACTTAATCAAAGACTGATAGGTAAGACAACATGACTTCAGTAATGGAGACAGAAAGGTAAAAGACACTTCAGTCTCTAGAGATTCATTAGCTGCTTTTCTTTAACGCATAGTTGCCTACTCTCCCGGAATGTCCGGGAGACTCCCTCATTTCTGGGAGACCTCCCGGGAGAACAGGGCAACCTCCCGGTTCTTGCCCCCGCAATAGATAAGTGACGGGCGACGGGGCTTAATGTCACGAATATCGCGTCATCTTACCCCCGCCCCCTGTTGTAATTGGACAAAATTGTGACAATTGTTTAGGGGGTGGTGTCAAGATGATGCAATTCATTAAAACCTCGCCCTGCACGCCCACCTCCCTCGCGATCTCCCTGAAGCCAATGAGGAAAAGTTGGCAAGTATGAACAACGCTATAGGGTTAAAAGATAATCTCAGATAGACACTGTTGACTTGTGGGTGGCTGCTCGAACCATGAGTGGACTGGCCGTATCTCCTCCAATATGACCCCTTACCTGGGTGGCTAAATTGGATACTGATACCGCCACTGGGTGCTCAGGCCAAACAAGCAGGATTGTGTATCCAATTTTATATAAGCATCTGGGTGGACACCTCACTACTAACAAGATCAGCACACTTGTCTCTGGAAATAATGCATGCTGAGGTAAGCATTCTGATGATCTGATTTCTGCTCACTTTGCTCTATTCCTGCCCACTGCTAAACTGGGGGTCACTGGGACCTGCAGGAGATATGGGGTGTTGGTGAAGAAGTGGAAAAGAAGTCTGAAGTCCTTAATTAAAAGGCAACTAAACATAAACTACAAGTTGCCTTATATAAGAGATAAGATTGTGAGTGAGGGCGACAATGAGCTCCTACAAACAGCAATCCTATTACAGGACACTGTAGTTATCTAGGATAGTTACCTGTATTTGGCCTCTTCAACTCACTTTGCAGCTGACAACAGAGAGCAGTAGTCTTCAATCAGCGGCACAACACATTTAATACAGTGGCAAACATTTCATATATAGGACGTTTTACATATGTATTTGTGAACTTTTATCAGTAGATCCTTTTCTGAAAGGAAATTTGTATTTTAGGTTTATTTTATTATCTGTCCGTTGCATCCACTCTGCTTTTATAAAAAGTGTCTGTACAGTGACATCACATTACACGTTGGAACTTTTGAACTGGAAATTATGTAGGTGGGTATACATTCCATGAATAGCAGTTAAATGATACTTTTTTAAAAAAAACCAAAAAAACAACAAATATGTTTCCCTTTTCTTAGCAGGACAGTTTGACTCATTCTTAGCATTACATAAGATAAATTATGTACATACAGCCTAGATTATAAAAAAAAAAAAAAAAACATACAAAAAAACCTTTTATTAAGTTCCCACCATCTATTATAAAATTTCCATGTGGAGCAATCATTTCCTTGGCATTGTGCAAGGAAAATCTCCTGGCACAGGAGGCTGCCACTTTGCCTGCATTTTACCAGGAAGCCAGTAAACGTTGGATAATATCCAGTCTGTGGCAGCAGTTTGCAACAGCAGCAGTCATTCCATTTCATAAAAGCGGCCAGACCTAGCAAGTACTGAAAGAGTCAAAGGTCATACAGATAGCTGAGAAAGTAATATATAAATGTATATATATATATATATATATATATATATATATATATATATATATATATCTCTACACATTATGTATATATATATATATATATATATATATATATATATATATATATATATATATATATGTGTGTATAGCCAGCAGTAGAACGTCCAAGACATCCACTGGAATCTCAATTCCCATAATTCTCTAGCTTCAATGCCTGGAGAAGGTCTAACATAAGTGTTTCTCTGTGTCAGTTGAAAGCTGATCATTTTTTAAATGATATATTTATTACATTCTTTATAGATTCCAATAAAACACCTTGGTCTGCGCTTTGAGCAACCTCACCTATCAGAATCACAGTATGGAAAACGACTACATACAGTACACAGGTTATGTCTTGGCCCAGTCCCAGCCAAACGTTCGATGTGCGAATTTGCAAACCGCATATCAAACTGCAAACTGCAGTTTTTTAATTCCCCACCAAAACCATGGTTTCAAAATACAAATATCACATTTACAATGTACTATAAATCAGCTACTAGTTTTATGCTGAATTCCATTCCAGTGTTCCTCTTAAGACCCTAACACTAAACCCAGTGTAAGCCCACATGTAATACCTCACTCGAGACCTATAGTTAAGCTGCCCCACAAGGCCGGTTATGTAGATTCTGAACTGCTATACTAATAATCCTACATATGACTAGGAGATCTCCGGCACTAAATCCAAAAGTTTAGGATCTCAAGACCAGATGCTTAGGATTCTATACAATGTGTCCTGCAGGAAGTCAGTAATACCATCTAGTACACAGGTATCTGCCACTGAATATTACTAACCCTATTGTAATAGACAGCACTCAGACATCTGTCCTGCTATACCAGCATTCAGGGCCCTCTTTTCCATTGGGCACGATGGGCAGGTGCCCGGGGGCCCCACAGGCAAGGGGTCCCCATAGGCAGGGCTCTTAATTAGAATAAATAATCCTGCAAAAGAAAAAACCTGTAAAAAAAACCTTCAAGGGTCACTGAGCAAGTACCTCTATCTCTATATATCTATATCTGTATCTCTATACATCTATATCTATACATCTATATCTATATACATCTATATATTTTTATATATATATATATATATATATATATATATATATATATATATATATATATATATACATATATATATATATATATATATATATATATATATATATATATATATATATATATATATATGTAGGGGCCCTGGTGCACTGCTTTGCCCGGGGGCCCATAATGTTGTTAAGATGGCCCTGCCAGCATTTCCTGTAATCCTTTACAGCAGAAGGGTAAAGCACAGGGAAATATGAGTTAATAGATCTATATAATATATAATTGTCCCTATAGTTTCAATGGACGAATTTTGAACGTGCCAATTGCACTTTTTCTTGAAAGTGCGCTTTTAAATGGCAGTAACCCATACCAACCAATCAGAAATGTGCTTTGTCAAATCAAGCTCAAGGTAAGCAATAAAAGCAAGTGTCTGATTAGCTGCAATTTGCACTAAATAACTCTAAACATCACACAAAGTGGTAATTGTATGAAATAAGGTGACGTTCTGTATATATTTTCCCTTGTCCTATGTTCTCTCCCTAGCTCACTACTACTATTCATTCATTCTTCCATGCAATGATCTATTCCCCCCTGAATCCCTCTTTCCTCTCCATTCATCCTTATTTTTCTCCCCCCCTCTCTTTCAGCCTCCCCACCTGCTCCTCTCGCTCCCCCCACCCGTTCTCCCTATTGCATCATTTCATACATTCCTCTCAGATCTTTAAATCCCTCCTCAGCTTCTAGAAATGAACAGAAAGTGAAAGTCATTTCCTGTCCAACCAGAAAGTTTTATGTCACCAAATAAATGTGTTGTTTTTTTTAAAAAAGAAAAAAAGCACCCCCATCCAGGTGTTTGCAGAACAACTGGGTATTATACAGAGAGCAATGTGTGTATTGGAGTCATAGGTTATTATAGCTGGAGAAAACTCTCAACAGGAGGCTTAACGAGGCGTTTCAGAGACATTTCCTGCATACATCACAGAACAGGACATACAGACCAATGACTTCACAAAGACTATAGCGGTATGAAGTATGAATGCACAACACAGATTTGAATATTCTTGCAGCAAATAGTATGATTCTATTTGGGAGTATAGTTATAACCATACTTGCCAACTCTCCCTGAATGTCAGGGAGACTCCCTGAAATAGGGGTGATCTCCCTCACTGAAGAGTCTGGCATTCTCCATGATGCTGAGCCAGTACAAGACGTGGTTGGCTTCGCCATCTGTGGCATGATGACACAGTTCTGAAATTGTGTCCTATGTCCATGTATTGATGCCTATGGAGGTGGCCATGTTCATGGAGACCAAGAGTAATCAAAGACTGACAGGTAAGACAACATGACTTCAGTAATGGAGACAGAAATGTAAAAGACTCTTCAGTTTCTAGAGATTCATTAGCTGCTTTTCTTTAACACATAGTTGCCTACTCTCCCGGAATGTCCTGGAGACTCTTGCATTTCTCCCAATTCTCGTCCACGCAATAGATAAGTGGCAGGGGCGGGGCTTAATGAGGCAAATATTGCGTCATCTTAGCACATTTAGGGGTGGGGCCAAAATGATGTGATTCATCAAGCCCCGCCCCCAACACACCCACCTCCCCCGGGATCTCCCTGAAGCCAACAAGGAAAAGTTGTCAATTATGGTTATAAGTTGTCAGTTACCTCTCCAGCAACAACAGCAGCTATGCTTACAAAAAGAGGTCCTCACAATGTTTCAGAAAAGGTTCCTCTAGATTTTTTAGATACTTCCTTGGTAACCTTTTTACTATCACCTGTCTCGATAGCAATGTTATTATAAGGGCAGGAAAATAACAGAGAACCCTTGAAAGAGATATCTAACCATATCTTAGAGCAATTTCTGAAAATTATAGTGGTGTCAAAAAGAGGTCTTTCGTTTTTAGGGCCGTATAGGACTCGGGTAGTACTATGTATACAGTTACACCTCCTGTAGATCATGTCACATTTCAGCAGCCCAAAGATTAGTGATGGGCAACCTGATACACCTCAGGGGCCTCATGGAGAGGCCCTCTGACCTCCAAATGGGACGCACATTACCTTTACTCTCAGTAATAAGTTAAAACAACACATCTAATCAAAGATAGAGACACCTATCTGTAATAACATGTCAGCAAGCACTGAAAACAAGTGTTATAAGGTATAACAAACATCTTTGACAATACAGTAGGAAAGAGCTGGGACCACAGGTGAAGGGTCGTATATTTCTGTTTTACTACAAAGACTGTTATATGCACCAGCATTGGTACAGAGACAGTGTTATATACATGCATTTCCATTAATGCATTGCTACCTGCTTTACCACAAAGATTGTTATATTCATGTATTGTCTTTTAGGTGAGACTCCTCCCTGCACTACCTCAGAATTTGTGTTTTCATCTGGCTTCTCTTGGCAGCGGTGACTAAGTGGTTAGCACTTCTGCCTTACAGCACTGGGGTCATGAGTTTAATTCCTGACCATGGCCTTATCTGTGTGGAGTTTGTATGTTCTCTCTATGTTTGTGTGGGTTTCCTCCGGGTGCTCCCGTTTCTTCCCACACTCCAAAAACATACTGGTAGGTTAATTGGCTGCTAACAAATTGACCCTAGTCTGTGTGTGTGTGTGTGTGTGTGTGTGTGTGTGTGTGTTATGGAATTTAGACTGTAAGCCCCAATGGGACAGGGACTGATGTGAGTGAGTTCTTTGTACAGCGCTGCAGAATTAGTGGCGCTATATAAATAAATGGTGATGATTACTACAATATCCATTGTGCTTGTATTCAGACCATCATTATATGCACTGAACTGCAGTAAAGTCCATTACATTTCTGCTATAACATCACCACGTTCAGGGACATCTACCTACTGGGGACACCACTGTTTCTCATTACCGCATCCCTCTCACAGGCAGGATCCTCTACACCCTATATCTCATGTCTGTAACCTTTGTACAATCCTGTTGTCATGTCGTAAGTAGGTGGTATTATGCTTATTTGTATTCATGTATGTATTATATTTATTGTATTCATGTATCTCGTACCTGTTTGACGCTACGGAATCAGCGGTGTCCTATAAATAAACACAGACAATGACGGGTGTATGGTGGTTTGGACCGAAAATCTATATTATACACAGAACAGCGCATTCATCTATATTATACGCAGGATACAGCACGTACATCTATATTATACGCAGAACAGCGCGTTCATCTATATTATACACAGAACAGCGCGTACATCTATATTATACACAGAACAGCGCGTTCATCTATATTATACGCAGGATACAGCACGTTCATCTATATTATACACAGAACAGTGCGTAGATTTATAATATACACAGAACAGCGTGTACATCTATATTATACACAGAACAGCGTGTACATCTATATTATACACAAACAGCGCCTACATCTATATTATACACAGAACAACGTGTACATTTATATTATAAACAGAACAGCGCGTACATCTATATTATACACAGAACAGCACGTACAGCTATTACACAGAACCCTGCGTACATCTATATTATACACAGAACTGAGTACATCTTTATTATACACAGAACAGCGCCTACATCTATATTATACACAGAACAGTGTGTACATCTATATTATACACAGAACAGCGCGTACATCTATATTATACACGAACAGCGCCTACATCTATATTATACACAGAACAGCGCGTACATCTATATTATACACAGAACAGCGTGTACATCTATATTATACACAGAACAGCGCGTACATCTATATTATACACAGAACAGCTCGTTCATCTATATTATACGCAGAACAGCGCGTTCATCTATATTATACACAGAACAGCGCGTTCATCTATATTATACACAGAACACCGCGTACATCTATATTATACGCAGAACAGTGCGTACATCTATATTATACACAGAACAGTGCGTACATCTATATTATACACAGAACAGCGCGTACATCTATATTATACACAGAACAGCGCGTTCATCTATATTATACGCAGAACAGCGCGTTCATCTATATTATACACAGAACAGCGCGTTCATCTATATTATACACAGAACACCGCATACATCTATATTATACGCAGAACAGCCCGTACATCTATATTATACACAGAACAGCGTGTACATCTATATTATACACACAGAACAGTGTGTACATCTATATTATACACAGAACAGCGTGTACATCTATATTATACACGAACAGCGCCTACATCTATATTATACACAGAACAACGTGTACATTTATATTATAAACAGAACAGCGCGTACATCTATATTATACACAGAATAGCATGTACATCTATATTATACACGAACAGTGCGTAGATTTATATTATACACAGAACAGCGTGTACATCTATATTATACACAGAACAGTGCGTACATCTATATTACACACAGAATAGCATGTACATCTATATTATACACGAACAGTGCGTAGATTTATATTATACACAGAACAGCGCGTACATCTATATTATACACAGAACAGCGCGTACATCTATATTATACACAGAACAACGCGTACATCTATATTATACACAGAACAGCGCCTACATCTATATTATACACAGAACAGTGCGTACATCTATATTACACACAGAATAGCGCGTACATCTATATTATACACAGAACAGCCCATACATCTATATTATACACGAACAGCGCCTACATCTATATTATACACAGAACAGCGCCTACATCTATATTATACACAGAACAGCGCGTACATCTATGTTATACACAGAATAGCGCGCACATCTATATTATACACAGAACAGCGTGTACATCTATATTATACACAGAACCCTGCGTACATCTATATTATACACAGAACAGCACGTACATCTATATTATACACAGAACAACGTGTACATCTATATTATACACAGAACAGCGTGTTCATCTATATTATACACAGAACAGCGCGTACATCTATATTATACACAGAACAGCGCGTACATCTATATTATACACAGAACAGCAGGTACATCTATATTATACACAGAACAGCGCGTACATCTATATTATACACAGAACAGCAGGTACATCTATATTATACACAGAACAGCACGTACATCTATATTATACACAGAACAGCGCGTACATCTATATTATACACAGAACAGCGCGTACATCTATATTATACACAGAACAACATGTACATCTATATGAAGAACAGAGCAGTGCTTCCAGATGCATACATTTATCATGTTGAAGACTGTACAATGTTATCTAATTATGCAGGATCTCACTCCTAGGGTTAGGTTTTAGTAAGCTGTAAGTTCAAGTGAGTGACAACTGAGCAATCTAATGAAATGGAGCCATCCTCCCAAGGTAACGGAATTTCCTGCTGCATGTCAAGTTGCCTGTCCTGTGAGGTTTGTGGTTCTCCTGGTAGTTATTACAAACTTAGTAAATAAAGGTTTAGCAAAGGAAGACCTGGCATTTACCAGGGTCACTTGTGCCCCTGGAGCAGCCAGGTCTCGTTAGCATCACCCCCACTGCGTTCACGCTTGACCTGAATGGTAGGGGTCAGAGTTTGAAAGATTTATTGGTGAAGTGCAGGACTGTAACCGACATCATGGGAAGAGAGACAAAGATTGGTAAGAGTGGAGGCTGTTCAAGGGGATTTAGACTGAAGACACCAACAAAATAGAAAACTGGTATAGAGGTAGTATAGTTAGTGAGGTGCTAGATGGACAAGGACAGCTAGGAATTCCACTTTCAGGAACTGCCCCAGTGATATCCTTTTGCGGATTGTGGGTGCAGCTGGAACAGGGCCTGATGTAGAGTCCAGGACACCCTAGGCTAATACGCCCACAGCGCCTCCTCACCTTCTACACCAGGCTAATACGCCGTGGGTTAAAAAGGTCCTTAATTAAAAATTGGGCTTTGCTTCATCCCTCCACCGTTCAGGTGTTTTCGAAACTCCGCCCCACTTTTTAAAAGGGTCACGGCGATCTTTGTCACTTATTTTCATTTCATTTCAAGCGCCCACCCAAGGGTGACTCATTGTTTTCAGCCTTTAACATGGGCAATACATCAAGATGAAAGAGAGCAATATATAGGCTCATTCCTTAATGTATAAATCTCATTAAATATATATTTGGAAGACATTCCAATTGATTTGTTTTTATGTTTTTTATATTTTTATTCTTTTTAATAGTAGTCACGTTGTAGACAGACAACACAACATCTATCTTTTAAATGGGTCATTTTAAAGTACTGAATTCTAAGTATTTATTAATAAAGTTTATCGACCAATTAGGTATGGAGGCTGAGTTTTTATAGCCCCGCTTGGATAGGAGATCATTTACCTTGACAAAGTCCGAATTGAGTGGATGAAACGCAGGGCCATAACTAGGGCTGTGCGATAGGGGTGACCGTCCAGGGCGCAAAGCTGAAGGGGGGCGCAGTTTAGGAATATTTTAGGTTAATTTGGTTAAAATTGAGGGCTATGGGGGCAGCATTTGCCTTTCTCGCCCCAGGCGCTAGCATTCTAAGTTACAGCTCTGATACTTTGCAGCCACCAAACATTTGCGCTCCTTGAATCACTTCCGCGTTCCATACACGGTAGGACGCCAACTTCAGTAGCGTGGACCTAGCCTGCTGGGAGACAACTATCCGGACCACCGAGTAGGGATAAATAGGGTAAGACAAAGGTTTTTACCTTGCCAGTGTACCAACGCTTACTGTGACCTTTAAAAAGGGCTATAAACATTACATACGGCAGTTTTTCCTCTTGTTGTCTGTCTATTATACTTTCCTATTTGACACTCTGGAGTAAATGTATAAAGCTGAGAGTTTTCCGACGGGTTTGAAAAAGCAATTAGATTCTAGCTATCATTTATTTAGTATATTCTACAAAATGATAGCTAGAATCTGATTGGTTGCTATAGGCAACATCTCCACTTTTCAAACCCAGGGTTTAGTAAATACACCCCAATGTGTATTATTACATGGTCAATGTGTTTATTACATGTTCGAATTGCATCTAGAAATACGCTTTCCCATATAAACTGTGCTTAGAAGGTGCAAAACGTGCCCCATTAAGTGTATAGGTTGAGGCCCCATAATTACCACCTCGGAGGAAGTGTAAAAATCAAGTGCTGTGGAGGATTGGTCAGAGAGAAGAGAGAGCACACTGTGAAAGGGGAGAGACAGATACGTTAAAACACAGGATGAGAATGAAGTGAGAGAGCAAAAAAAAAAATCAGGTAAAGTAGCAAGAAATGGACAGAAGAGAATAGTAAAATGAAGAATAGAGTAGATGTTGGAAACTAATGGAATGAATTCTAGGTTATAGCTGGAATCACTGGGTTTGGGGGATGGAAAGAGGAAGGGACAGAGGGGGTTGTGGAGCATAGGAAGTGAGAGTGAGAATGGAGGTGAGTTGTGCCCTGGGAGCTGTAAATTTCTCCTGGCTTCGCTGGTTTCCATTAGAATGTTGGCTGCACATCAGAGTATGTGTCACGGGATACGAAATAGCTGTATGTGTGCAGGTGTGCAGTGCTCTCTGCAGTCAGTGCTGGAGGAGGTACCTGCGCTATGTAGCAGTATGTGATGGGGAGCAGGCTGCTATTCCCGCATTCTGAGAAGTGTGTAATGAATCGGAAAGTGGCCAGTTCTACTACATCCTGAATATAAATCTGTATGAATGAATTCATTTACATACGTGTATATACATGCACATACTTTCTGTGCTTCTCTGCACACTGAAAGTTTGGCTGTGAAGGGGGGGGGGGCTAAAGGGGAGGAATATGTGGCTTAGTGGAGGGTGGGGGTCTCATATTCCCGCTCTGTATTTTATATTTTAACATTTTTCAGCTGTCTGTGACAGTCAGTTACAAGAATGCAATGGTAGAGGGGAAAAGGCGGGTGGGGGGATTAGGGAGAGATGCACTGTTTGTAGGGGTAGAGATATGGGGAGCAAAGAGGGGGAGGATGAGGGGCTCTGGTTTATGTTTTTTTTTGGGTTAATTTGAGGCTCTGGGGAATGAAAATGTGAAGCTATCAAGAGATCGCATCTGAGCAGGGGGAGAATAAATTCCTGTGTGTGTTCTTGAAGACTGAAAGAAGTAGGGGGGAGAGAGACAGCAGGAAAGGAGAGAGAAAATGAGAGTGGGTAAAAGAGAGGAAAATAAAGTGGAGTAACGGAGAATGAAAAATGAGGGATAGAAAACAGGAATGATGAGCAAAAAGGTTACAGTGGCGGGGGGAAATGACCAAGCAAAGTGACAATGAACAGGAGAAAGAAGCCACATTTTGGTGATAGTATAAGACAAGACAAAAAAAATAAACGTCACACTTATATACATAAAACATATCTACAAAACTTACACATATACAGAGAGCAAAACTAAGGCCACATACCCACTGATAGGTTTTTTTTTGTTAATGCTAGCACAGAGGCATGGTGATTAGCCAGGGGCGCACGCAGCAGGGGTTTCTGGGTCTCCAGAAACCCATCCCCTCCGCTAAAGGAGTGCCCCTACATAGCGGCACTGTACTATATAGCAGCTGTGGTGCTGTCAAAGAAGTATCCGCTGCGGTTCTGTATTGTATACAGCACCGCCACGAGCGCCTCTTTGACAGCGCCGCGGCTGCTGTATAGTACAGTGCTGCCGAAACGGATGCATGCGCAGCAACTCTCTCGTTTTTTTTGGGTTTTTTGGGGGGGGACCCCTAAAAATCCTGCATGCGCCCCTGTTAGCATTGCTGCAGTTACCCTGTTTTTCTCTGGACGCTTCGGTTTCCTCCCACAATCAAATAATACAGGTAGGTAAATTGACTTCTGACCAAATGGACCCTAGAGAGTGTGTTTTAGGAATGCAAGCTCCAATGGAACAGTCACTGATGTGTATGATTATATATACACTGTACAACGCTGCGTAATATGATTGGCACCAGTGGCCGAAGTGGGCCGGTGTACGGTGATACGCCGACACTTCTACAGCTTTGATTGTAAGGCTATCCAGTTCCATTCACTTACATTCTCCATACCGCTATTCTAAATTTCCATACCACCGCTTCTACATTTCCTCTTCAACCACTGGTTAGCGCTACATAAATAAACATTAGTAATAGTAAAAAGACATGTCCGCATTTGTGTTTGGCAAAAGAGAACGGTGCAGCCATTCCCAATGTATTTTGCCCTTGGTAAATGCAAAAAATAGAATGCAATGCTTTCAGAAAACAGAAGGCAATGCTTCGCTAGTAAAAACTTAAAATATGTATGCGCTCTAAAAGGCATCTTATACCCATAGCCAACCTTAATTTATTGGTCTATACGTACCCTTCTACATCTTCTTCTTAATACATTGCTCTAACTTTCTGCCTTCTGTGTTTTTCACCAAGACAAAGTTATTATTTCCATTGTTGTTTGACACAACACAGTTTAGCTTTGCACATTGGGTATAAACTTTGTCCAGAAAGCAACATTCTGTCATACGTGAGGACAACTCTGTATAGAACATATAAAGGCAAACAACACAATAGCCAACTAGAAAAATAAAGCAATGTATTTTATAAAAGTTGTTGATACAAATTAACATAACACACAGAGGACTATACACAGTTATACACCATATTCTATATATTTGCTTCTTCTTATGTTAATAAAGTACAAAGCAGGTGTAGTTTACTTGACTTCACAATAAAAACACAACTTTTATAGAATACACGTCATGTAGTCACTTTTTATGTATTGTTTGATGAGGAATTCAGAACTACACACTAAAAAGTAGGAAATGAACATGTCTCGGAAGAGACTATAAATTTCCTTAAAGTGTATCTGTCACCTCGCCCTATCAGAGAAGATAATAATGCAGGCTATCAATTCACTAGGAGCCAGTACCTTATGCAAGTTAGTCAGGGATTGTTTAGGTGATGTCACTGATTTCTAACAATTTGATTGGATGCATGCTGGCTCCACCCCACCATATGGATGATTGTACCATGTGACAGGTCCACTTTAAAAAAGCGTGTGAAAAACTGCTTTTCTTTTAAGGATAAAAAAATAATCCCATTTTTTTACTTTTTTTATTAGAATTTGCTACAAAAATATAAAGTGATTCCATCAAAAACATTTCTTTTGTGTTTTTTCCATTCAAAACTAAAACTGAAATTGTTAGTGTAGCTAGTGTGATGCCTTATAGGATCTAGAAAGCACATCATCTATATACTCTGTTTCCCATCCACTTACTACCTGGAATAATAACTATAAATAGTACAAAGCCTATTGTATCTATTGTACTCCCCTTCATATAGTTACCATCTCAAACATTTTATTATTTCATACGGGTTGGGTACGGTTTACTGATTACGAGAAGCCCGACAAGGTTGACACCTACAAAAAAATTCCGACTGACTAAAAAAAACGAATAGAATAAAAACAGACTTACCTGAAAACTGCAGTGATTCCGAAGACCCAGCTGTCCGGCACTTAGATGTAGGTTAAGTTAAAGCGGCAATGTGTGGATGCTGAAGGTTAAGTGTTTAAACACTTAACCTGCAGGGTCCTGACATTGCCCTAGCATGTGACATTACAAGCTTCTCAGGTCAGTTATGTCCTTCTGCTGTCACACAAGCACTTTGATATTAGGCTCTGGCTTGTGATTCATATGACTACTCCATTTCTATACATGTACATACATATAGGACATATACTATATATAACATGATAAAAAAGAGATGTTCTGTGGGGGTATATTATATAGCAAAAGTGCATGTGATATGCATATGGCTCACAATATTTTGAAACAATTTTTCTTGTCGGCTAAAAAGGAGGAATTTACTTAACACTGCAGTACCACTTGTAACCATCAGGTGGCAGAGCAATGCTTATTGATCAGTTCCTTGCCATACAAACATTTGTAGTGAGCTGTATTTAGACAACAGTGCAGAATGGAAACTTATTATACACTTTTGGGATTTTGTTAATATATATGTTATGCATAACAATGTTACTTGGTGAGTGAGTGTTAAAGTTACGAAAATAACACAGATAATGCCCAGCAATGATATATGCCAATGCTAATGCCAAAACAGCAAGATCTAATATGTGAGTGGTACGGACCCTGATAATGCCCAGCAATAGCAGAAATGCCCAGTACGATATCCAGTAGAAGTAATGCCCATTGATAGCCGTGAAGATCATTAAGATGTCCATTAGTAACAGTGATGCATAATAAAATTTAGTGAAAGAGGAGAAAGTGCGCTTCTTTAAATTAATGCAAAGTGTACAAGTTAATGAAATCATTTGAGACGACAGCCAAGGACAATTGAGACCAATTTTGTTTGCACGTGCAAAATAAAATCCCTATTTGTAGCATTAATCACCTATACCACCCCCACCTCTCTCCCCAAACATTGCGACAATACCACCCCCACCCCTCTCCATCCACATTACATTAATACCACCCCCACCCCTCTCCCACCATATTACATTAATACCACCCCTACCCCTCACATTACACCAATACCACAATACCACCACTCTCCCCACACATTACACCAATACCACCCCCATCCTTCTCCCCACACATTACACTAATACCACCCCCCTCTTCCCACCCATTACACCAACACCACCTCCATCCCTCTTCCCACACATTACACCAATACCACTCCCACCCCTCTCTCCAAACATTACACAATTACCACCCCAACACCACCCCCACCTGCTGCTTCCACACAACACGCCCTGTAGTCTGGAGCAATAGGAGATCCCAAACCTGCAAGTCAGAGTGAGAGGCAATTGGCCAGCAGGGGGCAGGCAGGGGCCATGTCCTCCGTGCGGAGTGATTTTCCCGGAGCATTTTCTTCTTTCTGGGCAGTAGCAGACCACACAAATACTTGTCAGGAGCCCTCAATGGTGCCCTAGGCAGCTGCCTAATGGTAGCTGCTGGGCCTGAGTGTGACAGCTCAGCTCACAGCTCCTCCACACTTCCTGGAAATAATTTTGACAGATGAGGGAGAAAAAGTAAAGTACTGTAAATTCAAAGGTATTAAATTAAACACAAAATATGACAGGACATATCCCGGAAGTCAGTGGACCTGGGACTGCTACAAAAACAATTATCAGGTATGCATGTACATCTAGAACTTAAACACACATAATTATTATTATTATTATTATTATTATTATTATCATTAATAACCTTTAATTATAGTTTGCTGCATGAGGTACGCAGCACTGTGCAAACAACAAGACAGTACATGATATAACAGTACAATACAGTAAACAAATAACACTATGGGGCGTATTCAATTGTTCCGAGATCCCGCAGTGTAAAAATTATCACGGTAGTAGTTAGCTGGATTTCAGCTCGCGGCTCAGGGAGCTGCGAGCTGAAATCCAGTGAGAAAATTACTGTAGTAACTGTTTTTCCGCGCACTATTACCGTAATAACGGTAATAGTGCGCGGACCAGGGGATTTACGGCGTTTCCGCCGACAATTGAATACGCCCCTATGACTCTCAACACAGCTACTGGGGTGGGGTATATTCAGCTTAGGCTGAAAACTGTGCCCATTAGAGTGGGTGCAACTAACAGGTTTAGAGCCACTGAAAGAGGGGCAAAGATCATGGAGAAGTGGAGTTAATGGGCAGAGAGCCCAAGGAGGAGGTGCGCAGTGTAGCTGGTGAGCAAAGGTTATAGGTAATGAGAACAGGAGGGAAGAGGGCCGTGCTCACTAGAGCTTACAATCTAAAGGGAAAGGGGTAGACAAATGGTTGACACATGGGGGTAAGCCAATGTAAGGGGATCTGAGGGTAAGAAGCAAGAGAGGGAGAGATGGAGGATAAAAGAGGGTGCGGTATATGGTGAAATAGTTAGGTGAAGGACTGGTAGGCTTTTCGAAGCAGGTGGGTTTTCAATGACCGTTTAAAGCTAGGGGATAGTCTGACAGAACAAGAGACCTTGAGTATCCAAATTAGGTAAAGCATGGGGGAACAAAACAGGGATCGTGCCCATTAGCTATACATATTTTCTCAATAGAACATCATCATTTAATAATACAGAAGCAAATGAATTTAAAGGATAGACAGTATGACGCCACATACAAATAGAAGTATGTCACAGTAACAACCGAGTGGACATATGTTGTACGCACACAGAGCTCTTATTCAGTCCAGGCTCAGTTATGTCACACACATGCTGAGCACATGTTCACTAAAAGGTAACATTCATTTCTGATGAGAGGGAGGAGAGGGATCCTTTAGGAAAAGGGACAGAGAAAAAGGGAAAGAGAGGAAGTGGAGAAAAGAGAACAGAAGAATGGGAGAGAGTGAAGAATAAGGATAAAAGGAGTGAAAGATTGTTCTATAAAGAATTAATAAGCAAAGACTTGGGGGAATTCTCCACCCATCATCATCATCAGCAGCAGCTATTTATATAGCGCCACTAATTCTGCAGCGCTGTACAGAGAACTCACTCACATCAGTCCCTGCCCCATTGGAGCTTACTCTGCCAGATACTGACGTGCGAGGCATGCTGGGGCTTGTAGTTTCACAATCCTGAGATACTTGAATAATAGAGAGCAGGGCCTATATTACTGTGTTTGTTTATAATTGCAAAGCACAGCAGAGTATGCTGGCAGCAAGTAAATATATGTTATTAATAATAATAATAATAATAATAATAATAGTAACAATGTACAGGACTACAAAGGAAGCAAAAAATGAGATCTTCATAGGAGCCAAACCCAGCTGGGGGCAATTATTAGACTGAAAACAATTATGTCAAATGATTCCAGTTTGTGAAAGCCAGTTCAACAACTAGGTTTTTCTACACTGTGATTTCCCTGCACTGTGACTCTACCAGACAATATGTATAAATTAAGAAAAGTACACCGTAGGGCTTCATCAGCTATTATATAATAACAGCCATGAAGATGATCAGTTAGTAAACAGTCCACAGCAGCAGATAAAATATTCGTAATGCTCGTCTTACAGTAGGCAGCTTGTTCCTGACTATAATTCAAAGAATGCCAGTGTTTAAATAGAAAGATTACATAAACAAGCAAAGTATGATCTTAAAGAATGTAGAAAACAGAAGCCCTATCTAAAATGCTAACAGGGGAGAACTTCTGCGCCCTCTGGTGTACATTCTGGGAGTAGCACCAAATCAGAAATATCTTTACAGCTGCACTAGCACTATCTACCATTTTTCCAGCTTCTGCCACAAATCATTGCTGTTCATGGTATTAAAAGAGTGGCAGAGAAGATGGGGGAAGCTGTGAGCTGGGAGAAGGATCACAAGCTGTAAAATAAAGTATCAGAAGATGAGCTCAATCAGTCAATAGACTACAACTGGAGGTGTCATCATGGTAATACGGGAGTAATAATGCAGTTTAGCCAAGGATAGCTAGGCAGCCTCAACCCAAGAATGCACTTATATACACAATTTTATTTTACTTACGAATAGATGATGCAAGAACCCCTGAGGCTGCTCGGTTAAGATATCAATCTACCATCTGACATGACTTATATGGTCTAGTCATGCAATTTGATCATACATTAAAGTCAATCTTGGGAAAATTTATTCAAACCGAGAAGAACTGTTTCTGAGTCCTCAACAGTCTTTTGGCCATTTGAGCTGTTACATGGCTGGAACCCTTGGGGTATACTCAACCTTTTGAGAGAATTGTGGATGGAACAACCCTTTATGTACAAAAATGTTTTTTTGTATGTTCTAAATATGACCAACAACCTGGATTTAGTTAGTCAGTTGGCCCAGGAAAATCGAAGACACGCACAACAAACTCAAGAGTGGTTGTATAACTGACCTGAAGGACCTGTCACAAGCTGGGTAGTTCTGATGGCCTCACCTGCCAGTATCTGCGATGCTATGTTGGGAGGAGCAGAGTCTAAACACGCCTCAGGTCTTCACCAGGGATCCACGCAAGGAGATTTGGGTTTAGCTGCTGAGACGTGCAGGTGGCGGCCCTCCCAGGTAGGAGGTACGGTGAACAATCGAAGTCGTGCAATCCAAGGTCAAAACCGAGATAAGGTAAGATAAGGCAAAGGAATCGTCAGGAAGCCAGAGGTCAAACCAGGAAATCAGGATGGGTCCAAGGAAGAATCTGAAGAGGGTAGTCAGGCAAAGCTGGCTCAATTCCGAATAGACAGGTAAGCAAGGGGGACAAAGCAGGCAGCCGTCCCTGGCACCTAATCTGTGTGCGGAGACAGCGCCTGACAGTACCCCCCCTCTCCACTTAAAGGTGCGTCCTGCAAGGATTGTCTTTTGATGAAATCAGCCAGAAGACGAGGAGCATGAAGATCTTCCTTATGTCAGGCGCCGTCCCCGCTGATCGCTGACAGCCGGGAACAGACGCCCGACTTCCTGCTTTGCCGTCGGGCGCATGCTCCCTGCCTCCGTCCCGTTGCTAGGCAACGGGACGCTACTACTCCTCAGACGCCGCTCCCCGGAAGCCCTCCAATCAGGAACTGTCCCTGGCTATTTAAACCTGACTCTGGCGCCATTAGGGTGCCAGAGTAACAGTTCCTTTCCTGGTGTTCCTGGTTTCCATACTCCTGCAGTGTTCTTTGTATTCCTGTCTCCTCATTGTGACCCAGCTCGTTTGACTACTCTTCATTCTGTGTGACCCATTCTGCTCAGCGACCTCGGCTTGCTTGACCATTCTCTGGATTTTCCCTGGTACCCTGCATCCCCGTTTTGGCTTGACCCGGACGTCTGACCCCGCTACACTACAGCGGCAACTGGCTAGCAGGACCGTGACCTGGGTACCCTGTGCAGCGAAGTCCAAACCTCCTTGCGGGGGTCCCTGGCGAATACCAGGGGTACGTTAGACTCCGCACCTGTTAGTTCAGTAGCGTCAATACCGGTTAGTGCCCTGCTCTCATTCTCCTCAAGAGGCCACGGCCTGACACCTTATACACCCATGACCGTTCTTCGGGTCCATAGCCCTTACAATGGACCAAGTACTGGGAACGCCCACGGAAGTTATGGGTATCCAAAATATGGCTGATTTCATACTCGTTGCCAGAGGCAGTTAATAGAGGCTGTGGTGAAGAAGTCTTGCGGGAGAACCTGTTGAGGATCAGTGGTTTCAACAGAGACACATGGAAGGTATTGTGAATCTTCAGAGAGGAAGGGAGACGCAGTCTGTAGGTTACTGGGTTAATGATTTGTGTCACCGGTTATGGCCTAATAAATCGTGGAGCAAGAGACCGTAAAGAAGGGGGAGGATCCAGTGGTATCATGTAAGTGATTATTATGGGCGAATTCCGCCCAAGGGAGCAAATTGCACCAGTCATCTTGATTACCGGAGGAGAAACAGCGGAGAAATAGTTTAACATCCTGGTTTACGCGTTCCGTCTGGTAAATTGGTCTGAGGGTGATACCCCGAGGAGAACTTTAGATCAATTCCAAGATCCTTACAGAAAGCTCTCCAGAAATGAGATATAAATTGTACCCCACGGTCTGATATAGTCTCCTGTGGACAACCATGGAGCCAGAACACCACTTTTATAAAAACTTGAGCAAGTTTAGGAGCAGATGGAAGGCCCTTTAATGGTACGAAATGGACCATCTTCGAAAACCTGTCAACAATCACCAAAATAGTATTGAAACCCTTATTGGTAGGCAGATCGGTAATGAAGTCCATGGAAAGGCTTGTCCAAGGGTGCTCAGGAATGTGTAGAGGCAGGAACAACCCAGAGGGAGGGAGCCTAGGAATCTTGTTTTGGGCACATATATGACAAGAATCTATGAACTCTTTGAGATCAATCCGGAGGGTGGGTCACCAGTAGTGTCGGGATAGAAGAGAGAAAGATTTTTTGAATCTGGCATGGCCAGTGAATTTAGTAGCAGGGGCCCAGCGGAGGGCTTTCAGGCAAAGGTGAGGTTTGAGATAGGAACATCCAACTGGAGGAGTTCTGGCACTGGTCAGAGCACTTATGCTGGAAGGTTCGAGAATGTGAGGAGGATCAGCTGAGGGTGCCACATCCGCCCGAGAATTCTGAGTACCAGAACAAAAGGTGAGGTGAAAGGTGAAGACCACCTTGCCTGACGGGGATTTAGGCAGCGAGCATCCCGGAGGCAGGAAATGCCTAGCAACGGAGACGCGATGTACGGGTACATGTGCCCGAACTTCCTATTATGGCTGGAAGTAGCTTAGCTATGGGACGGCCAGGAAGAAGAGAAGGCATCCGTCCCCGGCACCCGGTGAGTGTGTGGGGACAGCGCCTGACAGGACCCTATTAACGATGATTGTGGCCCTTAGGCCGCTGGCTGACCTCTACCCTTCACTGGTGTAAATAAACCGTGAAGAGTTTAAAAGAATAGATGCTCTCCTCTGCCAGGTCAAACTTTTAAGTGCCCACATGAAAAATGTAATACAGGCAGGTACCATTGTCGTTTTACTACTCCTGTCCCAGACTCCCAATTCATTCTGCTTTTTAATGTTTTTAAGTTTGAAGGGGATGCCCCATCTGTATCTAAGCTGGCTAGAACATAAAAGTTCAGTCAAAGGTTTAAAAGCTCCCCTTCTTGTAAGGGTGGAATGTGCTATGTCAGGGTAAAAGTCTACTTGGAAAATCCCTGACCAGGAAAATGGCCATCAGATCACACTACTGCCTTTATAACCTCTGAAAGCAATGAGCATGATCCAGTTACCAGCATTCAGCTCATCATCATCATTTATTTATATAATGCCACTAATTCCGCAGCGCTGTACAGAGCATGCAATCACATCAGTCCCTGCTCCCATTGGAGCTTACTATCTAAATTCTCTAACATACACACACAGACCGAGAGAGACTAAGGGTAATTTAAAAGCAGACAATTAAACTAGTAGCATGTGTTTGTAGTGTGGGAGAAAACTGGAACACCCGGAGGAAACCCACGCAAACACGAGGAGAACATACAAACTCCACACAGATAAGGCCATGGTAAGGAATTGAACTCATGACCCCAGTAGTGTAAGGAAGAAGTGCTAACCACTAAGCCACCGTGCCCTGAGATCCTGTTTTGCCATTGTAGGCCGACTCATTAGATTTCCAAGACCCGGGGCCATCTTGGGAGTGTGAGGGAGTTTGACATTGCCTGAATAGGTCAGTCAATTGGAATCCAGATTAGATTTTGTTTTCATGCGTATAAATATGTCAGGGGCAGCAGAAGTTGTTCCTAAACAGGTAAGTAGTATTATATATTGATCTGCAATCTGTTATTGTGCTTAGGTCCAATTAGTTGCCAAACCAAATATAATAAAATATTTTCTAGAATGGCAACCACATAGGGAAACATTAGCTTATATTGGAATAAAATAACTTTTTCCTTTCCCTAGTTTCACACATTACAACAACCCCAGAAATTCACCATAAAATCTGGACTAGTTCTCTGGGCTCTAGGGATGCCAAATATGTGTATACAAGGTCTGACACAGTTATATGACCCAAGAACTAAGATGTACATTTTAGTTTAAATGTATTTTCTTTTCCATGATGGAATTTTTATTTGGGGAAACCACACAGTGAGTGTAGACTCTGATGGATCTCTGCATACTAACACTATTCAGTACATTGTTAGTTTTATTTTTTAACAGCTTCTATATAAGATATTATATCCAGATTACTGTGAATCTAATAGTATTAGTGGCAGGAGAGACTAGGGAATTTCTGGTGACATCACTACGATGGACATCCCTGGCAGCCCATGTCCAACAAAGGAGGTCCAGCGCAGTGTTGCTCCGCCATTAGTGGTACAAAATAAGTTTGTTGTAAACTCACCCTAAGAAGTGAGTATATTTACCATAACGTGACCTATTGAATGCTACCTCCTACACTTTATCTTGTTGCAGGTAAAAAAAAATAATTTTCATGACTCTATATCTTGTAGCATTAGGGAATGGTGATGTATTTAGTCATCATTTGGTGCGAAAAGTACATGATAAATATTTTGTTGTGCACATCCATGCGAGGTTACTTGAAGATTAGTGAACGGTGATGACTTAGGTGATGCCGCACCAGAACTTGAAGGAAACTTGCTCTGTAGCTCTGGCTCATAAAATGACCATGAAAAAAACATAAAATACAGCTTACAATAAACAGCTACAAACACCAATGCAAATCACAAAAACATTTACACTACACAAGAGACGCTTTGGGGAACTAAGTGTATTCAAACCTAAAGAGACTACAAAGAAAGTTATTTAGGTTGTTTTCTCAAACCTCAAATCATTGTCTGTACATGGGTATTCCACAAACCAAGCAACTGTAGAATAACGTCATACAATGTTAAAGTGTTCCAAAGAAAAATTAAACAGAATCAAGCAAAATACAGGAAGTCAAAAGGGTTGAAAATAGAATGAATGGAGCTAGTTAACAGGAGAACATTTGTAAAAAAAAAAATGTTTACAAAAGGTTACTTAAGAAATATATGGCTTGGTACAATTATGCTTAAATAAACGTGGCAATTATATAGTTAAAAAGAAACGCAATCACAGAGTGATTAAAGGTTAGCCAAGCAGCGTGTGTATTCTCTAAATTTCCTGCACAATATACAGTTAAAATATACGAAGCAAAACTTTTCAATTAACATTTTCATTCTATGGGTGGTACAAGTGACAAAAGTGTATCCCTGGGGATTTCACTGAAGGTTTCACCTTTAGCAGTGAAATGAGGTTTATCACAATAAGGCCAGTCAAGTTGAATTAATTACCCAGAATGGCTGCAGGAATTTGGGGCCCACTGTCAAGACTGATTGCTCAAATTAAAGCAAGTTTTCGAGCAACAGGAAACTGGTTTTGGCTGTGTCTAGGTTTGCAAGTGTGAGACTCACGAAAGTGGTCGTTTCTGGATACATGGACTAAAGTATCACTGGAATTGTACTGAATTATAAGAAGTTTATCCCATAATTGAAACTAACATTTAAGCATGTGTTGTGATTTCTTGTAACTTAGGGTCTATTGGTGGTGACCAGTGAAGGTAAAGGGCTTTTGTGGCAATAGTGTTGAGACCAAAATCTTTCCCAAGACCTGATCAAAAAAAGTAGATGCCGGAGGAGTTGATTGCTGTACTGTATATACAAATTAATTTACGATAGACCACCCCACAAATTATCCCAGTACATATAGATAGTAACCACAAGCTTCTGAACCTAGGGTGCTTTGAATACCTGTGAAACTACGAATCTCATAACATATGATAATACAGGCGAGATAGTTGAAATAATCTGATACAACCTGTTCTATGTAGCTAATTACCTAACTTTTTATAACATAATTTTCAATCACTGTGTCCGCTGATAAATATTTGCTGACGTTCTGATTCAAGCGCAGTATAAAATAAATTCTTCCTTCTACTATCCATAAGAGGTATAAATTAAGAGCGGCGTTTGAATGTCGCTGATTAATTAAGACGGCCATTGGAGCTCATTTAAATGCTAACCATATATAGATTGTAACAGCAAATTTTTTAACTAATTGTGCTTTCAATATTGTGAGATCACAAACTTTTCAATACATGACAAGATAGGTGTGATAATTGAAACAATTTGATACAGTCTGGTTTATGTAGCTAATTTTTGGCAACATAATTTTATTCATTGTGTTCCCTGATAAACACATGCAGACGTTTTGATTTGAACACAGTATAATAGGAATACTTCATTTCACTATCTATAAGAAGCAGGTTTATTAAGATACACATTGTCATGCATGATCAGTATGTTATTCAAAGACTAATATTATGGGCCAAATAAAGCCGATTTTATATGTATTGGAATAGACTAAGCATCATTATAATGTCATACTATCTGACAGTGAGATAGATTTGAATAGATTGTTAATTCGACAACACAATAATTTCTCCTAAGTGGTTAATGGTCTGATTTATGGGGCTGCTTAATATTCAAATGGAGGTTTATAATGTGGTTATAGTGGCAGCATGGTGGCTAAGTGGTTAGCACTTCTGCCTCACAGCACTGGGGTCATGAGTTCTATTCCCGACCATGGCCTTATCTGTGTGGAGTTTGTATGTTCTCCCCGTGTTTGCGTGGGTTTCCTCCGGGTGCTCCGGTTTCCTCCCACACTCCAAAAACATACTAGTAGGTTAATTGGTTGCTATCAAATTGGCCCGAGTCTCTGTGTGTGTGTGTGTGTGTGCATGTTAGGGAATTTAGACTGTAAGCTCCAATGGGGCAGGGACTGATGTAAATGAGTTCTCTGTACAGCGCTGCGGAATTAGTGGCGCTATATAAATAAATGATGATGATAATGATGATGATGTGGACATTTATTAATTCATATTTAATTTATTAATATCTAATTCAGTATTGTCAGTAGTGTGTTTAACCTCTTGTGCTCCATATATACTTAGAGCGCTGCTATCTTGTATATAGCGTTTAGAGGTATGATGTTAATGAATTAAGTCAAATGGGAATCAAATATTAAGTTCTTTTTCGTCTAAATATTTACTCAACCAGTGAAAGTATCTATTCTTTTTCTGTTTTAGTATACAATGTTTCAATATAGGGATCGTAAGGTTATAGAATGAAAGTTATTTTTAATTTTTCATAGCACAAAGCAAAGGACAAATAACCATAATTAGTCTTTATCACCTCCCCGATCAATATACCGTAACCTGTCAGATTTGCAAGGCATTCGTTTTCATCATGCACAATATTGTATATAACGTAGCATAATCCTGCTGTGTCCCACAGGTGACTGTGTTCAGCGGATCCACCCGGCTGTATAAGATGTCTATAATTAGAGAAAGCAATATAAATCACTCATATTATTCAGGGAATGTCCTTTGTCATATTTTAGTTACGGTTAACAGTGCAGGTTTTCCATATCTCCTTGCTGGAGCACAGGTGTATTCATTACTGACTGACACATTGTAACAGATAAACAGGGGGTATAATTATTTCCCTGGTCTCCTGGAAGACCTGCACTGTTAGGGGTCCCTGAGGACTGGGTTTGGGAAACCCTAATTTAAGCATTGATTAAATATAGCCTTGTAGCAATCTCTTCCAATGTAAGAAAACAAAATAAAATGTGTGATAGTGAGTGTATAGTTAAACTAATAATATAAAGGGTTAAAATATGGTGTCAGGTAATGTGAGAATATTGAACAAAAATATTTAGTGAATATGTGGCTAAATAAACAAACTAATATAATAAAATTAATGTGATTAGCTGATATTAAGGTGAGACAAATGGAATTTACGAATTTAAAATTAACCATAATTATTCTGTGAGATAAAAATTTTAATAATTGTAATCTATGGATTAATTGCATGTATGTATGTATATTCCCAGTGTTGTGGTGTAGAATCATCTCGATATTTATTAGTGCCCAGTGCTGCTTATCCACATTCCCCAATCTTCATCAAAATCTCCGAAACAATGTGATATCGTCGAGGAGTTTATGATAAAATCTCCAATAACAGGGCCGAAAATGAAAGTGAAATTTTATATGATTGTCCTACACAACAGAGTTCGTTACGATTAATATTATTTTCCAATAGATTCCATTTGAAAAATAAACAGAGTGAAGCAACTGTGAAAGTGTTAGATTTTTGTTGCCAATAGTGATATCATATAAATATGGTTATCTAATATTAATACAGTTGACCTAAAATCATTATTATTAAAGGTGAGGCCATTGATAAACGTCAATCTAATTATATATATACATTCTCAATATTATAATACTGAGCCATCCTATTAATATTCATATTTATTATTTGTAAGTTTCCGATATCAGCCACCAACTCCCCCCGATCATCATCCAGACCACCTGAGCAGTGCAACCCAGCACGGCCACATCCTAAGTAAAATATATATTATTATATGTATAAATCAAGGCCTATTACGTTTATTGTCTAACTTTTGATCTTCATCAATAAAATAATGTTGTCTGTAGATTAAATGCCCTTCTGATCGGAGAAACGTCAGACGCCCAGATGCTGTCCGTGGTCCTTGTAAGAACTAGTGTTCAGGTAATTATTGCCATCACTATAACAAAATCTATCATTGTCATCCTTTTTATAAGCCATTGCCATAGTGAGACTTAGTGGAGCCATCCTTGTCACTACAGCTGTAACCACCCTAACAGCGTAGTCCTAGATAGTATTAGTTAGACAGATTGTGCTATTTACATGTTAAGGTGACATACTGGTATTACAGTTTCTGTTGGTTTTAGTTTATTAAATAGTTTCCTCTTACATCAAATGTATGGGAATTTTTCTCTACATGAAGTAAATTCGGACAACATTTACTTCTATGGTATGACATAATGGTTTTACTTTCTGTGTTAATTATAACATATTTCTTACTACATAGATAGCAATTTCAGTGCTCAGATGTTTGATTATAATCTTACAATGTGGAAAAAATTAACTATTTCAGATATCTTTAGTCTTCTTCTACAGACAATATACTGAAATGGATTACGTTAATTAAGTCCACAATTTAGCTAAAATGTTCATAATTTATGATTAATGTCTGTAAGTTACACGATTTGGCTAAAGTATTCAGAATTTGTAATCTATATCTGCAGACTTTATATTTGTAGTTGGTATCTGCAGGGTACACAAATGATCATCTAATTCCTAAAGTATATTTATGATATTCTTTTTGATAAATATCATAAAGTTGTTGTTCTCATTTAATCCTTTTGGACTAATTGTTTCCAAGATAAATATATATTTAGCTTCCTTTATTAATAGTTCTTTTTGATGTCACCTCCTCTGATGCCCAAAGATATTTTTTCAATTGGAAACGCCTAAAGGTGTTCAGGATTGCAATCATGCGTTTTGAGGAAGTGTTTGGCTACCGTAGTTAGTTGTTTCATTTTTGATGCATCAGTTCTTGCATTGCGAATATTGCTAACATGTTCCAATATTCGTTGTCTCAATGGTCATGTCAACATATTTGAGATTAGGGGGTAAATGTATCAAGCTGAGAGTTTTCCGACGGGTTTGAAAAACCAATCAGATTCTAGCTATCATTTATTTAGTACATTCTACACAATGATAGATAGAATCTGATTGGTTGCTATAGGCAACATCTCCACTTTTCAAACCCGCCGGAAAACTCTCAGCTTGATACATTTACCCCTAGATGTACAAGAAAGACAATAGACAACTGCAGGAGTTTTACAATTCATTAAGAATTTGATGATATGTTCCCTTTGATATTTGTCCTTAAAGGATTGACGTTTAAGTATATATCTGCATGCTGTACCACATGGGAAAGAGCCACTTGTTTGATTCCACTTTAACTTTATGTTTTCCATTTTTGTAAAGTGGCTTTTACTAATAAATCTTTAAGAACGTCTCCAGCTAATTGGGATCTTGTCACCAATCATCTCTTTCAAATCTATATCCAATTGTAAGATGTGATATGATATGATGTGATCATTTGACCTTTTCTTATGAGTTGGAAAGAGTAACCTTTCTCTATCCACTTTTTTTTGTGGCTTTGTAGGTTTTTTTAAACAGAGTATGGCTGTGTCCTCTCTGAATTAGTCTCTCTTTTAATCAGAAGCACCTTTCTCAAATGTAACCGAATCCCTGCAATTCCGTTTTGTTAGGAGGAATTTGCCCTTCGGAATGCTCTTAATCGTTGCTGGTAATTGTGAACTGTTGGCATGTAAAATACTATTGGTTGCTGTAGATTTTCGATACTTATCTGTTGTTAATACATTTTTAGTAGATATTGCTATTGTTAAGTCCAGGAAGGTTACCTGTTTGAAATCAATCGTTGATGTAAATTTCAAATTGATGTTGTTGTTATTATTCAGTAAGGATATAAATTCATGGAATCCATCCTTTGCCCCCCCCCCCCCGGATAATCAAAATATCATCTATAAATTGCAGCCATTTAGTAATATTTTTAGTGTATTGTTGGTTTCCTGCTCCCACCAACCAAAATAAATATTCACAGAGGGGGGAGCGCAGGTCTTCCCCATCGCCGTCCCTCTAATTTGTAAATAATTTTTTTTATTAAATACAAAAAAAATTGTTAATAAAACTTCTAATAATTCCAAAATGAAATCATTATGTTCACTTCTTGTCTTCATTTGTAAAAAGTATTTCAAAAATAGCACCCACCTACCTCACACTCACTACATTGCAACAAGCCCCCTGTGCCATCACACACACATTACTGTGCCCCTTCTTCACAACTACACTGTGCCCCCTTATGCTCACACAGCGCCCTCCATGCTGCTCTCCCCCCTTCTTTTTCCCTCTGTGCCTCTCTCCCCCTTTTTTCACTCTGTGCCTCTCTCCCCCTATTATTTTCCTCTGTGCCTCTCTTCCCCTTTTATTTTCCTTTGTGCCTCTCTTCCTCTTTTATTTTCCTTTGTGCCTCTCTTCCCCTTTTATTTTCCTCTGTGCCTCTCTTCCCCTTTTATTTTCCTCTGTGCCTCTCTTCCCCTTTTATTTTCCTCTGTGCCTCTCTCCCCCTTTTATTTTCCTTTGTGCCTCTCTTCCTCTTTTATTTTCCTTTGTGCCTCTCTTCCCCTTTTATTTTCCTCTGTGCCTCTCTTCCCCTTTTATTTTCCTCTGTGCCTCTCTTCCCCTTTTATTTTCCTCTGTGCCTCTCTCCCCCTTTTATTTTCCTTTGTGCCTCTCTTCCTCTTTTATTTTCCTTTGTGCCTCTCTTCCCCTTTTATTTTCCTCTGTGCCTCTCTTCCCCTTTTATTTTCCTCTGTGCCTCTCTTCCCCTTTTATTTTCCTCTGTGCCTCTCTCCCCCTTTTATTTTCCTCTGTGCCTCTCTTCCCCTTTTATTTTCCTCTGTGCCTTTCTTCCCCTTTTATTTTCCTCTGTGCCTCTCTTACACTTTTATTTTCCTTTGTGCCTCTCTTCCCCTTTTATTTTCCTCTGTGTCTCTCTCCCCCTTCTTTATAGTGCTGTCCCTTTCTGTTCTGTCCTCCCCTTGCCTCTCCATTTCTTTGCTTACCTTTGTCAGCTTCTTTCTTTTTCTCTTCTTCTCTTCTGTCTTCTCTTCTTTCTTCTGGCTTGGTCCTGGCTGCGGCGTTCCTCACTGACTGACGGGCGTGACTTGATGACGTCACGCCCGGCAGTCAGTGTGAATGGATAAGAGAGCAGAGGATGGACGCTGCCGCGGCAATCACGTAAGTATATTTTTTTTGGGGGGGTTTTATCTTCCAACCACCGCCACCAACGGAACCCACCAAACCCCCCCCCCAACCCCCCCCCACACACAAAAAAAATGAAAGAAAAGGAAATATCGCAAAATAAAAAATGGAAAAAAAAAAAAGGAAAATTTTAAATCAACAGTGAGGGCCCCCTGGCAAGGCCGGGCCTGGGTAAAATGTACCCGCTCCCCCCCCCTCTTGGCGGCCCTGGTGAGGAACTTTCCTTGCTTTGCACTTCGGTTTACTTGGTGCAAAGAAACTAAAGCTTCATGAAAGTTTTCACCACCTGGGCATTTTACATGACATAAAAGCCCTGCAGTGCCAGGAAAAATGATGAACAGCTTTATACTTGTACATCCCATTAAATGTCTTGACCCACAAAACAAAATATTGTGCATCGAGTGTTTAGGAAACAACATGATCTGCCCCTTTCTACCAATATGTCCTATGTAGAGTTTACTTCTTTGTATTTTGCACACACATCCATCCCGCAGATTTTAAAATAGGCCGAGATCCACAAACAGATTTTCGTGTCGTCACAACAGCAATTCTAGGACACTTTGTGCACAGTATAGTACACCTCCCAACTGTCCCGATTCCAGCAGGATAGTCCTGATTTCAGTGGACTGCCCGCTGTTCCAGTTTGTTCCAATAAGTGAGGAGAGGAGTTTGTTTTTATTTTATTTTCAGTGAGTGCTATGGACAGCAAATTATCTGTTAGTTGCACTATTGGTATAGCATACTGCACTTTCATTGTAGCTTTGAATTCTTCATTTCATGGAGCTTCACTTACAGTCAGTGCAGCACGGTGGTCGTCACGTTCCCTACTCTGATTAACACGATTACAATAAATCCACATGAAAATAACGATAATTCATATTTAGACGCAATTAAGACATTACCAAATTAATGACATTACAACAATTACTAAATACGCAACATATTTAATCACGACACATTCTAAAACCTATATCAAACATACCTACACCAAAAAACCCAATAATATTAAAACACCTAATAAAAGAAATTACGACCTTAATAATCGTGACCAGAGGCAAATAACTACGGAAATATGGACATATAAATGAACACGAATTAATGAACGATCCAGAATAAAACCTACTAAGAGAAATCCTGACTTACCTAATTCCGATTCCTACATAAATGTAGAAATATTAATGAAAACGACATACATAAATATCGACAAAAAGAAATAAAAAATCAACACAAACATTAAATACATTAAAAAATAAATGTATAATATGCACCTACGCAAATGGTTGAACACTATGCTGATAGTTATAAAACAAAAAACTCACCCATTATTTACATATATCAATATGTTTTATTTGATGCTCATTTATATTGTTGTCCAAACACAATTATCAAGGAAACAGTCCATTAAACACAACAACCCAATAAAATTGTCTTGTTAATAAAGTCATACTTGTTCAAATAAAAGAACAGGTACAGAAACAGGCTTATGCAATTGTCTTATCAATAAAGTCATATTTACAAAAAAATAAAAATAAATAGGTACTTAAACTCCTAATACACTGATGATGTCACAGAAATATGAATATATTAATACTATCCTATCAAATGAAAAAGATTAGCATAAAATTGATACAATTGGCGCCTCTAAACCCCTACTATAAAAATGTTGGTCGTGAATATGCACGCTGCCATTTCTACGATTCTGATGACCTTGCTGCTTGTTGTGGTGGATTTGGATTTCCTGACCCGTTTAGTGCTTCCAGAATTCCTTTACCAGTGGTGCACAGTTTGTATAGCCATTAATTTGCCACTGAATAGCGGACAACAAAACTGCATTTTTAAAAGCGCAAATTATTTTTTATTCTGTACTTCTCTAATCTTACAGTATGTCTAGGGACAGTAGGAGGTGTGTTTCTTCACAGGACAAGGCCGAGGAAAAGCGACGACTTCAAGACTCAAGTGAAGAGGAAGCAGTGGTTCAGAGTGCCAAACCCGTTCCAGCTCCATCAACATCCACCATTCCAGAGGCAGAAGATGAATAGGACATGGGTGACCAGGAATTGAGCAAGGATGATGACGGTGATTTCTTACAGACCAGTCAAGATATACTATTCAGTGATTTTTTGATTGAACTACTTAAATTCATTCTAACTACAAACTTTTTTCGTATTTAATGATCAATTTTACCTACAAATTCGAGGAACGGCGATGGATGCGTCAAGGGAGTATGCGAACCACATTATAATCTGGGCCCACTATATAGATGACATCCTCATTCTTTGGAGGGGGAATGCTTTGGAATTTGAGGAATTCATTAAGATCTTGAACACCAATGAGAATAATTAACAATTAACCTATGAGATAAGTTTGGACAAAATCAATTTCCTAGACATCACAATTATATGGTCAATAGTAGATCTACTAGGGGGAATGAGTGAATGAGCATTAAACCTTTCTCCCACTATGAGAACAGCGAGGGGAGAATAGCTGTACATGAAATACCGAATGAGTAACTATCTGAGTATTTCCCACTGTAAGATCAGCGATGAAAGGACTGATACAATTATGTATCTCTAGTATAATCATATACAGTGCATCCGGAAAGTATTCACAGCGCTTCACTTTTTCCACATTTTGTTATGTTACAGCCTTATTCCAAAATGAAATAAATTTATTTTTTCCCTCAAAATTCTACACCCAATACCCCATAAATGACAACGTAAAAAGTTTTGCAAATTTATTAAAAATAAAAAAATAATAAATCACATGCACATAAATATCCACAGCCTTTGCTCAATACTATGTTGATGCACCTTTGGCAGCAATTACAGCCTCAAGTCTTTTTGAATATGATGCCACAAGCTTAGCACACCTATGTTTGGGCAGTTTCGACCATTCCTTTTTGCAGCACCTCTCAAGCCCCATCAGGTTGGATGGGAAACGTCGGTGCACAGCCATTTTCAGATCTCTCCAGAGATGTTCAATTGGATTCAAGTCTGGGCTCTGGCTGGGCCACTCAAGGACATTCACAGAGTTGTCCTGAAGCCACTGCTTTGATATCTTGGATGTGTGCTTAGGGTCGTTGACCTGCTGAAAGATTAACCTCTGCCCCAGTCTGAATTTAAGAGCGCTCTGGAGCAGGTTTTCATCCAGGATGTCTCTGTACATTGCTGCATTTATCTTTTCCTCTATCCTGACTAGTCTTCCAGTTCCAGCCGCTGAAAAACATCCCCACAGCATGATGCTGCCACCACCATGCTTCACTGTAGGGATGGTATTGGCCTGGTGATGAGCGGTGCCTGGTTTCCTCCAAACATGACACCTGGCATTCACGCCAAAGAGTTCAATCTTTGTCTCATCAAACCAGATAATTTTGTTTCTCATGATCTGAGAGTCCTTCAGGTGCATTTTGGCAAGCTTCAGGTGGCCTGCCATTTGCTTTTTACTAAGGAGTGGCTTCCATCTGACCAGTCTACCATACAGGCCTGATTGGTGGATTGGTGCAGAGATGGTTGTCCTTCTGGAAGGTTCTCCTCTCTCTACAGAGGAATCCTGTAGCTCTGACATAGTGACCATCGGGTTCTTGGTCACCTCCCTGACTAGGGCCCTTCTCCTCCGATCGCTCACTTTAGATGGTCGGCCAGCTCTAGGAAGCGTCCTGGTGGTTCTGAACTTCTTCCATTTATGGATGATGGAGGCCACTGTGCTCATTGGGACCTTCAAAGAAGCAGATATTTTTCTGTACCCTTCCCCAGATTTGTGCCTCGAGACAATCATGTCTCGGAGGTCTACAGACAATTCCTTTGACTTCATGCTTGGTTTGTGCTCTGACATGCATTTTCAAATGTGGGACCTTATATAGACAGGTGTGTGCCTTTGCAAATCATGTCCAGTCAACTGAATTTACCATAGGTGGACTCCAATTAAGCTGTAGGAACATCTTAAGGATGATCAGTGGAAACAGGATGCACCTGAACTCAATTTTGAGCTTCATGGCAAAGGCTGTGAATACTTATGTACATGTGATTTCTTAGTTTTTTATTCTTAATAAATAAGCAAAAATCTCAAAAAAACTTTTTTCACGTTGTCATTATGGGGTATTGTGTGTAGAATTTTGAGGGAAAGAAGGAATTTATTTGATTTTGGAATAAGGCTGTAACATAACAAAATGTGGAAAAAGTAAAGCACTGTGAATACTTTCCGAATGCACTGTACACTTACCATTATATCCTCTTGGAATTATTTCCAAATGATTGTATCTAATATGAGACAGTGGCATAGGAGACTACCCTATGAGAATAATTCCATTATATACTATCTAGTGGTTATTTTAGGGACTATCACAATCGTGTTCCATTAGATCTAATGTCTTCATATACATGTATTGGGGAATAACCTATTGTAGGAGTCCTTTTTGTTGGTTTTTCTTCTAACATTTGTGACCATTTGGCATAAGGTCCTTATAAGAGAAAGTATGGATGATATTATTCATTATCAGTACCACATATACTGTTCATCTCCATTTGATATTTGGGAAATTATACAAACAATATGAGATAATAAGACCATGAACTGATGAATGTCTGCATGATGGTTAGTGGATAATTTATAGATCCCATTTACTGGCTCCATATTCCGCGGTTGTTATTTTTAAACACTACTGTCGAAGTCATATAATTGGATGAACAAAAGTATATTGGTTGATATTGTTTTATCGTGCGATTGCACTCAGTATGCCACACTACACGGGGCATGGCGCTATCACGCGGTAAAATACGCACGCACACACTCGCACTACAACATTTAGTTATTTATATATATTTCATATTTATATTGATTCCATTCCACAGTGATTTATGAGCAGATAGTATTTAGTTTATTATTAGTTTATATATTATGATTATATGTACACTTTAGTGTTATTTAAGGTTCAGGTTATAGGAAAAATGTCATGTTTGGTATCATTTTAATCCCCTATTCATCAGCAGTTATCCAGTTCATTCGCCGAAGAGATCGCACATTGCATACTCTAGTTAGTGAATAAATACTTAAAGTGATACTGACTGTAATGTGTAAATAGACTAGCTTAAACTGGTTTCTGGGTAAGAGAATCATCTGGAATGTTGACCCTCAGCCTTAGAGGGGGTTGTTTGAACTAGCCTATGACCTGTTTACACTGGACCCACCCGAAGCCTGGACCTATAGAAGCAAGCCACGTCATCTGCATTGTTCTCTCTGTAACATTGAGTGTATATAATAACAGCTCTCACTGGCACTGGCCTCAGTCTACTCTGACCACAGTATTCTGGAGTGAAATATTGTCTGCTGGTACCAGTGGGAGCGCGGTATGTATGTATCTCTTTTGGTATTGGCTGTACTGTATTATAATCATGCATTGAATTGTTAAATTATTGCATCTGCTAAAATAAATGACTTTGTGCTTTGGAAACTCAATACAATCGCTTGGGCAATGCTTATTTGAAAACGATAGAATTACTTTGATACTACTTTATTTTCTATTCACATTCTTTCTATTTTTTTTAGATATTTCACCTTATTAGACTGAGGGTATATTTATATGCAATAGAGATATGTTTTTAATGATATATAATTAATAAAGCTATTTACCCATGGTTTTAATATAAATACTAACTGGATACGAGTGCTCTGTAAGTCCATTTCTTTTTTCTTCAAAATCATTTCTCATATCTATAATTGGGAGGAGCACCCCTTCACCTGAATATCAATTTTTGAATGAGGTATATCCTGAACCCTGTGCGGATGATTCTACTTCTCTATATATCCATCTTATCTTTTCCTGGACCATGCCTTTCTTTTCTTCTTTCTGGCTTATCCCTCCTCTTTTCCTGTTGCACAAATGCATTTGCTCACAGGCCATTTATGCCACTGTTGTAGATTTCATGTTGTAACAGTGCCAGTCGCTAAGCACACCTCATCGTTGAAGACAGAGGAATCGCCTGCCCTGCGCCACTGCAGCACATCAGGTAATTACAATTGTCAAGCAACAAATATGTCTTTCCTGGCTCATCTTGTCTCTTGCTGTCCTTTTTATTTGTTATTTTTTTCTCTATACAGTTCTGTGACTCTTTCACCCCTATCGGTAGTCTCACAGCCTTCTTATATTTTATCACTTTTTAATTAACTTTTCAGATGTGTATAGGATTTTTTTTTTTTATTTTGTTTTTAGGGTGGGTTGTGTAATCTATTGACAGACATTGTAAATTCAACTACAGAATATGTGCTCAAGTGTTTTGTAAGATAACCTCTTCAACTCTCAAGATACACAATGAATAAATGTAAATGAAACAGCATTTCTAAATCTAAGTATATATATAAATAAAAAAAAGTACTTGTAATCATTAGGTCTAGTCCTGTTTTTTTTATTTTTTTTATTTCAGTGGTAATCTTTATAATTCTTCTTAGTTAAAATAATATTGTTAAAGGTTTTTACAAATCATGTGATGTCCAACTTTTATTTTTTTCATTCAACAGATGGTAGAAAATCAGCTTCGCCGTGAAAGCAAATATCTTCAGGAAGAAAAGATGCAGTAACTGAAATTAAAAGAGAGTAACCTAAATTGGAGAGCATTCTGCAAAGCTTTATCAACCATGTGAACACATTCACCCCTAATTTTTGCAAAAATCACTGGACATTATTATTGGCATAAAATAATTTATGTATATTGCAAACAGTGGTTTTTCACCATATATTGTTAATGATTGTATTGCTAAAATTGCTGTTTTTCAAATTACACTGAATTCATTCTGATTAAATTTTTCTATGCAATTAATTCAAATACATAAGTGTTGCAAGGGGTCTATGGATAATGCGGTTGCAGTGAATAATAACATCCGTATTACATTATCATGACAAAATTGATAAAGGGTATGGAGTCATTAAGTTATGAGGAAAGGTTAGCCAGTTTAGGCATGTTTACTTTAGAAAAGAGGCGCCTAAGGGGAGATATGATTACTATGTACAAATACATTAGGGGTCAATACAGAGAGCTTTCATGGGAACTTTTTACCCCAAGGACCATACACAGGACACGTGGTCATCCCCTAAGGTTAGAGGAGAGGAAATTTCACAACCAGCAAAGGAAGGGGTTCTTTACAGTAAGGGCAGTCAAGATATGGAATTCATTGCCAGGGAAGGTTGTGATGGCAGATTCAATAGATATGTTTAAGAAAGGGTTAGACAACTTTTTAGCGGAAAGGTGTATCCAGGGATACGACCATTAATTTAAAATAAAGGATAATAGTGGATATAGGGTAAAAATTGGATTGCAATATTGAGTCTGGGGGGATTTTCAAAATTGAAACAAATGGGCGGTTGCCTACTCTGGATTAATTACAAATATAAGTGCAGGATCGCAGGAGATCCAAAATAGGTTGAACTTGATGGACTGGTGTCTTTTTTCAACCTCATCAACTATGTTACTATGTTACTATGTCACTTTTGGGTTAATTTACTGGTTAACTTGAAAAATAGTATAATATACTTAGTAAATTTTCAAATAAAAACTTAGAACAACACACAAATATATATTTTAAAAAAAGGAAAAAAAGGACATTAGGACATATGTTGACCAACAATCACTTTATAAATTTAGTCTGAATCACAAAGTTTATAACCTTCATAGTAATACAATTTAAACTGTAGAAATGCTATAGTGTGCCCTGCACGAATAGGCATTACTTGCAATAATTAGATATTTTTTTAAAACCTCAAAAAATCAAATACACGCTACATAACAGTGATAGTAACATTCATTAACATAACATGGTCAGTAAACCACCAGTGTTATGAATGTGCCTTTTATTGTGAAATTAAACAATTCAAAGTTGTAATTAATAATAAATAAAAACACAACGTTAAATTAGCTGTAGAAAGTACATTTATTACATATGGAATAACGTATTACAAACATGTATGTTACATGTATGTAACATGTATCTGATTCAACAGTTAAATTTATTATACTAATTTCCCACATGGTTTGTTAAAAAGTTCTGAATGTCTGTGGCTTACAGTGTACACGTATAAACAAACTGAAAACCTGTCGCCAAATTTACAATCCAGTAAACTTCACGCGACCATGTCAATTGACAGTGTATCTGTTACAAGTGTTAACTAATTTAATAACAAACAGTAAATTACTGCAGAGACACAGTCTGACATCTACAATTTCAGACATTCAGCCATAGTCTAAATAATTACGTAATGTAGGTAAATAGCCTCACATCTGCCCCTATAAAAACTTCTCCTGACCAGAGTCACATCTCCACTTATTACTACTGAATAAGTTTGCTAATTCGTGTTGTATACCTGGCTTTACCTGACTCTTTTACAGAGAACGGATTTTGCTATATACCTGTTTGGGATACCTGTTATCCACCTTTGTGAAAAATCTCTGCAATTTCAAGGAATTTGTTTAGACGCGGATTATACTATTACCAAAATTATGGTGACTGCATCTGTTTCCCTAGTGCCATCTCAGAAAGGTGGAAATCTACTCAACGTTGATGGATTTCTTTTCACCAGGAACAAACAAAGTGGAGAAAAGTGTTATTGGCGTTGTAAGGAGTTTAAGAATGGAAGTTGTCATGCATGGGCCATCACCGTGCAATTTGCCAATAGCCGCGAGCTCATCTCACACACTGAACATAACCACGCAGCGAGGGCAGAAAGAACTGATGTTGCCAGAGCAAGACACAACATCAGGGAATGGGCACGTAATACAATGGAGAGCCTGGCACAGATCATACTGCATGTCACAGCTGAAACGCCATCAACAAGCACAGTGCACATGCCAAATCGATCTGCTCTAAGGCAATCGGGGAAGAGGGTGAGACTTGCTGACATGCCGGCACAGCCAACACCTCTAAACTATATAAATGTGACCGACAATTTAAAAGAAATTGTTGGAGAGCAATTTCTCGGGAAGGACACCACATTTGGCAGTGAACGAATTTTACTGTTTGCAACTCGTGAAAATTTGGAAAAACTACAGGAGGCTGCATATTGGGTGATGGATGGCACCTTCAAAACGTGCCCAACATTATTTGGGCAGATATACACCATCCATGCTATGTTTGGTACTAATGAACACACCAGACGTTTTGTGCCACTGGTTTATGGATTACTTTCAAGTAAAAGCCAGGAGTGCTATCAAAAGTTTTTAGAAGAACTCCAGGATTATGCCATGGAATTTGACATTGACCTGGCACCACAATATATCCTCACCGATTTCGAGATAGCTGCAATAAATGCCACTCAGCTCGAATTTGGAACCTGCCAGCATAAATATTGGTTGTTTCACCTGGGTCAGAGCCTTTACCGTAGCATACAGACAGCAGGATTAGCTCAGCCGTATGGCAGTGACCCAGCTTTTGCTCTCCGCATGAACAATTTGCAAGCCCTTGACTTTTTGCCCCGAATGAGATCCCAGATGCATTTGAAGAATTGAAAAGACGTTTACCAGAAAATGCAGAACCGGTCGTTAAATATTTTGAAAAAAAATTATGTTCTTGGTAGAAGACGCGAAAGAACTCGCAGCCAATCTACAAGAACAGCACCGTTGTAATTCCGCAGCACTGTACAGAGACCTCACTCACATCAGTCCCTGTCCCATTGGGGCTTACAGTCTAAATTCCCTAACATACACAGACAGACAGAGACTAGGGTCAATTTGTTAGCAGTCAATTAACCTACCAGTATGTTTTTTTGTAGTGGGGGAGGAAACCAGCCACCCCATCCACCCTTATGTTGGAACTTAAAAAGGACATGAACACTTTAACAAACCAAGCACTTCAGCGACAAGGAGTGCCATATTTGTGGCTGAAGAGCTTGGTTTGTTTGGGACTCCATAAAACAAGCTATTTTTTCTGATAGTAAATTCTTTGATGTGGAGATGGTACAGGAATTATTACAAGCAGCTAAGTGTGCCTTTTACAGCAGAGATATACACTGTATGCCAACACTCTGGTCAACTAGAGCTCATTAATTGGGGGCAGGGCCTATTTTGGGAGCTATGTGTATACTTCATTGTAGTAATTGGTTTCCACTACAGAAATTAGCACATTTCACGGCAACTATAACTATACTCAGAACATTATATCTGGACTTTACTTACATTTGCTCTTTTTTATTCCTCCTCGACTACAAATTCTTCCTCCTCAACCTCCCTATCAAACACATAAAATAAAACACTCATTAATAATGATCACCACTGCAAAATTATTGTATATATTCATGTGAATTCACAGAATATGAAACAACTTATTTTTTCATGAAATTGCTGCTTTAATTATGTATTAATAAAATTCACTGTTGTCAGCTATAAAATCACCATGATAGCTAGGTCTTTAGCTTTTTTCTTGGATTCTTTCTTTAGACTGCTGTTAATAATTTTTAATTTTGCAGGCTTTCAACAGTGTAATGTGATTGCCATGGTAACCACAGTCAAATGGCACATGATGTAGTGAGCAGAGAGGCTTTGAAACTCTCATCTGAGCTCTATTTTCACTATGACAACCGCCTTCTTATCATCCCCTTCTGTCATTACATGACATGTTGAGAGCTGTGAGCCTTTGGCAGCCATGCATGTTTTCTCTCCAAAGAGATATTAGTAATGATATGTATTCTTAAAGGCTAATTACCTTGCTATGTAAAGAAAAGAAAACTTCAATGTGGGATTGCCAGTTCTAAGGATACACTCATGAGATATCCAGCATAGGCATACTTGCCAACTCCTAAATGGCAGACTGGCAGACTCCTAAATTCCGAATAGGTCTCCTAGACTCCCGGAAGAGCAGGCACATTTCCCACATCCTGACCACTTCCTAGTAAAGTGGGAGCCTCCAGTAAGTGATTCGCTATGAATCGTGTCATTTTGGCCCCACCCCCACGGCAAACTGATCCTTTTTCGTCATTGCATTGTGGGGGCAGAGCCACAATGACAGGATTCCCCGTACCCTACCCACCTCCATTCTCACTCTTTACCTCTCCCAGAGGGAAAGAGGGAAAAGTTGGTAATTATGGGCTTAGGTCACATTTCTCTCCTCTCTGGTACTTTCAGCAGCTCCTGGTATTAGAGCCAATTCCTTAATGTCCCTTTATATTACTGTTATTCAGAGTCCCATAACTGTTTTGTAAATGGGGACATTTGTAAAAACTGACATAACTCGACAGAAGCACTGTAAGGAGTATCATACAAAGCTAAAAAAGACTTACACTAATAGGCACAACTTCTCCCCACTTCCTCTGAAGCTGGCCACAAGCAGGCGTCTCTTTAAGAGCAAGTGACCATTAGATTAAAATACAGTGCTCTCTCATCTGTCAAGAGTGTAGGAGAGTGACGCCCATCTACTTAGTGTAAGTCTTTATATTTATTTCCCAAAAACTTCTCAGAGTCTATATGCAAAGATTTGGCAACATTTGAAAAGTTTGAAATATGAAAGTGTACAGCAATATGTAATACTGTACATTTACCCATACACAGTACTGTGCAGTTATCCGGTCTCTAAATCAAGTGTAACATGTGATAAGTTGTGACCCTGGATAAGAGCCCTGCAGAGGTTTAATGTAATAGACCTACGCCCCAACCATATGCATGGTGCACATGTTGTGACCCTTTACACACATTTTTATCCACCGATAAACACAATTTAGACCAACAGAAATTGGTACTGACTGAAAGCTGGAGTTTATACTGAAACCTTTTATGTTTATAAACTCACCTAAGATCTTACTGGTATTTCCTATGTTTTCAGTATAGAAAGTAAAATGAATTGTCTTAGACACAATACTATGACACTTGGTAATAATGGAGTTATACAGTTAGGATATAGTTTCCAAACTATTGCGTTGTTCTATACACTCACCAGATTGTTGGTAATTCTGAAAACCATCTGTATTTTCTTTTGTATCTTCTTATTCTAGAATAAAAACAGGATCTGTGAGAGGTTTTATCACTTTCGCCCCAGACACCATCAGACACCATCCATTCAATTCAGAACTAAAAGTATCATCACTAATCATCTCCCATAAAGCTTTTACCTCTGATTAATAAACACACTCAAATTGTTATTTTTCTCCTTTATATTATCAGAGATTAATGATTTTTACATGTACTTTATGTAACAATGTTCAGTATTTGCTAAAATGTTATATCATAAGGTTGGTCAGGTGTGAGTAAGGACACAAAAAAAACAAATTCATGAAAGTCCCATTGAGATTAGATTTTTATTTAGACTGGCTGTACAACCTGCATGGACCTCATGTATACCTCACAACATTCCTGATTGTACAATTAGTACACACTAGGCCACTCCCACAATATACCTACCTCAACACCTGTCATAACTATTTCCTGTGAAACCACAACAGGGCAAACAGCAGCAGAACTTAAGCAACAACAATAGAGTCAAAGCTTTAAGAACAGGTAGGAGAGAGCAGCACAGTCTGACAACTGTCCCAATTCTGGTGGGAAAGTCCCAGTTCTGCTGGACCATCCTGCACTGTCTGGACTTTGTCCTGTCTGTCACACGTCACACTGCTATGCTTGGGTAGAGGGAGCCGCATGCATGTAACATTGGTGCACGCTGCGCTTCTAAAGTGTTAGAATGGGAGGGGTTGAGAATCAGCCAATCACAGATAGTCACGTCCTTTCATAGTGACAGAAAAATCTATAAGAAGCCATAACATGAAGAATGGATGGTGTCTGGTGATAGAGGGGGTTTGAGGGCGGTCTAGTGTTTATAAAAGGCTAGGCGTGCCCACACAGTAGGTTCATCCCTTTGAGATGGCATCTACTATCACTCCCACCAAAATAGGGGGTATGATGACAGTGGTCATTATCGCCCAGGCACTGAAATGTCTGCAAAGGGCTCTAATTGTACCTAACTTCTTCTTGAGCCCTATTCATTCTAGTTCTCCAGTACTATGAAAGACAGCCCTATTATAATGCATTAAAGCCAAAATTATAATGATTTTAATTTATTGTTCATTTAAAATACCTGATAATGTCTTTAAATGTAATTTTGTTTCTAATGTGGAGATTAATGCCAGTATAAAACATATGATCATCAGAGATTCACATGTTAAATATATTTCTTACAATATATTCTTATCCTATAAGCTTTATAAGCCGATATTTCATAAAAAGGTGTATTTACAATGTAAAATCCTACATTAGAATCAAATTCAAAGAAGAAAATGTCATTTTTCAGCCTGGTCCTGAACCTGAAACATGGTACAAGATGCTCAGTTACCAAACTTCCAAAATATTTTCCTAGCTCAATAAATAGTTTATTGATGAGAATGGGGGTTTGTAATCATAGTTCATTAATCAATCACAGACCGGTTGCTGTTACAGGAATTAGAGATGTGTGAAGCCCCCGAGTTTTGGTTTTGGTTCTAAAACCATTGTAGTGTTTTTGTTCTGGTTTTAGCCAAAAGTCCTCATGGGTTTAAAAATTGTGAAAATCAGGTAAATTGTGTAAATTTGAGCCGTTTTTGTCACTACATTACTAGTTATATCATTAACATTCATTCAGTCATTTGTAGTCTATTCTCTAATGACCTCTTCACAACTGTCCAAATTTTCCCCTATATTGGCCAAAGGCTGCAGCGAGCTGTTTGGCTAAAATTACTGACATATCAGCAGCACAAATACATGGCAGTGTAATAAAAGGTACAATCCCTATGAAACATAGTGGGACAGCAGTGGGCATAAAGTGTGGAATTCCACCTCGTTACTACCTCTTGCTTCAGTTGGTGTCAGGGCAGGTTATTTAATTTTAAGCTGCTGCAGTGGTCTACATGCGTCCACTGAACATGCGCAGAAATAATACCGGCCATAGACAGCATCTCCTGCACTGACCTCTCATTTTTAAGAAATTCTTAAACAACCAAGTATTGTGTGCAAAACATAGTACATGTTGAAATTCACCCGGTCATAATTCACACACTATGTTCGCTCCATTGTCGGCAATGAGGAGTCCTGGGGAGAGTCTCAGCGGGGTGAGCCATTTTGCTAGGACAATGAGTTTTTACAACAGTATGCTCCATAGTGAAGACAGCAAAACAGAGTGTAGCTTGTCTGTGGATGACTGTTTTGAGCACCACCCCCTGTGAAGGCAATTGTGTGAGGGGCAGTATCACATCTGTACTAGTAAGACAGAGCGCTTTGTCTGACAGCACACCACAAATAAAAGAAAACATTTACTTTAGGGAATCAATTGTATTAATTTGAATGATATATTGGAGTTGTGTCTACATTGCAAAGTAACAGTCCATTCTATCCCCATCTCCTTGGGCTTCACATGGTATGGTGGCAGCTACAATTAGATAAAGCTTCAAGTAGCTTTACTCTTGTTGTCAATCATGGATCAGTCTATAGATCAGGAGCATCCTGGTTCAGGTACTGTCATTAGTAATACTTGTATAACCCCCAAGAGTAAAAAGGTCATGTGGGAAGAAGGTGTAATAAAGCATGCTCAAAATCCAAACACTGTTTGCCAATCACAAAGAAAACATCAAATCTTGGTGTAAGGATTAAGGGAAAAGTTACTGATGAATGTGGTGAGTTGTCTAAAACAATGAACATAGCTAACAATCTATACATCACACACAGTCGCAAAAAAAATCTCAGTCCATGACCACGTTTTGAGTGTAGGTCTGTCACTTCCAAAACACCCACATCAGTGCATGTAAAGAACAATGAGGTTAAAAAACAAATTGGGCGGAGTGTAAGGGTGTCTATGAGTGCTATATGTGAGTCTGACATTTCAGATTCTCACACTGTAATTATAGAACAGCCTCCTCCCAAAATATCACAAACATTTTGAAAGGGTGTCATACATATGTTTTACAGTTACATGATCGATAGTTATATTGTCGACACCATAATATAGACAGGGTTGGAAAGTCGACAATAATGACATTGACAGTATTACTAGGTTGACAATGCAAAAGGAGATAGTATTATTAGGTCAACAATAATATCCCTAACCCTAACCATATAATACTGAATTGTAGTCCTAATAATACTGTCTGCATATTAATTGTAGACCTAATAATACTGTCAACATTCAAATTGTCGACCTAATGATGCTGCCGACATTTAAATTGTCGATCTACTAATAATGTCGACCATGTGAACTGTGGGCCTAGTAAAACTGTCGACCTAATGTTGTCAACTTTCTGAATGTCGAGCAAAAAAAAAAGCTAAAAAATCAACTTCTTATGTGTGGAAATTCTTTTTATTCCAACCCAGACAACATTTGTCAAGGCACCTGTAGCCTTTGTGATGCCACAATAAGTAGAGAGAGGGATGTCCTCTTTTCATCATCATCATCATCATTTATTTATATAGCACCAGCAAATTCCCTAGCACTTTAATAATCGGAGCAAACACAGTAATGAAACATTACTGGGTAATACAGACAGTGGTGGCGGTTATAATTGCGATGGAGTTAATGACGGCACTTTATGAGCACAGAATTGCAGCGCTCATCCTACACACATTCTATCACTTCTAAAATGGCAGCTGAGAACAGGAGGAGGGCTATATGTAAAGGATAGCAATCCAAAACTCGTGGGATCTCACATTTTACTGGAAATGAAGTTTGGCTTGTTTTCAGCTCCGAATTTGGTGCAAGAACCCAAGTCATGACTTTGTCTGACTTGGAACCTGAAAATACACATCTGTCTGATCTCTCCGGATCTGAACCACTCATCTCTAATAGGAATATAAGTGGTAAGTTTGGAAGCAGAGAATTTAGTACCAGGTGGATGTAGTCATGGTGATGATAATCTGTTATTACCTGCTAGTAATAAAATACAGCCTACATTACACACAGATCCAGATTAAACAACATTGGTGCTCTTACACGTATAGTCCCCATGTATGTATGTATGTATGTATGTATGTATGTATGTATGTATGAGCCTTGCTATGGCTCACCCAGTAGAATTACATCTATATTACTCTGTAAGAAGAAAAAATATATTGCAGTTGCAGGGAAATACATTAATTTGTGTGTAAGATACATACCTGATTACTTGGTGCTGACGCACACGTTTAATAAATCTGTTAGATAAAATGAAAAAGTTAGAAAATATGACAGATATTTCATGCTTGTCAACATTACACAAAATCCATTGAGGAATTCCTATTGGCCAGGTGAATGCTCCTAAAAACCAGGGACAATGTTTGGGACAACACAGTATTGTATTCCTGTACATGAAGTAAGGAAACGCTGCATGATACACAATACATGTTGTCAGTCTATAGACCATACTTGCCAACTCCCGGAAACTTGCTTCCAGGAGTTGGGGACGTGACTGGAGGGCGGGAGGGGGCGGGACAAAGCAAATCGCGTCATTTTAGCCCCGTATTTTGGCAAGTATGCTATAGACAGACTGGGCCTCAAGTAGAGTTGGACACATTAGAGTCCAGAACCTACACATAAAATTATTGCTGCAACAATGGCCCATTTACATGTATGTACTGAGTTGCAGGTATCTTAGTATATATCTTCTGCGCAGGCCCCAGCACCATATTTCTGGTGCTCTCTTTACATGCGGTCAGTGGGCTCAGACCAGTCAGACAATAATTACATGTTTATTTAGTATATTTTTGTTATACACCACAAAGCTCTGTGCTGCTGCTGCTGATTATCAGTGTGTATCTTTATACCAGGAATCCAGCAACCTTCAGAGATTCACCTCCTTACAGACATATCTGTGGATGTCCCACCACTGGTGTAGATACAATTACATGTACATGCCCTTACTGTACTTGCCCTATGGGTGCACGCCCCTTACCTCCCCACTTCTGCCTTTCTAAGCATAACTGGTATGTATATCATTATATAGTAATGTATAATGGATGTACTTACTTCTTATCAGGGTACGATTCTTCATCTCTATTAGACAGAATAAAGAAGACTTTGAGAACCCAAAACACATTGTACAGCTGTGTGATAACATCATTATCTATTGCTACATGTTGATGTATAAAATTGCTAATAAATAATACATTCAGCCAAGAACGCTGTATAATAAAGTGTAAAAGGTCCTGGTTGTTGTTGACCTTCTGAAATAGTTACTTTACTTACTTAAACAAATGAAAAAATCTACAACAACAGCAAAATAAATTGTATATGAAAAGCCTCATGACATAATATTAATATTAACCAGGGATTGGGGGACATTAACCAGACAGGTAATAGTAGAAGTAGAATAATATATTTACCTGATGTCAGAATCATTTTCTGTACATTTTCCGCAGCTATAATAGAAAATATACAGAGTTAGTGGATCTATGATGAGGAGTGAACAACATATAATCATAGTAAAGTGATATCACATCTATGTGCAGCCTGAAGCATTGTTAGACCTGTATAATGTAAAACCGCATTCCCATGATAACATGTTCTTTGTTTTACACAAACCACTGTGACCGGCTATAAGAAGGATGTTGGTATTTACCATATCCCTTATTTATTTTCATTAGGCTGCTTTAAATGATTTATGATTGCTCAGTCACATGACACATGGTGCAGTGAGCAGAGAGGCTTTGTAACACCCCTCTGAGCTCTGTCTGCACTGTGACATCCACCTTCTCCTACTCTCTGCCTTCACATGACATGCAGAGAACTGGGAGCCTGTGTCTGTGTAGCAGACTGAATGGCTCTGTGTTTGGCAGCCATTTTTGATTGCCAACCAGAGAACTCTTGAAAAGAAGATAATGATAAAATAAAATCAGACCAGGTAGTGAGAAATGCATTTAATATACAGAGTAACAGGGATTGTAGTGATTATTGGGTCAACACTGGAAAATGGGGATTATTTTCAGGGAGAAACAGTTTCAAGGACAAATCTTTAAAACCCAGGTATGTCAGTGGAAATTAGTCATGTCTGTTACTATGTAATTACTAAGCAGCCACGTGTAATAGGACATCATGCCGATCTACACTAAAACCTTACGCATTTTACCGCCTCTTGCCCCATTTCACTTCCTTCTTGCTCTTTCTCTCTTCTGTCCTGTCCATCCCCCTAATAACTGTGTCATTCCATCCAATGCTCCCTTCCTCCCTTTTTATATACATTTCATTACTATTCACTCTGATTTCCGCTATTTTCATCCCCCCATCCTCATTTTCCATCTACTCTCTGCTGTGTAACAGAACAACATGTCTTCTCCATTTATAATATCATCATAGTCAAATCAAACTGTTACACAATATGAAGTCTAATCTCTATATACTATTATCGAGTATTTTCATTTGAGCATTATGAAAGTCCTTCAAGGGGACCTATCAGCTGTGAGATAATTTGTTCTTTACATAGAGCCTAATGCACTAAGTAAGTGTAAATCTAATTGAGCTTTTTTCATACTTCCTCCACTTGGGACAGTATAATAAATTAGGGCATACTGTATATAAAGGCAGTGACTATCAAGCAGAGACAGTATAGAAATACTATGAATATGAGCCATATGAACTATGTTCTAGGCTCTGTGTAAACAACTAATTATTTCACAACTGACAGATTCTCTTAAATTATATAACCGGTCATACAGTGAAGTTAATAGTCCTGAAAGGTCACCTAAGTCATATATGTGTCCATACAGTCATCAATGTAACAGGGCCAACAAGAACTAAATTATATTGATAAATACAATTATAGATATTTACTTATTAATTATAGATATATAGAATTATATTATATTATATTATATATTATAGATATATATTATATTATATTATATATTATAGATATATACAGTTATATTATATTATATATATACAATTATAGATATTTACGTACCAATAGCTGAAGTATTGCCCCATTCTTTGCACTTTATCACTAAAAACAAAAACAGTTGTTATACAAGAGTAAAACCAAAAGTTGTAATAGAAATGTTCCTTTTTGGTCAATAAATGTATTCTCGCTGGCTACTGCTCTACCCACTACATCAATACCCCCTTAATGTGCACCGGGAGGACCATCTAGATACATGGGTGTACCTAGATGTTACACATTAAGTGCACGTCATCAATGAGGACTAATGAAAAGATGCTGAGATATAATAATCATGTAATAAAATGTGTGATGAGTGGAGATGAAGATTTTGTTTATATTAAATAAGTTTCAAAATGTTTTACCTTGTTTTATCTACAACAGTTTTAGTAAATTACTACAATAAGAATTGTTGTTTTCCCAGAATATCAGTTGTGTAGTGAAACCATTGGGTGCACCTAAAAGAGTTATGTATTTGTCTATCTAATCATCTGGAATAAGGATTGGCACAGTCAATGAATTACTTATCCTAAGGATTTGATGATATTATTGAAGAATAAAGGAAGGGTAGAGAACAGGTAATGTCCGCAGGTAAGTGATGGAAAGGACCTATAGGACGAATATATTGGCAGAACATAGAAAATATAAGAACAGAAATTGAGCATAGGAGAAAAATACATACAGTACTTACAGTCCAACTGAATGTAACAAGTGAGAGTTCTAAGCCGGCAGGTCAGTACATCATGTGACTAACACATGTGAGGTCATAGTGCCCAGGCTCAGTAATACATTGTGACATCACTCCATCATCAGCAGCAGCAGCAGCAGCCCCAGCATCTGATTTAAAGTGACCAAAAATGACTATAACTTATACAGAGGGCGTAGTCATAACACAAATAAATGGCCAAAGTCTTTTTTAAGAGATTTTTTTAATTTTAAAATTGAAATATGAATAAATTTAGGAAAACCTAAATAATATATAAATAATCAGACCAATTAACAATCTTAAAATATAAAACATTACATTGTACTGTTTAAACCAAAGACTTTGGATGATAGGATACTATTTAAAGATGTCCTCTGCTATCCATGTGGCTATGAAGATGATGAGGATCATGAGACAATAGTACTGCAATAAGGCATAACAAGAAGAAACAGTTACTCTAATCATATGTTCAAAGGTGAGCAGATAACGTGTAACATTCAAACAAGCATAAATAAAGCGTACAGTCCATTAAATATAAGCACCATCTAAAAGGCTATTCAACCTCATAAACTGAAAATCATAAGTTTGGATTTTCAAGAGTAACATGGTTAATATGTGCTTGGCTCTGTGCATAATGATTGTGGGAGAAAAACACAAGACCTGACAATCCATATTGCAGTTCAAAGTGTAGATGTCATTAGTACAGTTGGCATAATATATATATATATATATATATATAGACAGAGGGAAAAACTACAGTAGGGCACGTCCTACAGTGCACACCCTAAATGTTCCTTTAACAATAAATGATACAGTATGTTTAGAAATGCCTTTCAAGTTTCTTGAATCTGCATCATTTTGGGAAATGTTGGCTTGTGCACAGCTGAGATGGGAAGTACGTAGATGATATTATTTTATGACTAACTCAGTACCTGCTTTATTTATATATAGAATTCTGTTAGTGGTTCATGCTACACAGAAATGTAGTTGGGTGACTTGCCAAGGTCAATATATGGCATTCACCACTCACTGGATGATTCATGGACACCAACATCATCATCATTATCATCCTCATCAACCCAACCAATACCTTCTCTACCTGCTATATGTAATGGTATATCATATTGATGTAGAAAACAATAACATTCATGCAAATGGTGAGGCCATTAGCCAAAGTATGAGATACCATTAATGCGAAGTAAAATCAGGCAATATAGTGATTAACAACCATTTTCCTTGGTGTAATATATATATATATGCTATATTTAATGCAGAAATTAACAAAGTTGAAGCAAAAGGTGGGACATCCAACCAAAATCTGAGTCACATTCAAAGCAAATTAAAAACATGAGACTTTTTTGCATTTGAATAAATAATTTATTACTAATTTCAAGTAAGTAAACTACAATCTACAGTTGTTTACATTATAAAAGTATTAATTAGAAATAATATATGTCAATTTTTTTCTTCCATAATGGCATATAAATACCAAGAAAATACTTACCATACAAACATAATGTTCATCATAACACTTTGCCCCTACTGACAGGTTTAGAATACTTTTTTTTTACTTTTTATTTTAACAATCATAGATTACAAACTAGTATAAATGACAGGTTGGAAAAAATTTAAATGGAATCACAATCAAAACCAGGTATACAATAACAATTGTAGCGATAAACAAACTAGGACATATAACAATACAGATTTTACGTATTATGGGGGGTGGTCATCATGAAAAGGAAGTTGTGGTAACTATATCTGGGGCAATGGTTAGATGGGGCTTGATTTAATGTATAGTAATTGGGAAATGGAGATGGAGGAGAACAGTTCCAGGGTCATACAGTGAGAATATGAGAAGCCAACTGTGCCGAGTGATTGCCCGCATCCTGCAGAGAGTGGCAAAGCAGAAAGAACCAGGGGACTTTCAGGACTGGACATGGGGGAAGCAAGGAGAGGAGGGTCTTGATCTTACCCAGAAAGAAGATATCTTTGGGCAGGACCACCTGGAATTTAGAATATAGATAAGGTCAATGGTTCTCCTCATGTTATCTCTTGTTTGTCTGCCGGGGTAAATACTGTATATTTTTAAGTCATTGTTGAGCAGGGAAATTGGGTGGTAGAAGTGATCTCAGTGCTAAACTGGTCAGTCTTTTAATTTTGGTAGCTCGGCAGCTATAAGGAAATCCAATGTTGTCTTATTTTGTCTCTGGTGTCCTAATTCTTCTGGGGGCTGGGGAAGATTATAGAGTTTGAGGTAATATTTTTAAAATTCCAAACAGATTTTTGGGGAGTCAAAAACTAGTATTCCATTGGAGTCCCTAATAGTCTGGAGACAGCAGGATGAAATTTTCACACAGAGTTCAGTGGCCAATAACTTGTCAGCCTTATCACCCTTTTCATAATAGAGCTGATTCAGCAATTTCAACCTATTTGCTGATTCGTGAAGAGAGGTCATAGGAGATCAGGGCATGGTGACCATGTGATAAGGTGAATGTGGGATGTGATAAGTTGTAGGGTAAGGTTGTGACTGTGCAGGACCATGCTGATTCCGGAGAAGGTGTTATGGACAGCAGAATAGAAAGAATAGTCTCTGGCAAGGGGGTCAGAAACTCTCCATGAATTAAAGCAGTTGTGAAGCATAAAAAGTCCTGCGTCATCATCATCAGCTATTTATATAGTGCTACTAATTCCACAGCGCTGTACAGAGAACCCACTCACATCAGTCCCTGCCCCATTGGAGCTTACAGTCTAAATTCCCTAATATACACACACAGACAGAGACTAGGGTCAATTTCATAGCAGTCAATTAACCTACTAGTATGTTTTTGAAGTGTGGGAGGAAACTGGAGCACCTGGAGGAAACCCACAGAAACACGGGGAGAACATACAAACTCCACACAGATAAGGCCATGGTTGGGAATCTAACTCATAATATCAGTGCTGTGAGGCAGAATTGCTAACCACTAAGCCACCGTGCTGCCCTAGAATTCACGGTATCTCTATGGTTGGACACAGGGCTGCCGAGAAGGGGTGTGGCAGGTACTATTTACCCGGTCCCAGGGTGTGCCAGGAGGCCCGTGGCTGCACTACCGATTATTATAATTATTATTATTTTTTAAAAAAAAATTTAAACACATGTTTTTTTTCCAACCTTTTTTTATTATGTGCCCCATTGGGAAGGAGGGGGGGGGGGGTTGTTGTCCACGGCGGCTGCTTCTTGTGGGTCCACCATTGCTATGGTTACGTGACATTACGCGAGAATACCCTGATGTGCTCTCGCGTGACTTTCAGTCTCACTTGTTGACTCCAGCCTGTGACCACGCCTATAACGAGCGTGAGTCACGAGGCTGGCTTAGTTTAGGTGCTGCAAGAGGACATGAACATTTTTCCTGCAGATCGGTCGATTTAGCACAGACAACACAGTCTGTGGTATGTGAGTGTGTGTGACAGCCTCAGGCAGCAACATACTGCAGACTGCAGTAAAAGCTTCTTCACTCAGGAGCAGTTTGGCTGGATTGTTTCCTAATTTGTGTTTTTTTCTGTAAGATAAACATAATATTTACTGTGTGATTGGTTCTGTGAGTAATGGAAAATGTTATTATTTTACCAAATGTTCCAGTTGTTACAGTCAATAATGTTTGAATTCTTCTGTTTGACTTTCTTTGAAGCTTCCCTCTTAAGTAGTGTCATGACTTTACTATGTTTTTATTTGCACTGATTATTAAGGTATTTTTACCATAAACTGTGCCAGGAGAGACAACAAAAGGCCCCACAAAGAAATGAAAGAAATGAGTGTAAGCTCTGCGAATACACTGTATTTTGGCGTGTTTGATATCAAAAGATGGACAGTGTCATAGGGGATTTATTAATGATAAAATTGGATCGATGTAACGCTCTACAGAAAAATTAGATCACATAGTAGAATTAGTTAGTAAATCAGGCAACATGCAAATGGTGATTAAAAAAGTGTCCCAGGCCACAACCCCCTATTAGCATTAAACATTGCCCCTGTGAAGACCATCCCATTTCATTTTGCTTAAAAACCTGTGTTTTGAAGGGACAAACGGTCAGCTTCTTCGGGAATCAATCTAATTGAAGAACTGTCCATCTTTTCTGCCTGCCCCAGGCTTACAGATTATGATAAGTAAGTTATGCTCTGTACTTTTATCCCTTTTGTTTTTATACTGTTTGCCATTTTTTATTTGTATGTCAAATCTTTAATTGTTTTTATTATCTGTAAGCATTGTACTTTTTGTATATTAAATCTAAAATTTAACAGTTCTGTCCTTATTGCTGTAAAAGAATCCATTGACTGTTTAGAAGAGACAGATTGCTTAGCTGGATTAACTCTTTAGATACCTGAGTGAGAAGAGTTAACTATTTAGCTACCAGAGCACAGAGTGTGCGCAATTGGGTGATTAAGTCATAGGCTTGCTACGGGCCTTATTCATAGCTGGTAGCAGTTTCTGAGAGGTGTGAAGCGTGTCTGTGTTGGGACAGGACCAGCGAAATCTGTAGCCTTAGAGGAAGAGAGAAGTGTGAGATTTGGGCTGCAATTCTGTGTGTTCCCTTAGAGTAAGCTTTCAAGTCACAAGTGCGCAGAATGCGGTTTGTGATCAATATAGGGGTTCAGGAGCGGTTTCCTGACAGAATAGAGGTGATATATTTTATGAAGGTTGGAATGATAAGATATCTAATCAGGGGGTAGCCAGAGGGGCTTATCCCTGACAGTAATGATTATAGATTGCTTTGCAGCTGATTGTAGTGTACAGAAAATATCAATTTCAATTTTGCCATTTTCGGCTGGTTTTTTTTATTCATTTTTTTGTTAATTTTTGTTAGTCTTAAAATTAAGGGCAATGTGCTACCCTTTTGAAGATTGGATGCATGGATCATATACTGCATGATCTGTGTTATGTACTGTGTTGACTTATTGCTCTGCTTTTCCATTTTTCATGTACCATACATTTTCAAAACAGACCTCAACATTCCAGGGTCCAGAGAAGAAACCAGCAGCAGACTGTGAAAGCTGTAGTAACGGGTACGATAGAGCAACACAGTCCACCAACAGTCATGTTCTTTAGCCCTGCTAATTTTGTTTACTAACCTCTCTTACTCTCTACCTCTTTTAGTACCCTTCTAACTGTTCTCTCACCTTCCTTTCCATCCACTGCTGTGTTTCTACCTTCTATCTTACTCACCTCCTTCCTGCCACCTTCACTCCTCCTCATCCTCTCTAATCTTACCCTCTCATCACACTTTTCATGTTTGACTTACACCTGCCCTATACCTGGAGCATATGATACAAGGCATGCCCTTGGTACGCCCTTACTGTACATTTCCTACCTCCGTACACCCCTTCTGCTCTTCAAGTTGCAGGTAGTTGTGTTAGTTGCATTCAGGTATGAATTTCATGCAATTGCGTTCACTGGTGTAAGTTCAGTTCTGGTGCATGCACAGACCTTTTTCCACGCTAGATACAGCATGAATCAGGCCCAACTGCGTCTTGGTGTATGTATGTGCTTATATATGCAAAAAATTATATTTCTTTTTGTCCGGGTAGAATTGAGATCCACTACTCAATGAAGAGCACAGCTCAGTGACTTCAGGGGGAACTGGTGAAGCCTGGAGCGACTTGATCTCAAAGACAAACAAGGTAAGCTGTTGTATTATAAAGCATAAGGTAAGGGAAGGTGGGGTACTGTCAAACACCAGACTCTCCGCTGTCTTTCTCGGCTGTCCGCAAACTTTGCTGTTCTCAGGTCTCCCTCTAGGGTGTTGCCCTATCTGTCTCAATTCCAGAAATCCCTCTAAAACCAGTGCCTTGGTGTCAACATCTTGGATTTTGTCACATGGTCCCTCTCAGCCAGTCAAAGTGCTGCTTCAGCTCAGCTGAGCGCAGCCTCTAATCAGGGTGCAGCAGCTCCTATAAAAGGATTTCCTGGAGCTCTAACCCATTGCCAGTGCAATGTTGATTCCTCAGATGCCAACCTGGTTTCCAGCAGTCTGCAGTCTATTCAGTTAATTCAGCGCAGACAATGCAGTCAGCAATCCGGTTTCAGTCCACTTCAACAACCCGGTTTCTTTCCAAACCAGCAATTTGGTTTCAGTCTGGTCTTCCCTGCTAGATCACTGTCTTGCTATTCTTCTTGCCAGACTCTAGTGCCAATCATCACATTTAGTAGTCACCTGAACTCTCGGCAACCTCCATCTGTACCAGTTCTCTCTCTCCCATGGGAAAGAACTTAATCAAGCCAGTCAGCTTTTTGCACGTAGCCACAACGCTGTCAAATGCTCAGGCGTGACAGAAGAGCTTGCTGTATATTCCAATTAACTTTGAGAAGTTATCTTGCTGTTTATTAGAAAATACTTGGGAGTATGAGAATTGTTGTGTATCTTGCTACATTTGGGGTGTCAGGCTCAAAAAATGAAATAAGTGATTCAAAGTGCATTTTAAGGTACTGTAAGTGTTTCATTGGGTGATCAGTCCATGCTATTTTGGCAGCATGAGGGGGACCTACACAGAATTAGGCAGGGGGTTTTAATGTTGTAGCTGATCGGTGTATGCTGAGTGGTGTCTTATGACTTTAGAATCACCCAGTGACCATACTTGTTTTAATATGCCAAAGCATGAGAACAGGAAGAAATAGTGTAAAATCGAGGAAAATGATTTCAAAGTGTATAAATAACCAAAACTAAAAGTAAAATAAGGAAAAGTCCACACAGAGCCATTTGCGATTGTCCACACTTGATTTTTATGAAAACAGCTTGTAACATTATCTAAAATCTCTAGTCATGGAGGACTTTTCATGAAAAAAACAACATAATTGTACTGGAAAATAAATTGTTAACTGGAGATCTAAGATAAATGTATATACATACGTTTGCCTTGCCTGAGCAAACCTATCTAATCTAGTAAACCTCTTCCAGGGGGTAAATGTATCAATAAATGTATCAATCTGCATTTTTTGCAAGTTTCCAATAATCTGCGACTTCAAGCGGCAATGTCTTTAAAGGCAAGTTTTGTCTTTAAAGACATTGCCGTTTGAAATCTGCCCTGCAAAGTCGCCGATTATCAGCAACTTGCAAAAACCGCAGATTGATACACTTACACCCAGCAATGTAATATGGAGGCTTGACTGTATGGACTCATACATACTGTTTTCATTGTCACCATTTCCACCATCTGGAGATACCCACAACTAGCTTCTATTTTATATTGATAATTTCATAAAATGTAAATTTACAGAAATATTTTTTAATGACATATAGGGATGAATTCAATTTGCCGCGTTACTGACGAAAATAACACGGCCTGGGCACTATTACTGATATTACGGTAATAGTGCGCATAATTACCGTTAATATGGTCATTTCAATGCCGGCTTTTTGCTCACAGCTCTCTGAGCCGCGAGCAGAAAGCAGGATTAAAATTACTGTATTAACGGTAATAGGTTTAGCGCGGCGATACTCTGGGGTGAATTGAACTTTTCCTATAGCATATACAGAAAATAGCATTTAGAGGTCAGGGATTATCATCATAATCATCAGCTATTTATATAGCCCAACTAATTCCGCAACGCTGTACAGAGAACTCACTCACATCAATCCATATCAGTCTAAATTCCCTAGCATACACACACCTAGAGACTAAGGTCAATTTAATAGCAGCCAATGAACCTACAGTCAAGTCCATAAATATTGGGACATTGACACAATTCTCATATTTTGGGCTCTATACACCACCACAATGGATTTGAAATGAAACAAACAAGATGTGTTTTAACTGCAGACTTTCAGCTTTAATTTAAAGGGTATTTACATCCAAATCACGTGAATGGTGTAGAAATTACAACGGTTTCTATATGTGCCTCCCACTTTTTAAGGGACCAAAAGTAATGGGACAAACTAAACAATCCTACATCAAACTTTCACTTTTTAATACTTTGTTGCAAATCCTTTGCAGTTAATTACAGCCTGAAGTCTGGAACACATAGACATCACCAGACGCTGGGTTTCATCCCTGGTGATGCTCTGCCAGGCCTCTACTGCAAATGTCTTCAGTTCCTGCTTGTTCTTGGGGCATTTTCCCTTCAGTTTTGTCTTCATCAAGTGAAATGCATGCTCAATCGGATTCAGGTCAGGTGATTGACTTGGCCATTGCATAACATTCCACTTGTTAGCCTTAAAAAACTCTTTGGTTGCTTTTGCAGTATGCTTCGGGTCATTGTCCATCTGCACTGTGAAGCGCCGTCCAATGAGTTATGAAGCATTTGACTGAATATGAGCAGATAATATTGCCCAAAACACTTCAGAATTCATCCTGCTGCTTTTGTCAGCAGTCACATCATCAATAAATACAAGGGAACCAGTTCCATTGGCAGCCATACATGCCCACGCCATGACACTACCACCACCATGCTTCACTGATGAGGTGGTATGTTTTGGATCATGAGCAGTTCCTTTCATTCCCCATACTCTTCTCTTCCCATTACTCTGGTACAAGTTGATCTTTGACTCATCTGTCCATAGGATGTTGTTCCAGAACTGCAATGGCTTTTTTAGATGTTGTTTGCCAAACTCTAATCTGGTCTTCCTGTTTGTGTGGCTCACAAATGGTTTACATCTTGTGGTGAACCCTCTATATTCACTCTTGTGAAGTCTTCTGATTGTTGACTTTGACACATATACACCTACATCCTGGAGAGTGTTCTTGATTTGGCCAACTGTTGTGAAGGGGTTTTTCTTCACCAGGGAAAAAATTATTTTGTCATCCACCACAGTAGTTTTCCGTGGTCTTCCGGACAGTTGATTTGGCCACACCTAATGTTTTTGCTATCTCTCTGATGGGTTTGTTTTGATTTTTCAGCCTAATGATGGCTTTCTTCACTGATAGTGACAGCTCTTTGGATCTCATATTGAGAGTCGACAGCAACAGATTCCAAATGCAAATGTCACACCTAGAATCAACTCGACCTTTTACCTGCTTAATTGATGATGAAATAATGAGGGAATAGCCCACACATGTCCATGAAATAGCTTTTGAGTCAATTGTCCCATTACTTTTGGTCCCTTAAAATGTGGGAGGCACATATAGAAATCGTTGTAATTCCTACACCGTTCACCTGATTTGGATGTAAATACCCTCAAATTAAAGCTGAAAGTCTGCAGTTAAAGCACATCTTGTTAGTTTCAGTTCAAATCCATTGTGGTGGTTTATAGAGCCCAAAATATAAGAATTGTGTCGATGTCCCAATATTTATGGACTTGACTGTATCTGTATGTTTTTGGAGTGTGGGAGGAAACTGAAGCACCCAGAGGAAACCCACGCAAACACGATTATGTAAAATAAGATAATTCATTTATGGCTCATTTACACAAGCTATTTTTCACTGTTCTCTTTAAAAAAAATATCCAAAAAGATTGCCTATCCATGTTTATTGGGATCTATCTGATGTCGATCAGGACAGATGGTGAATCTGGTCAGATGTTTGCAGCTGACTTCGCTAATCACGCTTTCGCTAATCAACCTGTCAAAGATACGGCTGCTTGATGATTGGGTTGAGAAGCTAAATTGGTCAATGAAAGGGTTCGTTTACACAAGTGCTTTTTCCTTCTTCCCTCTGTTGACTTAACAAAATCACATGGAAGAGAGCAGCAGTAACTATTTAACAGCCCTTGGGACCACTGCTCTTGGAAACACTTTTAGGGCTAGATTTTCTAAACTGCGAGTTTGGAAAAGTGGAGATGTTGCCTATAGCAACCCATCAGATTCTAGCTTTCATTTATTTAGTGCATTCTACAAAATGACAGCTAGAATCCGATGGGTTGCTAAAGGCAACATCTCCACTTTTTCAAACCCGCAGTTTAGTAAATATACCCCTTAATTCCCATGAAGAAGTGGGAATGATATACTGCAACAACATAAAAAGAAGTTGTATGAATGGTTCCTTGGTCTGTTAAATAGTCACTACCTCCATGTGCGTGCCATTAAAAGTTGAACAAGACAAAAGAGGGAAAAATGATTGTGTATAATAGCTCTTGCATGGCTTATCCAGCAAAGACATCTGATAGATCTCAAACAGCATGTATCAGTGTTCTTTTTGAGCCCATACACAGCAGGGTGTGGGGCCCATTAGGTCTAGAATGTTATTTGTAAAAATCAGTGTACATCCATCAGCCACAACATTAAAACCACTGACAAGTGAAGTGAATAACATTATCTTGTTACAATGGTATCTCTCCAGGGGTTGGATATATGAAGCAGCAAGTGAACAGTCAGTTCTTGAAGATGATGTGTTGGAAGCAGGAAAAATGGACAAGCATAAGGATCTGAGCAACTTTGACAAGGACCAAATTGAGATGGCTAGACAACTGGGTCAGAGTGTTTCCAAAATATCAGGTCTTGTTGGGTGTTCCCGGAATGCAGTGGCTAGGGCCTACAAAAAGTGGTCCAAGGAAGGACAAACGGTAAACCGGCAACAAGGTCATGGATGCCCAAGGTTCACTGATGCACGGGGGGAGCTTAGGCTAGTCCTTCTGGTCTAATCCTACAGGTGTCAGAACACACAGTCTGTATGGGGCTGTGTATCCGCAGATCGGTCAGAGTGGCCATTCTGACCCCTGTCCACCACTGAAAGCACCTATAATGGACATGTGAGCGCCAGAAACGGATCATGAAGCAATGGAAGAATGTAGCCTGGTCTGATGAATTATGATTCTTTTACATCATGTGGACAGCCTTTTGCGTGTATGTCATTTACCTAGGGAAAAGATGGCACCAGTATGCACAATGGGTAGAAGGCACGCCGGCGGATACAGTGTGATGCTCTGGGCAATGTTCTGCTGGGAAACCTTGGGCCCTGACAGTCATGTGGATGTCACTTTGACACATACCACCTACCTAAACATTGTTGCAGACCAAGTATACCCCTTTATGACAGCTGTATTCCCTAATGGCAGTGGCCTATTTTGGCAGAATAATGCGCCCTACCACACTGCAAAAAATTGATCAGAAATGGTTTGAGAAACATGACAAAGAGTTCAAGGTGTTGACTTGGCCTCCAAACTTCTTCCATTTACAGATGATGGAGGCCACTGTGCTCATTGGGACCTTCAAAGAAGCAGATATTTTTCTGTACCCTTCCCCAGATTTGTGCCTCGAGACAATCATGTCTCGGAGGTCTACAGACAATTCCTTTGACTTCATGCTTGGTTTGTGCTCTGACATGCACTTTCAAATGTGGGACCTTATCTAGACAGGTGTGTGCCTTTGCAAATCATGTCCAGTCAACTTAATTTACCATAATTAAGATGTAGGAACATCTTAAGGATGATCAGTGGAAACAGGATGCACCTGAACTCAATTTTGAGCTTCATGGCAAAGACTGTGAATACTTATGTACATGTGATTTCTTAGTTTTTTATTCTTAATAAATAAGCAAAAATCTCAAAAAAACTTTTTTCACGTTGTCATTAAGGGGTATTGTGTGTACAATTTTGAGGGAAAGAAGGAATTTATTTAATTTTGGAATAAGGCTGTAACATAACAAAATGTGGAAAAAGTAAAGCACTGTGAATACTTTCCGAATGCACTGTATACTTACCATTATATCCTCTTGGAATTATTTCCAAATGATTGTATCTAATATGAGACAGTGGCATAGGAGACTACCCTATGAGAATAATTCCATTATATACTATCTAGTGGTTATTTTAGGGACTGTCACAATCGTGTTCCATTAGATCTAATGTCTTCATATACATGTATTGGGGAATAACCTATTGTAGGAGTCCTTTTTGTTGGTTTTTCTTCTAACATTTGTGACCATTTGGCATAAGGTCCTTATAAGAGAAAGTATGGATGACCACATGATATTATTCATTATCAGTACCACATATACTGTTCATCTCCATTTGATATTTGGGAAATTATACAAACAATACGAGATAATAAGACCATGAACTGATGAATGTCTGCATGGTGGTTAGTGGATAATTTATAGATCCCATTTACTGGCTCCATATTCCGCGGTTGTTATTTTTAAACACTACTGTCGAAGTCATATAATTGGATGAACAAAAGTATATTGGTTAATATTGTTTTATCGTGCGATTGCACTCAGTATGCCACACTACACGGGGCATGGCGCTATCACACGGTAAAATACGCACGCACACACTCGCACTACAACATTTAGTTATTTATATATATTTCATATTTATATTGATTCCATTCCACAGTGATTTATGAGCAGATAGTATTTAGTTTATTATTAGTTTATATATTATGATTATATGTACACTTTAGTGTTATTTAAGGTTCAGGTTATAGGAAAAATGTCATGTTTGGTATCATTTTAATCCCCTATTCATCAGCAGTTGTCCAGTTCATTCGCCGAAGAGATCGCACATTGCATACTCTAGTTAGTGAATAAATACTTAAAGTGATACTGACTGTAATGTGTAAATAGACTAGCTTAAACTGGTTTCTGGGTGGGAGAATCATCTGGAATGTTGACCCTCAGCCTTGGAGGGGGTTGTTTGAACTAGCCTATGACCTGTTTACACTGGACCCACCTGAAGCCTGGACCTATAGAAGCAAGCCACGTCATCTGCATTGTTCTCTCTGTAACACTGAGTGTATATAATAACAGCTCTCACTGGCACTGGCCTCAGTCCACTCTGACCACAGTATTCTGGAGTGAAATATTGTCTGCTGGTACCAGTGGGAGCGCGGTATGTATGTATCTTTTGGTATTGGCTGTACTGTATTATAATCATGCATAGAATTGTTAAATTATTGCATCTGCTAAAATAAATGACTTTGTGCTTTGGAAACTCAATACAATAGCTTGGGCAATGCTTATTTGAAAACGATAGAATTACTTTGATACTACTTTATTTTCTATTCACATTCTTTCTATTTTTTTTAGATATTTCACTTTATTAGACTAAGGGTATATTTATATGCAATAGAGATATGTTTTTAATGATATATAATTAATAAAGCTATTTACCCATGGTTTTAATATAAATACTAACTGGATAGGAGTGCTCTGTAAGTCCATTTCTTTTTTCTTCTAAATCATTTCTCATATCTATAATTGGGAGGAGCACCCCTTCACCTGAATATCAATTTTTGAATGAGGTATATCCTGAACCCTGTGCGGATGATTCTACTTCTCTATTTATCCATCTTATCTTTTCCTGGACCATGCCTTTCTTTTCTTCTTTCTGGCTTATCCCTCCTCTTTTCCTGTTGCACAAATGCATTTGCTCACAGGCCTTTTATTCCACTCTTTGTAGGTTTCATGTTGTAACAGTGACAGTCGCTAAGCACACCTCATCGTTGAAGACAGAGGAATCGCCTGCCCTGCGCCACTGCAGCACATCAGGTAATTACAATTGTCAACCAACAAATATGTCTTTTCCTGGCTCATCTTGTCTCTTCCTGTCCTTTTTATTTGTTATTTTTTTCTCTATATATTTCTGCGACTCTTTCACCCCTATTGGTACTCTCACAGCCTTCTTATATTTTATCACTCTTTAATTAACTTTTCAGATGTGTATAAGATTTTTTTTTTTTTTTTTTTTTTTTTAGGGTGGGTTGTGTAATCTATTGACAGACATTGTAAATTCAACTACAGAATGTGTGCTCAAGTGTTTTGTAAGATAACCTCTTCAACTCTCAAGATACACAATGAATAAATGTAAATGAAACAGCATTTATAAATTTAAGTATATATATATATAAAAAAGTACTTGTAATCATTAGGTCTAGTCCTGTTTTTTTTATTTTTTTTATTTCAGTGGTAATCTTTATAATTCTTCTTAGTTAAAATAATATTGTTAAAGGTTTTTACAAATCATGTGATGTCCAACTTTTATTTTTTTCATTCAACAGATGGTAGAAAATCAGCTTCGCCGTGAAAGCAAATATCTTCAGGAAGAAAAGATGCAGTAACTGAAATTAAAAGAGAGTAACCTAAATTGGAGAGCATTCTGCAAAGCTTTATCAACCATGTGAACACATTCACCCCTAATTTTTGCAAAAATCACTGGACATTATTATTGGCATAAAATAATTTATGTATATTGCAAACAGTGGTTTTTCACCATATATTGTTAATGATTGTATTGCTAAAATTGCTGTTTTTCAAATTACACTGAATTCATTCTAATTAAATTTTTCTATGCAATTAATTCAAATACATAAGTGTTGCAAGGGGTCTATGGATAATGCGGTTGCAGTGAATATTAACATCCGTATTACATTATCATGTCAATTTTGGGTTAATTTACTGGTTATCTTGAAAAATAGTATAATATACTTAGTAAATTTTCAAATAAAAACTTAGAACAACACACAAATATATATTTTAAAAAAAGGAAAAAAAGGACATTAGGACATAAGTTGACTAACAATCACTTTATAAATTTAGTCTGAATCACAAAGTTTCTAACCTTCATAGTAATACAATTTAAACTGTAGAAATGCTATAGTGTGCCCTGCACGAATAGGCATTACTTGCAATAATTAGATATTTTTTTAAAACCTCAAAAAATCAAATACACGCTACATAACAGTGATAGCAACACTCATTAACATAACATGGTCAGTAAACCACCAGTGTTATGAATGTGCCTTTTATTGTGAAATTAAAAAATTCAAAGTTGTAATTAATAATAAATAAAAACACAACGTTAAATTAGCTGTAGAAAGTACATTTATTACATATGGAATAACGTATTACAAACATGTATGTTACATGTATGTAACATGTATCTGATTCAATAGTTAAATTTATTATACTAATTCCCCACATGGTTTGTTAAAAAGTTCTGAATGTCTGTGGCTTACAGTGTACACGTATAAACAAACTGAAAACCTGTCGCCAAATTTACAATCCAGTAAACTTCACGTGACCATGTCAATTGACAGTGTATCTGTTACAAGTGTTAACTAATTTAATAACAAACAGTAAATTACTGCAGAGACACACAGTCTGACATCTACAACTTCAGACATTCATCCATAGTCTAAATAATTACATAATTTAGGTAAATAGTCCAACCTCACATCTGCCCCTATAAAAACTTCTGACCAGAGTCACATCTCCACTTATTACTACTTAATAAGTTTGCTAATTCGTATTGTATACCTGGCTTTGCCTGACTTTTTTACAGAGAACGGATTTTGCTATATACCCATTTGGGATACCTGTTATCCACCTTTGTGAAAAATCTCTGCAATTTCAAAGAATTTGTTTAGACGCGGATTATACTATTACCAAAATTATGGTGACTGCATCTGTTTCCCTAGTGCCATCTCAGAAAGGTGGAAATCTACTCAACGTTGATGGATTTCTTTTCACCAGGAACAAACAAAGTGGAGAAAAGTGTTATTGGCGTTGTAACGAGTTTAAGAATGGAAGTTGTCATGCATGGGCCATCACCGTGCAATTTGCCAATAGCCGCAAGCTCATCTCACACACTGAACATAACCACGCAGCGAGGGCAGAAAGAACTGATGTTGCCAGAGCAAGACACAACATCAGGGAATGGGCACGTAATACAATGGAGAACTTGGCACAGATCATCCAGCATGTCACAGCTGAAACGCCATCAACAAGCACAGTGCACATGCCAAATCAATCTGCTCTAAGGCAATCGGGGAAGAGGGTGAGACTTGCTGACATGCCGGCACAGCCAACACCTCTAAACAATATAAATGTGACCGATAATTTAAAAGAAATTGTTGGAGAGCAATTTCTCGGGAAGGACACCACATTTGGCAGTGAACGAATTTTACTGTTTGCAACTCGTGAAAATTTGGAAAAACTACAGGAGGCCGCATATATGGTGATGGATGGCACCTTCAAAACGTGCCCAACATTATTAAGGCAGATATACACCATCCATGCTATGGTTGGTACTAATGAACACACCAGACGTTTTGTGCCACTGGTTTATGGATTACTTTCCAGTAAAAGCCAGGAGTGCTATCAAAAGTTTCTAGAAGAACTCCAGGATTATGCCATGGAATTTGACATAGACCTGGCACCACAATATATCCTCACCGATTTCGAGATAGCTGCAATAAATGCCACTCAGCTCGAATTTGGAACCTGCCAGCATAAATGTTGCTTGTTTCACCTGGGTCAGAGCCTTTACCGTAGCATACAGACAGCAGGATTAGCTCAGCCGTATGGCAGTGACCCAGCTTTTGCTCTCCGCATGAAGAATTTGCAAGCCCTTGACTTTTTGCCCCGAATGAGATCCCAGATGCCTTTGAAGAATTGAAAAGACATTTACCAGAAAATGCAGAACCGGTCGTTAAATATTTTGAAAAAAAATTATGTTCTTGGTAGGAGACGCGAAAGAACTTGCAGCCAATCTACAAGAACAGCACCGTTGTAATTCCGCAGCACTGTACAGAGACCTCACTCACATCAGTCCCTGTCCCATTGGTGCTTACAGTCTAAATTTCCTAACACACAGACAGACAGACACAGAGACCACTTTCATACTGCCGCCCCTGCAATATCCCGGGTTTTTGAAGCCGGGTTTTTGCAGGGGCTCGGAGCGTCCCAGCTCAGAAACACCATTCATACTGCACCTCGGACCCGGGAATTTCTCGGGTTGACCCCATTCATACTGCACATATGTGTGCCCTGGCAATTTGTGTGAGTCATCACCAGAGCAGTTTTCATTGAAAGAAAAGACTGGATGCTGCTCCAGTGTTTAAATCCTGGCAGAAAATCTCTCTCTCTCTCTCTCTCTCCTCTTTTCTGTGCAACCCGGGTTTTTCCATTCATAGTGCAGGCAACACGGGTCCGACCCGGGAATTACCCCTCGATAAATCCCGGGTTGAAGACCCGGGTTTTTAGACCCGGGATTTTTTACTTGTACCATTCATACTGCACCAAGACCCGGGTCGTTTCAGCTCGACCCAGGAAAAACCTGGGATTTTGGTGCAGTATGAATGGGGTATAAGGTCAATTTGTTAGCAGTCAATTAACCTACCAGTATGTTTTTTTGTAGTGGGGGAGGAAACCAGCCACCCCATCCACCCTTATGTTGGAACTTAAAAAGGACATGCACACTTTAACAAACCACAATGAGTGCCATATTTGTGGCTGAAGAGCTTGGTTTGTTTGGGCCCCCATAAAACAAGCTATTTTTTCTGATAGTAAATTCTTTGATGTGGAAATGGTACAGGAATTATTACAAGCAGCTAAGTGTGCCTTTTACAGCAGAGATATACACTGTATGCCAACACTCTGGCCAATTAGAGCTCATTAGTTGGGGGCGGGGCCTATTTTGGGAGCTATGTGTATACTTCATTGTAGTAATTGGTTTCCACTACAGAAATTAGCACATTTCACAGCAATTATAACTATACTCAGAACATTATATTTGGACTTTACTTACATTTGCTCTTTTTTATTCCTCCTCGACTACAAATTCTTCCTCCTCAACCTCCCTATCAAACACATAAAATAAAACACTCATTAATAATGATCACCACTGCAAAATTATTGTATATATTCATGTGATTTCACAGAATATGAAACAACTTATTTTTTTCATGAAATTGCTGCTTTAATTATGTATTAATAAAATTCATTGTTGTCGGCTATAAAATCACCATGGTAGCTAGGTCTTTAGCTTTTTCCTTGGATTCTTTCTTTAGACTGCTGTTAATAATTTTTAATTTTGCAGGCTTTCAACAGTGTAATGTGATTGCCATGGTAACCACAGTCAAATGGCACATGATGTAGTGAGCAGAGAGGCTTTGAAACTCTCATCTGAGCTCTATTTTCACTATGACAACCGCCTTCTTGTCATCCCCTTCTGTCATTACATGAAATGTTGAGAGCTGTGAGCCTTTGGCAGCCATGCATGTTTTCTCTCCAAAGAGATATTAGTAATGATATGTATTCTTAAAGGCTAATTACCTTGCTATGTAAAGAAAAGAAAACTTCAATGTGGGATTGCCAGTTCTAAGGATACACTGCTCTCTTATCTGTCAAGAGTGTAGGAGAGTGACGCCCGTCTACTTAGTGTAAGTCTTTATATATATTTACCAAAAACTTCTCAGAGTCTATATGCAAAGATTTGGCAACGTTTGAAAAGTTTGAAAGATGAAAGTGTACAGCAATATGTAATACTGTACATTTACCCATACACAGTACTGTGCAGTTATCCGGTCTCTAAATCAAGTGTAACATGTGATAAGTTGTGACCCTGGATAAGAGCCCTGCAGAGGTTTAATGTAATAGACCTACGCCCCAACCATATGCATGGTGCACATGTTGTGACCCTTTACCCACATTTTTATCCACCGATAAACACAATTTAGACCAACAGAAATTAGTACTGACTGAAAGCTGGAGATTATACTGAAACCTTTTATGTTTATAAACTCACCTAAGATCTTACTGGTATTTTCTATGTTTTCAGTATAGAAAGTAAAACGAATTGTCTTAGACACAATACTATGACACTTGGTAATAATGGAGTTATACAGTTAGGATATAGTTTCCAAACTATTGCGTTGTTCTATACACTCACCAGATTGTTGGCAATTCTGAAAACCATCTGTATTTTCTTTTGTATCTTCTTATTCTAGAATAAAAACAGATCCTGTGAGAGGTTTTATCACTTTCGCCCCAGACACCATCAGACACAATCCATTCAATTCAGAACTAAAAGTATCATCACTAATCATCTCCCATAAAGCTTTTACCTCTGATTAATAAACACACTCAAATTGTTATTTTTCTCCTTTATATTATCAGAGATTAATGATTTTTACAAGTACTTTATGTAACATTGTCCAGTATTTGCTAAAATTTTATACCATCACAAAAAAGGACACAAAAAAACCAAATTCATGAAAGTCCCATTGAGATTAGATTTTTATTTAGACTGGCTGGACAACAAGCATGGACCTCATGTGTACCTCACAACATTCCTGATTGTACAATTAGTACACACTAGGCCACTCCCACAATATACCTACCTCAACACCTGTCATACCTATTCCCTGTGAAACCACAACAGGGCAAACGGCAGCAGAACTTAAGCAACAACAATAGAGTCAAAGCTTTAAGAACAGGAAGGAGAGAGCAGCACAGTCTGACAACTGTCCCAATTCTGGTGGGAAAGTCCCAGTTCTGCTGGACCATCCTGCACTGTCAGGACTTTGTCCTGTCTGTCACACGTCACACTGCTATGCTTGGGAAGAGGGAGCCGCATGCATGTAACATTGGTGCACGCTGCGCTTCTAAAGTGTTAGAATGGGAGGGGTTGAGAATCAGCCAATCACAGATAGTCACGTCCTTTCATAGTGACAGAAAAATCTATAAGAAGCCATAACATGAAGAACGGATGGTGTCTGGTGATGGAGGGGGTTTGAGGGCGGTCTAGTGTTTATAAAAGGCTAGGCTTGCCCACACAGTAGGTTGACCATTTTGAGGTGGCATCTACTATCACTCCCACCAAAATAGGGGGTATGATGACAGTGGTCATTGTCGCCCAGGCACTGAAATCTCTGCAAAGGGCTATAATTGTACCTAACTTCTACTTGAGCCCTATTCATCCTAGTTCTCCAGTACTATGAAAGGCAGCCCTGTTGTAATGCATTAAAGCCAAAATTATAATGATTTTTAATTCATTGTTCATTTAAAATACCTGATAATGTCTTTAAATGTAATTTAGTTTCCAATGTGGAGATTAATGCCAGTATAAAACATATGATCATCAGAGATTCACATGTTAAATATATTTCTTACAATATATTCTTATCCTATAAGCTTTATAAGCCGATATTTCATAAAAAGGTGTATTTACAATGTAAAATCCTACATTAGAATCAAATTCAAAGAGGAAAATGTCATTTCTCAGCCTAGTCCTGAACCTAAAACATGGTACAAGATGCTCAGTTACCAAACTTCCAAAATCTTTTCCTAGCTCAATAATTGGTGTATTGATGAGAATGGGAGTTTCTAATCATCAGTTCATTAATCAATCACAGACAGGTTGTTGTTACGGGAATTAGAGATGTGTGAAGCCCCCGAGTTTTGGTTTTGGTTCTAAAACCATCGTAGTGTTTTTGTTCTGGTTTTAGCCAAAAGTCCTCATGGGTTTAAAAATTGTGAAAATCAGGTAAAATTGTGTAATTTTGAGCCGTTTTTGTCACTACATTACTATTTATATCATTAACATTCATTCACAGTCATTTGTAGTCTATTCTCTAATGACCTCTTCACAACTATCCAAATTTTCACCAAAATTGGCCAAAGGCTGCAGCGAGCTGTTTGGCTAAAATTACTGACATAGCAGCGGCACAAATACATGGCAGTGTAAGAAAAGGTACAATCCCTATGAAACATAGTGGGACAGCAGTGGGCATAAAGTGTGGAATTCCACCTCGTTACTACCTCTTGCTTCAGTTGGTGTCAGGGCAGGTTATTTATTTTTAAGCTGCTGCAATGATCTACATGCGTCCACTGAACATGCGCAGAAATTATACCGGCCACAGACAGCATCTCCTGAACTGACCTCTAATTTTTAAGAAATTCTGAAACAACCAAGTTTTGTGTGCAAAACATGGTACATGTTGAAATTCACCCAGTCGTAATGCACCCAGTATGTCCGCTCCATTGTCTGCAATGAGGAGTCCTGGGGAGAGTCTTAGCGGGGTGAGCCATTTTGCTAGGAGAATCCTGAGTTTTTACAACAGATTCAAACCAGTATGCTCCAATGTGAAGACAGCCTGTGGATGACTGTTTTGAGCAGCACCCCACTAAAAAAAAAATTTGATTTTAAAACCTAAGTGTTTCACTGTGAAGGCAATTGTGTGAGGGGCAATATCACATCTGTACTAGTAAGACAGAGCGCTTTGTCTGACAGCACACCACAAATAAAAGAAAACATTTACTTTAGGTATTCAAATGTATTAATTTGAATGATATATTGGAGTTGTGTCTACATTAGAAGGTTACAGTCAATCCTATCCCCATCTCATTGGGATTCACGTGGTATGGTGGCAGCTACGATTAGATAAAGCTTCAAGTAGCTTTACTCTCGTTGTCAATGCTCAAAATCCAAACACTGTTTGCCAATCACAAAGAAAACATCAAATCTTGGTGTAAGGTTTAAGGGAAAAGTTACTGATGAATGTGATGAGTTGTCTAAAACAATGAAAATAGCTAACAATCTATACATCACATGCAGTGGGCAAAAAAAGTGTCAGTCAATGACCACGTTTTGAATGTAGATCTGTCACTTCCAAAACACCCATATCAGTGCATGTAAAGAACAATGAGGTTAAAAAACAAATTGGGCGGAGTGTAAGGGTGTCTATGAGTGCTATATGTGAGTCTGACATTTAAGATTCTCACACTGTAATTATAGAATAGCCTCCTCCCAAAATATCACAAACATTTTGAAAGGGTGTCATACATATGTTTTACAGTTACATGATCGATAGTTATATTGTCGACACCATATTATAGACAGGGTTGGAAAGTCGACAATAATGACATTGACAGTATCACTAGGTTGACAATGCAAATGCAGATAGTATTATTAGGTCAACAATAATATCCCTAACCCTAACCATATAATACTGAATTGTAGTCCTAATAATACTGTCTGCATATTAATTGTAGACCTAATAATACTGTCAACATTCAAATTGTCGACCTAATGATGCTGCCGACATTTAAATTGTCGATCTACTAATAATGTCGACCATGTGAACTGTGGGCCTAGTAAAACTGTCGACCTAATGTTGTCAACTTTCTGAATGTCGACCAAATAAAAAGCTAAAAAATCAACTTCTTGTGTGTGGAAATTCTTTTTATCCCAACCCAGACAACATTTGTGAAAGCATCTGTAGCCTTTGTGATGCCACAATAAGTAGAGAGAGGGATGTCCTCCTTTCATCATCATCATCATCATCATTTATTTATATAGCACCAGCAAATTCCCTAGCACTTTAATAATCGGAGCAAACACAGTAATGAAACATTACTGGGTAATACAGACAGTGGTGGCGGTTATAATTGCGACGGAGCTAATGACGGCACTTTATGAGCACAGAATTGCAGCGCTCATCCTACACACATTCTATGACTTCTAAAATGGCAGCTGAGAACAGGAGGAGGGCTATATGTAAAGGATAGCAATCCAAAACTCGTGGGATCTCACATTTTACTGGAAATGAAGTTTGGCTTGTTTTCAGCTCCTAATTTGGTGCAAGAACCCAAGTCATGACTTTGTCTGACTTGGAACCTGAAAATACACATCTGTCGGATCTCTCCGGATCTGAACTGCTCATCTCTAATAGGAATATAAGTGGTAAGTTTGGAAGCAGAGAATTTAGTACCAGGTGGATGTAGTCATGGTGATGATAATCTGTTATTACCTGCTAGTAATAAAATACAGCCTACATTACACACAGATCCAGATTAAACAACATTGGTGCTCTTACACGTATAGTCCTCATGTATGTATGTATGTATGTATGTATGTATGTATGTATGAGCCTTGCTATGGCTCACCCAGTAGAATTACATCTACATTACTCTGTAAGAAGAAATACTATATTGCAGTTGCAGGGAAATACATTAATTTGTGTGTAAGATACATACCTGATTACTTGGTGCTGACGCACACGTTTAATAAATCTGTTAGATAAAATGAAAAAGTTAGAAAATATGACAGATATTTCATGCTTGTCAACATTACACAAAATCCAGTGAGGAATTCCTATTGGCCAGGTGAATGCTCCTAAAAACCAGGGACAATGTTTGGGACAACACAGTATTGTATTCCTGTACATGAAGTAAGGAAACGCTGCATGATACACAATACATGTTGTCAGTCTATAGACCATACTTGCCAACTCCCGGAAATTTGCTTCCAGGAGTTGGGGACGTGACTGGAGGGCGGGAGGGGGCGGGACAAAGCAAATTGCGTCATTTTAGCCCCGTATTTTGGCAAGTATGCTATAGACAGACTGGGCCTTAAGTAGAGTTGGACACATTAGAGTCCAGAACCTACACATAAAATTATTGCTGCAACAATGGCCCATTTACATGTATGTACTGAGTTGTAGGTATCTTAGTATATATCTTCTGCGCAGGCCCCAGCACCATATTTCTGGTGCTCTCTTTACATGCGGTCAGTGGGCTCAGACCAGTCAGACAATAATTACATGATCATTTAATATATTTTTGTTATACACCACAAAGCTCTGTGCTGCTGCTGCTGATTATCAGTGTGTATCTTTATACCAGGAATCCAGCAACCTTCAGAGATTCACCTCCTTACAGACATATCTGTGGATGTCCCACCACTGGTGTAGATACAATTACATGTACATGCCCTTACTGTACTTGTCCTATGGCTGCACGCCCCTTACCTCCCCACTTCTGCCTTTCTAAGCATAACTGGTATGTATATCATTATATAGTAATGTATAATGGATGTACTTACTTCTTATCAGGGTACAATTCTTCATCTCTATTAGACAGAATAAAGAAGACTTTGAGAACCCAAAACACATTGTACAGCTGTGTGATAACATCATTATCTATTGCTACATGTTGATGTATAAAATTGCTAATAAATAATACATTCAGCCAAGAACGCTGTATAATAAAGTGTAAAAGGTCCTGGTTGTTGTTGACCTTCTGAAATAGTTACTTTACTTACTTAAACAAATGAAAAAATCTACAACAACAGCAAAATAAATTGTATATGAAAAGCCTCATGACATAATATTAATATTAACCAGGGATTGGGGGACATTAACCAGACAGGTAATAGTAGAAGTAGAATAATATATTTACCTGATGTCAGAATCATTTTCTGTACATTTTCCGCAGCTATAATAGAAAATATACAGAGTTAGTGGATCTATGATGAGGAGTGAACAACATATAATCATAGTAAAGTGATATCACATCTATGTGCAGCCTGAAGCATTGTTAGACCTGTATAATGTAAAACCGCATTCCCATGATAACATGTTCTTTGTTTTACACAAACCACTGTGACCGGCTATAAGAAGGATGTTGGTATTTACCATATCCCTTATTTATTTTCATTAGGCTGCTTTAAATGATTTATGATTGCTCAGTCACATGACACATGGTGCAGTGAGCAGAGAGGCTTTGTAACACCCCTCTGAGCTCTGTCTGCACTGTGACATCCACCTTCTCCTACTCTCTGCCTTCACATGACATGCAGAGAACTGGGAGCCTGTGTCTGTGTAGCAGACTGAATGGCTCTGTGTTTGGCAGCCATTTTTGATTGCCAACCAGAGAACTCTTGAAAAGAAGATAATGATAAAATAAAATCAGACCAGGTAGTGAGAAATGCATTTAATATACAGAGTAACAGGGATTGTAGTGATTATTGGGTCAACACTGGAAAATGGGGATTATTTTCAGGGAGAAACAGTTTCAAGGACAAATCTTTAAAACCCAGGTATGTCAGTGGAAATTAGTCATGTCTGTTACTATGTAATTACTAAGCAGCCACGTGTAATAGGACATCATGCCGATCTACACTAAAACCTTACGCATTTTACCGCCTCTTGCCCCATTTCACTTCCTTCTTGCTCTTTCTCTCGTCTGTCCTGTCCATCCCCCTAATAACTGTGTCATTCCATCCAATGCTCCCTTCCTCCCTTTTTATATACATTTCATTACTATTCACTCTGATTTCCGCTATTTTCATCCCCCCATCCTCATTTTCCATCTACTCTCTGCTGTGTAACAGAACAACATGTCTTCTCCATTTATAATATCATCATAGTCAAATCAAACTGTTACACAATATGAAGTCTAATCTCTATATACTATTATCGAGTATTTTCATTTGAGCATTATGAAAGTCCTTCAAGGGGACCTATCAGCTGTGAGATAATTTGTTCTTTACATAGAGCCTAATGCACTAAGTAAGTGTAAATCTAATTGAGCTTTTTTCATACTTCCTCCACTTGGGACAGTATAATAAATTAGGGCATACTGTATATAAAGGCAGTGACTATCAAGCAGAGACAGTATAGAAATACTATGAATATGAGCCATATGAACTATGTTCTAGGCTCTGTGTAAACAACTAATTATTTCACAACTGACAGATTCTCTTAAATTATATAACCGGTCATACAGTGAAGTTAATAGTCCTGAAAGGTCACCTAAGTCATATATGTGTCCATACAGTCATCAATGTAACAGGGCCAACAAGAACTAAATTATATTGATAAATACAATTATAGATATTTACTTATTAATTATAGATATATAGAATTATATTATATTATATTATATTATATATTATAGATATATATTATATTATATTATATATTATAGATATATACAGTTATATTATATTATATATATACAATTATAGATATTTACGTACCAATAGCTGAAGTATTGCCCCATTCTTTGCACTTTATCACTAAAAACAAAAACAGTTGTTATACAAGAGTAAAACCAAAAGTTGTAATAGAAATGTTCCTTTTTGGTCAATAAATGTATTCTCGCTGACTCTTCCCACTACATCAATACCCCCTTAATGTGCACCGAGAGGACCATCTAGATACATGGGTGTACCTAGATGTTACACATTAAGTGCACGTCATCAATGAGGACTAATGAAAAGATGCTGAGATATAATAATCATGTAATAAAACGTGTGATGAGTGGAGATGAAGATTTTGTTTATATTAAATAAGTTTCAAAATGTTTTACCTTGTTTTATCTACAACAGTTTTAGTAAATTACTACAATAAGAATTGTTGTTTTCCCAGAATATCAGTTGTGTAGTGAAACCATTGGGTGCACCTAAAAGAGTTATGTATTTGTCTATCTAATCATCTGGAATAAGGATTGGCACAGTCAATGAATTACTTATCCTAAGGATTTGATGATATTATTGAAGAATAAAGGAAGGGTAGAGAACAGGTAATGTCCGCAGGTAAGTGATGGAAAGGACCTATAGGACGAATATATTGGCAGAACATAGAAAATATAAGAACAGAAATTGAGCATAGGAGAAAAATACATACAGTACTTACAGTCCAACTGAATGTAACAAGTGAGAGTTCTAAGCCGGCAGGTCAGTACATCATGTGACTAACACATGTGAGGTCATAGTGCCCAGGCTCAGTAATACATTGTGACATCACTCCATCATCATCAGCAGCAGCAGCAGCCCCAGCATCTGATTTAAAGTGACCAAAAATGACTATAACTTATACAGAGGGCGTAGTCATAACACAAATAAATGGCCAAAGTCTTTTTTAAGAGATTTTTTTAATTTTAAAATTGAAATATGAAAAAATTTAGGAAAACCTAAATAATATATAAATAATCAGACCAATTAACAATCTTAAAATATAAAACATTACATTGTACTGTTTAAACCAAAGACTTTGGATGATAGGATACTATTTAAAGATGTCCTCTGCTATCCATGTGGCTATGAAGATGATGAGGATCATGAGACAATAGTACTGCAATAAGGCATAACAAGAAGAAACAGTTACTCTAATCATATGTTCAAAGGTGAGCAGATAACGTGTAACATTCAAACAAGCATAAATAAAGCGTACAGTCCATTAAATATAAGCACCATCTAAAAGGCTATTCAACCTCATAAACTGAAAATCATAAGTTTGGATTTTCAAGAGTAACATGGTTAATATGTGCTTGGCTCTGTGCATAATGATTGTGGGAGAAAAACACAAGACCTGACAATCCATATTGCAGTTCAAAGTGTAGATGTCATTAGTACAGTTGGCATAATATATATATATATATATATATAGACAGAGGGAAAAACTACAGTAGGGCACGTCCTACAGTGCACACCCTAAATGTTCCTTTAACAATAAATGATACAGTATGTTTAGAAATGCCTTTCAAGTTTCTTGAATCTGCATCATTTTGGGAAATGTTGGCTTGTGCACAGCTGAGATGGGAAGTACGTAGATGATATTATTTTATGACTAACTCAGTACCTGCTTTATTTATATATAGAATTCTGTTAGTGGTTCATGCTACACAGAAATGTAGTTGGGTGACTTGCCAAGGTCAATATATGGCATTCACCACTCACTGGATGATTCATGGACACCAACATCATCATCATTATCATCCTCATCAACCCAACCAATACCTTCTCTACCTGCTATATGTAATGGCATATCATATTGATGTAGAAAACAATAACATTCATGCAAATGGTGAGGCCATTAGCCAAAGTATGAGATACCATTAATGCGAAGTAAAATCAGGCAATATAGTGATTAACAACCATTTCCTCGGTGTAATATATATATATGCTATATTTAATGCAGAAATTAACAAAGTTGAAGCAAAAGGTGGGACATCCAACCAAAATCTGAGACACATTCAAAGCAAATTAAAAACATGAGACTTTTTTGCATTTGAATAAATAATTTATTACTAATTTCAAGTAAGTAAACTACAATCTACAGTTGTTTACATTATAAAAGTATTAATTAGAAATAATATATGTCAATTTTTTTCTTCCATAATGGCATATAAATACCAAGAAAATACTTACCATACAAACATAATGTTCATCATAACACTTTGCCCCTACTGACAGGTTTAGAATACTTTTTTTTTACTTTTTATTTTAACAATCATAGATTACAAACTAGTATAAAAGTATAAATGACAGGTTGGAAAAAATTTAAATGGAATCACAATCAAAACCAGGTATACAATAACAATTGTAGCGATAAACAAACTAGGACATATAACAATACAGATTTTACGTATTATGGGGGGTGGTCATCATGAAAAGGAAGTTGTGGTAACTATATCTGTGGCAATGGTTAGATGGGGCTTGATTTAATGTATAGTAATCGGGAAATGGAGATGGAGGAGAACAGTTCCAGGGTCATACAGTGAGAATATGAGAAGCCAACTGTGCCGAGTGATTGCCCGCATCCTGCAGAGAGTGGCAAAGCAGAAAGAACCAGGGGACTTTCAGGACTGGACATGGGGGAAGCAAGGAGAGGAGGGTCTTGATCTTACCCAGAAAGAAGATATCTTTGGGCAGGACCACCTGGAATTTAGAATATAGATAAGGTCAATGGTTCTCCTCATGTTATCTCTTGTTTGTCTGCCGGGGTAAATACTGTATATTTTTAAGTCATTGTTGAGCAGGGAAATTGGGTGGTAGAAGTGATCTCAGTGCTAAACTGGTCAGTCTTTTAATTTTGGTAGCTCGGCAGCTATAAGGAAATCCAATGTTGTCTTATTTTGTCTCTGGTGTCCTAATTCTTCTGGGGGCTGGGGAAGATTATAGAGTTTGAGGTAATATTTTTAAAATTCCAAACAGATTTTTGGGGAGTCAAAAACTAGTATTCCATTGGAGTCCCTAATAGTCTGGAGACAGCAGGATGAAATTTTCACACAGAGTTCAGTGGCCAATAACTTGTCAGCCTTATCACCCTTTTCATAATAGAGCTGATTCAGCAATTTCAACCTATTTGCTGATTCGTGAAGAGAGGTCATAGGAGATCAGGGCATGGTGACCATGTGATAAGGTGAATGTGGGATGTGATAAGTTGTAGGGTAAGGTTGTGACTGTGCAGGACCATGCTGATTCCGGAGAAGGTGTTATGGACAGCAGAATAGAAAGAATAGTCTCTGGCAAGGGGGTCAGAAACTCTCCATGAATTAAAGCAGTTGTGAAGCATAAAAAGTCCTGCGTCATCATCATCAGCTATTTATATAGTGCTACTAATTCCACAGCGCTGTACAGAGAACCCACTCACATCAGTCCCTGCCCCATTGGAGCTTACAGTCTAAATTCCCTAATATACACACACAGACAGAGACTAGGGTCAATTTCATAGCAGTCAATTAACCTACTAGTATGTTTTTGAAGTGTGGGAGGAAACTGGAGCACCTGGAGGAAACCCACAGAAACACGGGGAGAACATACAAACTCCACACAGATAAGGCCATGGTTGGGAATCTAACTCATAATATCAGTGCTGTGAGGCAGAATTGCTAACCACTAAGCCACCGTGCTGCCCTAGAATTCACGGTATCTCTATGGTTGGACACAGGGCTGCCGAGAAGGGGTGTGGCAGGTACTATTTACCCGGTCCCAGGGTGTGCCAGGAGGCCCGTGGCTGCACAACCGATTATTATAATTATTATTATTTTTTTAAAAAAAATTTAAACACATGTTTTTTTTCCAACCTTTTTTTATTATGTGCCCCATTGGGAAGGAGGGGGGGGGTTGTTGTCCACGGCGGCTGCTTCTTGTGGGTCCACCATTGCTATGGTTACGTGACATTACGCGAGAATACCCTGATGTGCTCTCGCGTGACTTTCAGTCTCACTTGTTGACTCCAGCCTGTGACCACGCCTATAACGAGCGTGAGTCACGAGGCTGGCTTAGTTTAGGTGCTGCAAGAGGACATGAACATTTTTCCTGCAGATCGGTCGATTTAGCACAGACAACACAGTCTGTGGTATGTGAGTGTGTGTGACAGCCTCAGGCAGCAACATACTGCAGACTGCAGTAAAAGCTTCTTCACTCAGGAGCAGTTTGGCTGGATTGTTTCCTAATTTGTGTTTTTTTCTGTAAGATAAACATAATATTTACTGTGTGATTGGTTCTGTGAGTAATGGAAAATGTTATTATTTTACCAAATGTTCCAGTTGTTACAGTCAATAATGTTTGAATTCTTCTGTTTGACTTTCTTTGAAGCTTCCCTCTTAAGTAGTGTCATGACTTTACTATGTTTTTATTTGCACTGATTATTAAGGTATTTTTACCATAAACTGTGCCAGGAGAGACAACAAAAGGCCCCACAAAGAAATGAAAGAAATGAGTGTAAGCTCTGCGAATACACTGTATTTTGGCGTGTTTGATATCAAAAGATGGACAGTGTCATAGGGGATTTATTAATGATAAAATTGGATCGATGTAACGCTCTACAGAAAAATTAGATCACATAGTAGAATTAGTTAGTAAATCAGGCAACATGCAAATGGTGATTAAAAAAGTGTCCCAGGCCACAACCCCCTATTAGCATTAAACATTGCCCCTGTGAAGACCATCCCATTTCATTTTGCTTAAAAACCTGTGTTTTGAAGGGACAAACGGTCAGCTTCTTCGGGAATCAATCTAATTGAAGAACTGTCCATCTTTTCTGCCTGCCCCAGGCTTACAGATTATGATAAGTAAGTTATGCTCTGTACTTTTATCCCTTTTGTTTTTATACTGTTTGCCATTTTTTATTTGTATGTCAAATCTTTAATTGTTTTTATTATCTGTAAGCATTGTACTTTTTGTATATTAAATCTAAAATTTAACAGTTCTGTCCTTATTGCTGTAAAAGAATCCATTGACTGTTTAGAAGAGACAGATTGCTTAGCTGGATTAACTCTTTAGATACCTGAGTGAGAAGAGTTAACTATTTAGCTACCAGAGCACAGAGTGTGCGCAATTGGGTGATTAAGTCATAGGCTTGCTACGGGCCTTATTCATAGCTGGTAGCAGTTTCTGAGAGGTGTGAAGCGTGTCTGTGTTGGGACAGGACCAGCGAAATCTGTAGCCTTAGAGGAAGAGAGAAGTGTGAGATTTGGGCTGCAATTCTGTGTGTTCCCTTAGAGTAAGCTTTCAAGTCACAAGTGCGCAGAATGCGGTTTGTGATCAATATAGGGGTTCAGGAGCGGTTTCCTGACAGAATAGAGGTGATATATTTTATGAAGGTTGGAATGATAAGATATCTAATCAGGGGGTAGCCAGAGGGGCTTATCCCTGACAGTAATGATTATAGATTGCTTTGCAGCTGATTGTAGTGTACAGAAAATATCAATTTCAATTTTGACATTTTCGGCTGGGTTTTTTTATTCATTTTTTTGTTAATTTTTGTTAGTCTTAAAATTAAGGGCAATGTGCTACCCTTTTGAAGATTGGATGCATGGATCATATACTGCATGATCTGTGTTATGTACTGTGTTGACTTATTGCTCTGCTTTTCCATTTTTCATGTACCATACATTTTCAAAACAGACCTCAACATTCCAGGGTCCAGAGAAGAAACCAGCAGCAGACTGTGAAAGCTGTAGTAACGGGTACGATAGAGCAACACAGTCCACCAACAGTCATGTTCTTTAGCCCTGCTAATTTTGTTTACTAACCTCTCTTACTCTCTACCTCTTTTAGTACCCTTCTAACTGTTCTCTCACCTTCCTTTCCATCCACTGCTGTGTTTCTACCTTCTATCTTACTCACCTCCTTCCTGCCACCTTCACTCCTCCTCATCCTCTCTAATCTTACCCTCTCATCACACTTTTCATGTTTGACTTACACCTGCCCTATACCTGGATCATATGATACAAGGCATGCCCTTGGTACGCCCTTACTGTACATTTCCTACCTCCGTACACCCCTTCTGCTCTTCAAGTTGCAGGTAGTTGTGTTAGTTGCATTCAGGTATGAATTTCATGCAATTGCGTTCACTGGTGTAAGTTCAGTTCTGGTGCATGCACAGACCTTTTTCCACGCTAGATACAGCATGAATCAGGCCCAACTGCGTCTTGGTGTATGTATGTGCTTATATATGCAAAAAATTATATTTCTTTTTGTCCGGGTAGAATTGAGATCCACTACTCAATGAAGAGCACAGCTCAGTGACTTCAGGGGGAACTGGTGAAGCCTGGAGCGACTTGATCTCAAAGACAAACAAGGTAAGCTGTTGTATTATAAAGCATAAGGTAAGGGAAGGTGGGGTACTGTCAAACACCAGACTCTCCGCTGTCTTTCTCGGCTGTCCGCAAACTTTGCTGTTCTCAGGTCTCCCTCTAGGGTGTTGCCCTATCTGTCTCAATTCCAGAAATCCCTCTAAAACCAGTGCCTTGGTGTCAACATCTTGGATTTTGTCACATGGTCCCTCTCAGCCAGTCAAAGTGCTGCTTCAGCTCAGCTGAGCGCAGCCTCTAATCAGGGTGCAGCAGCTCCTATAAAAGGATTTCCTGGAGCTCTAACCCATTGCCAGTGCAATGTTGATTCCTCAGATGCCAACCTGGTTTCCAGCAGTCTGCAGTCTATTCAGTTAATTCAGCGCAGACAATGCAGTCAGCAATCCGGTTTCAGTCCACTTCAACAACCCGGTTTCTTTCCAAACCAGCAATTTGGTTTCAGTCTGGTCTTCCCTGCTAGATCACTGTCTTGCTATTCTTCTTGCCAGACTCTAGTGCCAATCATCACATTTAGTAGTCACCTGAACTCTCGGCAACCTCCATCTGTACCAGTTCTCTCTCTCCCATGGGAAAGAACTTAATCAAGCCAGTCAGCTTTTTGCACGTAGCCACAACGCTGTCAAATGCTCAGGCGTGACAGAAGAGCTTGCTGTATATTCCAATTTACTTTGAGAAGTTATCTTGCTGTTTATTAGAAAATACTTGGGAGTATGAGAATTGTTGTGTATCTTGCTACATTTGGGGTGTCAGGCTCAAAAAATGAAATAAGTGATTCAAAGTGCATTTTAAGGTACTGTAAGTGTTTCATTGGGTGATCAGTCCATGCTATTTTGGCAGCATGAGGGGGACCTACACAGAATTAGGCAGGGGGTTTTAATGTTGTAGCTGATCGGTGTATGCTGAGTGGTGGCTTATGACTTTAGAATCACCCAGTGACCATACTTGTTTTAATATGCCAAAGCATGAGAACAGGAAGAAATAGTGTAAAATCGAGGAAAATGATTTCAAAGTGTATAAATAACCAAAACTAAAAGTAAAATAAGGAAAAGTCCACACAGAGCCATTTGCGATTGTCCACACTTGATTTTTATGAAAACAGCTTGTAACATTATCTAAAATCTCTAGTCATGGAGGACTTTTCATGAAAAAAACAACATAATTGTACTGGAAAATAAATTGTTAACTGGAGATCTAAGATAAATGTATATACATACGTTTGCCTTGCCTGAGCAAACCTATCTAATCTAGTAAACCTCTTCCAGGGGGTAAATGTATCAATAAATGTATCAATCTGCATTTTTTGCAAGTTTCCAATAATCTGCGACTTCAAGCGGCAATGTCTTTAAAGGCAAGTTTTGTCTTTAAAGACATTGCCGTTTGAAATCTGCCCTGCAAAGTCGCCGATTATCAGCAACTTGCAAAAACCGCAGATTGATACACTTACACCCAGGAATGTAATATAGAGGCTTGACTGTATGGACTCATACATACTGTTTTCATTGTCACCATTTCCACCATCTGGAGATACCCACAACTAGCTTCTATTTTATATTGATAATTTCATAAAATGTAAATTTACAGAAATATTTTTTAATGACATATAGGGATGAATTCAATTTGCCGTGTTACTGACGAAAATAACACGGCCTGGGCACTATTACTGATATTACGGTAATAGTGCGCATAATTACCGTTAATATGGTCATTTCAATGCCGGCTTTTTGCTCACAGCTCTCTGAGCCGCGAGCAGAAAGCAGGATTAAAATTACTGAATTAACGGTAATAGGTTTAGCGCGGTGATCCTCTGGGGTGAATTGAACTTTTCCTATAGCATATACAGAAAATAGCATTTAGAGGTCAGGGATTATCATCATAATCATCAGCTATTTATATAGCGCCACTAATTACGCAACGCTGTACAGAGAACTCACTTACATCAATCCATATCAGTCTAAATTCCCTAGCATACACACACTTAGAGACTAAGGTCAACTTAATAGCAGCCAATTAACCTACAGTCAAGTCCATAAATATTGGGACATTGACACAATTCTCATATTTTGGGCTCTATACACCACCACAATGGATTTGAAATGAAACAAACAAGATGTGTTTTAACTGCAGACTTTCAGCTTTAATTTAAAGGGTATTTACATCCAAATCACGTGAATGGTGTAGAAATTACAACGGTTTCTATATTTGCCTCCCACTTTTTAAGGGACCAAAAGTAATGGGACAAACTAAACAATCCTAAATCAAACTTTCACTTTTTAATACTTTGTTGCAAATCCTTTGCAGTTAATTACAGCCTGAAGTCTGGAACACATAGACATCACCAGATGCTGGGTTTCATCCCTGGTGATGCTCTGCCAGGCCTCTACTGCAAATGTCTTCAGTTCCTGCTTGTTCTTGGGGCACTTTCCCTTCAGTTTTGTCTTCATCAAGTGAAATGCATGCTCAATCGGATTCAGGTCAGGTGATTGACTTGGCCATTGCATAACATTCCACTTGTTAGCCTTAAAAAACTCTTTGGTTGCTTTTGCAGTATGCTTCGGGTCATTGTCCATCTGCACTGTGAAGCGCCGTCCAATGAGTTATGAAGCATTTGACTGAATATGAGCAGATAATATTGCCCGAAACACTTCAGAATTCATCCTGCTGCTTTTGTCAGCAGTCACATCATCAATAAATACAAGGGAACCAGTTCCATTGGCAGCCATACATGCCCACGCCATGACACTACCACCACCATGCTTCACTGATGAGGTGGTATGTTTTGTATCATGAGCAGTTCCTTTCATTCCCCATACTCTTCTCTTCCCATTACTCTGGTACAAGTTGATCTTTGACTCATCTGTCCATAGGATGTTGTTCCAGAACTGCAATGGCTTTTTTAGATGTTGTTTGCCAAACTCTAATCTGGTCTTCCTGTTTGTGTGGCTCACAAATGGTTTACATCTTGTGGTGAACCATCTATATTCACTCTCGTGAAGTCTTCTGATTGTTGACTTTGACACATATACACCTACATCCTGGAGAGTGTTCTTGATTTGGCCAAATGTTGTGAAGGGGTTTTTCTTCACCAGGGAAAAAATTATTTTGTCATCCACCACAGTAGTTTTCCGTGGTCTTCCGGACAGTTGATTTGACCCCACCTAATGTTTTTGCTATCTCTCTGATGGGTTTGTTTTGATTTTTCAGCCTAATGATGGCTTTCTTCACTGATAGTGACAGCTCTTTGGATCTCATATTGAGAGTCGACAGCAACAGATTCCAAATGCAAATGTAACACCTAGAATCAACTCGACCTTTTACCTGCTTAATTGATGATGAAATAATGAGGGAATAGCCCACACATGTCCATGAAATAGCTTTTGAGTAAATTGTCCCATTACTTTTGGTCCCTTAAAATGTGGGAGGCACATATAGAAACCGTTGTAATTCCTACACCGTTCACCTGATTTGGATGTAAATACCCTCAAATTAAAGCTGAAAGTCTGCAGTTAAAGCACATCTTGTTAGTTTCAGTTCAAATCCATTGTGGTGGTGTATAGAGCCCAAAATATGAGAATTGTGTCGATGTCCCAATATTTATGGACTTGACTGTATCTGTATGTTTTTGGAGTGTGGGTGGAAACTGAAGCACCCAGAGGAAACCCACGCAAACATGATTATGTAAAATAAGATAATTCATTTATGGCTCATTTACACAAGCTATTTTTCATTGTTCTCTTTAAAAAAAATATCCAAAAAGATTGCCTATCCATGTTTATTGGGATCTATCTGATGTCGATCAGGACAGATGGTGAATCTGGTCAGATGTTTGCAGCTGACTTCGCTAATCACGCTATCGCTAATCAACCTGTCAAAGATACGGCTGCTTGATGATTGGGTTGAGAAGCTGAATTGGTCAATGAAAGGGTTCGTTTACACAAGTGCTTTTTCCTTCTTCCCTCTGTTGACTTAACAAAATCACATGGAAGAGAGCAGCAGTAACTATTTAACAGCCCTTGGGACCACTGCTCTTGGAAACACTTTTAGGGCTAGATTTTCTAAACTGCGGGTTTGGAAAAGTGGAGATGTTGCCTATAGCAACCCATCAGATTCTAGCTTTCATTTATTTAGTGCATTCTACAAAATGACAGCTAGAATCCGATAGGTTGCTAAAGGCAACATCTCCACTTTTTCAAACCCGCAGTTTAGTAAATATACCCCTTAATTGCCATGAAGAAGTGGGAATGATATACTGCAACAACATAAAAAGAAGTTGTATGAATGGTTCCTTGGTCTGTTAACTAGTCACTACCTCCATGTGCGTGCCATTAAAAGTTGAACAAGACAAAAGAGGGAAAAATGATTGTGTATAATAGCTCTTGCATGGCTTATCCAGCAAAGACATCTGATAGATCTCAAACAGCATGTATCAGTGTTCTTTTTGAGCCCATACACAGCAGGGTGTGGTGCCCATTAGGTCTAAAATGTTATTTGTAAAAATCAGTGTACATCCATCCGCCACAACATTAAAACCACTGACAAGTGAAGTGAATAACATTATCTTGTTACAATGGTATCTCTCCAGGGGTTGGATATATGAAGCAGCAAGTGAACAGTCAGTTCTTGAAGATGATGTGTTGGAAGCAGGAAAAATGGACAAGCATAAGGATCTGAGCAACTTTGACAAGGACCAAATTGAGATGGCTAGACAACCCAATGTAAGTACAGGGACAATCACAGATATCTGGGACACGGTAATGGCTCTGATCTTAACAAAAAAAAAAGGATTGCAGCGGTACATGTACTGCAACACCTGTTCTGTTTTTGCAGAAACAGATGAAAGTCATAAAAAGTGCTCTATTCTTTGAAAAAAGGCATATTTTTTATGTGTAAAGGCTTCTTTGCCCAAATCTGGGCATTATGTTGCACAGCACATGCCCATATCTGCAGACTGAGAAAGCAGTAAGTTAACCTTTACTGATCACCTGCACAAGCAATATTTTATGGTAAAATGGTGAAAAAAATCAGCCTTATTGCTTGAAAAATGTATATTTATAAATAGGGCCTAATACCCACAAATCCTCTCATTGACTGGTGCAAACTTCTGCATCCCTGCAAACGCCGCCATCTTGGACCAGCGCTGAAGTTTCGCACTTTTTGTTGGTAAATAGCCTCCATTGATAAATCACAAAACCTAGCAGCTATTTCCAGCAAGTGGCACAAGTGGCTGGGGCTCTGGCTGTCTCTCAGTGACTGACTGAGTGAGTGAGTGACTGACTGAGTGACTGAGTGACTGAGTGACTGAGTGACTGAGTGACTGAGTGAGTGACTGAGTGACTGACTGACTGACATCACCTAAACAGGCGCTTATCCAGCACTGCAGGAGTTAACACCTAGATGGTGACGATGCCAATCATGGCGTAAAGTCCCGCCTCATACTGTGATTGGCAGCTGCTTTCTCCAATGAATCACAGACACATGCGCGTCGCATCCCTGCCTTTTTTTTGGGCGAGACCATTCACTGAGTTCTCAGGGGGGGCCGCGGTTGATGTTACTCATGTGCCGGCACCGACTTGGCATTTCGGCGCAGCCGGCATTATGGCTGAATGACAACGGCTTACAGGTCCCGGGGCGCGGGGTCTGGTGTCTGAGCGCTTAGTCTCCTCTCAGTAAATTCCAATTTTGTACTTGGTTCTACCCCCATTCCGCCCATTCTACGTGTCCGTCCAGCAAGCGCCGGAAATAGTGTCGGTCGGTCGGTGCGGGTGATGCTGTCAGGGGCGGGAGCGAGCAACATGGCAGCGAGTGAGTAGTCCAGGCTGGAGGAGACAATGAATTGTAGGGTTACGGGGAATTACATCAGCCGATCATATGTTACTAGATGACCTCAGTGGGTGCACCAGCATCACTGTGCACTGTCTCCTGAGACCTTATGTGATGTCTATCACTGTGTGATACCTTATGTGTGGCCTCCAATATGTGTGATACCTTATGTGATGTCTATCACTGTGTGATACCTTATGTGATGTCTATCACTGTGTGATACCTTATGTGTGGCCTCCAATATGTGTGCACCGACTGGTGTCTCTGGGGCTGCTGTCAGTGTGTGCCTCTTATTTTAAAGATCATGCTGTAATGGCTTCCTAATGTCTGTGTGGTATGTTGTGTGTGAGGGTGCTGTCTGTGTGTACTATTATCTGCAGGGGCTGCAGTCAGTGTGCCCCTCATCTCTTGCAGTGTACTCTGTGTGCACCCCTATCATATCTGTACCTCAGTGCTGTCAGTGTGTGTGTCTGTGCCCCCTCCCATATCTGTACCTCAGTGTGGGTGTGTGTCTGTGCCCCCTCTCATATCTGTACCTCAGTGCTGTCAGTGTGTGTGTGCGCCCCCTTTCATATCTATAGTCCAGTGCTGTCAGTGTGTGTGTGCGCCCCCCTCTCATATCTGTACCTCAGTGCTGTCCGTGTGTGTCTGTGCCCCCCTCTCATATCTGTACCTCAGTGCTGTCAGTGTGTGTGTGTGTCCCCTCTCGTATCTATAGCCCAGTGCTGTCAGTGTGTGTGTGTGCCCCCTCTCATATCTGTACCTCAGTGCTGTCAGTGTGTGTGTGTGCCCCCTCTCATATCTGTACCTCAGTGCTGTCATTGTGTGTGTGTGTGTGCCCCCTCATATCTGTACCTCAGTGCTGTCTTTGTGTGCCCCATCTCATAGCTGTACCTCAGTGCTGTCTGTGTGTGCCCCCTCTCATATATGTACCTCAGTGCTGTCTGTGTGTGCCCCCTTTCATATCTGTACCTCAGTGCTGTCAGTGTGTACCCCACTTTCATATCTCCATGGGGTGCTGGCATTATGGCCTGCATCTGTTCCTAACAGTGTTGCCCTCTCATTCATATCTCAGGGTAGTGTCTGTTAGCACCCTTCTCAAATCTTTTGTTGAATCAGTAGATAACATATATGTTGTATTTTTGGCTTAATATTTTTTGTTTTGTATTATACACAAAATGGGATTGAATATTGCCTTGAGTAGTACTTAATTCTAAATTCTGTATCTCAGTTTGGTAAAGCTTGTCACTCTTTCTCTGCAGTTCCACACTCATTGTTCATCTGGGCACTTGTGCTCCTAGCCGCTGTCAATGCCTTGTCCCCCAGCCACTATCTAAGCCGGGCAGATGTGGAAAGACTTAAAGAAAGTTTGGAACACCCAGTCTCTGAACTGGAGAACGCATATTATTACATTGTAGGGTTTCAACATCTTGACGCCAGTGTATCAGATGAACAGGTAAGGTTACAGAGCCCGTAACATACTACTTGCTATCATTGAGTATATGATAAAACTTTGGGATATCTTGTTATGATTTGCATGAATTATTCTATCATTTTCCATTAATTTAATTGTCATAGATTGTAAGTCTGGCTGGGTCACCTCTTTTTTTCTGTCATGTTAGTGTGCAATTTTTGGTAACCTAATTCCCCCCCCCCCCCTAATTATTTGCATCAAAATGAGCATAGTATAACATATAATACTCATAAATCATAAAATTACAGCTAAGGTTGTTATGACTATAATGCAGGTTCTTAAAGTGGATCTGTCACAGGTGAGGCTTCCATTTGTTTCGGATAAACCAGTAGCCTATCGGTGACATCACTAAGGCACTGGTTGACTTGTATTCACAAAGTACTGGTTCATAGTTAATTGATTAACTATTGTTAATGAGAATATAGTCTAACGCACAAAATGTGTCTCCACTGTGTGTAGGTGACAGATCCACTTTCATTGGAGAATTGGGCCTAAAATACAATAGCGTTTATTTTACATAAAGTAGATACTAGTGACCTTTACATGCCTTTTTATGGTTGCTTATTTCTGACTTGGATTTAGTTGTTAATGTTACACTCTCTGATCCAATATGAAAAGAATGTAAGTGGACTTGCTTTGACATTTTCATCAAATAATAAAATTGGGTTTAATGGAGACCATTAAGGGGTTCACAGTGTTTTGGTTTTTAAATTAACTGTAAAGAAGCATGCTAGGGTTTCATTAAATATTTATATAATGCCAGAATACTGTAACACTACAGTTGTGGACAAACACAGTGATAAAAACAAAACTGGATAGACAAAGTAGTAAGGGTGCCCTATTTGCAAGTTTACAATCTATAGGGAAATAGGAGCGTGGTGCGTAAGGTTAAGTGCACTTATTGAGTATTGGATCAGCCAACTTGCAATGGGAAAGTGCTTAGTTGCTGCTATGTGATGCAGTCAGAGGGTTTTAGACTATACAAGAAGAATGAATGTAAGCCTGTGTAGTGTGGTGGTAATTGGGTACAGTAGTCTAGGGTGGATAAGAAGGTGGCTCAGGAATTTGTTAGCTAGCCTAAAGAGATTAGTTTTCAGGAAGCCCTTGACGGTTTGGAGGCTAGGGGCAAGTCTTGTGTGAGGAAGGACATTCCAAGTAGTGGGCGCAGCCCGAGACAAGTCATGTCATCGACATGTTATGGCTGGAAGGCTATGCTGGTACTTGTAGTTTCACAACTGGTGAGCCACAGGTTGGCCTGACCTGCACTACACGCTTAGATTTTGCTTCCATTATTAGCTACAGTGGTTCCTCTAATATATGCCACTACTATGTATTTTCAGTCCTAAATGATATTTATAAATAAATCTACTAATTTTTCCCGTCATTGGTTTCTGTGATTTTGTTCATTTTTAAATATGACTTTTTAAAGTAACTTACGTTTATAGCACTGCCATTTTCTCTAGTTGCACACAACTGACTAGTAATGACCGGTAATGGCTCGGCAACACCAAAAATGCTTGGTTAAAAGGTTCTGTCTTTAAAGTGCTGCCAAGTTTTTGTTAGGCTACAGCATAAGATCCTAGTGGCTGTGCTTGATCACTGCCATTATACACTGGCGAAGTGTTTTAGTTAACTTTTTTTTGTGTTTGCTGAGTGAGACAGTAGTGCATCAGCCACTTATTGCACCATCATCATTTATTTATATACTGGCACTAATTCTGCAGCGCTGTACAGAGAACTCGCCCAAATCAGTCCCTGCCCCATTGGAGCTTACAGTCTAAATTCCCTAACACACACACACACACACACACACACACACACACACACACGGCCAATTAACCTACTTGTATGTTTTTGGAGTGTGGGAGGAAACCGGAGCACCTGGAGGAAACCCACGCAAACACGGGGAGAGCATACAAACTCCACACAGATAAGGCCATGGTCGGGAATCAAACTCATGACCCCAGTGCTGTGAGGCAGAAGTGCTAACCACTAAGCCACCGTGCTGCCCCAGATAAAGTTGTACCCAGTGCTGTTTTTGGAGACCTCCCTTGATTGCTTTATGCTTGCCATATAAAGCTATGGACATTTGCAGATTTATCTAGTACATATTTGATTGGATTGGGAAAGCAGAAAATGAAATATTGTCTTATAAGCAAGGAAATTGCCACAGTTGTAAAGTGACTGCATTATACTAGGGGTTCTTAAACTTGTTCAGACCAAGGCCTGAACAAAGTCTAGAAGTTAACTAATAGTTCAGTCTTGTGTAATACTTTACAATTTTGGAGTGTAAATTAGATATGTTTACATGTTATTTAAAAACATTTTTGGGTCTTGTTAATATATGTACGTGTGAGTATGTTGAAGACGTTTTCATGCCGAAACTCTGGTATTGAAGTTAGAAAACTCTGAATAAACGCCTATTGTCTCGACTTACGTGACTATTAATCCTGAACTCCACATTTGTGTTTGGGATACTTAATAGTGTTTTATCAACCTTTGCACCTGTTGCTTATTCTTCTTAGGCAGCCTGTGATTTCATCCGCTCCAGTGTAGATACCAGTAATGTGGATTCTCTGTTCTACGCTGCTCAGTCCAGCCAAGCCCTGTCCAAGTGTGAGGTAGGTAAATAGATGGAATTGTCACTTCCGTTGCTTAACATACACAGGACAATCTAATGTAAATGTGTCTTCACAGGTGCCTATCTCCAATGAAACAAAAGACCTTCTGCTTGGTGCAGTTAGTGAGGATTCCTCTATCACCCAGATATACCATGCAGTGGGGGCACTAAGTGGCTTTGGCCTTCCTCTGGCCTCACAAGAAGTAGTAAGTGCTCTTACCACCAGGCTCAGCAAGGAGGAGAATGTCCTGGCGTAAGTTATTTTCTAGAACAGTGTGTCTGCCTCTCTCTTACTATGCATGTGATACAGAGAATAAGACCAGCAAAGGAATACTCGCCTGCATGTTTTGTATTGCTAATAATGCACTCCTATGTGTTTATCTGCATGGTTATAATCTAGTTTCAAGGTAAACTTAATCATAGGTACATTCAGCGAGAGGAGATGCTGGTCACGATAACAGAATGAATTTTGAAGCGTTAATGTCACTGGTGCTCCGGGTAATTGCTTTGAACCGTCTTTGCAAAAAAATACTGCTAGCGGAATTAATTTGTCCTGCGATTTCTTAAAGAGCCCTAATTTACTTATGACAAATGCAATTTTCCTTGGCATCCTGACACTCATTTCTGTTTAATGTAGTAATGTATGTATGTTGGCAGCTTGTATGATTTAAATATACAATCCTATGCCTGAATGCTAAGTAACAATACGTGCTTAGTCTCATTAGAATTATTTATTTTTTAACTACGTCTTGCAGCTGTATCCCCTTAGCCAAGTTGTTAGTGATTTGGAATTATTCAATAACTGGGGTGCAGTACAGTCTATATTCAGCTGGGCATACAAAGATGCGTTCACACCAGCTTTCTACTAGAAAAGTGTTATCACTAATGCCATGGTGTCTGGTGGTTGGAATCCAACATTCTCATAATTAGGACCTTTCTGTACATCCATGACCTGGTAACAATGTCCATATTCATGTAGTAGTTGTCCACAAAGCCTGTGTCCATCACTAGGATTCTGTTGGCTCTTTAGGGTCCACAATGATCCGCGCCATTTTATGTTTTGCCTTGTGCTTGATTATGCCAATCTTGGATGATGGGTCCATTGTATATCTGTAGATGCCAAAGTAATACCCTTAAAGACAAGGGGGGTAGACTACTATAAAGAATGGCTGGCCGTTCTGGGGGCAAGTTTTTGAGTTGGCCAATAAAGTCACTTCTCAAAGTCTGAAGCCTGCCCCTGAGGTAGCATTGTTGCATCATTTTCCTCCACAGTTTCCGTTTTATGCTAGGTATGTGTTCGGTCACATTCTGATTTCCGCAAGAGCTTCTTTGGCACAAAATTGAAAGTCTCCAATTCCACCCTTGTTAATTAAGGTGATGGCCAATGTACAGTGTAGCTTCGAAATGGAGACTGTGGGTATGCCATATTCTTCCTCACCCCTAATGAGGTGGTTTACTTATTCGTTACTTCCTTTTCCCCCATTCTCGCTGAATGAATCTCCCTAGGGGCCCACACAGCTTCTCCCGGGTGGCTGAACCATTGTTGTTGTTGTGCCCTTCATGCTTTTTGCTTATAGTGTTATTGGCTATCTCCATAAAATGTATTACAAGTATGGTATTTTGTATTGTGTTCTTCCCCTAGTTTTTTTTGTCCTTTCCTTTCATCCCCCTCCCATTCTTTCTGTACCCCTTAAACTTTGAAGAATAATAAAAATACTATTGAAGTTAAAGAATGGCTGGCGGTCTTAACAGTAGCAGTACCCCAGTTCATGGTCCTAGGTCATGGTCATGGACACGTTAATTCTATCTCCTTGTGCTGACACTAATGTTATAATTATTTCCTATCTTCTCTGTATGTGGTCACGTTCTCATTCCCAGAGGATTCATCTGTACTAGCGTTAATTGAGTCACTTAACATTTGAGCTTGCTTTGAGAGTATAATGTGTATATATATCTAATCTCCATATAAATGGCAACGTTAACTACATGCTTAATTCTGAGTAAGAATAAAATGCATTTACGAGGTACCTTTTTTAAATGCACATTGTAGTGTGATAAAAAGTCCCTAGTGACAGGAGAAAATTGTCATACCCAGAAATACCTTGCTTTCCACATCAATCTGTCATTGTGCGTTTATGCAAAGTTATGGTCCCCCTGCACTTCCCACAGGAAACCCTGTGTATTTATCATGGAAATGAGGCTGTCATGTGTAGAAGGGGAAGATTTTCCTTTTGGGGTGGGATCCTACCCACATACATACACGCTACCCTTCGACTGCACAGTTGTTATGTTGAGGGATCTCATATACATGTGAATGCACTTGTGATAGCAGAAGGAGAGACAGTAATTGCCATTGAGATTTTCTGTCCCACATACCCATGTACCTTGAAGGCTTTAACCTCTCACTTTCCAGAAAGTCGTGAAAATCTGCAGCACCCTCACAACTTTGCATCTCTCATTGCAGAACCATTGAAGCCCTGTTAACGGCTTCAATGCTGTCCCAACAAGCTGACCTGCGTGGGATTGTGGAAGAGATAGAGGTAGAGAAACCTTTTCCTGTTTGTTAAAACCTGTATTATATTCAGTTCCAATCCTGTCATTGAAAACATAAGACTACATTTCTAAGGCGATTCTTCATAAGACACTGTGACCCACTTCCATGGCCTGTAGTATTTCCCTTCGCCTTCAGTGGATTTGCAGTCTTATGGTTATTTTGTTTCAATGTAAGAATATTACAATGATAAAATGCACAATTAGTTTGTTATTGTTCTATATAAAATCATAGCTACTTTAATGTATTTGATCCATTGATGTAGTGCTATAGGTTGAAAGGGTAAATCTAATTAGGCCTTGTGATTGAGCGTTGATCATGTTACTCTTTCCTGAAGAGATTGTAAAGCTGATGAGATTTCAGTATATTTATGTTGCATGCTACAACAAAAACTGATATTTACTTGGTACTGAGCAAATAATAATCCCTTCAACAGACACCAGGCAAAATGCATCAAATGTAGTCTGACCACCAGTCTTTAAGAAGTTAATGTATTCATCAATGCCTGTTTGTACGAAAGCGGCTAATATCTACACAAGCATTGAGGAAACATGCACACAGAACTTATTCCAGTCCCGTTTTACTGATTTGATTGTGCTGTTGATTGAGTCTTGGGTGGCGTACTACTGCAACTGTTGCCTGCACAGGAACCGGACTCTCGCAGACAGCAGTTATGGCTGGGAACCATCCTGCCCATTATATTGTTCTAGCACATCATTCAATATAGAACACTGTATGGGAAGCGATTCCTCCCCTGGAATCCTCAGTGACATGATCACAGAGAGGGTCTCTGCACTTTGCCCTATTGTTACAGCCAGTATTGACATCTAAGCTCATGTTCTTGCTTGTAGGCACTGTTTCAATGAGTAAGGTCAAATATGTCATTAATTTTATGACAGTGTAATCTGTGCTAAAGTAGACATATTAGGTATGTAAAAAAAAATATATATACTATGTAAATCTCACTTGGGTAGACGACAAAATAAGTTCTTCTCGTGGATTTGACTTCTAGAGAAAGTGTGAACATTGTTATGGTCATATGGGCTGAAACACTTATGATCCTGAAGGAGTAGGGTAAAAGAAAATTGTCGCATCTTCTGTCAATGACTTGTCTCTCCTCTCTGGTCAGGATTTGGTGGCACGTCTAGATGACCTGGGCGGTCAGTTCCTGCAGTTTGAGGAAGGTCTAGAAGCCACCGCTCTGTTTGTGGCTGCTACTTACAGGTTGTCAGACCACGTTGGTGTGGAGCCTGCACTAAAAGAGGTAAGTAGAGGTCAAACATCTTCTTTAGCCACATTTAACCCGCTTATACTAATTTCTCAAAGTGATCATGTTAAAATGTATTGTGTTTTTTGGATGGAAATGTATAAAAAATTGTATTCGAATTGCCAACAAACAGTTGAAAGCAAAAGTTAATTGATCATCAAGGAGAGAATCCCTTTTACCAAAGCTAGTTGTCGAATTATGTCCTCCTGCATTGTTTGGTTCAGCAATCCTTACCCATCTCGTTTCATAGGACCAGATTGTCCAGCTGGTGAATGCCATCTTTAGCAGGAAAAACTTTGAATCCCTCTCTGAAGCCTTCAGTGTGGCATTGGCTGCCTCTGCTCTGTCCCACAACCGTTACCATCTTCCCCTTATTGTGGTACCTGATGGACCTGCGGCTGTATCTCACAAGCAGCCCCTACTTAGGGTGAGCCTCTTCCTCCCAGAATGTATACATTATGGATATTGCAGGGGCTAGCGAATATGTCCTGTTTGTGTATACTTGCTAACAGGGCTTTATTATATTAGTCGGGTAAGCGCATGCAGTTGTACTTTGCGGTGGCACCATCCTAAACTTATGGTTTCTGTGTGTAGCTGCTGGTTACGAATGTCCTCTCCCAACCACTGAGAGAAGCCAAAGTGAAAGTCAATCAAGCCAAGTCCAGCAGCACCAAAGCCACAATTTTGCAGCAGGCGGCATTCACATCTTCTGGGTAAGAGACCAGCAATTGCTGTTCCAGCTTCTAATGTTGTATTAAATGTTGGACATGAAAAGTGAAAATGTTATTGTTTGTAGTTTATTCTCTGTTGCTGCGTCCTCTTAACTCCAATGTCTGCTTTTGACTGCTTATATCTGATACTTTCTCCTTCAGGGACTCCTTTGAACTGAATTTCATGGATTCCAAGCCAGCAAGCGGCTACTACGACTTCTCAATCAGCGTGGAGGGTGACAGCCGTTTTCTGGCAAGCCAGTTGGAGGTGAGGGTGACCTTAAATGGTTGGCACAGAGACCTGCAATTAATAGTGTCAAGTCATCTAGTGATTGTGCAGCATAATGTGATGTAGAGCTTTCCGAGGCCCTTTCATTTGAAATGTGCAGGTCTAATTATCCTAATTACCCACTTAGAATGTCTGCATATGAAAGGCGCGAGCAGAGAATGATGGCACTGAATCCCTGCTTCCCTGTTTCTGAACCCCCTTGAGATGAGCAAGAGACTCTTGAATGAAATTGTGTAAAACTGCAGGACATTGTGTCCTCAATCTTCTATTCTAAACACACAAGTATGATGACCGTGTATGTTGCTCGCTCTGGTACAGTGGTTGTACTTAGCTTTTTGCGTTATCAGGCAGCGTAATGGGTTAGTGAGGAAGTTTTGACAGTTTTTCAGTCTTTGTTATCTTCTGAAATTTTACCCCTCTATATGGTGGGATTTACCACCTAAAACAAAACAATAGTCCAAGGCAAAATACTTGACCTGATGGCTCCTTTTTATGTGAAAATGTATTTGTGGGATGAGTTTGATGGATTGTTTTTTTTATTTATTATCCATCTGTCCATCTGTTCCATTCACAGATCAAGGTGAAGGTGTCCACAGAGGTGGGAATCAGCAATGTTGACCTCTCCATTGTAGACAAAGACCAGAGTATCTCTCCAAAAACCGCCAGGTAATTCTGGGAACAAATAAGTGTTCTTCAAAACCAAAAGGAAATACTGTACAAAACTAATAAGATCTTTCCGATAGGGTGGTGTTTCCCTCTAAAGCCAAAGGACCATTTGCTGCTGACAGCCACCAGAACTTTGCTCTATCTTTCCAGCTCACAGATGTGAACACAGGGACTAACCTGACCCCACACCAGGTATGTTCTGTTCACCTATCTCGCCTAATCTTTTACCTGATCTGTTTACTGCCATGTAGTGCTTCTATGTGCAGTGTTCACATTGAACTACAAAACCTGCATTTGTCATCCACTATGCATTTTTTCATCACAGCTGCATTTAAATCATTGTTTAATAAATTAAACCACATTTAGGGACCTTCATTATTCAGTATCTGAATTTTTTACTACCATGGTTTTAAAGTCAAGAGAACATTTTATTGTAAGGTGGTTTTTTTTCTCTTGTGTCCAGACATTTGTTCGACTGCACAACCAAAAGACGGGCCAGGAGGTTGTGTTTGTGGCTGAGCCAGACACTAAGAGCACTTATAGATTTGAGTTAGACCCATCTGAAAGAAAGTCCGAGTTTGACTCTGCCTCTGGGACTTACACCCTCTACCTGATTGTTGGAGATGCTACGCTGGAGAACCCCATCCTATGGAATGTGGTATGTTGCTTTTATTGAAGTGATCATATGGTTTATTTTTCAAGGAAAAGGGGCATTTTTGGTGCCATGTAAGCTGGATAGCAGTAGCATTTTGATAGGTAATTGGTGGTAAGCTAAGTTAGAGCCTGAATTGCTCGTGTCTGAAAAGTGCATGACATTTGGGCTATTTGTGAATACATTAATTTCTATGTAGTTGATATTTACGATGGGCTGGCTTAGTGGAAGATAAAAGCTTTAAGGATAAGAGGAAGACTATGTTTTGGTATAAAGTGGTAATAGCTGGTGGTGTGAAATGGTTAAGTTTTGTCTAATGCTCAGTCTAACAACTTTGATACAGAGTAATAATTTATCTCAAATACTGTCCCAGGCTGATTTGGTCATCAAGTTCCCTGAAGAGGACATTCCAACCCCCATCCAGAGCAAGAGCTTGTTTACTCCCAAACCGGACATTCAGGTAACTGGCTCTGTAGCATGATACGCACAAGACTGCTTTTCTGGGTTTTTCTGGGTTGGATAAATTAAGTATATTTCTATACTGCTAACATGGAAATTCTAAATAAATGTAAGTGTAGGTCTGCTTCGCTATACTAGCCATTACTTGGATGCTATATAAAGGACAAGAGACGGCATGTGCTGGCTGGTGGAACACTTCTGCCGCCAGCACTTACAGCTGCCTAGTGGAAGCCAGTCATGTCTTCCAAGGTAAGTATTAACGAGGCATAAACTAGAGGGAACATAATGAACTTTTCTTCATAATGACAGATTATTATGATCTTTTATTTTGAAAACTGTATTTTGAAAACTTTAACAGGACAAACATAAATTTGGTGTAGAGTTTATTTTGCCTAATGCCTTCTTTTATTTTTAATCTGAAGCATTTATTCCGGGAGCCTGAGAAGAGACCCCCGACAGTTGTATCCAACACCTTCACTGCACTGGTCCTGGCTCCTCTGCTCCTGCTCTTCATCCTTGTAAGTGATCGTATAACCCTCCACTGTCTATAACATTATAGTCGCTCTACCCACTCATTCATGTGTAATTGATTTGCCGAGAACCCATATCGCCTGCACTGAACAGCTAATAGGGGCGGACCTAGACTTTATGTTTAGGGGGGGTGATTTTGCATAATCAAGCCCCTCCTTTGCTATGACTGGTGGCCCGCGTTTAGCCCCGCCTTCTGCTCACGATTGGCCCCGCCTCTCCCATTTTGATCGGCACCTGACCTATTTTAAAGGTAGGCTTTCTACTGCTAGGGAGGGGGGGCGAATGCCCCGATCGCCCCCCCCCCCCCCCTTCCCCTGGATCCGCCACTGGCAGCTAATGAATGAAGACAAAGGCAAAAAGAGGCACTGGCACTCACAAATTAATGGATGTATGAATGTGAAATAAGTAATACTGGAAAAAGGAGGTTTGTTCTGCTTTCACTAATTCATGTCTTCTCTTATCAGTGGATAAAGATTGGTGTGAATGTCTCCAACTTCAGCTTCTCTCCAGGCACACTGGTCTTCCATCTGGGCCATGCAGGTAGGTATATACATACTGGTGAACTACAGATACGGTGTCTGCTGCTAGTACAGGAGAGGTACATCTTACCATTATATCTTCTCTTCTAGCTATGCTGGGCCTAATGTATGTTTACTGGACTCAACTAGACATGTTTCAAACTCTGAAGTACTTGGCGATACTGGGAGTCATCACCTTCCTGGCTGGAAACCGCATGCTTGCCCAAAAAGCAGTCAAGAGGTAAAATAATCTGAGATTTGACATTTCCCCTGCAGTATGACCCTATCCTGCCTTAAACAGATTGGAGGATTTGAATCGCCCAATGACTGAAAACAAATATGTTTGACAGTTCAAGACCATTGTATATTTTTGCCCTAATGAAACTTATATTTCAGATATTCAGGAAACCATGTGTCCATTCTGAGCATAGGAACGGAGATATCTCTGCAATGCAGCATTTTAGCACCAAATCATCTGTTCCCCTTGTAGTAATAATCTGATTTCTCTACACTTATTTTCCTTGGAGTGTCTGTACTCTGAGCTATCTCTATAATTCCCAGCCTTCATCTTCTCTTGAAGCTCTCACTGTCCCGCTTCTTTTTCTCCTCCCTCTCTCAGGACTGCAGCTGAACAAAGCAGTAGGTTGGCAAAGTATAGAACACTTCGGTAATCTGGGAGTGTCCCGTGAAGTAAGGCTGCCTTTCCAAATCATTCTTCCACCTGTCCAACCTGCATGCTAGCCACCCTCATGCCACAATACCCTTGTTTCCTGTCTGTGTCCATCTCACAGGCCTGTGACTACTGTAATGGCATCGAATATGTTCTGTTAGGGATATGCTGTAGCCAAGGAAGGTTTTGTGTTCAGAAGAGGGTCACCGTTTCTTCGTATGTCTTTAATCATTGTTTGTGCTCAGTTTTCTAGGGCAATCCTAAACAAATTACAACAATTGGATGGAGATGGCACTGATGAGATGTATAGTAGATGAAAAATGTAAAAAAAGATCACATATATGATGCAAGAATAATACAAGTCTCAAATCTCTCACAGTTCCATTGTGCAAAATCAATTCAAACATTAAAAAAAAGCACATCATAGTGTAACCCGTATTTTAAAAAATTACATCTACTAAAAATTAATAAATCGTGAAAACAGAAAAAATAGATTATTGTTAAATGGTTTGTAATCAGTGTGTGTATTTAAACACCATAAATCAAAAAAACACCCAATTTCATCTGCCTATATATAATAAAGCCAAGTGTTTTAACTCACAATAATAACACTTCTCCAGTGTCTGCAATATTTAATATTGTCATTCTTAAGAACAAATATTTAGTAATAAGAAGACAGGAGGAGAAGAAAATATTTTGTACATTCACCTTTGGAACTATGTTTCAATTATTTTTACGATGTAAGGATCGTAGGAAAGATCTGAGATTTGAGACTTTTTATTATTCTTATATTTTATGTGACTGTACATGTTTTGTATATTTTTCATCTACTTTTATTTCTCATCAGTGCCTTCTCCTTCCCATTGTTGTAATTTGATATTTATGTATTTATTTATTTTTATGGGTTTTTTTTTGGGGGGGGGGGGGGGGGGGGGTTGTTTAGATCCCTGGTATAGAGGGCTGCATTTGAGTATTTGTGCCAGACATCCTAGACCTTTTCTTTGTTCCATGTACTAACCAATACGCCACCTGCAATTCCAGTACATAATTCGTGCTATTAATATCCGTATGTGAAGCCATTTCAAACTACTGAGGGAAATTATTTTCAAGTATTGTATGTTGTGTTCATTAGAATCAGTTTACTCCAAATATATATTTAAATAATTTGTAATGAACAAACTTTAATCTGCTGTCTGAAATCCCACCTGTTTCCAGAACTAATTGAATGAGAAACAGCATTTTAGGCAGATTCTTCTATGTTCTTATTGAAGTTAGTCTTGTGCCTTTTATTCTTTGTATAGCTTTATAAAATATCGGTGGACATGGTTAGGCATGTTTTTTCTATGAAGGTCTATGCTAAATGTGGACGAGTCAAATAGGCTTTTCCTACACTGTCTCATACAGCGGACTTTGTTGATATGTTTCAGACAAAATTTGCTGATAGAAGTAATAATTAGGTAGTCATGTTGTTAAGTGTTAACCATTAGATGTTTAAAATAAAAGTTGTAATAGTTATCCTCTTTCGTTCCATTAGGACAGAGAAGTAAATGGAGACAGGATACAAAGCGAACACCTTAAGATGCCAGCGTCGAGATGTACAAGTTGAAACTGCAGTCCGTTTTTATTTTTGTGCCCCAAATGTGTGTCTTTTGCACTGATTGTAACGTGACCATCCCCACCTCCACCTCTGTTCTTGCCTCTCTTCATTGAAACCACTGTGAAGTCCATTCCAGACACTGTGTATACTGGCATCTTCTGCTGGGGGAGGCTGTGCCCCAGCTGTTGGCTGGAGTCATCTGAGCAGCTTCACACATATACAAACCATGACATTGGGGGCTTTTGGGGATCAGGGCCATTTTTTTTGTTTGAGGAGTGGAATTGGGAAGAGAGAAAATGGGACTTTTTAAATAGGTTTGTTTTTCTCTCCTGACAATAAAATTGAAGGTGAGCGGGACTGACGTTGTTTTATTCCTCCGCAAGTACTGTAAGGTTACCAGTGTACGCTCCCTGCCCAAGTTCTGGTTTATATGGTAATTTGTCAGGCAGTTGAACATTAGTAGACAGAGGAAGCAGAATGCATGTTTCCTAACACAACCGCTGTAATAAAGTTAGGGAATATACATGAACATGGGGTACAGTTTTGAGCACATGGGTATAACGAAAGACTTGAGAGCTCTGAGACCAGCTACCTTATTAGTAACAGAAATTAAGGGGTATAATAATTAAATGAGACTTCACAACCTGGGTTTGTTCACTTTGGGGGAAGAGAGGGAGCTTAGTTGTGACCTATGTAATGTACATAAATACATTGAAGTATAGCATGAAGATTTGTCTGGCTAGCTTTCTACACCCAGGATTATATTGGTGGCAGGAAGGCAGCTCATGCGCCTAATGGAATGATTTTCACACTACTAGGAAGGTACTTTCTATGGTGAAGGTAGTTAGAGTGCAGCACAGCTGGGTAGAGATGCCAGAATCATTGGATGGATATAAAAGTGGATTAAATGCCTTTCTGACAAGAAATAATACACATAGTTGAAGAGAGCAGATTAAACCATTGTGGCGACTGATTCAGGTTGCTATATGTATATGTATATGTGCTATAGCGTAAGGGAGGATTTTTCTCTCCATCTGAGAGTTTGAATTGGCAAATGCCATCGCTGATTTTGTTTTAATATTTTGAATTTATTAAGTGTTGCAGTTTTATTACCACCACTGCTTTAAATTTATTTAACGATGCTACAATGAGCTTCATCATATTCTGTTGTGCTTTCTAGGAGAGGAGCACAAGTCATACTGTATTACCTTCATTCTAAAACAGGAACCGTGGTTTGGGTTTAAACATTTTGGCTACAAAATGATGTCACAAGGCTGCTATACTTGCATGGTACATTGTGGTATCTAACATACGAACTGTTGAGCCACAATAAGTGGTGGCATCTAGTACAAATTGTGTCATTGTAATCCCAGTCTGCTGAAATATCTAACTGGATGTCCTGTGAAAGCAGTAGTTACATGGAGTGATGCAGCAGTCATTGTGTACACCAACGTAACACCAATAATCCTTATATCTTTGCTATGCCCATAAGGGAGGCTGGAAACGGGCTGCTTCATAAAACTTTTTTTTTATTTAACAAATACATAAATTTACATTTTAAACAGAACTTGATGGTAGAAGTGAATGTAGGGTGGAATATTTAGCATATGTCATACAGCTATTATATCTTGATTTGCCATGTTAACCATTTCTCGGCAGACATTTTACTGTACGGCCCCCCCTGGTGGCAAAAGGGAAGATAAGAGCCAAAGAAGAAATCGTTCCGTGTTTGTTATAGCTGTTGAGGCTGAACTGCTCTCCAGGTTGGGTTCTGCCTGTAAATATAGTACTGTGTGTTACATACAATATGTATAATAAGTTAGTCCTATGTTTCACCAATATAGTACAGATATACAATCGATAAGATGTGTACGACTATACATACATGTGACAGTAACAATCATTAGACTGATATGGTAGACAATACAAAACATTCTGTAGAAAGAACTTGATGTAAAAGTGTTGTACAAAAATTGAAAGTAATCAAAGTAGAAACATTTCAAATTGATTACATTTATGTTGGGTATTTATTACTGAGTTATCAATTCCCTTCTTATATCAGGGCTGTTACTTTGTGAGGAATAGTGATCACGTTCCATGTCTGGAGTTATAATAGGTAAATGCTGCAAATAGCTTAGGTCTTAAAGTAGGTGGAGGGCAGCCAGTTTGTGTGCTGAACCAACATTTAACACAGCTCAGCCTATCAATTCTCTAGGAAGCTATGACATCAGCGAGGCCCTTTGGGGAGGCAGCTCCTTTGTGTTGTGAACCACTATTCATGCGTGCAGCCTCTCATTGCAGTAAGAACCAGTGACATCACTGTGACACAGTGCTCCTCTTTTCTGTCACTAGTTCCTAGTACATGGCCTGCGTTCTTGTGAACATTGGTTCAGTTCACAAAATGACTTTCTACTGTGTATCGATACCCAAATGCATTAGGTTTCCTATGATATATGACATGTAAGAAGTTTTTAGATACATAGAACCATGTACAATTATTGGTAGTCTTAAAAAAAAAAACAAAAAAAAACCTTACATGTTCATTAGCACCGATGTAATCTTCTCTCTTAGTGATCTGTCTCTTCGCTCACTGTCACTTTGGTATTGCCCTCTCATTTCATCTTGCCTGTAATCCGAGATCAGTGTCAGAAAGACTTGATGTTGGACAGTAAATATTTGTTTAACGTAGTTTCATTATTACACTTACCCCAGACGTTTCCCCATCATGTTCTGCAAGTACCGTCTAGCTGAGATTTGTCCCAGGAATTTTCTATAGGTATTAGTGAATATAGCATCTACATGTCTCTCCATCCTAGAGTAGTGACACCACATTGCAGCTGTAACACAGATGTTTGCCAGCAGCTGGTCACAAGCCTACAAGAAAAGCTATGCCCAAGACACCCACCTTTTTTCTGAAAGCCCTCCAACTAATCCCCGCTCCTCATCAAGTGACCAGTCTGGACTCTGCATGGGGTCTTTCACCATTGCTAGGAGATTTACATTTCTTCCGGATTTAAAGGTCTGACCATAACTGCAGGATAGAGTATAAATAAAAGGACTATTGTTCTGTACATCACTTTCCTGCATAGGCATTTGTCAACATATTAGTGAATGAGGTTCTATTCGTACTGTACTCAAGTAAACTGATATACCAATAGACTGCAAGGGGGAGGGAGAAGAAACACAAAAAAATGGTGCAATTGCTTGACTAATATTGCAAACAAAATGAATGAAGCACCAAAGAGATGTAGGGGGAAGCAGGACAGGGAAGTATTTTAGTTTTGTCCATCAATGAGAATCATACATGTATTTAGATGTGGTACAGAGGATTTTCAGTGCCTACTGCAATTGTCAGATCACTGATGTCTTTGTGGGCAGAGACAAATACATTTAATGTTTTGTAGAGGGCTTTATACAAAGAAATGGAGTACCTTTGAGTGTCTTTTTTAGGACTAAATTCAGAGTGAAGCCCTGTTCATGTTTGTAATTTCACACAAAGACACAGAGTAAATGTGTCGATATATGAGCTGACGTACATAAATCCAGATTGTCCACAGCACATTAAGTTACTTTATATAAAAGAGCTACTAATAGATATACATAACAAACCTGCGGGAGTTTATCAGAAGTTTTGGGTTAAGGCTTTCATCATAGGGGAAATAATACATCAGTAGTGCTGTCTGCATACATTGCAATATCGTGACATTGGCCACAGAGCATTGTGTGTATGGCCCCCAGCACAATGCCCAATAATGGAAGCGTTGTGGCCTCTCGGCCTGAGCACTGACTGGCTGAATTACCCGTGTGTAGCAAGTTTAAGCCTGGTGAAGGATATGTAAGAATATGTTTTAATTGGTTAAAATTACAGATAATAGGTTTATAGTTTGCAGCGTGGTAGATACAATTTTATATAATCTTAACCCAGATGGTATTAATTTGTATCCAGCCCACCTGTATGGTAGTAATCATCCATGGTCTCCAACTCCTCCCCTGCCTCAGGTCCCTGTTACCCAGAATGGTACTAATTCACCACTGTCTTTATCTACACCCCCACCACAGGTCCCTCGCTTCCAAGAATGGTACTAATCCACAACTGTCTTCATCTCCTCCCCCGCCACAGGTCCCTCTCTCCCCAGAATGGTACTAATCCACCACTGTCTCCATCTCCTCCCCCACCACAGGTCTCTCCCCAGAATGGTACTAATCCACCACTGTCTCCATCTTCTCCCCCGCCACAGGTCCCTCGCTCCCAAGAATGGTACTAATCCACCACTGTCTCCATCTCCTCCCCCACCACAGGTCTCTCCCCAGTATGGTACTAATCCACCACTGTCTTCATCTCCCCAGCCACAGGTCCCTCACTCCCCAGTATGGTACTAATCCACCACTGTCTCCATCTCCTCCCCCACCACAGGTCCCTCTCTCCCCAGTATGGTACTAATCCACCACTGTCTCCATCTCCTCCCCCGCCACAGGTCCCTCTCTCCCCAGTATGGTACTAATCCACCACTGTCTCCATCTCCTCCCCCGCCACAGGTCCCTCTCTCCCCAGTATGGTACTAATCCACAACTGTCCTTAACTCCCCTGCCTGAGGTTCCTCTCACTAGAATGGTACTAATCCACCACTGTTTCCATCTCCTCCCCAGCCACAGGTCCCTCACTCCCCAGTATGGTACTAATCCACCACTGTCTCCATCTCCTCCCCCGCCACAGGTCCCTCTCACCAGAATGGTACTAATCCACCACTGTCTCCATCTCCTCCCCCGCCACAGGTCCCTCTCTCCCCAGAATGGTACTAATCCACCACTGTCTCCATCTCCTCCCCCGCCACAGGTCCCTCTCACCAGAATGGTACTAATCCACCACTGTCTTCATCTCCTCCCCCGGCACAGGTCCCTCTCACCAGAATGGTACTAATCCACCACTGTCTCCATCTCCTCCCCCGGCACAGGTCCCTCTCACCAGAATGGTACTACAACACAGGGGTGTTTTAGAGGGAAGGTGGTTGGTGCGGAATAGTGCTATCCGTCACCCTAGGCACTCCTCAGTGTGATATGGCAACACACTCTCTTTTGGACTGCAGTACACTTTCCTCTGCTTTCAATATTGCCAATATTTGGATTGTATGTATTACAGTAGAGCATTGTTCAGAATGAAGATCCATGATCCAGTGACAGCTGTAGGTTGGAAAACCGTAAAACTATGACGGCACAAGCTATCGAGCCGCTGCTAGTGTCCAGGGCAGCAACAAAGCTACCTCTGGGTCGCTGTTCCTAGGATACTAAAGCATCTTAGCTGCAAACCAGAATAACTTTGTTGTGATCCTTAACTCTAGCTCTCACATGTGCAATCCTGACACGTTACCTTTTGCTCCAGGTGACCCCTACCTACAATTTCTCTTATTGCTCCATATAAATGCCACAGAGTTTTGATCATATAACACTTTCAGGCTACTGTCCATCGCTACACATAATTATATTTGATGGGAGTGCAGTAGATGGGTTAATAATGCAATACAGATGATGAAAGGAAGAGACAGTGGTCAGAGCAATGTACTTGAGAGAAGTAAAAGGAATAAAGTCTGGACTTTATGACCTCGCTCATGAGAGTACACTTAGCCTACAGGCTACCATCAAACACCATCAGTAATTTATTCACTTTCCATATTCCATATCAGTCTATTCATCCTTACATCGAGTCTACTCTGACATCTTATATCTGCCATTCTCAGGCACTTTGTGGTGTAGTGATATCCTACTTCTGATATTATTATTGTCCATGTTTATTTATCACCAACTTATTACATAGAGCTGTACAATCAGAGGTTTATTCATTCACCCTACCACTATGGAGCTTGCAATCTAATTTCCCTTCTACAAGCACAGAAATGCTCATACACACTAACGTCAATTCCTATATTTACATATTGCTTTACAAGACCAATAACCTGAGCTGAATTAATTTATGTTAAACTTGTTTTTTCATATCATTTACTTAGTCCAGCCCAGATTGAAATTGAAAAAAATACGGAGATTATTGTCACACTGCTGTCATCTCCCAGTACATGTTTGTTCCGATAAGTGTTTAATCATAATCTACTCATGAGGTGTTTTAAATGAAATGTAACATAAGCAAGCTTCTTTAAATATTTCACAAGCATCGAGATCATTGATCCTGGTGCTTGCACATCTCTGTTGTTCAAATTAACAGCATCGAAAAATACAGTTGAGCCCAAAAAGCTTTTCTTGTTTCAATCACTCCTGTAACTGGACTCAGACTCGGGCTACTTAGGCTATAGACAACATGGTCAGGTCATTGTTTGCAGCGCGGTGAAAGGTCAATGAGGCTCAGAGAGTGAAGCATTGTTGCAGCTCCCACAACAGTAAAGTTGGATACACAAGGACCTACATCGGATTCCTTAGTGTGGGAAGTTTGAGCTCCATTCAGCCGCTTGAAGAATGCAACTCGGACCTGGGAGTATATTTACTAAACTGCGGGTTTAAAAAAGTGGGGATGTTGCCTATAGCAACCAATCAGATTCTAGCTGCCATTCTGTAGAATGTACTAAATAAATAATAACTAGAATCTGATTGGTTGCTATAGGCAACATCTCCACTTTTTCAAACCTGCAGTTTAGTAAATATACCACCTGATGTTAAATAAGGTAATTGGGAAAACTGTGAGGTTGATTCTTAAACTTTATGTTTTGAACTGTTATGATGAAATGGTTACATCTACTTGTTAGCACCTCAATAAAGATTACAAAAAAAAACAAAACATCTAAGGTAATTGTCCTATAAGAGAGATGGAACCGGCAGTGACTTCCACCACATACACTATGCTTTTTTTGCAAACTTTCCAATTTGCTTTTGCAGTTACCTGTGTGCAATCAATTGGGGTAAAAAAAAACAAAAAAACACCTTTCTCACCAATTAAGTCATCACAACTAACTGCAAGTGCAGAGTAAGTGAGCTGTTCAAGAGCAGAAAATGTTGGAGGGTCTGTTTTTTTTTTTTTTAGGGTCAACATTAGTTTCTAGCTTTCTATGTATCCTTCCTTATAGATGACCTCAGATCCGAGCTGAGCAGCTCAACCTCACCACACCACAGATGCTGCAAACTCCTTGAATGTACCACGCCTTAAGGTTCGGTTTATACGTTTAAACATAGACTCTACAGGTGTAAATTGAAATTATACAATTTTGATAATACTGTTCCTTTAAGTGATGAAACTTTAGGTTGCTAGTGATATCAGCATTCCATAGAGGCTAATGACATACCTGTAATTTGGATGTAGAACGTAGCAGTGAACACACAACCCGAGCTGCAGCACCACAAGGTACAAGGATCTGTGTAACACCCTGAGAGACAAAAGCAGATGTGTGGAAGATTCTTAAATAATCATCTCCATATCTCAAGGCAATGGCAGGAATCATTTTTATCTTTTAATGCCTAATATCAGGTGAGTGATCACAACAAGCTATGTGTTCTAGTAATGAAAGAGTTAAAGCAGAGCTCTATTGGCAGTTTACTGGTCAGTAGAACTCTACAGAATGAATGGCTCATAAACATGACTCTCGTATTGCCAATATGAACAGCTGAATGCAAATCAGTCTACTGCTATTTCTAATTGCAGACATTAGCGTTAAAAGCTTATGTTTCTGTGAACTCTCCACTGAAAGGGCTCATTCAGATAAGTAGTCAATGAGCATTTACTAAACATTTGCTCAGGCGGAACAGGACATTCCAATCGGAATATTGAGCAAGGATGTATATAGATTATTGATCCCAGTACCTAGATATCTCTGCTGTCCAGATGAGCCGCAAGAGAATCCACAGGTCACCCCGAATACTGGAATATCATACATCCTCAATATTTTGGGGTGATCCACAATTTTTCAACATAAATGTAGTCTTCATCGGAACAGAGGAGTGCGCAGTAGAGGGGTTTCCCCACGTTGCGTTACGTCTGGAACACCACCTGAGCAAATTCCTACTAAACATTACAAAAATCATTAAGCACTCATCTGAAGGAGGCAAAGGCTGCATTTTGTACCTTCCTGCACACTTTAATGGCAGGAACATTACATCCTACTAAGATTTATTTAAAAGTCTCAGTCTGTCAGTTGCGTCACTCATTACAGGACTTTGTGCCTAATATTGACTTTTTTATGGTGCAGCTTTCTTGTGGGGGGAAAAAACGAATTTAAATAGCAAGATAAGTTTTATGCTACAGTTGAAAACAAGTTTCTCCTAATTTTCACACCATTTAATGTCAGACAGAGGTGTAAGTAAGGTTTGAATTGAAGCTATTTTTCATGGGACTCAACAAATGAACTTGTGCCTCATTCATAACCTCATAGTTGCATATTTGCACCTTTTTACATTGCTAAATGTAATTGTTACACTAATACATCATTATTACTATTTTATTAATCTTCAGAGACCTACCCACTGACAGGTACATACCCATGTATTTTATGCAGCATCTCAGAATTAAAAATTGTGGATAACCTCAAAAGTGGATTAATTAGGATCCTTTACATCAGCAATGTATTAGGTAACTAACTTAACACTTGTTTCACCTCTGCCATTCCTCTAGGCACCAGAAAAATGCCCATCTGAAACACATTTCATCAGGAGGCTGCATCACTACAGCCCAGAATGAAATGTACCCATTGCAGTGGTCAGAACCTGGAGGGACAGGATGTTATTCCAAATGAGGAGTCACTATTGGCAGGTGGCAGAACTCCACCCAGCAGATTCCCCAAAAGAGGTGACTGTGCAAGAATTAGAGTTATAACCAATACATGTGAAGTATTAGCCATGTTGGATAAAGTGTTAAAAGTTACTTACATTCTCAGCAGCACTAATTTCCTCTCTTCTTCCCTGTATTAAGGATGTTATTCGCTGCACCAGAAGTATATTGCAGCAGATGTGCTTGAGTGTATCCAAGTTAAAACCCACATTCTTATATACCTGAATTCCCCTGGTGGGAGGAGAATGGGGTGCTTGGGAGACGCATATGAAACGGAGGGGGTGACGTCTATAGGGCTATTATCCACTTGCAAACACATCTCGGTCAGATCAGATGTGACAGTGAAGGCTGATAAAAACAGCTCCGTGTGTTCAGTGCCCATCACCAAATACTCCTCATTATATCGTATGGCTTATTCACGATCAAGGTAGAAATTACTCAGTATTACTTTACACTGTGCATTTACTTTAATGTATATAGATATGTCATTGTAAAATGCTAATTGTCAGACTATACATTTCCAACACTTATTTGTTGTTAGCCTATAGACATTCATACAGAGCAGTGTTCATTAAAAGCGCATAGATGCTATGTATTATTATAAAGTGCACCATAGTCATTATTAATGCATATAGTTATACTTTATGTACATTTTCTTAGTGCACATTACTAAGGAATATGAAGATGTTACATAAAGAGACAACATTAATAATCAGGATACTTGTCTAAATTGTACCTGCTGCCTGAGACAATTATCTCAGTATGCTGCATTGTAAGCATACTCCTGTATGTCATCAGTACCTAGTGGTGATGTACAGAATTACCACCTGCATTTTTCATATAACCTGGTGCTCAGTGGCAGCATTATTTATACTATTTAGAAAATGGTGTAAGCAGTTTAGAGATTGGGCCAGACAAAAGATTTAAGTTGATTTGAACTAAAATTTTAATGGACACCCAACAGTTTGGGTTTTATTGGATCAGAAAGGACACTGGTTGGATTTTCACCTACAACGTGTGTACCAAAAAGGGTCGACCACCCAAATCGTAATCCAGCCAACAGCAGTCCTATATTTACGAACAACATTAATGAAAGGGGTCAATCGATACTGACGCTACTTGTGCAAAGTAATAGACGGGTTACAGTCTGACGACTAACAACTCATCATACATTGTCGTGGATGAGTTATGGCAGCTGAGGACCCCGCTAAGTTCTACTCTCAAAAAAGAAAAGGTGCCACTGCAGTGAGCTAAGGAACACAAACCATTGGTGGAAGTGGGGGTGAATATGGTGGTATGCCATACCGCCACTTCTCCCACTGCCTTCCTTGTAAAACTATCAAATTATATTCACTTACATTCCCATTACATTTTCCATACTGTCACTTCTAAATTTCCATACCGACACTTCAAACACTGACACAAACAATAAAAAACAGTGTAATGGGAGTGTTTCAGTGACATACTGTTGGGACCATGGCTAATAGATAAACCAGAATACTGGAGACAGCAATCGGGGACAGACCAAAGGTCAGTAGCGAGCAGGAAAGTCCAAGAACAGGTCCGAGATCAGGGCAGGTAGCAAACAGGTAAATCCAGAAAGCAGGCAGAAGTTAAAGGGCATAACAGGTAAGCAATATCTTAGGACAGCAAGGTATCCAAAGGAGCAGGTCAGCAAACTGTGAGACACACTAACACTATAATCGGCAGGGGGGCTAAGCCCTCCCTGCTTTAAATAGTCAAGGAAACCAGAGTATTAGGGTAACAACCCTGTAATCAGCCACAGGAGGCTGATAATTAATTGTCATGCCCCTAGCCAATGAATAATTAAATATTTATTTATCTGCGCACTCGTCCGGCTGCCCCCTAATGCCGCGTGATGCTGCACTTCTGATCATTAGAAGAGCATCCTGACTGTTGCCTAGGAGACGGTTGTCATAACGTCACAGGAAGTGACATCTCGGTCGTGATGACGACGGCGGGGCGCTGCTGGTGAGTTGCGGCGTCTTGGGGCTCCACCACGGCTCGTGACGGTACATCCCCCTTGAGAAGGGGTTAAGGAACCTGATAAGTTTGGTAACATGTAAGAGCCACTGCGAAACCCAAGATCATTCTTCAGGGCCATAGCCCTTCCAGTACATCAAGAAATGAATTTGCCCCTGGACATTCTTGGAGTCAAGAATCTTCTCCACAAAAAAATTGTGGCACCCTTCCACGTTGGGCGAGGTTTTTTTGATTTGTGAAACTTGAACAATGAGTTTCAAGAGAGAGCAATGGAAAGTGTTCGGGATTCTCAATGAAGGTGGAAGCTTAAGCCTGAAGGCAATGGGATTAACCTTTTTGATAATAGAAAAGGGTCCAATGAATTTAGGCCCAGTTTCTTACAGGGTTGTCTGAGCCTAATGTTCCGGGTGGAAAGCCAGACTTCATCATCTACTTTGAGGGAACAATTCCTGCTATGGCAATCCACAAAGATTTTGGCCGAAAAAAGTACCTGGAGCAAAGCGGAGAGTACCTTCTTCCAAATAACTCTGAGGTAATAGGCTGTAAGATGTATACCAGGAAGACCAGAAGGAAAATGGCAGAAAGAGAATCAGCCCTGGGATGAAAGCCGAAATTGCAAAAGAAGACATGCGGGTGGAGGAATTAAAGAAATTATTATAGGCGAGTTCAGCTCACGGGAGCAAGGAAGACCAATTATCATGAAATTTGGAGATGTATAACCAAAGGAATTGTTTAAAGGATTGATTAACCATTTCTGTCTGTTCTTTTGACTGCGGATAATATGCAGATGATAGCTGATTTTGATGCCAAGGAGTGTGCAGAAATTCTCCAAAACTGAACGATGAATTGAGAACCACGGTCGGAGACAATGGATATGACAAATATGGCGGATGAACAATGATGCCAAGTTTTGAGCATTTGGTAGCTTTGCCAGGGGAACGAAGTGAACCATCTTGCTAAACCAATTAAACTATTAAGTTCATTGAAAGATGTGACCAAGGTTTAGTTGAAGTGGGCAAGGGCATAAGTTGGCCCAAAGGATAGCTGGAGTTCACGGTTGTCCACGTCGTAGTTGGCCTCAGCAGAATAGAATTTCCGCAAGAAAAATGCACATGGATGCAACTTGTGATCTCTAGGGTCCTTCTGAGACAATATGGCATCTAATCCAATATCAGAAGCATCTACTTCCACCACGAAAGGTAGATCTAGATTAGGGTGTCTCAGGATAGAAGCAGAAATGAATGAGGCCTTCAGTGCTTCGAAGAAAGTGATAGCATCAGAGGTCCAGTTAAAGGTATCGGCTCCCTTGCGGGTTAAGCCAGTTATTGGTGTCACCAATTCCGAGAAGGTATGATTGACTCTCCGATAATAGTTTGTAAAGCCCAGGAATCTTTGGATGGCCTTTAGTTTGGTTGGCCGCACCCAATCCAAGATAGTCTGAACCTTACTAGGGTCCATAGAGTGCCCAGCAGAGAAAATCACATATCCAAGAAATTAAACTTTCTGGACTTCAAATTCACATTTTTCCATCTTAGCGAAACATTGGTTTTCTCTGAGTTTTAACAGGAATTGCTTGACCTGAAGGCGGTGCTGAACAAGGGACTGTGAATAGATTAGAATATTGTCTAGGTATCTCACAGCGAAATGACCCAGGAATTCATGAAGTCACTGATTAGGTCCTGGAGAACCGCAGGGGCATTATATAGGTCAAAATGGCATTACCAGATACTCATAATGGCCTGACTGGGTGTTAAAGGTGGCTTTCCATTCGTCACCCTTTTTGATGCCTACAAGTTATATGTCCCAGGTAGGTCGATCTTGGCGAATACTGTGGCACCCTGGAGCTGATGAAACAAAACTGATTTGAGCGGAAGCAGGTAGGTGTTTTTAATGGTGATCCTATTTAACCCACAAAAGTCTATGCGGAGTCATAGAGTTCCGTCTTTCTAGGACACAAAGATAAAACTCGTTTGGAGATTCTCCTTTACATAATCTTCCATGGCCCGAGTTTCGGGTACAGAGAGAGAGTATAACCTCCCCTTGGGCAATTTGGAGCCAGGAACTAGATCAATTGCGCAATCATAATCGCGATGTGGGGTTAGCGTGTCAGCTGCCTTTTTGAAAAATACATCCTGGAATTCATGATATGGTAAAGGTAACTGATCAGGTAGGGACTGAAGCAACCGGATAGACAGGGTTAATCAGGAAGAGGAACAGTACGAAGCCCAACTAGTAATTTCTACCTTGTTCCAATCGATTTCCTGATTATGAAGTTGGAGTCAGGGATACCCCAAGATTAATGAAACCGAAGGGCAACTGATGATATAAAAGGACAAGGATTCAGTATATAGGGACCCTACAGTGAGCTGCAAAAAAGGTGTTTGAAAGTAAATTTTACCTCCAGGTAATGGACCACCATCAAGGCTACAGACGGTGATGGTTGGATAAACCTTAATGGGAATAATTCCCAGGGAGTTGGCAAAATCGACATCCAGGAAGTTCCCAGCAGCGCAACTGTCCAAGAAGGCAGAGACAGAAACAGTATGTGTCCTCCAAGAAATCAAAGCTGGAAACAGAAGGGCATATTTAAAAGATATGATCTGCAGATCTAGACGAAACTCTTCCTCGTTCTATAGGACTGCTCTTTTCCCGGCTTTTTAGGACAACAATGGAGAAGATGGCCCTTATTGCCACCGTATAGACAAATGCCCAAGGTATGTCTCCTTGTTCTTTCCTAGCTGCATAGGTTCCACAGCTTTCATAGGAGGAGGAGGAGATGAGGAAAAAGGTGTACCAGAGAAAGATGCTTCCTTCTCAGCTCTCCTCTCTTTGATGAGTTTATCAATTAATAGCAAGTTGCATAAGTCCATCCAAAGAAGTGGGTGAAGGATATTGCACCAGAGAATCCTTGATTTAATCTGATACACCTACACAAAGAAAAATCCAGCTCCTAGAGGGGACTTAGGATAAACCTAGGCGGAACTGACTACGTAATGCAGGGATCATTCCATTCGCTGTTAGTGGACCACCGGCAGAACTCGGCAGAATATTCCTCGGTGGAGCACCGACCTTATTTCAAGGACCTCAAATATGATTCAGCAGAAGCCACCCGATCTGAATCCTCCTATAGAAGGCCCAATGCATGTATCCACTGATCGTAGAGTGGGACTCTCAGGAGGCAAGCTGAAGGCCCAGGACTGAAATCACAATCCCCAATCTCTGTTGGCCGAAGCCGGAGGAGAGAGGACGCAGGTGGAAGTACAATTTGAAGTTCTCTTTAAAATTCTGGAATAAGGTCCGATCCCCAGAAAAATGGGCCGGAAGAATAATTAGGGCTCAACAGACAGGGCTAGGGTGGCCTGTGAGGACATAGCTGCCTCCACTTGAAGGGATAGCCGGTGGGATAGTTCCTAGATGACATGGGACAATGTCTGAATTTGACCTGCAAAGACCTGGGCAGGATCGGGAGTTGTCTGACTGGGATCCATGTAAACTGAGTCTTCCGGTAATTGTCTTTTCTTTTTTATTGAGGCCGGTTATGTTGACCACGGCTAACAGATAAACTTTTAGAACTGAGCCTTTAGCAACCAACTTTCCTGTAGAACTAGAACGGAGGTACTCTAAGATAGAAGTTTATTAATTTAGCTGTAGCGCAGGGGGTAGGAAACCAGAATACTTGAGGCAGGAACCGGAGAAAGGCCAAAGGTCGTAGGTCTGTGACGAGCAGGAAAGTCCAATAACAGGTCACAGGTCGGGGCAGGTGTCTGTGTATGTGTGTTAGGTACTTTAGACTGTAAGTCCCAATGGGGCAGGGTACAGCACTGCGGAATTAGTGGTGATATATAAATAAATGGTGACGATGGTGATGAAGTTCTAACCCTCCATAAATCTTATTTTATATAAGATAAGTGGCACTGTGCAGTCTAATTTTTAAAAAAAAGCAATTTTCCGACACAAAACCGGAAGACTAAATTACATGGAAACAAGAGAGGGTTGGAACTTATATAAACTTTGCTACTGAACAAGTGCATTTAAGCACATGCATGGTACTGTCTACAACAGGCCTGGCAAACCAGTGGCTTTCCAGATGTGAAACTGTAAGCCCCAACATGCTTTGCCAGTAGATAGCCAGCCAATAGCTGTTAGGGCATGCTGGAACTTGTAGTTTCACAACACCTGGCGAGCCACAGGTTGACCAAGCTAGAAGGACATTGGAACACTAAAATCCCTGTCTTGATTTGTTCACTGGCCTAGTTTATATTTTGATTTATATGCATTTTAAATACACCACCTCCATAAATACTAATATATAAAGCCTAGAAGCTAACCCGGCACTAGCTATGAGGCAACCCTGGGTGATACACTACCATATTGGGTGTTGAGCCCCTACTGCTTCTTATATTAGCAGGTGGTAATTGGTGACAGCATTCTCTGCTCCTCAGAGTGGGAGCGTGGTAATTGGTTGTGACATCGTAGCCAAGTACCACACTCCCAGACCTTCACAATCATGGAGAAGCAGCAGCTGGCAGCTTCACAGGGAAGTTTAGAGCTGGCCAGTTATAATTTTACGGCTCTGTCCTGTGTGCTGGAAGGTTGGGAGGTATGTCCCATTCACTGGATGTCTGCTTAGCAGAGCAGCGTCGAACAGGTGCATGTACACCTGACAATGTAGTATTTAGCAATGAAAGGGGTAGGTAGCTCTCAGGGCTGGGGGAACACAGTAAACATGACTCACTTATTACAAGTCCTCACTCTAAATAAAGCAGGTATTGGAAACAGTATAGTTACTATAGTATCAGCCCATTCTCAGTGAGTGGCTTGTCCTGCACATACACAATGAAGGGCAGGGAGCCGCTGGAGGGCCCAGCACCAGCCCTGCAAGTGCTTTAACAGCTCGCACCCCCTCCCTGTGGGGTTATGTCAACATGTCCTGACTCCAGCTGCAGCTGCTGCAAAGTTCCCATTTATATACATGAGTATACTTGGTTAGTATTGAAAAGTAGGAACATTTATAAACAATTCCAAGAACAAATATTTAAAACCTAGGACATCCCTTATAAATTAGGGACAGTTGGCCACTATGCAGATATATTCACAGTATTCACTAGACATGTTGTTCTATTCTGCGTGCAATGATTGCTCCATAATACAACAAACTCCGGCAACATGTGGCTCTCAAGCTCACGTGGAACTACCAGTTCCAGTATGTTCTGCCACATGCGTTGCTAAGGAGATGTGATTGGACGTTATTTACTAGAGCGAATATTTTTTGCTACATTCTACGGTCGGCGCAGCGGCCATTTTTGTGGAGACCAAGAATAGTCTTGGCCTTATGGACCAAGCGTACGTAACATGGCGGTTCACTGGTAGATGTGCGAGCAGGTAACTCTTCCCTTCCGGACAACGGCAACGTCACCTCCGGCATTCTGCTGGGGCTGCCTTTTGTCTGTGAGTGATATAATTATTATATGGTAGGTGAATTTATTAGGATCACAGTATATTTCCCCTCTAAAGATTCTTCCTAACATGCGTTAGTTCCACCTCATTTTAGCTATGTCACAATAAAACTCTTGTTTCTTAGACATTTGCAAAAATCTGGGCTGTATTAATCAATTGGTGTTAGTAAATACATTGTTAAAGTCATTTATTTAATTCAGCCCGAGTTACTGCAGTTTTTAAATAAACAGGAAATGCAATATGATTTTAATAAGCCCTAAGTCTGCCTAATGCAGATTTGCACATCTAGCTGAGTATCAGTATTGTGAGTTTTCTATGAATTGCAGGTGTCAGTCACACAATAATAGGTGTCTTTTTCCTTGCTGTCTTGCAGGTGGATGTTCTTTACACAATGGCAGAGCCTCTAGATCTCTCACCGCCAGACATCCCAGAACCAACCTTTGTAGAGATCTTACTTCGTTATGGACTCTTCTGCGGAGCAATTTTTCAGCTCATTTGCATTCTGGCGATTATATTCCCTGGAGGCAAAACACAGGATATGGTAAAATATATTGTCTAGTCTAATCTGGGCTAATAGGAATATTCTGGGCATCTGTTATTTGGAAACAAATGTATAAGTTCCCCATATTGCTAGGTAGCACTTCCTTCTGAAGCCTGAACTGAAATTTTCACATATGTTCAATGTAGTTCCCATTGTCCTTTTAAATGACAGGTGGTATGGAACTTTTGCTGCTTTGGTGTCTTGTTCCTCTGTGTCAGGCATGTCAATTTGTTTTTGTTTTTTTGGGACAACGTGTGACCGTCAACCCCATTCCTTGAGCCATAATCCACTATAAAGCATTTCAAATTTGTGGGGCTTTACTCACAAAATGTCCTTAATCATATTATGGGTACTCTGATATTATTTTCCATTTGGTTAATAGTTCTGGTGATGTATTTTTGTCTTATGACTTTATTTAAATTTATTGTTGAAATGTAGTAGTTTTCAGTAATTAGAAATAGAAGCTTAATCCTTAAACAAGTTGAGCTTTCGAATGAATGTGCACCAAAAATAGAAATAATGTGTCCTGTGTCTCCTACTCTGTGTGACACTCTTGCTCTTTGTATTTACTTAAATCACTGTTGCCTTAACAGTTACACAAGCTCCAGTGATTAGGATGTACTTCTCCCATACATAGACTCCTCTCTGAAACAGTACAATGATTATAAAGCCATACTTAGGCTAGGTACACACTGGAGAATTTTTACAACTTTTTTTATAACTTTACCTTCGACCGAAGGTCTGATCGCTCGGATGATTAATGCTTACACACTAGTCATGTTTTAGACGATTAATGAAAGACCGACCGCCCGGGAAGCGACTTTTCATGATTATTTTAGACGATGAATTAAAGACCGACCTCCGGGAAGCGACTTTTCACTGCCATATTGTCGTGAGCAAAGATTTGAGTTTTGTACACACTAAGACGACATATGAGGTCCATCTAACCATATCCCCAAGAAATGTAAATAAAGGGCAGAGCATGTTCAATAGTAAGCACCCCGAACCTCATAAAAAAAGCAAAGATAACACGTTTTCTTCATTCCTTCGCACATGTACAGTGTACGTTTGTTCACAACTGCACATCCACAATTGTTTTTACTAATATGGATACTGTTGAAGAACAAGCAGCAACTGCTCTTTTCCTGCTCACTGTGGCAAGAAGACTGCAAGTACAGAACCAAAGGGAAAGAAGGAGAAAGAGAAAAGATCTTGTTGGACCAAAGAGTGATTTAAGAGGAGAGACTCATTCTCTCATATGCTTAGGTTTATAATTAAACTGGCAGACATATGCTGTACGTATAGACACCTATTCAATAGACACCTGCTATTGCTTTACCGCTAGAAACACCTAATTACCAAATGAGTGACGTGCGGACACCACACCACGTGGGACAGGTACAGGCATCAGAAATTAACATACACACTCCCCCAAAGTAGTCCAAGCTCGAGGAACTATCGGCAGTTGCTTGTGGATCGATTGGAAACTTATACACACACTACATGATCGTTAGGTGATTGATCGGAAAATATTAAACAGTACGACTAACCAAATGAGCCGACAATTGGCACTTTGGAATGACTTTCAACCATTGTGTAACCATACACACTAACCCGACTTTCGACCGAACGGTTGTATTTCGGCTGACTTGCCCAATTATTGGACGAAAACGCTCCAGTTTGTACCTAACCTTAATGAGAGATTCAGAATTGAGCTATTAACATAATTAAAACACACATGACACCTCCTGGAAGCCCCGTCTTTCAAACAATGCAGTGTGTAGTGTGACAACTCCGTCATAGTCCTGGAGTTGTCATTAAGATTTTTTTAGTGGGCAGTCCATCGGCTTCATATAAATGTAATTATTAACAAATATCTGCAGACACATGTGGTCTTTTAGGTATTGGAACAGGAAGTCTAGTCTTGAGCTGCAATGTACAAATGTTCATAGCTTGTATAAAAGGCGTATCCCATCCAAATATAACAGTTCACTAATAACACTAATTCCATTCACTAATAGAACTGTAAGAACCCCATGTTTGCACCTACATGGTTTAGGATTTTATAAAACCTATCAGCACCAATCTCCAGTCTCTGGCTGACAGATGTGACCATTCCATCCAGCTCCATCAACTGCTCTCTAATGAACGCAGTTTACATTTTGAATTGTGTTTTTGTTTTGGAAATTTTTTATAAACAAGAAAAATAAAGCGCCCCAAATCTTGCCTATGTTATGCTAGCCAGCATTTGTTAATCTGATCAATGAATTGACATTATTCAGGTTAAAAATATAGTAACATGTTAGGTAAATGGTTAATTATAGGATATAAACAATTATTAATGAAAGGCTGACATAATATCAGTTGTTCTAATACAGAGATTTAAAACATACATAGCTGTGTCAATGGATAAACTAAAAAAACATATAAAACAGAATTTCTGTACATTTAATAATATAGCTCAGGATAACATATAAATAGGTGTATGTAAAGGACCATGCTATCCAGGGACCCAGAAAGAGAAGCCTGTGAAATATACAGGAGGTACACAAACTTCCTAGTTTCCAGAATGTATTCTATACTTAAGAGTTATACCAGCAAAACCATATCTGAATAATACCTATGTCTGTCATTTCTAACCATGTACATGCAGCATTCACAGTCCGTGACATCATTAACGAGAGCTCGCCATTTTTGGAAGTCAAATCAAATTCTTTTCTTAACTCGGCGAAATATTTAAGTGCACTGTCACAATAAATATATTCAAGTGTAGATATACTGTATTTCCTCCATATATTACTCCTAGAAAGTTTATGTAATTCCTGCAGATTGCCGTTATACAAGAGAGGCGTATCAGGGTCATATCCTTCCCCACCTAAAATATTATGAGCTAATGACCATGTCAGTATTGGTTGTCTGATAATGGGGGCTACTCACTGCCTTCTTTTGCCCACCATGAGCGTTTGAAGTAGTGTGTTAGGAGACCAAGTCTGCTCAGCCAAGAGCCCCACCAAAGCATTGTCTCCTGGAGATTTCATACAATTAATCCGACAACTGAGCAGCTAGGTAGTAAACACAGTTTACTTTTATTAGTCAGGGAGACATTATTAATACAGGTGGTGGGATGACATTGCAGATATACTGCAGTTTGGTGCAGTTCTTCTCCCTAGTGTTTGGTTTTTCTCCTAAACATTCATGCTTTTCCTTTACCCCTCCCCAGGATTCTGATACTTCTGAAGTGAAAAGCACAGAAGTCTTGAGAAAGCCCAAAATGGCTGCTGTACCAGCTGGAAAAAAACAAAAGAAGGAAACGAAGAAGAAGAGGTGAAAGGGCAGAACATGGCCTCACTGACTATTCCTTCTTGCCTCACCTAGACTGATGAGACTTTCACAGCTGTGCTGGCTTGGTTACACTCTAACCTTGACATCTGTGTGTCATACACATTGTATAGTATTATCTGTTTTACTCACAATTATTAACCTAAAGTACAAGTTGGGATATGCAGCTACTGTACTGTGCAGTGCATACTTTTACTGTATTCATTTCACATATGCATGTCCTAAAAATAGGGCATTGCAAAAAAGACATAAACTCTATTACTCCTTAAATCGGTATTTCACCACCAACAGAAAATATCAGCTGATGAGATAAGCATGTACTGCTTTAATATTTTCTGTGTTGTTTTTTTTAAACTATATTTAGAAATCAGTTATAATCAGCTTGTAGGATCATATAGCAACAGCCTTTTGATGTATCAGCAAATATGTTACAGCTTCAAGCATGCACTACAGAGACAAAGCACTAAAAGTCAAGACACTCTAATTCTTTTCAACTGGCTTCTCTGATGTGGAGTCGGAAAAAAAATACTCCTGAAATCCATATGTCATTGTGGTTTGTTTGTTTTTTGTTCTGTTTTTGTTATCGATGCTTTTGGAAAATAAATAAACAAGGTTTTTTTTTATGCTATTATTATGTTTCATTAAGAGCGAAGTGTGTTTAAGCCTGTAATTTTTGGGGTCACCGGTCAATTCTGGGACAACTGTTGGTTTTGGAGAATGACATGTTCTGTTGCATGGAAAGATTAGAAGTTTGGCACAGTAATTAGGGCCCTACCACAGATTCCAAAATTGCTCTTATGTGTAGAAAACCCTTAATTATAAGGAGGAGTTACGAGTATGTGAAGAGTGATTTTGCTTTTATTATTATTATTAATTTTTATTTATAGGGCGCCACTAGGTGTCCGTGGCGCCGTACAGGGACAAACAAAATTACAATACAAGGTGAGACAGCACAGTACAGTAAACAATAATCACAGTAACTCAATGAGCTCAACGCTAGGGTAGGGGGAAGGGAGAGTCCGCATACGACGGAGCCCAGAAGGGAGGGCACGGGTGACAAATAAACTCCCAGAGTGAGAGGAGGGAGCGAGAGGGGATGGGGGGGGGGGGGAGAGGGTCCTCGAGGAGGAGGGCTGATAGCTGGAGAGCAGAGTTAAAAGTGGTGGAGACAGGAGGAGAGATGACCCTGCTCAAAGGAGCGTACAATCTAAGGGGACTAAATAGTGCTTGGGACTAAATAGTGTGTGACAGAAGATCCTGAGATGGTGGACACCTATAACTATATTCCACATTAATCAGCAGTAATGGTGCTCTCTGTGCCTTGGCATGAACCAGGCGTGACAATTAAAATGTGTAATCGGAATCCATGGTATCAGATTAAACGTGGTGCCACATGAGTGTTTGTAAAGGAAAAAGTACAAGAAAAAATCTGTTCAACACCTGAAACATTTTTCACCACAGTGCACTTGCGCAGAGCTGGATTAAGAGGGGGAGGATGCACAGGTGACACAAGGCTTTTTCTCAGCGGATCCCCCGGACCCAGTATCGTAATTATATGCCCGAGCAGGATGGCAAGATCGGGACGTTGCAGACTGAGGGCGTGATTGCCGGGCCGCGGAATATGAAGCAACGTTTGTATCCCTTCCCTCCTGCTGCACTTAGTTGTCTGTCCTAGGAAGGTTGATGGATAGTTGTCGCAGTTATCACACCACCCCTCATCAGAGCTAGAGGAAGAGGAGGATAAGAGGTAAAGGGGAATTGCGGAGCAGAGTGTCCGTGGAGGTGGGAAGGAAGAAGATTCATCCTGGGCACAAGCCTGGTAAGGTGAGAACAGTAGACGGAAGTTGGAGGTGATATTACTGTAGGCTCCAGGCATGTCAGTGACACTTGTGTGTGTGTGGCTGAATTTGGACATTGTGATATGTCCCTGATTGGATGCTAGCCCTCATCACCTGAGTGGAGGTATGACTTCATCTTACTCCCCTTTGTGATGACTGTATGGTGCTCATAGAGATTGCAGGTACACAGTCTTCTCAATGTAATCATTTTTACTGAGCGACTGAATAGTAAAGTAGATTTAAATTCTTAATAGCACAGTACCTAACCATCTCCACTTTCCACCTATACGCCGTATTGGCATTTTGCACAACAACTTTTAAACAGTAATTGGCCCTGAATTCTTTGTGATTTACAGATGGTATGCTATGTGCGTCTATCAGCATCAGCGAGCCCCACTACCGAGATTGTATCTCGCCTGCTCGCTGAAAACAGTGAGTGCGAGTATTATAATAACGGTTCTCCAGCACAGTTACGCAGGTTTTATGTGTAGTTAGTGACAGACTTACGGGAATTGGTATTCCCATAACCTCGCATGGAATTAAATTGGGGCCTTTGTCTTTGTCTTACATTTATATTTATACCTGGTGGAAACAATTTGAAGCGAGAAAAAGCCCTATTGGCTAATCAAAGGGCTTTCCACCCTTTAATAAATCGAATCTTTAGTGTATGCAAGATCTCCAGTGAGGAATCCCTGACAAGCTGTCTCTCAAAACCCCTTTAGTGCTTGCTTGCACTTATGGGGATTTGAGAATGATAAATGAGACCCATAATATAACAAAAGTTTTCTATTGTAGCTCTCATCCTTAGGCACATTGATGTGCCAATGGGCATGGTTGTTCCTCTGTTCATCCACATCACTTCTGATCAGCGGCCACCAGTACTGGTTCTGCTTACCTCTCTAGCAGAACTAAGTAAAAAACGGGGGAGAAGATTTGGCACAAAATAATTTTTGATGCCTTTTCCCAACTAAGTTTAGAAAATATACTTTTATTGTTAACTGTAAAAAAAATTAAATACAAGGGCTTCATTATGTAATTAAAATAATACAATGTCATTATATATATAAAATCACACTGTTCCACCCTTCATTATTGCGTCCCTCCATCATAACACTTGTTTCCCCTTCATCGCACTGCTCCCCTCCTTCATTCAACTTGTTCAACTTCTTCCTCACACTTGTTCCCCGTTCATTGTGTGTGTGTTACGGAATTTAGACTGTAAGCTCCACTGGGGCAGGAACTGATGTGAATGAGTTCTCTGTACAGTGCTGTGGAATTAGTGGCGCTATATAAATAAATAGTGATGATGATGAATTTGCCAAAAACCCTGCAGAATGAATAAAAAAAAAATGTCCCGCTATTAGGTCACAGCAAATGTGGTTACACGCAGATATCTCTGGTAAAAAAAACAACAACTATCAAGTACTGATACTCTTCTGCACCTTTCACTAAATACAACACTTTCCTTTATTTTTAGCCATATATTTGTATCAGCAGGCACAGTGGTTAATTCTCATTGTCCTGGGACACTGTGAATGTAATGACAACCATAATAATCTTCATGTAGCCTATCAATTCACTGAGATCCAATGCAGCATGCATACTGGACATGAAGTTCCCCATTGATGTCACTGACTGAGGGGTAAAAAAAGAAAAAAGGAGCAATGAAACAAATGAAGATAAAATAAATGTGTAGACGGGGCTGGCTCAGTAAAATCTAGGACCAGCACATTACAACAAAACTATGAAATCTGAATTCATGAGCAAGGATTTTCCAGAAAGAGGGTGGGAGGAGCAGTAAAGGGCACAAGTATTGTTGATTACATACATTTATGATGTATGAGGGAATGCTGGTTTTCTGAGATGCAATGAATATACACAGGTTCAGTATGACAGCTGCATGCTCTCCTATACATGGTGCATAGTGTCGTTCACTGCATTGGTTTCCATAGTTATAACCAGGAACTTGACTATGGCTGTGATACATGCAGTTACAATGACCTAGGTTTCCCAATATAGAAGTGAGAACTGCTAGGTATAATTACTAAAAAAGCAAACAAACATTTCAACTTTATGTATTTCTTTCTGAGATTTTATGCCTTACTGTAGAAACTGTAATTTAAGCAGTTGTACTTCATTTGCAGAGTGATAACAACACCAATGGCAATGAATCAACAGTGAGTTCTAGGGTGGACTTTGCATAGCTAAACTTCGATCTAATAAAATGGAGAACAAGTCCCACTTTTTATTACAAATAAAAATAATAAAAATCACGTTCCGTTACAAAAGTGCAATAATGTGCATACATAATGCATGCTTTTATGCACTCATTCCCTTGTTTGTCCTCTTAGCACATACATACATATGTCTCCAAAGTCCTGCCTACATCCATTTTAGGACCCCCTTCATTAACTTAGGGGTATATTTACTAAGCGGTGGTTCTGATGAACTGCCAATTCTCTGCGCTTTGCAGTCATTTTCTTAAAATGACAATTTTATTAAAGACAAAGCCCAATGGGCTGAGAACTGCCGCTTAGTAAATATACCCCTTAGACTCTTTTATGCCTTCAGTTAATCATCAGAGCTAGTGTAGATCAGTACTGCGATATCACATGTGCTGCGAAGGTTGTGACAGGTTGTATCCATAGGAACTATTGGTCCACATAGTCACTTTTCCCCTCCCAGGTGGTTCCATTAACCAAGGAACACCATTGTAAATGTGCCTCTTCAACACTTACATTCAAATATGTCGCCCCACAAAGCAAATGTACTTTTTTGCATTTGAGTGTAATAGTCGGTGTACAAGCGGTATACAGAAGACAAACTAGTAACGATGCAGATAGTGAAGGGCAGGCAGCAAGCAGGGATAACTGTATACAAGCCAAAAAGGTTGAGGTGGGCGGTGAGCAGGGATGGTGCAGTTACAAGCTAAGACTGTTTGCTGCCTGTCTTGACCCGTTCACCCAGTTATTGATCAAACAGCAAGGCATACAGCAAAACAGCAGGTAAACAAGGTGCAGGCACAGCGCTATAACCGGCAGGGAGGCTAAGCACTTTCTGGTATCTAAAGCACAGCGGACCAATCATGGGACTCCTACAGAGGCGAGCCCATTCCCACAGGGATAGGAGAAGAGGGTCACATGTTTGCTAGAGCGGACGGAAGAAGCAGCCCACCTCCTTTGCAACCACTGGGACATACAGAGTGGCAGCCAGTCAGAAGGTGTCCTGGCTGCCTAGCAATAGCCGGGAAAGAAAAATCACAAGGAGCCGTTGCAATTAGTGCGGCGGCTATTGACAGTACCCCCCCACACCCACTTGAGGAGGGGTTATTTAACCTACAGCCAAGTTTATTCGGAAACTGATAATGGAAGGCTTTTCTCATACTTTACGAATGAAGATTCTTCACAGAAATCCAAAATCTCTCCTCCAGTCCACAGCCATTCCAATTAATTAAATAATGAGAAATCCAAAATCTTCTCCACAATAAATTCTTGGTGTCCATCGACATCTATCGGAGGTGGTTTAGTCGAAGGACTAGACCTAAAACTTTTTAGAATAAACAACAGGTTTGAACAGAGAACAATGAAATGTGTTAGGAATTTTGAATGATCTATGAAGTTCTAATCGGAAGGCAACAGGGCTCACTTTCTTAAATGGACCAGAGTGTGATGTTTTGGGTAGACAACCAGACCCTATTAGTACATGCCTGGCAGTGTTGGTCCGTGAAGAAATTTGAGTGAAAATATGTGTGCAACAAGGCTGAATGAACTTTTCTCCAGATATATTTAAAACATAGAGTGATATTATGTACTTCAGGGAGATTATTGGGCATGAGATGTTCTAATAAATTAGCTCTAGGATTCCTACCAAATACGCAAAAGAATGGTGATGTATTGGAAGAAGAAAGACAGAAACTGTTGTATGCAAATTCCGCCCACAGCAAATATTTGACCCAGTTATTGTGAAATTTAGAAATATAACATTGCAGATACTGTTCCAAAGACTGATTTCCTCAGTATGGCCATTTGATTGTTGGTGGCAAGCAGAGAATAGACTTACATTAATACCCAGTAGAGAGCAAAAAGACTTCCAGAACTGAGTAACACATTGAGATCTTTAGTCTGAGACTATATCAAAAGGCAATCCAGGGTCTGAAAACATGTTGAATGAATAGAGAGGCTAAAGAATTAGTGGTGGGTAACTTGGTGAGAGCAACAAAATGAGTCATCTTGCTGAAGCAATCAGCAATGACCCAGATAGTATTATGACCATCTCAAATGGGTAGTTCAATTACAAAATCCATAGAAATATGGGTCCAAGGTTTGTTGGGCACTGTTAGAGGCATTCGTTTTATTTCTGGCACAGATTTCACAGGACAAATTAACTTCTTTTACATCCTGTTTCACTGACGGCCACCAGACTGAACAAGATTACAATTTCCATGTTTTGAAAATACCGGGATGGCCAGAGATTTTGCAAGAATGAAGTTCAGAAAGGGCAGCTTTTTTAAGACCTTTAGGGACATACAAGAGTGACCAGCTAAAACTGATGGGTAAATTCTTAGTACTAGGATCTTGCCTGAAAAGAAAACTTTGGGATAAGGCATCGACTTTTAGGTTTTTTGAACCAGGTCTGAGAATAATAACAAAATGAAACCGGGTAAAGTACAATGACCAACATGCCTGTCTAGAATTTAACCTTTTGGCTGACTCAATATATAACAGATTTTTGTGGTCACTAAAAACTTTAGGATTGTGGTTGGCTCCTTCGAGCTCCTAAAGGCCCATTTAATAGCAAGGTGTTCTCGATTACCAATGTCAGAATTGGATTCCACCAAAGAAAAGTTGTGGAAGCAACAGGGATGTAACTCTTATCATTTTGATCCACTTGAGAGAGAATGGTTCCAGTACCAACATCGGAAGTATCTACCTTGCTGATAATGAAAGGTAATTCTGGATTGGGATGATGAAGCACTTGAGGAGACCAGATTGCTGTGTCAGCCCCTTTTGGTCAGTTCAGTGATTGGTGCAACCAAAACAGAGTATGAGTGAATAAATCTTCTATAGTAGTTGGCGAAACCTAGGAACCTTTGGATGGCTTTAAGTTTGGTGGGATGAGCCCAATATATGATGGACTGAAGTTTACTGGGATTCATAGAAAATCCATCAAGGGTGATTATGTATCAGAGAAAGACAACTTGGCAAGTTCAAAATCGCATTTTTCCAATTTTGAAAAAAACTGATGCTCCCAAAGTTGCTAAAGTATATTCTTTGCATGAAGCCAATGAAATTCAAGTGATGGAGAATACGAGCTGGTATCAACAGCAAGAAGAGTCCAGTCAACATAGCCAGGACTGGAACATAAATGGACTGCAGGGTGCCAAATCAACAGAAGGAGTGTCAGAACAAGCCGGGTCAGCAACAATCAGGTATAAACAGTATCAAACAACAGCCAGAAGAGAAGTCAAGAACCGTCCGGGTCAGAATCCACTGGAATAAGCCACAATATGAACCAGAATGCCGGAGTAAAGGTTTGGAGCCTAATACTCTGGCACAGGCCACAGATCATGTTTAAATAGCTGAGGTGGTGAAATAGAGCGGGTCTCAGGTCAGCACACATGACTACAGGTTCAGAACTGTTAAAGGGCTTTACACCTGCACAGGATTCTGCACCTGGAGTATAGGGAAGAGCAAAGGGGGGTAGCGTACCAGAGAGCGAATTTGAAAAGTAACAGCCGGACTCTGATGTATGACAGTACACCCCTCTTAAGGGTGGACTCCTGTCAAAGTCAAATAATTGGATGAAGTAAATCAAATTGATTAATGTCGTTTTACCGTGCAATTGCGATTAATACGCCACGTGTTATGACGCAATCGCATGGATAAATAACACACACACACACTTACACTCCCACATTCTTTTGTAAATAGTTCACCTTAGAATAGGTCCAACACACAGTCGTTTATAGTCAGATTTAGTAGGATTTATAGTTAAATATAATAATGTTAAAAGCACTTTATTGAGATCTAAGGTTCAGGATACATGAAACATATCATGTCTAGTATCATTCTAATCCCCTATTTATCCTCAGACGTCCGTTTCTATTGGCTAAGAGATCGCACCTTGTGTATGCGAGTTATGGATTAAAGGGAATAAATGATCAGAATGGTATTGTGTGTGTAATGCAAATAGACCAGTTTGAACCAGCTATTCGGCAAGAAGATAAGTATGCAGCTTTTTGTTGTCATTGTGCGATTTAATGTGATTTGTTTTGCATAATATATGCATTACCTGTATTGTTGCCATGTGTTTAATCAGTTATTTTGATATAGTCCTATTGTATTTTATATTGAAATTAATTGTTAAAACCTCTGAAAAGTAATTACAATCATTTTGGAAAGTATTTTTCCGCGCAGAAAACAAAGGTGTATGTGAATTGTGTGATTGTGAAAGTACTGGTTAAGGCAAAGGTTCTGTTGAGAAAACAGGGTATAAAATTGACCTCTGAGACGTTCTGCTGAGAAGATGGGATAAAAATTGACGTTGTAGTATATGTACATGTTATAAGAAAACTGTTTTTTTCATCATAATCCCAATTGTAATTGCACAGGCTTGCAGATAATTAGTACCTGCAGGTCGTGCGATCGGACCGCATTTGTGGCATACGCACGTGATTGTGAAGTTGTGGACGGTGGAGAGGAAATTCGCTGGTAAGGCTGATATTCTTCAATATTCAGTATTCCCAGTTCTAAAGTACTCGAATAGGTGTGCTGGAAAGGCAGGATATTGCAAGGTTGATATTTCTGTTCTCCCAGTTTCTATATTAGGAGTCCTCGCCATGTACGCTTATCATCGCATGAGGTGTTAAGTTGTACCCAGTTGAGAAGAAGTGAGTGGACGCAGCTTGTGTAATTCGTCCACGGCCACCACAAATCTCACACCGGAGTTAATGCATTGCGAAACATTGGGAAATTCTGTTTCCACATTGGTGCTAAGCAAACGTGTGGGATGGCCGATGTGACCGACTTACAGGTAAAAGAAGGACTGATTGGATCTTCTAGGTATATAAATGTGTAAGAAATATGGTGCGTACGCAATGGCGTACTGTGATAAGTGGGTCAAGATGACCAATGAGTGTGTGAAACCGTTTCCCAAGTTTGGTACTTTCGATTCAGAGGTACTAAATACTGTTAAAGATAAAATCTGTTTAATAAAGTTTTTAAAACTGAGAATTAAATACAATGACTGTTTAAAACTGTGGCAACAGGAAGGGAACACGTGGCAGGGTAACGCTTGCGTACCGGAGGGAAGCATTGAGAATCGAGCATAAGGGAGCGCAAGCGCGCCCCCGCCACCATATGTGGTTGGGGGCAAAAGTACAGCCGATACAAAAAATTATAAAAATAAGCCATTTATATCCAATGTTAAGCAATTTTAAAGGTAATGTTTCTGAAGAAGATGATGAACCCACTGCCCCATTATTATTATTAAGATAAAGGGATTAGTGAAATAGTAGAGCCATTTCCCCATAGTGCCCAATCCAGCTGTCATTTTGCTGTAAATCTCCTTCTTTGCTTTTCTATTGTTCTGCAAGTCACTTAAGTATTATTCTTCCTCTTTGCTGTCTTATTTCCCGTTCTTTACATTTCTAACTGTCAGTATCTCATTCTTTTCTTATAAAGATATACAAAATATATAGACACTGTCCCAAAGGTCCAATACTAGAGTTATTGTCTCACCCACGGGACTAAGACATTTTTGACAATGGACAGAATTAGGGGCACACGCACTACACTGACATAGTCATGAAGGTAGCTAAAGGTTTTGTTTTTATATTTATAGAAGCTGCTGATTTTAAGCAGGAGTTTTGGTGTGGAAATATGATTTGTTTTATAGATTGCACGTGGTATCTGCCCTCCTAAGTTCTGCCTAAACTACATATGTCTCCTGAACAAAGTGTACAAAGTTTGCCTCTAGATGCACAAAGGGTGGAAGGAGACTAGTTAAAGGTCAATTAGGCAGACATACAGATATGCATGACTGTGTGGAACATTTGATTCATATTTTTGCCACAAGACCTGATATAAGTGAAACCCTTTAGAAAATGTAAATTTTTCATGTTTTATATTTTTCATAGTCAGACAGACGTGTACTGGATATTGTTATAATTGATGAAGGTGCTAGAAAAATTGACCCCTTTGCCCTCCTCACTTAGCCAAGGAGCTGAACTTGTGGGATTGAGAATGGCATGTGAATTGGCAGAGGGTAAATCAATTGATATACATTGGTTTTCAGTATTTTCCTAGGATAGGGGTCGACGCTGAGGCTACTGAGGAACTTTTTGATGACAATAGCAGTACATAAGTAGAACACTCACATCACATGAAGTACTTGTGACAGTGACACAGTTACCAGCTGAAGTAGCTGTTATTTAAGTTAAAGCTTACACACATGACTTTAATAACAGGGCAGACATAGCTGTCAAGTGGGCAGCAGGTTTAAACATGACAACCAACAAATCAATGTTTTATTTTAAATTTTTTTGGTTTTTAAACTGTAAACACACATGAATTGGCTAATATATGAGATTTGTGTTACCTGAAGAAAAAGCGGACTGGAAGATGAAGGGATGTGGTCAGGAGTCCTCTGGACCCTGGAGAGATGGACAAGGTACACCTGTGGCTCCCAGAGTGTATCTTCCAGGCCTAGCTGAAGCAGCACATGATCTGACTCAGCTGGGTAAAGAAGGTATGTGCAAGCTGGTAAGTGCATACTGGTGTGCATTAGACGTTTCTTCTCAAGCTAGTAGGAAGGCAATGTCCTGCCTTACTTGATTGAGAGAAAATGTCAGGAAGACAATACCAATAGAGCCATCCCATACCCCTCCTACAGATGGACTTTCTCCCGGTAAAACAAATCAACTTCATCCAATTACCACCTTGCAGGATTCTCAAGTATGTACTGGTGTACTGAAATATATCTGGTTAAAGGTTTATTGAAATGTTTCTAATATTGCTGTGTCATATTTAAGATTTTTGTTAGTAGATGTGGTATCCCTAGAGTTATAGAAAGCGATAGGAGTATTATTATTATTATTATTATTATCCTTTATTTGTTAGGCGCCACAAGAGTTCCGCAGCGCCGTACAATGCACAAACAGTAGACAGTACAGGGTATTATATTACTGAACAGTAAACAAAAAATACTGACACTTCAGGAGCTCTAAGCAGGCTAATGCGGTAGAGATGGAGCAGAAGAGCTGGTAAGGACACAAGAGGGAGGAGGGCCCTGCTCAATGAGCTTACATCCTAAGGGAGGGTTAACAAAACACAAGTACAGAGGGAGTGAGTTGGCGTATAAAGGAGGGGAGGCAGGGTTAGGTGGATGGTGGGTAGGCTTTGAGGAAAAGGTGGGTTTTTAGTGCCCGTTTGAAGGAGCTAAGAGTGGGAGAGAGACGGATGGAGCGTGGCAGGTCATTCCAGTGAAGGGGGGCAGCGCGGGAGAAGTCTTGGATTCTGGAGTGGGAAGAGGTAATCAGAGTGGAGGAGAGGCGACGGTCATTGGCCGAGCGCAGAGAGCGGGCAGGAGTGTGAATGGAGAGGAGGTCAGTGATATAGGGGGCAGTGGACTGGGAGAGCGCCTTGTACGTTGTGGTCAGGAGTTTGAAAAGGATTCTGTGGGGTATGGGGAGCCAGTGTAGGGCAAGGCAGAGAGGGGATGCGGAGGAGGAGCGGCGAGATAGGAATATGAGTCTAGCAGCCGTGTTAAGAATAGAGCGGAGGGGGGAGTATTCATTTTACTGGTAATAACTTTACAACGTATGAGCAGTGATAGTAAGTTACATACTTTTGATCAGCCACAAACCAGTGGGAAAATGGAGTAAATGGTACTAGCTAGAACTAATTGAATAGAATGATGGTTGAAACTAGATTGGAGTGGCCATTAGCTTTGGCCACTAGTCCTCCCCACTATCAGAATCACTCCTAAGCCACCTCTTAAGCCTATTACCTTTTGAAAATACTTTTTACTTTCCCTGAGATGAGTTTATAATGGGGAGATTAAAAACTGAAACGTTATACTAACTGTTATGAAGTTGGACTGGGAGAGTATGTTATGGACTGTAATTTCCTACGCTCAAGTTGTCTGGCACACAGGTACCAAGTGTAAACGACCAGCATCACATCCCTAGGAGTAGCAGAGAGACACTTGTACCCATTCCATCCACTGCAGAGGAGTCAACACCCGGAGAAGGTTTCAATTACACTCGTGAATCTGTTCCGGGAGACCCAAGATCGCAGTTAACAATACCTGAGCCAAGGACTTTGCAAAGACTGTTATCCAGCATGGAGCAGCAGTTTTTCCTGATTTTCCCTGTCCAGTCAATTCTATCAATTGTGAAGAGGTGACAGAGGCTGGTTTAGGTAGTGATATTGAGGAGATGGGGATGAAGGAGAAGTTGTTAGCACAATTGGTTCAGCCAATTAATCTATTCAATTCAGGGGTAAAAGGAAAATTTGCGCAGCAGCTCTCTCTCTCGCTCTATTTTTTTTCCCCCGGGGGGCAGAAACCCCCCCTTCTAAATCCTGCGTTCGCCTCTGGAAGCAGAGGGAATGTTAAGCCCAATTTGCCTAGGACCCAATGAGGTACCGCCCTGTTCCAGCCCTAGGGGATTAGTAACTCTCTGAGGGGCGGGTTGGGCCAGAGGAGAGGGCGAACTGAAAGCCCCAGGGTTGGCAGGGGTCTAGGATCAGGTATGGAAGGCACAGGGGGATGAAGTTGGGGTTCGGGGTAGGGTCGGGACCTCCTAGCTGATGAAGACCTAGATGAGGAATCAAACAAGGGGTGGCAACGGGGGCTGGGTATGGTGCTGACCAGCTGTACTCTTCCTGGGCCTGATGCTGGCATGTTAACATAAGATCTGAATCCGCTAACCGTGTCTAATGAACCTGGACCTGGAAAACGGGCGGGGGGGGGGGGGAGTGCCAGTTTGCGACGGGTCTGAGGTAACAGAGGATAACTGAGGGATTAGGTTTGGTGATGCCTGGGTCCAGGGAGCACTGGAGGATGTGATGGAGCGAGAGGGGGAACCAGCCTGCAATCGCCATAGGGATTTATGGGCGCGGTGCGGTACAAGAATAAGGGTGGTTCCCTAGATTGGGTTTCTAGTGGGAATAATAGCGGGGAGTCATGGGGGGGCTGTTGTTGCCATGAAGTTTGGGGCCTTCCTTGACTATATGCCCTCTGGGAAGGTAGTGGGTCAAACGTGAGGGACATGAGAGGCGGAGGGCGGCCAACTAAGGTGTTGTGCCGTAAATGTGGACTGGGAGGCGAAGGGAGATGCGCCCCTATCGGGTACATCCTGGAATTCCTTTGTGGCTGTGGAGGGGTGATGGTGATGGGAGGGAAAGCCTATGACTTCTCTTAGCATAATGCAGTTACTGGCATTGCTGTGTGATTCCTGGCACTTACGCTCCACATAAGGTATGAAAAGTGTAAGGTAGACGGATAACATATAGGAGTGCTGTTCTTAGTCACCTTTACACTGGTATTAGAAATATCTGCATCATGGAAGTGATTAATTACCAGAGTTCCCAAATAATTAATCCTTTCCTGTCAGGGAAAAGATTATTCAATTCAAATCTTTGTGTTACGAAATTGTTTAATCACTACATTACTCTGATTGGTGAAGTTACTCATTTTGACTTATGTCAGGGAAGTGGTTAATCACAGCATGTCTCTGTGATCGGTAAATTAACCACTGCAGGAGGGAACCAGAAAGTCGTTAATCTCTAGTCAGAATAGAATTATTGCACATATTTGTGAAGGTCCAGACAGAATACCTTCACCTGGATTTAAGGAAGCTGTACAATTGCAGCTTGTAAACACCATGTATTTGTACTTCCTAATTTGAAATTACATTCAGGTAATTCACATAAATAATATAATAGTTTTATGGGGAAGTACCACTAAATAACTTCCCCTTCTTATAAAGGGACTTTTCCCTGGACAACAATATTTCTTCTTTCATTTGTAGAGAAATAAAAACTGCATTTCTGCCCACTTTGTATTGGCAATGTGTAAACTGGTTGGTTAGCTGCCACAGTAACCATAATTCTAGCATAGTATAGTAACTGTAGGCACACAACCCTTGGGTGCCCTATGTCCCATCCCAACCACTATCCACATCTCTTTTACACAGAAGATTCTCTAGTTTCCACGGTGTTTGCCACAGAACAGAATATTGTGTTATCTGCTCCCCGCTACTAGTTTATATGGGCACCACTTGAAATGGTGGAGCCTCTTTGGCATGAACTCCACCCACAATGTATGTTGATATCCATTTCTTGAGCAAGTGGCACTAGATTTCCAAATCATGAGTGGCACTGCTGGCCCCTTCCCAGAGAGCCACATCGCTCCCTACTAGCTGTTTAAGGACATTGTGAGTGAAGTGAGCAGTTGCAGGCGGGATGAAAAATAAAATGTGTATCTGCAGGGAAAATAAAAACACCAGAAACAGGGGAGGACACAATGCGGGATCCTACATAGCTCATCTTCCATGTCAAGTGGTGTCACTATGATTAACAAGTACAGATTCTTACCCTCAGCTAATTGTTCTGTGCTGATTGGAGAGAAGCCTGACATACCTGCTGTCCTGTGCAGTGGCAGAGTTACATTTTTCCTTATGCTGCCTCTAGGCGTACATAATTCTACATCCAGGTCTGCATCTATACTTAAAGCTTCAATAGCGCCTACTGTATAATGTTACATGTGTGTTACTACCCCTAACCGCAGCCCAGGGGGAACTCTGCTTATCTCGGAGCTCTATCAGTAGTGTAACACAAATTCCGTTACCCTCAATCTTTGTCAAACAGCCAGTACCCAATACCCTACTGTCACCCCAGCAGTGGCACCTTGTCATTGGATTTACTGGTGGGCCTTACAAATCCCAGTCTGGCTACATATGATATATAGATAAATAATTATTGAAGGCATAGGTCGCGGAACTTGTCACCACCAGGCACCATATCAAAATTCTGGAAGAGGGTTTGGCGATTTGGCACCACCCTCGCAGGTTCTCAAAGTGGGGGCCTCTTCTGAGCATGCATAAGTCTGGCGGGGGGCCCATTTTGGCCACCATAGCGGCCACAGCCCTTGCAGTAGCCACTGATTAAATTGGTTTTCTTTGTAATTTTTTTTGTTTTTAATGTTACACAACTGTCCTTAATTTCCAGTGATAGACACTGGTTTTAAAAATTTGTCCCTGGAAAAATTTTTATTCGGAAAAAAGTCCCTGCTTTTCAGCATTGTTCAACTGCATAATAAAATTCATCTTTTTTCGACGTTGAGCACAATTGTTACCATCTATTCATATGTTTTGGGCTTGGTATGTTATTGAGGAGGAGATTTTTAAAATGCACAAAAGTATGTTATAATCAAATACAGTAAACTTTTCATAATGGAGATTGCTGTGTAGGGTTAGATTAATTGTCCAGGTCGTCCCTTCGCTATTATACTCACAGCGTCCCCTCACCTTCCACGCAAGGCTAATATGTTTCTGTGTTTTTAAAACTCCGCTCCACTTGGCTCTTTAAAAGTGTCGTGGCAAGGAACGAATTTCCGAAAACCTCTTTCCCAGCTCTTTTGGGAGAGAAACATCGGGCAGGATTAACCCAATGTGAGTCTGTCTTCCGCACATCTCACTGCATGTTTCGCTGCTTAAACCATACGGAGATGATGTATAAACTACTCCATAGGCTCTACCTGACGCCGGTCAAACTCCGTAAGATTTGGCCAACACCAGAGGCGGAACAAGCGAGCTGTGGGCCCCTGATACAGGGAGGAGGGAACCGGGGCCCCCGACCCTCTGCATCTGCATTGCAGTGGGCCCCATTATCTCCATGGACCCCGGTGCACAGCACCTGCCGCAACAATGGTCGTTCTGCCACTGGCCGACACATACCAACTCCTGCTGGCAAAATTGTGGGGTGCATGCTGACATTTTCCATATCTTTTGGAAATGCCCTGTGATTGGCCCTTTATGGACCTCAGTATTTACATTGACAACAACTGTTATTAAGCTCACTATCCCTTCTACCCTCTTTCCCCCCAGACTTCTTTAGGAGACCTATACCTCATTGGCCACATACTCATTGCAACTCCGGCCACGATTGCCCAGGCTTCTCCCCATCTCCAAAATTATTTCTTAGGTCCAATTGACTTGTGAAATGGAAACATTAGGGGACCCCTACTCCTCCTCAGCCTCAACCCCCCATATGAAGTGGTTTGCTTGGCAGGAATATATATCGACCCACCCTATCCATCATTGCACCCAATCCTTACAGGGAGCCCCTTCGCAGTAAAATTCACTTACCTCTGCGATGTTATGCAGATACATATTAGATTGCTTTACAAATATCACTTTATTCTGTATTGTACTTTATTTTTCTATTGCATGGTTTGAGTTGAAATCTGTGCATTGTATCTCTCTCCATCTCGCACCTCCCTACATTCTCTTTTTGCTTTCTGTATACTTAACCACAAGATTTACAATAAAAACCATTGTTGAAAAAAAAGTGCAATCTTTGTTACTCATTTTGTTTTCATTAAAATCAGAACTGTATAGCTGAATGGAGGCATGAATGAACGCTACTGAGGGTGAAGATGTGAAGGCGGAGGGGGCTGTCGGAACTGTGCCTGTCGACATCCATGTCTCTCCTACTCAATTATCTGTAAGCGCCCGCATGAGGATGATTCACTGTCTTCAGCCTTTACCATGGGAATACCAAGATTAAAACCATACTACATTTTTCTTTCATGTTTTCTTTTTACTTTGGAGAATAACTACTGTCTTACATTTTAAAACTAATTTCTGTTTACAAGTCTCCCAGTCACAATTCTGCACCCCAAAATATTTTGGCAGCCTCCCTCCCAAAAGCCTTGTGCAGCCTAGTCAGCATATAGGATAATCAGTTGCTGTGCTCCAAAGTTTGCAGAGACATAATCCTGTGTGACGGGTTTAGATGTATAAGCTCAGCAGCAAAATGTCCATGGAAACTGTTTTAAAATTTTGGGAATTATGGGGGTGCCTCAGACAACTGCCATTTGGCCCATTCGTCAGAAGTTTGTTACTTAAAATTAGTTGGGACATCTGTTGGCTTATCTCTGTAATAAAATCTTGGCATGGAGGATGAACAGATATGACGTAGGGTAAGAAATGATACCCAGCTAACAATCATCCATCATCATCATCATCATCATTTATTTATATAGCGCCACTAATTCCGCAGCGCTGTACAGAGAACTCATTCACATCAGTCCCTGCCCCATTGGAGCTTACAGTCTAAATTCCCTAATGTAGACACACACAGACACAGACAGACAGAGAGGGAGACAAACAGACAGGGAGGGAGACAGACAGGGAGAGACTAGGGTCAATTTTGATAGCAGCCAATTAACCTACCAGTATGTTTTTTGGAGTTTATCCAGTCAAGAGCTAGCTCTCATTTCAAGCCCTGCGTCGCATCAACATAGCATTCTCTAATGTTCAGTACATTCTTTAAGGGGTGGTCTCCATATGTTAGGCTCTGTGGACAGATATCCAAAACTGAACTGCCATGCAATGCAATGGGAGTTGCTTGTTTCTTGAGTAATAAAACAGATGGAACCATAGAATATCTGGTATTGTGTATGCTGTCATTTAGCAGGCATGTCTAAACTAATAACAATTCTATATGTATATTTCATGTGTGTTTTAAACGTGTGACATGCCAACATTAGGAGCCATTTGTATGTAGGTGATTACTGGTATTTATTTGTGCATTTGGGGAACTGAATATATAGTTGCCAGTTGTCCCAAATCGTTGTCTATACTAAAAATCCTGGATATGAACCAAAGTCACAGCAAGTGTTCTTACATTATTAAAGTATTCTTTTCTTTTGGTTGCTGGGTGAAGTATCGATTCTTATTACTTTTTTAGGGTAAGAAATCTAATTAGATGAGTATTTAAAAGGCAATAGAGTTAAATTATTATTTTTCATATGTAGGCAAGCATGATGTATGTTACTATGTCTGTGTGTAATTTGCTGGGTTGTGTTATTATCTTTAAGGCAACAGCTTAGTAATACTATACTAATTCTATACAATATTATACTATACTATACTAATTCAGTATAAATATATGGAGTTCTATAGCACAGAACTTACAAGCTACATACTGCACTGAATGGTGAGCATGCATCCTTAGATTAGTACATGCATTGGTTTTCTTTTTTTACAAGCAATCTATATATGTGTCAGCACATAAATGTATTTGTGTGTATACATACTAGGTGGATGTGTCACTGTCAATGAATCAACACCCCTATTCATCAGGAAAGAATGAGAGAAGCAGGAAAAAGAGGCTCAGGCTGGGAAGGAGGAGAGATAAGGGTTGGGGTGGGAGGCAAGTGCAGGCAAAGAGGAGGAGGAGGAGGAGGGTGACGGAGGGATGCAGAGGGGGGAGGAATGCAAATGAGGGAGGGGCAGAACGACATAAAGAGAGGATACAAATAGAAAGCAATACTAGGAGAGGGATTGATACTAGTAAAGGAATAGATCGGGGGAGGGGCTGAGGGGGATATAATGAGGGATACACAATGAAGCTGTCTATGAGTTATGATATGCTGGGACAGTGATAGTGGGGGTATATTGACAACAGGTGACACCCTAAGCCATGTTGGGGGGGGGCACTGGTTTCTGCTGAATAGTGAGGCACTACTGGGGCTGAGTGACACACATTGGGGGAGGCACTGGGGCTGAATAGCACACAGTGGGAGATGCACTGGGGCTGAGTCACACAAATTGGGGGAGACACTGGGGCTGAGTGACACACACTGGGGGAGGCACTGGGGCTGAGTGACACACATTGGTGGGAGGCACTGGGGCTGAGTGACACACATTGGGGGAGGCCCTAGGGCTGAATGACACACATTGGGGGAGGCACTGGGGCTGAATGACACACATTGGGGAAGGCACTAGGGCTGAATGACACACATTGGGGGAGGCACTGGGGCTGAATGACACACATTGGGGAAGGCACTAGGGCTGAATGACACACATTGGGGGAGGCACTGGGGCTGAATGACACACATTGGGGGAGGCACTAGGGCTGAATGACACACATTCGGGGGAGGCACAGGGGCTGAGTCACACACATTGGGGGAGGCACTGGGGCTGAGTGACACACATTGGGGAAGGCACTAGGGCTGAGTGACACACATTGGGGGAGGCACTAGGGCTGAATGACACACATTGGGGGAGGTACTAGGGCTGAGTGACACACATTGGGGGAGGCACGGTCCCATCTCCGCCTCCAGGGGAGGGCAGAAGACAGTCGGTGGGGAGGAGGGAGTCACCGCCGGCCGGGCGTGAACCTCAATCCAAGGAGAGGCACAAACTTCTCGAGCCGGGGCATCAAAGGCTAAATTGATGATAAGGGCATCGGGGAGATAGTAATCTCGTACATACGACTCTTACCCCCCTCTAATTGAGGGGGGGTCCCCGGAGATTAGGAGACCCACGAATACCCCCCTTGTGGGTCAAAACGAGGTGAGCACTGGGGTATCCGTAGGGGGGGCTCATTGTAAAGAGAATAGTTTATCTGTGTGCATATATATGTATCAATCAGTCATTGCTTTTTCAGCATGGGCTTTAAATGTTTATCTCCCTGTTGCCTTATGTGTCTGTATTGTAGTATATCCCAGTGTTCTACACCTCACATTAAGCGTGGTGCTTAGTAGAGGGTGGGATTTATTTCATCAGGTTGTGTCAGTGTGTTTGTGCTTAGAGTAATCCTTATTGTGGGGTTTACATCTCAGGGCTACTGATGTACTGACATGTACTTGATACAGGCATTCCAATATACATGTGAGGTGTATACCCCTGTGGGGGCAGGTAGGTTGTTACACATATGAGATGTTTATGGAGCATTTGTTCATTGTGAAATTGGGTGTACATGTGTAGCTGGGTGTCCCTAAGTACCGGTAAGGGATACATAGACAGGATTCAGGATTGTTGGAAAGCAATATTGTCCATGTGCCATAATCACCAGGAGAGGTATTTCTCAGTATACATACTGAACTGGGCTATAACCCAGCCATTGGATTGCCAAGTCCTATGGACAAGGCCATCCCTCTCTCTTCACCCCTTTTTCTTTTATTTATTTTTATTGTAAATGATTGTTTTATTCACATTTGACAATGCACTGGTAATGTTGCTGCTCTTTTATTTAAATGTCTGTTTTACTGGAAGGAAATGTCATGTGTCACAGGGTACATACTTTTTTTAAATATATATGTCGAGAAGCCATTTTTAATGTTTCTTCGTTAGCCATACGTGCACTGATTTACAATATGTCGTTCCAACTTACCTTTGCCCAAGAGCTGACAATCTGTACAGCCTGTGGTAGATTTATGGCGACAGCCATCATTTCTTGGTGGTAAACTTCTGACTTTATTTTCTACATGTGGCATTTAGGTCTGAATACAGTCTAGGCCAAAATATTCTGTATCCCACCTCCTCCTCACCTCTTCACTCCTTGTTTCAGGCATGTTATAGCCTGTTGTTTCTCTTGAAGTATGGCATCTAAATCTACTGTTCTCTCAGTTGCAAGCTGTATGAGGGGTTTATTTTAAAACAAAACTTTGACAAGTTAACTTATTTAATCTGTACACTGAAATACTGCTTGCAACTTATTACCACTAATACTTTGCTATTATGTTCTTAATAATCATCGTAGTTGTCACAGTGTTGCTTGTTCTTGGCTTTGTAAATTTAGAAAACTTCTATCTGCTTTTGATTGTCATATGAGGAATACTAACTATTAAAAGAAAGAGACTATCCATATTTTTATGCAATGCCAACATATTTAAAAGGTGAAAACAGCTGTAGAGAGAAGAGGAAAACACAGTGTAGTGACTAGAAAATTGCCAATGAACAAGGCCGTTAACCAATACTTTAATGCCTTTGTTGTCATAATTTAATGAAACATGAGAAATCGGCATAATGCCACTTGATATTTCGAAATGGAGTTTTGTAACATCTCTAGGATACTGACATGTTATGACATTGAGTACTCTTTAGCTGCTCCCACTCTGGTACAGATGTGTGATTGTGGTTGTCATCAACGTACATCTTCAAACCTTCAGAGTAGGCACACACAAACGTGGTGTTTGTTTGTTTTTTCAGGCATGAGGAATTAGGAGCAGTTGCATGAACAATTATGACTGCCTTATTGTTTTTATGCACTGATCCTCACCGCACACCTGGTGTGGATATAACCTTATTTATTTTTAATGCATGAATAAAACATCCCAAGCTGCATGAATCTACATGTCAATGTTTCCATGGCTGATTTGAGCTGTGGTAGGAATTTTCCTTTGCACTTCTCTAATCATGAGCAACAAATAACTTCCTGTTTTGTTACCGAAACCCATGACATTAAATACCTTTGTGTAGCTGTCACGTATATACAGCAGAGGCAGGCATTTTTTGGGCTAAATCCACAACTTGGGTTCCATTTTCGTATCGGGCCTGAATCATTAAGGAGCGCAAAGCATAAAAAAGGAGTAACTTTGCTCCCGGGCAAAACCATGTTGCATTGGAGGGGCAGGTAAATTAAAAATGTGGGAGCAGAGTTGTAGTTAGGATAGGGCATGTCCTAGATCAACTTTATATGTCAGTGTAAAAATAAAGCTATCAAGTATTTGTGAGCTGCATGAAAAAAACAGACAGTATTTAACTTGTGTGCAAAATAATAAACTAATTTGCACCCCTTGTGCATTGTAACATGGTTTGTCCAGGAGCAAACTTACACTTTTTTTTTTTTTGGTTTGCTCTCATTAATGACTCAGGCCCATCAAGTCTATTCTTTGTGGACCCACTCACCAGCACACAATAAATCCAGTCACTAGTTAAATCATTATAGGTTACATTCCCATAAATATTGGATCAAACAACAAAATAGATGCCTCCATTGTGTGTAGATGACAGCTACTCTTTGAAGGACCGCTAAGCCTAAATTGCAGGTTGCTACATACAAAAGCACTAATAACATTTGCAAATTATACATGTATGCATTTCAGGAGCTTGTTAGAATGGAATATATTCAAGAGAGACAGTCTTCTGAGAACAATGTAGATAGCTGTTGCTGTGTATCATTTAGATGCTCAAGGAAGATCTTTCCTGTATTGTGTACAAAGAAATGTATTTTGCATTGTTTCCCCCACCGTTTTAGGTGCTCTGTGGAAGCTAGAGCTTAACCTATGGGTCAGGACCCAAAATATTGTTTGACATGCTGGTTAGAGTAGATTGCTACAATACTCCTTTATGCAAGCTGATTGTCTGCTACTTATATCTTATTTATTAATCACATTTAATAATATTTAGAAAAAGTTCTCAATGACATAATAGTTTGTAACAATTTATATGCTTAACACATAGTGGAAAACTAATTTAAAAAGTATAAAGGTCCTATTTTAATAAGGTTTATATTCCTGATTATAAGGCAACATATGATTTCACCAGTGTTTTTGTAATGCTGGTAAAAGCGTGTAAATGGGAATGAGGATGAAACCTATTGGTTTCAGTGACCTTGTATCCCCTGCTCTATAAACTCATGCCTAACCTCCCTGTGCAAGAGCTGGTTACCAATGCACGTCAAACGCAATTGCATTTGACAAGCGCTGTCACTAGTGTTTTCAGCCTTCAGCAATATCCAAGTCTTACTGTACCCTCCCCGTACCGGAATCCTGGTCTCACACTGATGAGCTCAAATGAGGCTGAAATAGTAGAGGAGTTGGAATGAAGGCTCTATACCTCTGCCTTATTTCTGTGTGTAGCCAATACCAGGCCGCACATTGTATATAAACTGTGAGCCATAGGTTTATGTTCAAACATGACATTTAGAAACTGATTTATTTTTTTTTATAGGCGTTTTCAAACATATATCGGACAAAGTTCAGTTTGCACTGTTTTCTTTTTTGAATTGAAGCTGTTTCTTACTGTTGGCTCTCTGGTGACACACCTTGAATCTGGCCTTTTATGTTGCCTCATAACACTGGTCATGAGATTGATTCGGACCAGGACCTATCTGTACGGATTTTGTACGTCCCCCGTGTTTGCGCGGGTTTCCTCGGAGTGCTCAGTGGGGTTAAGTGGTTAGCACTTCTGCCTCACAGCACTGGGGTCATGAGTTCAATTCCCGACCATGGCCTTATCTGTGTGGAGTTTGTATGTTCTCCCCGTGTTTGCGTGGGTTTCCTCCGGGTGCTCCGGTTTCCTCCCACACTCCAAAAACATACTAGTAGCTTAATTGGCTGCTATCAAAATTGACCCTAGTCTCTCTGTCTGTGTGTGTGTATGTTAGGGGATTTAGATTGTGAGCTCCAATGGGGCAGGGTCTGATGTGATTGACTACATATTCTCTGTACAGTGCTGTGTAATATCACTGGAGCTATCTAAATATATGAATCTGCCCAGCGGGTTGTCTGAGGCTCTGTTGTTTCATGTAAACACTTTGAAAGGTTCTGTTTCTTATATCACTCTGGATTGAAAATGAAGGTATAGAGCAGCATGGAGGACTTGTCATGTATTACACAGCAAACTGTTTTGTACATACTGCAATGTGATAGAATTGCCTACAAGAGCTTTTTCAATTCACCTTCTAGAGCTTGTCCTAGGGCCATAGGCAGGGCTGCCAAGAGAAATGTCAGGTCCTGGTACAGCCACTTCTTGGAGCCCATTCCAAAGCCACCAAAGGGGACGTGACCACACCAGGCTGGTGACTCATCCCATTACAATGACGGGCTTAAACCCTGATACATGGTACCCCCTCCCCTCTTGGTGCCCCTGGCCACAGGATATATCTTGATGTGTGTCATGGAAGAAAAACTCATCACACTTTATTAAAAACAAACCAAACTCTACATTTGAATGTCCGCGTAAGAACTACTAAACCCAAGATTGTACTTTTAGGATAATCATAAGAGGATGCTCCTTTAATTCTTCTTTATGTAAGCAAGTGTGCTTACTTGTCTGCTAACCACGTCCAACCTAATAACTTTAATACCCTCGTTATTTTTCATTTAGAGACTTCCATTTTTCTCCTGCTTGGTTTAGTCCAGGGGTGGACAGAACATTGTAGAATTAGAGAGCCAGGGAAGATGTGCTCACAGTGCACATGGAAAGTAGAAAATGTGTCTCATTAGTGGTATAAAACAAGACCCAATTTCTGGAAGCCAGAAAAATTGAGTCCTTTTGTGGGTAGAAAAGTCTTTGTGCACGTTCCTAGTAATCTAGGAGCTGCCCTGTGAATTCTGTCTTCACTGACATTTATCTCCTATCATGTCCTGTAAAACAAGAATTAATTTTGCAGAAGTAATCGCACTCATGTGCCTAATCTATATGCTGTAAGGCAAATTCATTCTCCTTACTGTAAAAACCAAGAAAAACAAAAACACATGACATCACAAGAGTTTTTGCACTTCTGTGGTTTGTACATGACCATTAATGCAATCTACTCCGGCAATAAAAATGTAGCAACCTTTCCCTTAAGGTTTGTCTTTCAAGTCAAGACCATAAAAAGCATTAAGCAATGTAAAACCACCTTTAAACAAAAGAACATCTTTAAGGTCCATATCTAATAATTACTGGATACCCAGTTCTCTTAAGAGTTGGCCACATGGGGAAAAATCTGGTTAGGCAATTTGGGCATTATAGACAAATTTGAGAAGATGTTGCACAATGTATGGCTAATGAGATGATAATTCTGTATGATCAGAGTCTGATAGCCAGTTGGTTCTTCTTCTTAGGCATCATGATCGGCAGTGCAGTGTCTGAGTGGGGGCGAGTATACACTTGAGGAAATGGTAAACATTAATCATATAAAATAGTTCAGATGATGACTTCCATTTATTAGTCCAAATCACATGTCATGAGTTATCCACTATTAATGATGCACTCTTCTAAGGTCGTGTACAGTTTGCAGCTAAAAAGGAGGAACTGTATGAAGAGACCTCTACAAGCAGAGGGATCACCAGAGGTTGATTATTCATGGAGACAACATTTTCTCATTTATAAGTGGGGAAAAAAAAGATGGATATAGAGAAGAGAGAATATATATATATATATATATATATATATATATATATATATATATATATATTTAAATAAATCTGGAGATATATTATGGCTAATAGGATTTTGGCATAGATGTACACTAATGATCCTTATACCTGCTAGATTTTGGGGGCCTCAGATGCTCTCACCGACTCTTTGAAATGCCTGCAATCTAACCTCCCCCTTCCCTTTTAACAAAGACAAGCAAAAATGCATTTCATATACCTTTTCATATTCTTATTTTTCTGTTTTCCATAGTGCTTAGAAAAAATACAAATCAGACCAAAATAAATTTTGCTTAAAAATCAACAACTGGTGTATAAAAATGATACATAAAACAATTCTAAGCTAACAATCACAAATAAGGAAAATATCACACACACTAATACAGTGGGAATATTGGCATCTGCTGGTTTCAGTACTGAATGTATTCTGTATTGTCACCTTGACCCTTCCTCATCACCGTAACTCCTGGCCCAGGTTCAGATCAACAGCAGAGAGGTTGAGTGGGATTAATATATTGTATAGTTTAATGGTTATAACCTCACTTGTTTATGGCGGTCCCTTGCTCCCATATTGCATTACAGGCTATAATACTGTTTCCTATTATACTTCTAAGCTTTCCGTTATGCTTTATTTCATTAACATTGGAGGTGAACTTGCCAATTGAAGGTTCAGGGAACAGATAATTTTATGCTTTAACTTACTTAGCTGCAGAGTGAATATGAGACATTAACTTTCAGGTCCCTGACCGGGTTATGTAACAGAACAGACCAGGGATCAAGGACCATGTCATATTGCAGTTTAGATTTTAATGTACACATTTCTTCCCTAAAATTCTGCACTCCTTGGCAACTCGCCATATATGTAACCAATTTCTCCACAGCCCCTAAAACAGGATATATAGGCATTGGATTTATGTATCATAAGGGATGTCCTTGTAGAGTCAAGGGGTGTCCTTTAAAGATTTTTTTTATTTTGTTCTTTTAAAATATTCTGTTCCACATTGGCATGCTCAGGCGGCGACTTCCAAGAAGAAATATAACTAGAAGGACTCTGGTGTGTTACGTTCAAAAGCTGAGGATGTACCATATGAAAATCTTTGTTTTATCGTGTCAGTATTCTGTCACTACCGTGGAGTTGGGTGGGGCCCATTATGGGAACAGAATTTATAGTGAGACAACTGGAAGGATCTATAGTTCATGTGTAAAGTGAGCTCTCTATTGAATTTCAGGAATTGGAGCCTGTCCAAAGGTCAGATATTGTAAAATTTCCCTGTTTCCTTCACCACCAGAAGTTACCTTCACCCTCCCTCATTGCCCAAATCACCCACCACTCCCTATAATAGGACTCTGGGGTTCACTTCACTGTGATGCCCCTACCATTCAATAATAAACAGGGGCTCTGCTTGAGTCTCGCCACTGCAGTAGCCATTCAGCGCAGTGGATGAAAGCTAGCAGCTTATCGGACTGCAAAACCTCTTTTAAACCTAACTCTGTAGCCATTCCGGTTTTAGAAAGTACTCCACAATCTTATTGGAAAACCTCTATTCCACCACGTTGTTGTGTGATCACAAAGTCCAATTTAAAATTCACCCAAGGTACCTGAACGTTTGCTATTTTATTATATCGCCTACAGTTGCTTCGGCAGCATGGAGCATCTGCTCGTGAGGCTTTGTTATAGCAACTATTATGTCCAGTAAAGTCAGCATTGGTCATAGTGCCCAGTAATATGCCTGCAGTAGCAGTAATGTCCAATAATATGTCAGCAGTAATAGCTCACCGTAATATGCCAGCACTTGTAATTCCCAATAATATGTAGTGCACAATAATATGCCAGACGCAACAGTAATTTCTGATAATAAACCAGCAGTAGACTAGAGCACATTAGTAGTGCCCAGTAACATGCCAGCAGTAATGCTCCGCAGTATGCAAACCGTTGTAGTAATGCCCTGTAATAGTAATTGTTGTATTGCCCAGAAATATACTTGCATGCAAGCAGCAATGGTAATGCCCAGAAATATATTATCAGTATAAGTAATGCTTAATAAAATGTTGGCAGCAGTGCCCAGCTTTATACCTGCGGTAAACCTATTGCTGAACGGTAAACCACAGTCATCGTAATGCTATATCTTCTCTTATCCTGACGATCCACAACGTGGTTATACTGGTAACGAGGATTACACGTCTAATTGGGCAGCACGGTGGCTTAGGGGTTAGCACTCCTGCCTCACAACGCTGAGTTCAATTCCTGACCATGGCCTTATCTGTATGGAGTTTGTATGTTCTCCCTGTGTTTGCGTGGGTTTCCTCTGGGTGCTCCGGTTTCCTCCCACACTCCACAAACATACTAGTAGGTTAATTGGCTGCTATCTAAATTGACCCTAGTCTCCCTCTCCCTCTTGGGCAGGGACTGATGTGAAAGAGTTCTCTGTACAGCGCTGCAGAATCAGTGGTGCTATATAAATAAATGATTATGATAATTGACGCTTCTGAGGACCAGTTTGGAAACTGCACTGTGTATCTAATACCATATAAAAAGTTGTGTACATTGAGTGCCACTCGTGTTGCAATATTTGTTTTATTCCTACAGCATCCCCCTAAAATACTCCATTATTTGTCCTATGGAGGCAGAGGGAAGAAAATATCAATATATAAAGATCTCATTTTATGCTGAAGCTCCCAGGCTGCAAGGAGATGACAGGAGGGCTACATGCATACTTGCCAACTTTTTCTCGTTGGCTTTAGGGAGATCTTGGTCTCCATGAAAATGGCCACCTCCATAGGTATCAATACATAGGACACAATTTCTGAACTGTCTTCCTGCCACAGATGGTGAAGCCAACCACCTCTTGTACTGGCTCAGCATCAGGGAGAATGCCAGACTCTTCAGGGAGTGAGGGAGATCACCCCTATTTCAGAGAGTCTCCCTGACATTCAGGGAGAGTTGGCAAGTATGGCTACATCCAACCTGTGGGCTGCCAGTTAGGGACCAGTGCTTTATACAATAAACCTGATCTTCACATGAATGTCCAATAAGAAATTAGTGTTTAGTGTTTTCAGTATAACACAGTTTTGTAGCTTAGTCTTTTTACTGCTACTGAAATGTTACGGGTTATTATGCAAATGTTTTCCTCAAGTTTGATTTGCTGATGCTAGCAGTGGGATATATTCTTTGAATGCCCTTTCCACAGGTCCACTACACAGGACTATAAGGCTGTTGAGAAATATTGATAATTAGCTGTAATGTTCTGAAATCGGTAAATACAAAATAAAGATGTCTGTTGCAGAACATTTTTAGATGCTTAAAGGGAAAAAAAAGGGATGTAGTTTTGGAACACATAGTGTGACTTATGGAAGTGTATGCTGAGTTCACATTAGGAATACAGATTTATATGGAGTACTTGGCTGTAGAAAAGGCATAAAATAGTAGACATGCCTGCTGCATTTATATTATTTACATGACTTTTTGGACATCTTGTGGATCAAGTTTGAAGAACTCCTTACATTAATCTCCGTAATACGCTAAAACAATACAATCCACCAAAGCTAGACGAGTATCTGTAATAACATAGCAGGCTTCTTAAACAATTGTTCGAAAGCTATAAAATAAAAAAAATCTGACAATAATGCAGGTGAAGGCTCTGAGGGCTGCAGGTTGCCAATAATTGCTTTTGACGTATGAATACTTGGAATGTGATGAATTATTTGGAGTGTTTGCTTAAAAGAGCTTATAGATATTGCACAATGAATATGACACGTGGATCGTTTTTAGATCTCTATTGAGAGATTTATCATTGTGTAAATAATAGGCCTGATTCATTAAGGAAAGTTAAAGCAAAAAAAAATGAGTGACTTTGAACCTTGCCAAAACCATGTTGCATTGGAGGGGTGGTATATTTAAAATATGAGGACACCTTTTATAATTGGGGTAGAGTATGTCCTAGGTCAACTTTTCATGTCAGTGTAAAAATAAAGTTATTTATTTAGTACAGTCTACAAATAGACAGCTAGAATCTGATTGGTTGCTATAGGCAACATCTACACATCTTCAAACCCTTAGTTTAGTAAATCTAGCCCTATGTGTTTTACAGAATGGCACATTTATACAATAGCTGAGTATTTTTAGTAGCTGTTGTGCTACCTTTGCTTAAATATAAATACATGGATGCTGCAATGTTGCACTGTGATGCGTAATAAAATTACATTTCCTTGCAGTTTTTTTTTCTTTCTTGTTGCAAAACACTTTAATGGTAATGGAGGAACATAGGGGTGGGTGGGGAAAGGAATGGGGGAGGTAATAGTACTAGTTGTATCCATCCAAGAATCCTGTGGGATTTCTCCCTAATATATTCACATGTAACCACTTGGTCCATGTTGCAGAGACGATGTGTACAACTAAATGCACAAAAATGTTTTAGAACACAAGTTCATATATAACGTCTGTCTGTATATGTTGAAGAGTTTATATTTATGCTATACTTGCCTACTTTTGGCAAGTTGTATCCGGAAGAGGAACATGTCTAGGGGGCTGGAGGGGGCGGGGCTAGGTGAATTGTGTCATTTTTTATTCCCCCCCCCCCCTCTCCCCCCCGGTGACAAATATGCAGTTATGTCGCAAGGGCGGGGCCAAAATGATGCGATCCGCCGCGAATCGCGTCATGCAATTGCAGGATGTGGGAGATTTGCCAGCTCTCCCGGAAGTCTGTGAGACCGACCCGAATTTCGGTAATGTAATGTATAGACCATCAATTAATTTGAAAATGCCACCGATACACTGTGCAATGAATGTGAACATGTGTCTTGTTTGTAGAGTCGTGTCAATGAGATTTGCCCTCACTCCCTTAAGATTGCAACTGTGTGCATCAATAATCAGGTGCACATATGTCCATAAATGCTCTAACTGTCCACTTCCAGACAGACATAAATTAGTAGCAATGTCCAGTTTATGTTCTCCAAATACGATTGAGTCCCAGGGAATATATAAATGACCTGTTGCCAATCGTTTCTTTCTCCTCCTCAATCCCTCCGTTAACACAACCATGCAATTAAACAGAGAGAGAATGGGAATTGACAGTAGTGTTATCGCATGCATTTTATTAAAATGAAACCAGAACACTCACATTTCAGAAGGTACAAAGTTTGTGTAAAAGTTTAGTTTGGTCCGTGTTCCAGGAGTTCCTTTTCAGTGCCAATAGAGGAATATCCAATACCAAAAGGTCCAATTTGCATTATTTCTGGCAATACAGTAGACTCATTAATGTGTGTAACTTTAGAGACATTTATTTTTTCTTAGAAATAAATGTAATAGGCTCATAGGATCAATTTCTTAAATATAACCCCCTTCCTAACTTTGACTGTCAGTTAGATATAGCCTCTAGCATAATGTATCTAACCATAACTTAAAGCATAACTTAGAATCTTTTTTTTCTTTTTTTTTTTCTTATGTCTTTATATAGAAATGTAACATCTTAAGCATGTATCATGTTCTACTACATATTCCTAGGAATCATTATCTCCCCTTCAAAATCACTCTGGAGGGAAAACAAGTATGGTGACCAGACACATAGAGGCTCTCAGATGTCACAGTGAAATCAGAGCTCAGAGTGGCATTCCAAAGCCTCTCTGCTCACTACATCTTGTGCCATGTGACTGTGGTTCCCATGGTAGTCCTATCATACTGAAAATCTGCAGAATTATCATTAATAGCAGTCTGAAGAAGTAAACCAAGGGAAAAAAGTAATTGCCAAGCTGCATCATATAGCCTGCTACAGTGATTTATATTAAAAAACACACTTTTTCTTTCATGTGATTGATGCCTTAAGACTCTAACCCAGGGTTAAATAAACACATATATAATTATATAAATATAGAATACCCTTTTGTTTTAGAGCCCTGTAACTGTGCCAGATATTGAGCAAACTAAATAAATTCGGTATCCCTATACTTGGAGAACTCTATTAACTTTCAGTGTAGGCTTTTGAGTAATTTTTTTTTTTTTTAAAATATGTTTAACAAGGACAGAATTATGGGAAGTGTGTTATTTGTTTTTGTGGGTTTTTTTTTTGGTTTTTTTTTGTGTTTTGTTTTGTTTCTCTCTGTGGTCATAACCATAAAATCAATTTGTTACAAGATACTACCAACGATTAAGCCTTATTTGATACTCCAGGAAAATATGTAAGAGTGTAAGATATGGGCATTTGCTAATCTCTGCTGCTGGGGCAGTAATTAAATGGAGGACTTAGACGTCGCACCCATGGATGGTAAAATCGGGTGCACGATGTGCCGACACAGACTAGTAAAGGTTCTGATACCGAGGCTCGTAGGAAGTGGACCTGTGTACACAAGCATTATGTGGTCACTTTGCTTCTCATTGCATTGTGCCAACTACAATGTTGCCTTCAGCAACTACAATCACTAATGTTTGGTAACATATCATGGAGCTCTATGGGACAGCTTGTCAAAGGCCTATGTAATAATACACTATGCTGCAGCGTCAGGGGCGAACGGAGGATTGTCCCAAAAAAAAAACACCCCCCGCGAGAGCTGCAGCTCCGTTTCTTCAGCGCTGTCCTATACAGCAGCCGCGGCGCTGTCTAAGAAGCGTCCGCGGCGGTGCTGTATACACTACAGCACCGCCGCGGACGCTTCTTTGACAGAGCCGCGGCTGCTGTATAGGACAGTGCAGCTATAGCGGTCACTTTGTTAGCGCAGGGGGGGGTTTCTGGAGACTCAGAACCCCCCCCCCCCCCCCTGCGTGCGCCACTGAGCGTATCTCTGAGATGTTTAATGAACAAGTGACAAGGCTTTCTTGACGGAAGGCAAGATTACCTGCTCTTCAACATGTGTTTTTGTTTCAGTGCTCATGTGTACAAGCCCTTAGACAAATGGTCACATTGGATGTTTAGATGCTGTTCATCCGTTACATATACTATAACTATTTGGAGTGGGGTTCTGCAAAATGTTAATTGTTGGATAATGCTGGCCACTCATCAGGGCCGGGTTAACCATAGGGCTAACTGGGCTACAGCCCAGGGGCCCCGGGCATCCAGGGGGCCCTTGAAAGTGCTCAGCAGCAGTACTGATCGGTCGTGGGCGCCCGCGCCGCGATCAATGCTGCTGAGCACTTTAAATGCGGTCCTTCCCCGGCGCGCTGTAGTCTTCTTACTGAGGAGATCTCGTGAGTCTCACTCTCACGAGATCTCCTCAGTAAAGAGTGTACAGTGCGCCGGGGAAGGACCGCAATGCCAGGAGAAGGAGGTAAGTGCCGGGGGGGTGGCTCAGATCATGGGGAGGGGGGCCCTCACAGGGGAATGGAGGTCCCCTTAGCCCAGGGGCCTCCATTCCCTTAATCCGGCCCTGCCACTCATGTTACAATATTTGGATATTTTAGTCAGAAGCTGCCATAATGGCCAAGAAAAAGTTAGGTGTGATAGGATTATGACCATGTACACAGGCCTACAGCGAACAGCTTCCAGTCGCACTAACCAGTGACCAGCGTGTACGATATCGATCCTTTCAACTTCAGCGGGATCGTTGGAGCTTTGTTTGTATTGCGCCAGTTGTCCGATGTTACATGTGAGATTGTAGTGTATGTAGTCACCATAAGTTCTCTAAATCGATTACTTGCCCATAGGGAGTTGTATAGTTATCTCCAAATGCTGGACTTGTCAAGCTATAGTCTTCTTAGTAAAGATGAACTATATCTCCTAGGCGGTGTACTGCTATTCCTGTTGGGTTAAGCAAGTGGTTACAGGATGTTTATGGTTCTCTCTGTCCTTTAGCCTTATTGCCTAAACAAAGCTGTATCTTTGCTTAAGAGTAGGAATTAGTAGGAGTAGGGAAGATCACGGCATAAGGAAGATTATTATATTTTAGTTGTTTGTAATTTTATGTATCTGTCGATTTGACTTCTTATTTAAATACTCTTTTTAGTTAAAATTTTCCATTTTTCTCTCCTACTGATAAATGTAAATATGCAGAGAAAACATAGTATGTGTTACTGAATAAAAGGGCCAACATGAATGTTATATGCTCTTTCTGCCAATGAGTTGGTGACCGGAGAAGTGAGTTCTCCAGGATACCAAATACATAGTACAATGCACTAAGCAAAGAAGCCTCTGTACAGTGATGGTAATTGCTAAGCATGAGTCATTTAAAATCTGTTAATCTGTAGGTGTTTGTCGCTTTGATGTTGCTCCAGCTTACTATAGATATTACAAGCAATGAAACGCGCTTGTGCGGTTTTTCTACCGCATTTAGAGCTTCTCCTGGGTCTCTGCACTACTTCTGCATAATATATTGGCATGTACTGTGAGGCTTTATTAAAATGGTTTGAGTTGTATGGTGAATTTACTATATATAAAAGTGTTAAAAGCACAGTCATTTATAATGAATGTTTCCAGCTTTTAGCGTCTTTAATGCATTGACTTGTATGTGTCCGTCTACAACTTTTATTAAATACATTGTTCTTAGCGTGTTTGTTCCTGCCTTTTTTGTCAGTGATCTGACTAATCTCTGCTATGATTGTGTATTGGATACAGCTGCATTCAGAAAGCAGCTCTATGTGCTATCCCATTGTAAAAAATTATATATATATATATATATATATATATATATATATATACATACATACATACATACATACATACATACATACATACATACATACATGCCAATACATTTATAGTACTCAGAAGGTGCCTTTTGTGCCTGTGTTTCATTTGGGAGATGTGTTGGGCAACTTTTCCCATCATGCTCTGGGAGTCCATTTCAGGATTAGGTCCGGTAGTGGTCATGTGTATGGAGGATAGGAGGACAAATTGTTCCACAAGTCAGATTCACACCTCAGCATGACAGGGTTGTTACTGGGTGATGATGAATAGCAACTATCTATGTGACACAAATAATGCACATATTGCATTATGTAGTAATTCTGAGTACACAAGAAGTATCTTCACACTAATAACAAACATCCTGTGTGTCCTATATAATTATTACACATGAAGAGTAATGCTATACTGTAGTATTATACTCAGGTGCTGCACTGTATATAATGATGCTGAGTATCTTCACACTGAGTTGTGTCTGCCAACATAATTGTTAGTATAACAAATAGCATTCTTTTAATTCCCACTTGTTTGAGCATTAAGGCTGTAGTATGCTAATCCTGGTGTTGTGATGACTGTTTCCTCACTGTAGTTATCACATGTGCCAGCCTTCCGTCTGCTCCCAAATTTAGCAGAATGTAATTGTCACTAGCATGTTCACAGTTCCCTAATTCCCAGTTAATGGATGTTTTATAATAATCTATTTTGATTTTTCACATAACCGTTGATATGTATGTTTGGCAATCCACCATACACTTATTATAATAGGTGCATTATTTATAACCAGTGTGCATGAGCGTAATGCACCCCACAGCGTGTCCTAGAGAAATAGCGAGACTGTACCTGCCTGTATGGAATGTTGTTCTGTCTTTAACACCCTAACGCTGCTAACAGGATGTGCAGCTGCGGAAGGCTCCGTACTCCCTGCTATATACCTACCCCTTGTGTATCAGCAGTGAGGATTGTATTTCTATGGAATATTAATTTTTATGTGTTTCTGTTTTGTCAGATGTGATTGCCCAGGTCCCTCTTTAATCAGCTGCCCCCCTCCTCAGCCAAAATGTCCCTAATTAGTTGATTTATGGTGACTTTTGTCGCCATTCTTTCACTAGGTTCAATGATAGAACTGGTAGGAGCAGAGGACTGGACAAATAATTGGGGAGATGGGCAATATTTGTCCCTGGTTGTCTGTGGATCATGGGGGATGTAGTCCAGCAACCTCTGTGATGTGTATTCAAATAACTTCTGACACAGTATAAGCTCCCTGTGCCTGTTTGCACATGCCAAATTCTCTCTAAGTTCAACTAGCTTAACACACGTACTAGATTCTTCAACTCTCTATTATCCTTCATCGCTTCCAACAGTCGTCTCCTCTGTACTCTTCCCACTGCTTCTCGCAGTCACAATGACTCTGTTCTTCTCCATTCTGCTCGCTAATCACGTCTATTTTACCACCTGTTGTTCCTTCATTCCTCCTCGCACCCTTCTCCTTTCCATGCCAACATCCCTTTTTCCCCCCTATTTATTTCTCTCCCCCTCCCCTGCTTCTGCCATCACAGCACATTCCAAGACATTCAGTTAACTCTCCCCCACCTCTGCATTTCTGCTTTGAGGAGTGGGAGGGCCACATTTTAGCTTGTTTCAACAGGCGGCTTGTGACCTCATTTAAGGGTCCCAGAGACACCCACCTCCTTTAAAGAACATCAATTAACTTTTCAATAGAGAATTAACCTCCTACGTGCTGGGCTGGCGTCTTTCATTCACGTTTATGTCTAATAATGCATTCCTTTGTAGGATAACATTCTAATAACTTGTTGCAATATTGACAACCTCTCTTCTGAAACAGATGGGCAGTGTGAAGAGCAAGCCGCGGGAAGGTGGCCCCCGGAGCCGCAGTCTAGATATTGCTGAAGGGTCCCATCCGCATTTCCCTTCCCTTTCTGCTTCTCAGACCCCCAGCAAGAGCCTAGACTCGCATCGTCCTACCGCCCAGCCGTTTGGGGGCAACTGTGATATTACACCGTTTGGAGGGGTAAACTTTTCGGACACCATCACCTCCCCGCAGAGGACTGGTCCATTGGCAGGTTAGTATTGGTTAATATATCTGGCAGAATAATTTTGATAGACATGACCTGGATTTCTGGGTCAGTTCCGGGTCTTGCTGGTTTGTCCCTGGAAATGTATGTACTTCACCATGTCCATAGCTTTTAATATTGACAATTTCCCTTCTAGTACTTCCCCAGTTTATTTGTGGATGCAATTCTCAGGATCTGCCTGTATACTGCATAAGTTATAATTTTTATATAACATGGTGATTTAGAATACAACAAAATCATATTCTCTGGCCTCCAGACATAATCACTGGGCAGGATTATAATACAGATTTATTACACTTCATAAAGACAATTCACCTAGTCAACATGGCCTGACCGCCGGATATGACCTTAATACCATTCTATTATTAATCGAACACGCTCTATAGACATAGGGTACTTACCTACTCAACGTGAAGTAACCACTGAGCATAATCGTAATCACAATTGTGTTACACTATGCCACCAACATGATCTGGCCGCTGGGAAATTCTGTTACGCTCTTTACATACATAGTAAAATACATATCACAGCGCTGGGGTCACGGGTTCAAGTCCAGCCAGGACCCTATCTATATGTAGTTTGCATGTTCTCACCGTGCTTGCGTGGGTTTCCTCCTACACTCCACATACTAGTAGGTTAATTGGCAAAATTCACCCTAGTGTGGGAGTCAGTGTTCTAGCAAATTTAGATTGTAAGCTCCACTGGAGCAGAGACTAATCTGATTGATTACATTTTCCTTGCAAAGAGCGGCGTAATATGCAGGCGCCATATAAATAATTTAATTATGATAAATACACAACACAAGCTAAAGACAGGGTCATAATATACTATAGATCATAATAAAACTGGAGTGTAATAGTATTGTGTAGTGGTCATGTTAGAACGATATTGGAATCTAAGGGGTAAATTTATCAAGCTGCCGGTATGAAATAGTGGAGGTGTTGCCAATAGCAACCAATCAGATTCTAGTTATTTATTTAGTACATTCTACAAATGGACAGCATGGGGGGTATTCAATTGTTAGCGTTAACGCTCTCAAACGAGCGCTCAAAAAATCTTAGCGTTAATGCGGTAATTACTCGCGGAATTTCAGCTCACAGCTCCCTAAACAGCGAGCTGAAATTCCGCAAGTAAACTACCGTATTAACGCTTTTCGCGCGCGATATTACCGTATAAACGGTAATATTTTTTGAGCGCTCGTTTTTTAGCGTTAACGCTAACAATTGAATACCCCCCCCTAGAATCTAATTGGTTGATATAGGCAACATCTCCACCTTTTCAATCCTGCAGCTTGATAAATTTACCCCTAAGTCTATATATAGCATGGTCCCCACACAACACTTTTTCATATGAACCTGGTTGCCTACAGTGTCCCTGGAAATAGTTGTCATAATGGTGACAAGTATGATTAAGCTCTAGGACCACATTTAGCTGCTTAGGTGAAGCATTTTACCTTGTACGAGACAGATACTTGTGCAGTTACCTCCCCTTCTCTCTCTCCTGTGTAGGGGGTGTCACCACCTTTGTAGCTCTCTATGATTATGAGTCTCGTACAGAAACAGACTTGTCCTTCAAAAAGGGAGACAGACTGCAAATCGTCAACAACACGTGAGTGGGAGATGTATGACTTCCTTTTTATTTTTTATTTTTTTTTCCTCCAAAGCTTCAATAATCATCACTCCTACTGAAGCAAAGAGTGGCACTTTTCTAGCATCCTCTTTCTAATGTCCTAAAACGCTGCTACAAATGGTCCTCATCCAGGTTATACAGATCAACTACGGCTGTAACTTCATTCTGTCCATTGGAATGTACAAAGTGTAATTGTGGAATCTACGAAATTGCTTTAGAATGCAATATATTGTCTTTTAGTATAGTAGTTACATGTAGTTTTACAGATATGTGTCTAATATTTGTATTTATTCACAACCTATAAAAACCTAAAATACAAGTTGACCTTATCTGAAAATGGATTTTTTGTGACATTCACAAATACTTATGTAAAAGTTCCCACACCATATAATTGTAGATCTTAACATTTTCTGGTTTTCAGTAAGTCCCACAGATCATGTTTTAATGCTGTGTGTTCAGCCGTACCTCCGCTACCTGTAAAGGGAAGTTTCCCTTTACAATGCAGCACCGCTTGAAATTTAATCGCTGAACACGCGGGTGTTGAAGAACCCACATGTTCATACATTTACCCCGTGGTCTGCAATGGAAGAATGGAGGGTTTAAATGCAGGGCCAGACTTAAAGCTTTAATAGTCAATACCTCTTCTGCTATTGCATTAATATGGGGAAAAGAAGATTGTTCACCTCTAAATAATGTCCAACAAATGACCACTTGAAGATACTTGAAATTGCATGTAGCTAAATGCACGCTACGGTCCCTGTAGTTTTCTTCACTCACAGGCAGGATGTCTGGTGTGCATAGGAAGAAAGTCTTTACCCACACTTACAGCTTTGTCTTCCTATGGTCCCGTAGCATAAAGGGAAACATGGGAAACGTGACTTTATTTGCCTCTGATATCGCCAAATCATTAACAGGTTATGTCAATACTAGATTATAGTGTCATTTTGTATAAATTGGTTGCTACGTTTTCTACTTTTCCAGCAGGCACTTATAACTGACTTCACTGGTGGACCCTGCACAGAGCCATAACTAAAAATGTTAGTTCCTGGGGCAAGAAAGAATCCTGTAACCAAATTAAATTACAATAGTTCTTATCCCCTTCTGCTTTGCACCTTTGGTTACCCCCCTCGCACAGCCTTAGTTACATATCCAGGCCGATACCACTTCTTATGGTTTGTGTGTGTATCTGTCAATGGCACAACAAGTTCCTTTAACACTGTGTTGCTTGCATTTTAGATATAGTGCTTTAGGAAGCAAAGCCTATTTCACTTATGTTTGTAGTAAGGATATTAAAAACCTTTTATTTTTAAACTCCGTTGTGTTAAATTCATGTTCTGCCAATCTGTTCTTTGGTTTTAATTTGCAATTACGATGTTATCTTGCTCCTTTGTTCATGCGCTGGTCTCTCTGCACCAGCTCTCTATCTCTCGCACTGCTTCTCTCTCTGTCTTCATGCCTGATCCTGAGTCTCTTTCTCTTCCATGCTGGACCATAGGAGGCCGGACATCAGGTACGTGGTTACATTGATGTTATAAGTTCGGCATCACATGTATGTAAGCTTTGTGATCATGCCTTTCATGTAATATCACCATTGCAGGCAGTCTTTGGAGTGACGCTTTGTGTGTTTTGTAGGGAAGGCGATTGGTGGCTGGCTCGTTCACTCAGTTCTGGGCAGACTGGTTATATTCCCAGCAACTATGTGGCTCCTTCTGACTCTATCCAGGCTGAAGAGTGAGTGTCAGCGTGCACACACATGACTTTCACTTCAATGTCCAACTAGTCACTTCCTTTATATAAATCTACTCTGATTACTCTTCATAACTCTATATCCCCCTCGTTCACATTTACTGTTTTCATATCTCATAAATCTGCCCCCTGTCCTATATCTCTGCTTCCTTTGGTGTGTGCACTGATTCACAGTGACTCTACCCTACGCAGGTGGTACTTGGGGAAGATTACACGCAGAGAGTCGGAGCGTCTCTTGCTGAACCAGGAGAACCCACGGGGGACCTTCTTAGTGAGGGAGAGTGAGACCACCAAAGGTGAGCAGCATTACTACACTTGTACTAGAACGCCGGATTACTGGAGGAAGGAAGTTATTAATATAGAAGGGGCTGGACTTAAGGTGTGTGGGGAAAGTGGATGAAGAATTCCATACAGCTGTAGGCGAGCACAAAGGAGGAAGCTTGGAAGTGGAGAGAACGTAGGGGGAGACCTAAGCAGGGTACATAAGGGAACATTAAGGAGAGATATTGGTCTCTCCTCTCTGTCTCCATTTTGCTCATTCTTTGTCTCTCTCTAACTCCCCCACCCCTTCTGTCTGGCCTTCCTTTGGCAGCGTGGGGAGGGAGGAAACTTCAACTGGGGGGGTGGAAGCAGCGGGAAGTGGGTCAGTGAGATGAATATCTGTGTTACCCATAGCAACTAGAAGCGATGCGTTCGCTTGCGGCCTCAGGGCTCCTCTTTCCCTTCTCCCTCTTGTGCATGGTACTGGGGGGAGATGGTGTGTAATTGCTCAGCCCTAATATGCTTCTTTTTATACTGCAGTAATGGGAGCCACAGGCTGATTTAACCCACTGGCTATTCCCTTTTTACTCTGCTCTCCTATCTTAGCATATCTTTTTTTTTTTTTTTCTGCACTTGTTTTTATTTTATTTTTTATTCAACATATTCAATATTTCAGTAGTCTCTGATCTCAGTGTCCCCATTTTTTTTTACCTTTTATTACTCCTATTTTGTTGTTTCTCTAGTGTGTGCTGTGTTTTCAGTATCTGTCACTTGTAATACAGTGTTTTGTTTTTCTGCACACACTTAATCTTTCTGACTCCCCTTCAGTGGGGGGAGAAAGATGCATACACAACAATGCTATAAATAGCAATATTATCCAAAAACTGATTGTTTGTGCAGTGGTCCTATTTTAATGACTGTTTGTTTGCATGCGCCCTTTCTGACAATTATATAGCTGTATAAAGATTTATTTTGAATAGACAAATCTTCATTTTTAGTTGCTATCTTTCAAAATCAGCTTTAACAGAGACCTAGTTAAGAAGACTATGTATCACTTACATATATTATTAAGAGGAATTCTGCCTTTCTGGAAAAACAAAACAGGGATTTTCAGGCATTTTTTGATTGAAACTGAAATCTCTGAACGTCAGTCAGGCCCCCCCTCAGCATTCTTCATACTTGCCAACTCTCCCTGAGTCAGGGAGACTCCCTGAAATAGGGGTGATCTCCCTCACTCCCTGAAGAGTCTGGCATTCTCCCTGAGGCTGAGCCAGTACAAGATGTGGTTGGCTTTGCCATCTGTGGCATGATGACACAGTTCAGAAATTGTGTCCTAGGTCCATGTATTGATGCCTATGGAGGTGGCCATTTTCATGGAGACCAAGATTTAATCAAAGACTGACGGGTAAGACAACATGACTGCAGTAATGGAGACAGAAATGTAAAAGACACTTCAGTCTCTAGAGATTCATTAGCTGCTTTCCTTGACCTCCCGGGAGAGCAGAACAACGTCCTGGTTCTCAACCCCCACAATAGATAAGTGGCGGGGGGGGGGGGCTTAATAATACAAATATTGTGTCATCTTAGCCCCCCCCCTGCTGTAATTGGCCAAAATTGTGACAAACGTTTAGTGGGAAGGGCCAAAATTATACGATTCGTCAAGCCCCGCCCCCGCACACCCAACTCCCCCGTGATCTCCCTGATGCTAACAAGGAAAAGTTGGCAAGTATGGCATTCTGGGACCTTCCATAATCTTCATTTGTACCTTAGAAAGTCCTTTTCCTACTACCGCTGTCCACTCTTACATAACAACCAGATGTGCTGCTCCTATAAAGGAGAAATACAATGACTTTTTGATCACTGCTTATTGCAGGGAATTTGGGGCCCTAGGGAGGATCGCAGGGAATCTCCAAGAGCTTCCCCAAGCGGCTGTGGGTCCCAGTCCTTCAATTAGCTGTGGTGAAGAAACACTACGCACTAGCTGACCAACCTATGACTCTCCAGGTATGGTGAAACTACAAATCCCAGAATGATTTGCCAGCTTTCGATTGGCTATCTATTGGCAAAGCATGCTGGGGCTTGTAGTTTCACCACACCTGGAGAGCAACAGGTTGGCCACATCTACACCAAGTGAGTGTACTGTTCCTCTGTCTCTGTATCAGAACAGATTTGAAGGAGTTTGGTGTCTGTTTAATCCTTGTCTTCCATATCTCCCTTGTATTTACTTGTCGCCAAGCTTCAGACTCCTGATGAGTTTATATTAAAAGCATTAGTGGGAATAATTTGTAATAACATTTTTACTACATTTGGCATCAATGAGGACTGCATAATTGGTCTCAATGGATTGTGTAAACTTTAGATTACATGCCTGTTTCAGATTAAAAAATACCAAAGCTTAAGCAGCAGAGACAAACATTTCCACAGGTGTCCAATAGCTGGTATCCTCTACTGTTGTAGTGACCTGCAGTGAATTTACCATAGCGTGTGTATCAGTAATCATAATATCAGTTCTATAGAATCATCATATTTATAAAATGTACAAAGTGTTGTTACTTGGAAAATAAACATCCTCTCATCTATCATAATAACACAATGAAAATAAAAACTCTTCACCAAATTGACATTTTTTTCCCGTTCTGCCTCATTTTCATACGCATCTATAAACGTCATTTTTTTTTTCCAGATGTTAGTGAATGTTTGCTAGTGATATATAAGCTGTTGTCAATACCTATCTAAAGTCTTTTTTTCCTGTGTCTGGCAGGTGCTTACTGTCTGTCTGTATCAGATTATGATCCGAACCGCGGTCTAAACGTCAAACATTACAAGATCCGGAAATTGGACAGTGGCGGCTTCTACATTACATCTCGAACTCAATTCAACAACCTGCAGCAGTTGGTGGCTTATTACAGCAGTAAGAGCAGGGCGGGAACAGGGGGTGGGAATTGGGTGGGGGGGATTGTAAGGTAGTGCAAGATAATTATGCTGGTAAAACAAGCTCAACATTTGCTGGAAAGAGAGAAGAAATATCTTCTGGAAGTTAGAATTACTGGATGTGATTGAATTCAAAACTGAGTTGAGCCCCCAGAATGCCTCTATGTGATGCAGTATCTTGGGTTGCTTTGTTTTCTTAGAGATGAGTAAATAAGAGGAGGACTGAGACTGAGACACTGTGATGGTTCTATTACAACATTCCTCAAAGTTCAGACCTGCACTCAAACCATAGTAACCGGTCAGACATTCGCAGTTATCTGTGTAATGCAAGCGACACGATGAAAGCAAATGTCTGGTTGGTTGCTAAGCTTTTCAGATTAGTACTTTTATGTGTGTTCATTGCTGCTTGAGAGGGAAAAAGAGCATTCCTTCATAATATCCCTGGGGCTCCGGCTACCCGTGAAGTGGGCAGTATGCAGTTTACATGTGAGCTCCGTACCCGTGAATAGAAGGGAGAATAGAAGCATTTCAGGACTCCGTGCATTTACCCATGGAATCTGTGAGAATTCTATTCGGTGGCGGCTGTCTGGCATATAGATGGCATTCCCTACTTCCTCTCTCTGCTTCTGTAAAATTACTTCAGTTTATACTTAGTGTTTCTAACAACCAGTATTAATCAGTATGTTTTCTAGCTTTGTTTTGTTTTTTAGTTTTTGTTTTTTCACTGAACGGGCAGCACAGTGGGCTAGTGGTTAGCACTTCTGCCTCACAGCACTGGGGTCATGAGTTCGATTCCCGACCATGGCCTTATCTGTGTGGAGTTTGTATGTTCTCCCTGTGTTTGCATGGGTTTCCGCCGGGTGCTCCAGTTTCCTCCCACACTCCAAAAACATACTGGTAGGTTAATTGGCTGCTATCAAAATTGACCCTAGTGTCTCCCCCTCTGTCTGTCTGTCTCCCCCTCTGTCTGTCTGTGTGTGTCTATATTAGGGAATTTAGACTGTAAGCTCCAATGGGGCAGGGACTGATGTGAATGAGTTCTCTGTACAGCGCTGCGGAATTAGTGGCGCTATATAAATAAATGATGATGATGAATCTGCCCAAAACACTAATATATAAACTATTTTTTCAGCTGTACCCGTTACCATAGATATGTACAACATTTTGAACATGCTAAGTTAGTATATAGTAATTAATTTTCACTTGGTGTAAATCATACATAACTTGTATAGATTTAGATGTCCTATTACAAAGAAAATGAATACGTACATCAAGCGCTTAATCTGTTGCACAGGTGACGTGGGAAAGTTTCCTTTTAATCCTTCATACTATAGTTTTGTAACTGGATGGAAGTTCTTAAATCTAGTATGAACTCGCAAAGCAAAACGCTTATGGTGCAGTATGTCCAACACTGAATGTATATATTTGTTATAATCCAACACACATAAAGGCAGCTTCTCTCCTTCCACCGTGAATAGTTCAGTAACGAGACCAATCTTCACTTGTGTTCTGTCCCTTAGGGGCCTATGCTTACAGTGTGAAGGATAGTATCAGGCCTTCAAATATCCTGCTGGTCTATAGATCATGTAGGAATAAGTACTCCACATGGCATAAAAGTGTTGGACATACTGCACCATAAGTGTTTTTGTTTTCTTTCCTTTGTGAGTTCATACTGATTTAACAACTTCCATCCAGTTACACCAGCATAGTATGCAGGATTAAAAGGAAACTTTCCCACGTCACCTGTGCAACAGATTAAGCGCTTGATGTCCGTATTCCTTTTCTTTGTATACATGTTTAATTAGAGGTTCAGTGGAGTCTCTGTATATGTGCTCGGCTGCATATCTGTTGGAGCGCCTTACACGCTAAATGTTAATTGTTTAGATGTCCTATTGTTTATGTTCATATAAATGCATCATATGTACATGATAGTGTAAGGGCAGTAACCCTCTGGTGTTGCCAGAGAGCGTGCGTGGAAACAAAGTACATAAACGCTATGTTATTTGATGTGCAGTTCATGTGTGATATACATGTAGTTATGTGTGGGATGCGTTTGCTTTTAGAATGCTATCAACACAGAGGTTTTTCTTGTTTATTTCAATAACTTATTCTTTGTAATGAAATATCCAGCATATGTGCAACGTGTAGAAACCCCATTAAAATGAATGGGCCATTTAAATGAATGAGTAAAGATCTGTTCATAAAGTAAAAATGGGAAGCGTAGCCCACCTTTCTTCTCATATCCTTAACCAGCCAAATCGCTAGACATCTTGGCACCTACTTCTGACTAAAACAGGAGCACATCAAGTTTAGGGGCCCCCTACTATAGTAATCAACTGTTTATCACTATTACCTGTGAAACCCGCAGTATAGGGGCCCCTTGTCAATGTGGGACCCGGGACCAGGCCGCTAGGTGCGGGGCTGGGACCTCGGGACCAGGCCGCTAGGTGCGGGGCTGGGACCTGGGACCAGGCTGTAGGGCTGGATCATTTATGGGGGTAAAAACTGTGCTTCCTGGGTAATGAGTAACTTCAGTAGCCCCAGTATAATTGCAGTCTATAAGATCCCTCCCTTCCCATTATACTGCATTTATTAAAAAAGATCATTCATCTATTTATTAATAAATAAATTAATAAACTAAATTGTTTATATCCCAAGGGCATCTTCTTAAAGAAGAGATCACAATGGATTATACGTCTTGTAATCCAATGGTGAAAAATAAAAACAAGCAAAACCCAACAATGGACGTCAGTGTTCCACTTGGAGTGACTGAACTGAATTGACCAGGACCCCTTTTAGCCGCTCAGCCAATCAGAAACTGTCAAGCTAGCTGCGACAAAATTGGCCGAAGGGTGGTGAAGGGAGTCCTGGGTATTCCCTGGTTTAATCACACATTAGTATTAATTGAATCTCTACTGAAGTGGGGAAAACAATTAACAATGCTGTGAAGCTCTAGTTATTTCAGTGTCCCATTTGTTACAATGTTTTTGAAGTTTCTACATGTAGGGCACAACTGAAATGAATAGCACAAATACACCAAAATGCTGGTGTAGCTGTTAACCGCTCTTGGGTATTTACACAAGGTGCTCCCATTAAGGTATATTGCAGTGACATGCTTTGAATTCACTGAAAATAGATCAAACAGTATCCAAAAAAAACGCAAAACAAGTATGACCGCAAATGAGTATGGAATGGTTTTTATTTTTACATGCAGTTGAAAGCTTTTCACTTGCCTTAAAAGTCAGGCCCAACAATTAAACATGACTAGGAAAAGACATTCCATATAAATCCGCTGGACTGCATATCCACTTAGAAGATCACTCCGTCCAAAACAAACACTAGATTTTAGTTGGAAACTGATGAGGTTAAAATAACTGCCATGCCCTGATCGACCGATCCTCTTGTGGTCCCCATTGGGTCTATAAGACATGCCACCACCCACTCTACTTCTAGCTCGGCCAATTTTAGGGTATGGATGTCCTTGTAAGACAGGTGGAAAATGGGGTGTGAAATAGAAGTTTGTATTCGTGTGGAGGAAACTGAGCTCTCACAGTTTGTCCCATTTGCAGCAACAGGATTACTGTATATGTCATATTCTTGAACAAGTTTCCACTTCTTGTCCTCAGAACATGCAGATGGACTCTGCCACCGACTTACCAGTGTGTGTCCTACATCCAAGCCCCAGACTCAAGGTTTATCAAAAGACGCCTGGGAAATACCAAGGGATTCTCTGCGTCTGGAGCTGAAGCTGGGGCAGGGCTGTTTCGGGGAAGTGTGGATGGGTGAGTACTGGGTGACCTCTGGGTATACACAACTCTGTCTCCACAATATGCTATGTACTACAGATGTGCAAATCCACTGTTCTCTATACAAACTCCATACTTTCTACGCTGCTAGGTACATGGAACGGCACGACGCGGGTGGCCATTAAGACCTTAAAACCAGGTACCATGTCCCCAGAGGCATTCCTCCAAGAGGCGCAGGTGATGAAGAAACTAAGACATGAGAAGCTGGTACAACTGTATGCAGTGGTGTCGGAAGAACCCATCTATATTGTTACGGAGTACATGAGCAAAGGTGTGTGCTGAGTGTGATACTCGGTGCTTTGTGGCACAGCTTCCATCCTTTGCCCGTCATCCTCATTGACCTATTTTATTCTATTTCTGCCCCCCGCAGGCAGCCTCTTGGACTTTCTGAAGAGTGAGATGGGCAGCTACCTCCGACTTCCGCAGCTTGTAGATATGTCGGCACAGGTAATCTGGTTACTTGTAATTAACTGGTCATGGTCTCCTTATTGCTGCTTCCTCATACTTCCCTCTCCTCATAGATTGCATCTGGTATGGCATACGTAGAGCGGATGAACTATGTACACCGCGACCTCCGAGCTGCCAATATCCTAGTAGGAGAGAACCTGGTGTGTAAGGTGGCAGATTTTGGACTGGCACGACTCATTGAAGATAACGAGTACACAGCCCGGCAAGGTATGGCCACATTCTCTGAATTACCATCCATTCCAGTCTACTCCTAATTATACAGACACTTAATTATATAGAAGTGCTTGTTTATGTTCAGTGCATGCTACACTCTGTCATTATACTGTGCTGGCTGTGTTTCTGTTTATACAGAATTATAAACGGGTATTACAAAGAAACAAATTCCAGGTGGCTGAAATGCTATGTGATGGGGTGTTTGTGTCTAGATATAGGAGCGTGGCTTTAAATGTCAGCATCCGAAAATTTGTGTTTATTATATGTTGCAGTGTCAGTAAAAACAAGTATGTCGTATGATGGTAATGTCTGCCGGGCAGTCTGACATGGTGGTTTAATTATTTTATTATTATTTTTTTTTATTGCGTTTAATTTAGTTGAGGTATGCAGTTTAAAAAATGTACTTATAGTTTTAGTTTTTATGTTTTATTTTTTTTTATTTTTTTTTTGTTTTTAATTTCTTGCAAGGATACTTCTATAATGTTTCATCATATATGCAGCCTGTGCCTCCTCTATATAAAGCACAGCAGTGTGCATTTTATTGGAGGCAACTCTAATAGTACAGACTAGACGTATGGAGATGTCTGCAGTGGTGTCACCTGCAGATCCTCCGGCCTTAGATCAGTGGGGTCTATGGGATGTCACAGGCTGTGAACCGGGCACATCTCTATGACCTGCTATCTCTCTTCCAGCAGTGGAGCTCTGTCATACGTAATACCGCCCTCTACATCCATTACTCCCGGCTGCTGCCGTCACTGACTGCGCAGTCATTGTGTGAGTAATGGTGGCTGGCACAGCTTGCATCCCTTGCCCCTATACCACCTCTGCTCCGTGCCACTGCTGGGTATCCCTGCTATTCCTGTACTGGCCGTATGGTGACAGCAGCTAGGAGTAGTGAGACACGGGAGAGTAAAGTATGATCATACAGAATCCCTAAACTTCTGGGTAGAAGCAATATGTCAGCATTCTGGTATAAGCAATATGGTGGGTCCTGGGTGGAAGCATGAAAGTATATGTGTCTGTAGTCATAATGATGTATAAATATCTGTTTGTAAGTTTCTGTATGAGTGACTTCCTGTTACTGTCCACGTATGTGTGTATTACACATACGTGACTATTTTTAGGCATTGAAGTCCGGGAGATCCCGGACAGGGGGCGTAACTAGAGGGCGAGAGGGGGTCAATCGTGTCATTTTGGCCCCACCCCCTGCGTTTTAAATGATGTTTTGGTGCAGGGGGCGGGGCTAAAATGACGTGGTTCACCAGGTATTTGCCGGATGCGGGAGACTTGCCTGCTCTCCTGGGAGTCCGGGAGACCGACCCGGACATTCCGGGAGTCTCCCGGACATTCCGGGAGAGTTGGCAAGTATGGTATTACAGAGACACAGACACACAATAGGTTAAATGGCTGCTGACAAAAACTGAAACTATCAGTATGTTTTTGGAGTGTGGGAAGGAAGTGGAGCAGACAGAAGAACCACCCACAAACACAGAGAGAACATACATCACACAGATAGGTGAGCTCTGGTTTGAACCCGTGGTCTGGGTGCTGTGAGGCAGCAATTCTTAGTATTTGTATCTGTGGATGTCTGTCTTTATGCTTATTTTTATGGGTCTGTATCTCCGTCAAGAAATTTTATGTATTATTATTAATAATAATAATATTATTAATATATTTTAATATGCTTTAAAAAGAAAGTGGGTTACTGAAATAAATCAGAATGTGTTACACTGATTGTCTAGATGGAATTGCAGCCACTAGATGGAGACCAGACCTTTCTCCATACAGAAAGGTCTCTCAGCAGTGCTGTTCTGTGACATTGGTTATATATTTTCTCAGTACACTAAGGCACGCCATCTAGTGGCTGCAGCTCCACGTATAAAATATTCTTTATAGAATATGGACAATTTAATATTTATAATTATAAGTGATTTCATTTTCAAGAAAAAAAAGCTGATTGCTAACACCTACCTTAACAAAATTTTAATGATAGATCCCCTTTTAATAAAACATTCATATATTTTTATTTTAATGGAAATCTACACTTCTAAATTTGCTTTTCCGCCCTCCTCTTCTACCTATGCACAGGGTTACTTGCAAACGTACTTGTAATGAAACGTTATATCCACTTTGCTGTGCTACAGCCATTTCCCTAACTCTGCCCTCCAGTCTCCAAGCTTCATTGTTCAGATGACGCCTCCTGATCAGTGTGGTTATTTCACATTGTTAGATATTAGACTTTAAGGCTTAAGTGCATTATATTGCAGTGTCAGAATTTGTCAGCAATTCATTCATAGGTTTCAGAAGTAGCGCTACATACAAGGTGTGAAGGATGTAGAGATAAAGACCTGTGATTACCTGCAGAATTCAGACACACGCACTATACTCAATTCATTATCTCTTTGGCTGTTTTCTGCTTTCTGTAAACTGAGTAATAAGGAAAGAACATTTGGTTGCTTATTACTATACCTTTGTGGGAGTTGGGGAGAGGAAGTTACCCTGACAATGGGTGCAGCTTCTAGTGGATACAAGGTTTAATTCTGCAGAAGCATTAATCACAGCCAGGAGTGGAGAGGCACGTAAGCAAATGTGCAGATTTCATTCAAATGAAAACAGATTGGTGTTTATTGGTCTTCAGAATGAATAGTCCAGCTACCGTGGATTTATTTTTTATTTTTTTTTAAATGGCTTTGGTGGATATTGGCACACACATTTTAGCACAGTGATGGTTAGCAGTCGCATGTGTCCCCCAATTTTATGCTCCTGTCTTAAAGCAGAAAATATCAGTGAACATATGACCTCCTCTGCACAATGCAGGCAGATCACGCAGCACATGTGAACAGAGGAGGAAGGAGTGCAGTGTAGTCTACACCACACGGGTCTCCCTTCTTCCCCGGCATCCATGTAACAAGGCAGGGAATCCTTTTTAGGCTGACATTAAATGTATTTAAATGAACAATTGAATTAATGAATACTAGATTAGCAGTAAGTGGTCCTTGCTACCCTCAGGGAGTGGGATTCTGGGATAAGTGGTGGGTTTGGATGAGATGTGGGAAAGTCTGAAGGGAGTTGTGGAGTACACCAGGGATCTGATTTCATGTGGTTCCTTTTGGGATTAGCGGGACCATTTTGTGGCAAGTGGAGAGTCTGATGGGCATGTGGGCTGAGTAATGTTGGTGTGTATAGGTCATTTATTGAAGAGTATATCTAAGCAGTAATTTCAGATATTTTTTATTTTTTTTAAACAAATCTTTATTGAATTTTGTGGTACAGTAACCAACACAGAGAAAACACAAGGTGCAATATGCCAACGTCCAAAACAGAACACGATAGAGAGCAAATAGACAGGAAAATAACAAGAGAATAAGAAGCAGTAATACTGTGCAAATATTTAGGGAAACAAAACAACAATTTATCTTTAAAGTCATCATCTTGTTTGCAAAAGTAAATCTGTTCATTTGAATAACCTAGATGACAAGGAAATATTTGCATTATGATCTCATTTAGCTTTGCCAGCTTCAGTCTCTCCCGTGGAACATTACTTTCCTGACTGACTGGGAGTAAAGTAAGAAAAAGGTCTGTAGGTGATGTGGTAGAGGACTCTGGTTTCCTATTTGTCTCAGAGTGCACCTATTACCTCTACTCAGTGAAGAAGCCATTTTTGTAGGGTGAACACATTTCCATTCTCTATGCCTCCTCAATTTCACTGGTTCCTAGAGAAGAATTCAGGCTGCGTTCTCATGGATGTTTGTATAGCTCACAAGTGATATGTGCACTTTAATGTTGTTTTGAGCAGCCTGCTGCAGTAATGATGAGAATTTATACAGTGCCGTCTGAATATAAAAAGGAGCAAATGAGTTTATTCTTGGCAATCCATAGAGAGATTAATCATTAATATCTTGTGTGCAGTTTATGTAGAGAAAATTTCATGAAAATGTAGATGAAACCAAAGATATATAAGGAATAGAATAAGAGCACTTAAATATTGCTGCTATGGAATGGATCTGAATATCGCCCAATATTCCACAAAAAATAGTAAACATAAGAAAATACAACTCCTATAGGCACAACACGCTAGGGAAAAACAGTCCATCAATACAATATACAGATTCTCATATACAGAATAGCGGATTAGCATTGTAGTTCAATGCATCAAAATGTGTCCATAGATTATTTTCATCAGAATGGTCTCATTCCACATTCATGCAGTCATAACATTTGGAGAGAAAAGAGAAGACTAAAGATCCCATAGTGCATTATCGTCAACTCCAATTTATTTATTTATAAAACAATTAAATAAAAAATGATAAAAATATCCAAAGAATCCTCAAATAGTGAAAATTGTCCGCCTACCAGATGAGACCGATAATCTGCATATATAATAAAGGTCTTTAAATCTGGATATCCTTGGGAAGGAATCGCTCCTTATCCAATGGGTAACAGCCAACCTCACAGTTTCAGGATACAGCCCAACGCGTTTCGATCCTCCTGGAATCTTTTTCAAGGCATATGATAAAAGTAATGAGTGTCTCTGTTTTATAGTGTCATAAAGATCCTCATAACCAATCAGAAATGACATCACAAATGCATATCAATACCATCATATAGATATATACAAATCATGTATGAAAAATGTACATGACTCTTTATTTCTCAATATTCATACATGATTCTTTTACAATAGGTGCCAAGTTTCCCATTAAATGGACAGCCCCAGAAGCTGCTTTGTACGGACGATTCACTATTAAATCTGACGTGTGGTCCTTTGGAATTCTTCTGACAGAACTGACCACAAAGGGCAGGGTTCCTTATCCTGGTGAGTATGAGCTTTACCTCTGCTCTCTATCTTCCTCCCTGTTTTTCTTCCCTCAACTAATCTCATTCTACTATTGTCAGGCATGGTGAACCGAGAGGTGCTAGACCAAGTAGAACGTGGTTATCGAATGCCCTGCCCTCCCGACTGCCCAGAGTCCCTTCACGAGCTGATGTGCCAGTGCTGGAGAAAAGACCCTGAAGAGCGGCCAACGTTTGAATACTTGCAGGCTTTCCTGGAAGACTACTTCACTGCGACCGAGCCTCAATACCAACCCGGTGATAACCTCTAAGGGAGATAGTGATCTTTTGTGGAAAACGCCCTCTGCAAGACACAGATGCCACACTAACCTGACCACCTCCAGCTCTTCGCAGGTGGTCAACTAGTATTGCCAATCTGTTCGTTACTGCTGGCAGCACAGAGGAAGAGCTGCTTTCTACTCTGGCGATGCTTCACGTCCATCTTCCGTTTCCAGCAGATGACTTTCTTGTTTTCCGTTACGGTCTGGTTGTGGACAGAGAATTCCTGACACATGTCGCCTGCTGAGATATAGAATCTTCTTTTCTTCTTTTTCCTTCTTCAAATAATTATATCCATTCCTTCCATATGCCCAGAAAGAGGGACTTGAGCAGAGCCTGGATCACCGGACTCCCTCCAAAAAATGACGTTGTAAATAATTTGCTCAGGAGGAACCATCGCTCCTTTCTCACCAACTGTATTCTTAGACTTTCATCTAACTGACAGACTTCTCATCTAGAGTATTACAGATACCATGTTTTTGTATATTCTGTGGTGGGTGGGTTATGGGGTCTTTCATAGTCTTCCACCCCCAGCTGACCTCCTTGAGATGGGGACAGGCAGCTGCGCTGTGTTTTTATATAATGAAGAAAAGTGACTATCCTAACTACTATTTGTATCCTGATTAACCTGCCATATAGGGCTTAACGGTAGACCTTCCTTTACGTCTCACTTATCGCCCTTTGCTGTATTTCTAAAACCCACAGCAGAGACTGTAGACACTCTCGACGTCATACTGGTGTGTTGTTGTTGTTGGTTTTTTTTTAAACTAATCTCATTGTTTAATTTGTTTGTCTTGCAAGTAAGTGGGTTTTCCAGACAGAAATTCAGAAAAGAAAATCCTTTATATGTGACAGAAGGTTTACGTCTTTATAATTATTGATTAACTTATGGTACGGAATTTTGCCAATGAGAGCTTTTGGGCAGGGGTACTGGGACATTACCATTTTTTTTTGTCTCCTAAGAGCCCGTCATGACAGAAGTATCTTTAAAATAACTCTAATGATTTATTGCAGTCATGCACTGCAACGAAAATTTGAAAGTCTATAGTTGTAGTTTGAGGGAGGGTCTTTCTTTTTTGGAATGGGGGGGGGGTGGTCACTGCATTGGAGGCCACATTGTGTAAAAGCCCTGTATATCGTTTACTTTATTTAATTTTATTTTCCACTTAAATGAGACTGTTGACCAATTATGAGTGTATATGGCAGTAATCCTTCTCTTTGAAACAATTTAAATTGGGTTTTTGGTATTGGTACAGATGCATTTCGGTGTGACTGTTTGGGAGGCTATTGCCAGATCCTATGTAATGGCAACTGGCAGGGTCAGGCTCTGCCAGAATGGAATGGGTTAATCCTAAAATTTCTCAGGGATGGGAAGGTGTGGGATTTATATTGCCAATGTAGAGAGATGGGAGAGTTTGACTCCATTACACCTGAGTGGTATAAAGCCCCTTCTCTCACAGTGCCAATCTAACTTATCTGCCTGCATATAGATAAATGTGTATATATACATGTTGTTTTTTTTTAATGGTTATATACCACTTGTGTGCAAGGGCAGAGCTTTGTATTGTGAGTGCTAGCCCAGATACACTGTATGTAGGGGTGTGCTACAGATCTGGCTGTAGTATTTGGTGGGTTACCCTCATTTAAAGGGTTGTTTGATAATGTAGGACAGAAAATGGTTATATTATAGGGGTGACCAGACCTCCCTTTTTAATAAAGGTTACCTATGAACTGGAGATGGTAAAGATTGTGGTGGATTCATTGTAGCTTAATGATTTAAGATGGCTATCCAGCTAAAATGTACTTTGACAACGAGCTCCAAGGTGCACATGGCCGGTCTTCTCTTTTCTTACTGCATTGCAATTGACTGTCCCACTTGGCCGACAATAACACTACAGTATAGAGAAGGCACAGACAGTTTTGGCAACTACACCCCGGAGACGGTGTCAATAGGTGAGCTTAGCTGGATGTCAGAAATCTACAGAGCCTGGACTTTCCCTGTAATTGTCTTACATGAAAGGGGGAAGATATATGGACAGATTACCTTATTAACATTTTAAACACTGGCACTACTGCTTGTATCTCCATAGCAATAACAATAATTACAATGGTACAGTGAATAAAGATGAGAGGTGGATCTGTGACTCTAGAATTTTAATTTTCGTGTTATTTTTTTTCTTAATAGATGCAATGCAAACTGTCTTTCTAATACCTTGGTAATACTGTCCATTAATCATTGGGAAGATGTGGCCTCTTGCTCCACCTGTTGGCAAGAGAACAAATTGCACCATTATATATTTTTATGCTCAAAAAGTGAAGCCCACTCTCCTGGCAACTAGTTTTGGTGGGGGGCAGAAAAATTAAAATGTTCACTGTAAATGTTAAAATGAGTGGTTTGTGCCTTGTTTGGTAAAGCCAATAATATTTACTGTTGGTGATTGTTGGGTTTTTGATTCTCGCAGACTGACTCAAGTACAGGTGTTTGGTCAATATGTTGAAAGACCGTGGGGTAAATTTACTAAACTGCAGGTTTGGAAAAGTGGAGATGTTGCCTATAGCAACCAATCAGATTCTAGCTGTGATGTATTTAGTACATTCTGCAAAATCACAGCTAGAATCTAATTGGGATGCTATAGGCAGCATTTCCACTTTTTCAAACCCCAAGTTAGTAAATATATTCTTGTGTGTATTCAGTATCAAATCAAACTTCTATTTAAAGGACTGCACCTATGGAAGTAACACTCACCAGACACCTATTCAAGTGACAGGGTAGCTTAAATGAAGCAAAACTTCTTTTTTTGGTGACGTTTTTCTTTAAAACAGCCTCTGTATACAAAGTCTAATCTGTCAAGTCTTTTCTTTTAATGTGCTGGGTTTTTTTTTTCTTATTTGCACTGTGCATTTACAGCTCATTGATTTTCTATTGTAAATACACACAATTTCAAGTTATGGACCATGAATGGTCTATCATTCTTATTTTAGGGATTATTAAGCCTATGTTTTATAGCCATTCAAATTATTTGTAACGAGTTAAATGGGATCACGGGTGCGTCATACAGAAGTGTTTTTTTGTTACTGTTAAAAATAACAAAACAAAAACAATATGTCCCGGATTCAGTAAAAATGTCTACACAGGTTCTACACATCATCATCATTTATTTATATAGCGCCAACAAATTCCTTAGCGCTTTACAATTGGGAACAAACATTAATAAGACAATACTGGGTAATACATACAGACAGAGAGGTAAGAGAACCCTGCTCGCAAGATTACAATCTATACACAATGGGAGTTTGAAACAAGGGCACGTGCTACATCATATTGCACAATGGACCAGCTAGAATGCAAAGGTAAAAGTATTGCGTGGGCTGTGTGTGGTAATGTTGGTCAGAGGGGTGTTGTCTTGCGTTAGAGGATGGTAGTAGGGTAATCTAGGGAGATTAAGATGGTGGTTGAGGAATATCATAACCTTGTCTGAAGAGGTGGGTTTTCAGTGAACGCTTGAAGGTTTGAAGACCAGAGGAAAGTCTTACTGTGCGAGGGAGGGAATTCCACAAAGTAGGTGCATCCCGGAAAAAATCCTGTAACCGAGAATGGGAGGATGTGATGAGAGTGGAAGAGAGATGTAGATCTTGTGCAGAATGGAGGTGTCGAGTAGGGAGATATTTTGAGACAAGTGAGGAAAATTATGTCGGTGCAATTTTGTTGACGGCCTTGTATGTTAGTAGAAGAATTGTATATTGGATTCGTTGAAATACAGGCAACCAATGTAGAGACTGCGAGTGACTCAGCAGAGGAAGAACAGTTCGCAAGGAAAATCAATCTAGCCGCTGCGTGCAAAATAGATTGTAAGGGTTCAAGTCTGACTTTGGGAAGACCAGTAAGGAGGGAATTTCAATAGTCGATGCGGGAGATGATGAGTGTATGAATTAATGTTTTTGCGATGTCTTGTGTCAGATATGTGCGTATTCTGGAAATGTTCTTTAGGTGTATGTAACATGATTTAGATATAGAGTTGATGTGGGGAATAAACGACAGTTGTGAGTCAAGGATTACACCTAGGCAGCGAGCTTGCGGGGTAGGATTTATGGTCATGTTATCAACAGAAATAGAAATGTCCGGCAGGAAGCTTCTGTTTTTGGGTGGGAATATTATTAATTCAGTTTTTGAAAGATTGATTTTGAGTTGGCGAGAAGACATCCAAGAGGAAATGGTAGAAAGACAGTAAATAACGTGAGACAACATGGATGGTGAAAGATCAGGAGAGGATAGATAGATTTGTGTATCATCTGCATAGAGATGATACTGAAATCGAAAGGAGCTTATTAGTTTTCCAAGAGAAGTGGTGTAGATAGAGAATAGCAGAGGACCTAGGACTGAGCCTTGTGGTACTCCAACTGATAAAGGAAGCGGAGCACAGATGGATCCAGAGAAATTAACACTCAAAGAGCGATTAGGTAGGATGAGAACCAGGGTAGGACAGTGCCTTCACAATAAAACCACCTGCCTAATATTGTGTAGGTCCTCCTCGTGCCATCAAAACAGCTCTGGCCCATTGAGCCATGGCCTCCTCCATGATCTTGTTCTGGTGCTCAATACCCATTGTAGGCTCTTTTGCAGTGGATAGGGGTCAGCATCGGCCCTCTGACCGGTCTGCGATGCACTGTGTTCTGACACCTTTCAATCAGCCATTGTTAACTTTTTAAGCAATTTGACAATACAGTAGCTCATCGGTGGGATTGGACCAAATGGGCTAGCCTTCACTCTCCATGCACATCAATGAACCTTGGACACCAGTGACCCTCTTGTCGGTTCACTGATTGTCTTTACTTTGATCACTTTGGGAAGATACTGACCACTGCATACCGGGTACACCCCACGAGACCTGTTGTTTTGGGGATGCTCTTATTCAGTCGTTTAGCCATCAGTTTGGCCCTTGTCAAAGTCGCTCAGATCCTAACGCTTGCCCATTTCTCTTGCTTTAAACACATCAACTTCCAAGAACTGAGTGTTCACTTGTTGCCTAATATATCCCAAACCTTCACAGGTTCCACTGTAACAAGATAATCATTGTTGTTTACTTCACTTGTCAGTGGTTTTAATGTTGTTGCTGATCAGGGTATGTAACACCATCACCATTTGGTCATGCTCGCTCTATTTAATACTTCCTTTCCTAATTATCTAGTTTGGAATCTTGGCCCAAAGTCGCTAGTCCACACCCAGCAGAAAACAGAGACTGTCCTGTGAAAAGTTGGACAATTTGTGGGGTGTGTTGCACAGGGAAAAGTGCCAGGCTAATGAGACTGTAGAGGGGAGGTGGGCAATTCAACCACAATTCTCAATCCAAAGTTAGGAGACAAAACACAACTGGTTTTTTTAAAAAAAAAAAAAACATTTATACAAGATAAAAATATCTAATAAAAATCATCTGCCAATATACAATTATACAGAAGCTGGTGTCCATCCAGCACAGTCTAATACCAATATGTTACATGCTATCTCAGCACATCAGCCTAAGACTTGGCTCTGAGCCTGGAGCTGTGTTTTACATCGGTAACTACAGAGTTGGAATTTTGGAATTTAACCTTGCAACTGAGCACTTTCTATTTATTGTACATGTAGACTGAAAGTGGAAGTTATCTACAGAAGTAAGACTGTATCTGCATCCAAAGTAGAACTACCCCCCCCCCCCCCCCCACAATGGAGCTTACAATCTATTTCATTCCAGTGAGACGTGCACATATAAACTAGGGTCCATTGTCAGAAACCAATTAATCTACCAGTATGTCTGGGAGGAAACTGGAGCATCCAGAGGAAATCCATAAAGACATGGGAAGAACATACAGATAGGACCCTGATCGGAATCGAACCCAATGCTAACCACTGTGCCACCCAGCATATGCTAAAAAATCACTTAAACTTTGTTCTGATCTGATACACAATGAGGGGTAATTGGTTAACATAAATGTTGAGAGACTCTGCTTATATCAAACTATAGTTTTGGGGTGAAAAATGGGGAGATAACTATAGTTTTAAATTGGAATTAAAGCATAGATTATACACATTTTATGTAATGCCCATTTAAGCTGTATGCAGTTATATTAAACAGTGCCTCAATCTATCTGTATGTGATCCTTCTTCCCGATTGTGGCACAAAGGTGAATATCCTTGTGGACTTTATACTCTGATAAGAGAGGCCAGCACTTTCCCTGCACAGTGAGTGCATATTGTACAGAGATTCCTTATCTAACAAGCAGTACATAGTCCCTGATAAATGCGGTTTACACTGATAAACTGACTTCCTGCAAAGTATTCAGTTATAGGACCTTGTGCTGATTATACACGTACATTTACATGTATTGTACAGTTGGAGCTCTGCACTTATTAGGACAACAATGCCTCTATAGTTTTTCGATTTCAGCTAAAAAGAAATACACAGCTTATCTCATTCATAATGTTACCATTGTGTATCATTCTCGTTAATTATATGTCAAAACCAAAATCTTTGTTCTTTGTGAAAGCTTATTAATGAAATGGAGATTTTGGATTTGACTGTAATTAAACAAGTTAAATAGCCATAGCTTGGGCAGTCTGTCCTAAGCGTTTCCAGATTGTTTGTTCATAGTTGCCTACTCTCCCACAGTGTTTCGGGAGTCTTCCGAATTAGGGGGAGACTTCCCACACTCCTGAGAGAGCAGACAAATCGTCTTCCCAGAGACCACTTACCTGCTGCAGAGTGAGCAGGGGCTTGAGTTGTGCCATGAGGCTGTGCCCACCTCAGTAAACGTGGAGTGGCAGGGGTGTGATGACATGAAATGCATTGTGTTATCTTTATCACTTGATGAATATTGGGGTGATGAAGCTTCATGACACAATTGCCCTGCCCATTTCAGGAGGAATATTGAGAGACTTTGGAACTTTCATGACATAACCAACCTACCTACTTTCCCTTAGGGTGGTCAACAAAATTGGCAACATATACAAACACACATGACTTAGCAGTTGATAACTACACTCGCCATGTAAAATTCACATTTATTCCCCACTTGCTGATCGTTGGCACACATGGTGAGCTGGCGACCTGGGCTACTGTTGGAGCAATAAACTAGTCTCTCTTTCTCTCTCATTGGAGACTTTCACTTTACCTTTAGTCTTTTTAGAAGGTGAGGATGCTTCTGGCCACATTGAGTGAATAGTTGTCAAGGCAACTGTGGATTAGAAACCCCTTTATCACTGAAGTAAGGACAAAGAGTAGGGAGAAAATGTGTCAGACGCAACACTCCGAGTTTGCTCATAGGGGCAGATAGCTGCGAAGTGTCTGGTGAACATCATCATCATTTATATAGCGCCACTAATTCCGCTGTACAGAGAAGTCACATCAATCCCTGTCCCATTGGAGTTTACAATCTAAATCCCCAAACATAGACAGAGACTAAGGGCAATGTAATAGTAGCCAATTAACCTACCAGTATGTTTTTTGGAGTGTGGGAGGAAACCCACGCGAACATACAAACTCCACACAGGTAAGGCCATAGTCGGGAATGAAACTCATGACCTCAGTTCTGTGAGGCAGAAGCGCTAACCACTGTGCTGCTCCAGAGACACTGCGCATCAGAGATTTTGATAGCAATGCAAGAAAAAATGGGCGGGATTTCTACCATAGTAACTAAAAAATTGTTCTGAGGAACATCGTGGCTACTTGAAACTACCCCATAGTCTGTACAAATGGATAACAAAACAGTGTCTTGTAGATACAGGCCCTTCTGCTAGGCACAATGAAGCACCAAAAATGTTAAAATTCTTTTAATATTTCAATGATGTCTTGGTTCCTACATTAAATCCACCAGGGTTCGGCAGTATATGGTGATCTAGCTGAGTAAAAGTTCTGTGTGGGGCAGTATTGTGTTTCATTCCCTGATGTTTCTATCAAAATTCTAGTAAGTAGTAGTGTGCTTTCACCTTGGCTAGAGCGGTTTCTCTCTCTCTGTTGTTATCACACAACCCTGTGGAACACTTGTTTTATAATGCGCAAGTGTTATTAATATTGTACAGGCTTCTAAATAATAGCTGTATTAACTGAGAATCCTGCCTCGCTTATAATCAGTGAGTTTCGATGTCACCAGTCCAGTGTTCATAAAGAAAAGTTGGTTAATATAAGTAATAATGAACTCCCTACTGTAAATTATTAGGGGTCCCCTCTGATTTGTTACTTTTATTATTATCCTTTATATTAAAGCTCTGGCATATTATGCAGCGCTGCACACCGAGAGCATCACTATACAAATAAAATATGACAAGATAGAATAACAATTGTAGATGGTGGTGTGGAAAATATGTGTGGCTACTGTAAGGCAGATGCATTATCAGTTACCAATATTAAATAGTCATCAGGATGGAAGTTGGAGAAAGATGAACCAGTCGTTACAAAAAAACAATCAGCTGCTGGCAACCATTAATGTTCTTCCTCATTGATATGAACAGAATCCTCTTCAGATGCTAGGGGCAGTATGGGCACTCTTGTCGTTATCGGCATGGAGTAAACGTGTGCCCAGTAATTACCGTGCATCAGGCTCATTGCTGGACACAGAGGTAGGGCATTTGCCCCCTGCGGTCGTAGAAGTTATAGCGGCAGCCTCCAAGGAGGCCGTGGAAATCACCAAAGGAAGAACAGCAATAGCAGATGAAATCATTACATCCTCTGCTAGATCTTCAAAACAACCCTGTCCTTGGTCCGATAACACTCCGCAGCTCCACTTCGTAATTGTTAGATGATTATTCGGAAGGTAGGGCACAGAGCTGGTCTACAGTGCTGCCATCTCTCACTGCCATCGTCCTAACAATTGGTCAATACTCAAAACCTGGGGAGCTGGACACTACGCCCTAAGTTTTATTGGTTCTATCTTGCTTAGAAAAACAGTTATATTATAAATTAATACAAAATAGGCTTTTACTATAAAATTCTTTGTATTGTACACCATCTCACAGTCAGTTTATTAAGATACTTTCCAGCTATGTTCATATTGTATTGTAGATAAGGTTGCCAATTTAGTAAATTAAAACTGGACACAAAGTCCAGGTGTATTCTGCAAGCCTATAGAAACATCCATCTAACCCATTTTACTTGGGGAGTATTTGATCCTGTGTGTTATACTGTGAAAGGACCACTATAAGACTAATATTAAGGAATTTTGACCTGCAATCAAGCTCTAAATTGCCGTGGTAGTATTCAGATTGTCACAGAGAAATATGAGAGCAATGGATCAGGTTGATACATTGCTGTCTACCTTCCTGTCCGTTCTTCTCTTTTTAGACAATTAAGGCACCAAACGGTAGCATTATTGATTGGAAACATGGTCTACACAGCAAAAGCCATTGCCTGAACCCACCTCATTACAATTATATTAACTGTCAAAAGCTTCCAAATATCATTACCGGAGAATATGAAGAGCAGGCCTACACTTTAGCCTCCATAGATGGCAACGTACGTATGTACATACGTACGTCCTCTAGAACTTGTATTATTTTGTACATAGGTTTCTGTATCAACAGCTCCCACGTGACAACATTACTTTTCAGTCCAACTGCTTTCTTTTGGTTTTGCATTTTCACCGTTGCTATCTGTCTTGGCGATCTCTTTAAAACAGATTTCTTTTGTTACCACCTCTACTAATAACTCCACCACTCTGTAGCACATATATTTGTATAACACTTCTAATGATTAATAAAGCTTTATTAAGTCCCCGTCCCGCCCCCCCCCCCTTACATAAAAGGATAAAGTCTTATAAGCCACACACAAATATCCGTAGGTTTACAACCCTCTCCCATACAGTGCAATGGTAAGTTGAACAGTAGGCAACTGATGTTTCATTAAACCATTATGTGAAGTCACATCTTCTTTCTCTTATGGTTAATGTAAAGTGTGCATGTCACCTGCTCAGTGGATTCAGCAACTTCATGAGCTGAGCCAATATTCATAAAAATGCAGGCCATCAATTTACTAGGAACTAGTGACATCACTAAGGCACGAGGCATAACTTGCTTTGTGCCTTATTGATGTCGCCTACTAGTAGATTGATAGGCTGAATAGCAGGTAACAGGTACACTTTATATACATGCTGTAGTGATTTGTTCTCGCTAAAGACATCCAAATAGCAAGTCACATAGTCCAACCATCCTCACTAGAGAACCATATTTGTGCTGAGAGGCGGCATTAGGATGTGACTATTAGCAGTGACAAGTGTGGACAGAAGAGCCGTAAAAATGATTTTGAAAAAGACCCGTGGTTGAAGGAGCAAAAGACCCAAAAATACAGACAAATAAAAGCCGCCTAGCACCACAATACCAGGGGCTGGTAATGCAAATGTCTCTGTCCATCAATAGCTACATGGTATCAGGGAAAGAGGGGATCCACTTCACCGAAACCGTCTTATCTGCTTAATTGAACATGGCGTTCCTGTTGTCCCAGTTTCATCCTCGAGACACACTGGCGCAAGCGGTGTCACGTCCCTGGCAAAAAGCAGCAATCCATTGTGTAGCCTCTCTAAGTGCCCACCACAGATGGGTCATGGGCTGAGTCAGGTAGCTGGCTGGCACCACAGTGATACAAAAAGCAGTTACCCCAGCAGCTGTAGCAAATAAGGAAGAGGGCACCCAAGAAGACCAAGGCACAGATGGTGCACGGTTTCCTCTCCAATAAGAAGCTCAGTAAGTAGAAGCCCATAAACACAGAGTGACTGAACCAGAGAGCCGGGTTCAGTGGCTTAGGAATCAGGAGCACCGGAAGCAGCCACTGCAAACAGTACATCGTGGCAGCTGTGAGTAGGTCACACCTCTGTCTTGTTCTTTTTATGGAATCTACCGCTTGTGGCCTGTGGGAGACAAGGAAAGCTGAATGTCATGGCAATGTTGCAAGAGCATGCACTTCTAACTTCCACACTAGGCTGCTGCAGTACTTGGCAGGGAGAGTAAAAAAAAACAAAAGAACACTTAACTTGATTGCATGATATGCAATTTACATGACAAACTTCCAGTATTAGTTTTACAGGAACCTCACATCTTTACTCTTTTGGGGACCATGCTTCTCCCTTAGGATGTAAGCTCATTTGAGCAGGGCCCTGTTCCCTCCTGCATCCATACCTGTTCTTCTGCTCCGTACTTACTGCATTAGCCTGCCTGAAGCCTCTGAAGCTTGGTATTTATTGTTCATTGTTCAGTAATGTCTTACCCTGTATAGTCTACTGTTTGTACAGTGTACGGCACTGCGGAACCCTCGTAGCGCCAAACAAATAAAGGATAATAATAATAATACTATCTATCAAGATTGTGGCTCCCTGCTTGCCAGCCACCATACCCATTATCACGTTATGACGATACTGATCCTGTCAACTGCAGCTCTGCCCCCACTAACATTCACACAGGCTACAGGTAGATCTATGCCCACCCACTTCACACTGAAAGCATCTTATACAAGTAGGAGTTAAAGAATGAGTACAATAAAAGAGCTCAGACAATAGTCAAAAGCAGAAACCTCAGTCTCCTCTCTCTTATATTACCCCTACTCACCCCACCAATCATTGTCCACTTATCAAAGTCTCTTATTACACAACTGGACCCGTTTAATCACCACTAAGCTGGAAAAAGTTTAATTGAATCCGATGGTTCCAATAGTAATGTCTGCTCTCACTCCTGACCCTGAAATACCAGAATCTACCCCCTCTCAGAGCCTAAAATTGCAGTAAATAGCCGTCTCTGCCATCACACCCCCACCCTGGAATGTCACTGTCACATGTCACTCCCAAACTTGGAATAGAAGTGTCTGAAGCCCCCCTACCCCCAAACAGCAGTGTCTGAAGCCCCCCTACCCCCAAAACAGTAGTGTCTGAAGCCCCCCTACCCCCAAAACAGTAGTGTCTGAAGCCCCCCCTACCCCCAAAACAGTAGTGTCTGAAGCCCCCCCTACCCCCAAACAGTAATGTCTGAAGCCCCCCCTACCCCCAAACAGCAGTGTCTGAAGCCCCCCTACCCCCAAAACAGTAGTGTCTGAAGCCCCCCTACCCCCAAAACAGTAGTGTCTGAAGCCCCCCCTACCCCCAAAACAGTAGTGTCTGAAGCCCCCCCTACCCCCAAACAGTAATGTCTGAAGCCCCCCCTACCCCCAAAACAGCAGTGTCTGAAGCCCCCCTACCCCCAAAACAGTAGTGTCTGAAGCCCCCCTACCCCAAACAGTAGTGTCTGAAGCCCCCCTACCCCCAAAACAGTAGTGTCTGAAGCCCCCCTACCCCCAAAACAGTAGTGTCTGAAGCCCCCCTACCCCCAAAACAGTAGTGTCTGAAGCCCCCCTACCCCCAAAACAGTAGTGTCTGAAGCCCCCCTACCCCCAAAACAGCAGTGTCTGAAGCCCCCCTACCCCCAAACAGTAGTGTCTGAAGCCCCCCTACCCCCAAACAGTAGTGTCTGAAGCCCCCCTACCCCCAAACAGTAGTGTCTGAAGCCCCCCTACCCCCAAACAGCAGTGGCTGAAGCCCCCCTACCCCCAAACAGCAGTGGCTGAAGCCCCCCTACCCCCAAACAGCAGTGGCTGAAGCCCCCCTACCCCCGAACAGCAGTGGCTGAAGCCCCCCTACCCCCAAAACAGTAGTGTCTGAAGCCCCCCTACCCCCAAAACAGTAATGTCTGAAGCCCCCCTACCCCGAAAACAGTAGTGTCTGAAGCCTCCCTACCCCCAAACAGCAGTGGCTGAAGCCCCCCTACCCCCAAAACAGTAGTGTCTGAAGCCCCCCTACCCCCAAAACAGTAGTGTCTGAAGCCTCCCTACCCCCAAACAGCAGTGGCTGAAGCCCCCCTACCCCCAAACAGCAGTGTCTGAAGCCCCCCTACCCCCAAACAGCAGTGGCTGAAGCCCCCCTACCCCCAAACAGCAGTGGCTGAAGCCCCCCTACCCCCAAAACAGCAGTGTCTGAAGCCCCCCTACCCCCAAACAGCAGTATCTGCTATTACCCCCCCCCCCCCCCATGCCCCTGACATGTATCATACAACCAGTTACATCCTCTTACTACCTGCTCTAGGTTACCCCCATGATAACGTTCTGTAGATCACAGAAGGTCTGTACACCCTGCACCGGCCATATATCTCTATATCACCAGTCACACAGCACGTCCCCTCCACGCTCTGTCACACACACCCTCCCTCCAGAGCCCCCCACATCCCCGCAGACAGCCCTCACCAGCTCCGGGTCACACCGTACTCCAGGCCGCGGCTTCCACGGGCAGCGTGCAGAACACTCCACGTCCCGGGCCTCCCTGCGTCGTGACGTCACCGAGAGCGTCACTTTACTAATCATAGAGACCACCGCGCCATCTGGCGGTCAGAGCTGGGAATATACATGTGTGGGCATGTCCTTAACCCACTCATAGCCTTACCTGCTCCTGGCTAGACCCATCTTGGGTTCACACGAAATTGTTTTTATCTATTGGCCTATCCAACCTATTATGTAGCATTATACATTGAGGGGATCATGATACAAGTAAGTTACATACAATGGGGAAAAGTGAATTTCCCCATGAAGTGGAAAGAAGGAAAGGATGGCCCAAATTATCTTACAATGGGAGGAATTCAATTAGCCTCGAGGAATGGTTCACAGAGACACATTGGGGTATATTTGCTAAACTGCGGGTTTAAAAAAGGGGAGATGTTGCCTATAGCAACCAATCAGATTCTAGCTGTCATTTTGTAGAATGCACTAAATAAATGATAACTAGAATCTGGTTGCTATAGGCAACACCTCCACTTTTTCAAATCCGTCGTTTAGTAAATCTAGCCCATTGCCTCAATGTTTTTTTTCTTGTTCCATAGAGATGTGAGGAGACAAGGCGCAGAAATGTGTTACCGTATTATCTGGTTTTGTGCGCAGCAGCAACATCTGACAGCTAATTCAATTCACTTTCGATATGAGTGGTTTACATACCTCCCAATGTCCCAATTTTGGAGGGCAATGGATATGATTTGCAGACTACATAAGGGGCGCAGCTTGATAGGAAAGTGGGTGTCCTTTTGTGGGCAGAGTTTGGGTGAAACATGGGTACAGGGCTTATTCTGCAGCATTTTCAGGATTCTAAATATTGGGAGGTATGGTGGTGTGGGGAGCATCTGATACATAAGTTAGAGGAGAACAATTGTAGCTGGTGGTCAGGAATGTTTGTTGCTATTGCAAGGCAGCCACCAGAATTAAAATCCATTTTCGACTGTCATTTCTGTGCAGCGTCAGGTGGGGTGGTACAGTTCAATTGAGGAGAGGCAGTGGAAGGTGGATGCATGAAAAACGAACCAGTCACTGTAGAAATATCAAGACAACTGCTGGCAACCATGTTCGTCACCATTTATCTCACTTAAACCTCCTTCCTCTTCTGGTTCTTGAACAGGCTCTATCACTTGTGCTGCATAGTATTTTCTCTGGCCATCATGCCTACTGCTAGATGTAGAACCAAGTCATGTGTTCCTCAGAAGTTGTGGCAGCAGCTGCTCCCACCAGGGGGACCACAGATATCAAAGGAGGAGCATAGATAGCAATAGCAATGACACTTTGGGTCCAGCAGCTGTTCTGAGATAGTATGCCAGTAGATTTTCAAAACAGCCCTGTCCTTAGTGTAAGGACTCTCCTCTGTAACACATTGAAATGGCTCACTGGCTTCACAGATTTTTAACTCGGATCAGCACAGAGCTGATCTGATGGGCAGACGTCTCTAACTGCTGTCCTCATGCCACATTATGTTATCAAATTTGTTCCCCCACCATTTTCCCTTTATAACACATGCCCCCCACCCTCATGCTTACTAAACTACCATACCCCTCTCTCCACCCTTCCCCTCCACCACACAGGTTCTTACCTGCTGTCATACAGTGAACAGTACAGTGGCGGATCCGGCGCTCCCTAGCAGGGGCTTGCTGTTGCTGCCAGCGGCTGCATACTATGTGCAGGTCCATTCGGCAGTGACAGGTAGGGACAGTGTGCTGCCCGGCCGCTCTGATTGCGTTTTACATGCCTTACAGCACTGGGGTCATACATACATACATGCTGGTAGGGTAATTGGCTGCTGACAAAATGTACCCTTAGTCTGTATATGTGTTAGGGACTTTAGACCAGTGTTGCCTACTCTCCCAGGATGTCCAGGAGCGCCGGAATTTCTGGGAGTCCTTCCGGGAGAGCAGGGCAACCTCCCAGATTCTGGCCCTTCATTAGCTAAGTGACGGGGTCAGGGTTAATGACTCGATTCATGCGTCATCGTGGCCTAGTCCCCTGCCATAATAAGTCAGAAATGCTTGTGCACGTTTAGGGGGCGGGGCTAAGTGACGTGATTCACCGAGCCCCGCCCCCACACACCCACCACTCCCCGGGTCTCCCGGATTTAATCTTGCCAAAGTTGGCAAGTTTGATTTAGACTGTGTCGAAGTCAAATAATTGGATGAAGTAAACCAAATTGATTAATATTGTTTTACCGTGCGATTGTGATTAATACACCACGTGTTATGATGCAATCGCACAGGTTCATAACACACACATTTACATTCGCACTTACACTTGTAATGGTGGCTAAGTGGTTAGCATTTCTGCCTTACAGCACTGGGGTCATGAGTTCAATTCCCAACCATGGCCTTATCTGTGAGGAGTTTGTATGTTCTCCCCGTGTTTGCGTGGGTTTCCACCAGGTGCTCCGGTTTCCTCCCACATCCCAAAGACATACTGGTAGGTTAATGGGCTGCTACCAAATTGACCCTAGTCTGTGTGTGTGTTAGGAATTTAGATTGTAAACTCCAATGGGGCAGGGAATTCCAATCCACAGTTATTTATTAGTAAAATGTTTATTTATGCATAGATAATACTATAGTAAAGGTATTTATGGTTCAGGTGTTTTAAATGGTAAAGATCTATAATGGTAATTGGTAAAGGTCTCATATTAAAGCTTATTTCACCAGCATTAACCCGGTTTAGACAGAGTAGTGATTGCATCTAGCGATCACAAGATATAAGCAATATGAGATTAATACTCAAAAGTACTTTGTGTGTGGGTCAGTTTGAACTGGTTATTCCAGAGGGAAGACACTAGACAACAGTTGGGGGAAGTTGCCCCTCACCCTTTGAAAGGATCAAATGAACTGACCTATGACCAGCCGGCAATTGGAATATCATTAACCCTGGACCAATGAAGACCTCACTAAGTGTTATCTGTATACATAGTGACATCCTCAGTGTTTTTTGTACACTTAAGCTACATATAAGCATGCTGGCCCCTTTTGTTCTCTCTCTGATCCTGACTACATGTGACCATGACTGTATCCCTGGGTCTGGGTGAAGCACTATAAGGAAAATGTAATGTATTAGGTGTCTTTTTACTTTCCTGCTTTATTGTAACATCTTTAATGCGTAATAATGGCTTACAGTAAATCCTGCTATATTTAGCAATTAAATATCTTTGTGCTTTGGAACCACAACAATCGCATTGGACAATGTTTTATTTGTAAGCGATAAAATAATTTTAGTAATTGCAAGCTTCAATGGGGCAGGAACTGATGTGAATGATAAATCTTCTCTGTACAATTCTGCGGTATTGGAGGTACTATATAAGTAGATGATGATGCTCCCATTCTCCAGCTACTCACATCCTCCAACAATGCAGACTGATTCTTATTGGTTTCTGTAACAGCAGCAGGGGCAGGCTGGGCTTGGGGGTCAGGGGGGCATCTGCCCACCAGGTCGGTTCCATAGTGGGCTACCTTGGACTGGGCCACCTGCATCTTTTTCCTTTAAAATGTTCATAATAGGCTGCTGAGTTGAATCTTGCCCCCCCGGGCTAAAATTTGCCAACCCTCCCCTGAACAGTAGATAAGAAAACAATGGTGGGCCATAGCACTCATAGTAACCAATAGTGCAGTGACTGTTAACCAATCATAGTGCAGACTGCTTCCTAGTATCAGGAGCTGCTGCAAATCGCTGCTCACACTGCAGGAAGTCGCCGCCATATTTTTGCTCCCTGCTGGAGTCTGTTGCTACACAGCCAGGACTCTGCTCCCTTCAACACCTGGTGGTCACCACAATTAATTGGGGCTGGCTGGGGGAGCATGTGGGAGTCAGCTATGGATTGATCCCTGTCCTATAATAGATGTTTTGCCTCATTGCAGGTGATTGAGGTTTCTCCACGCTGCTGATACTGATGTATGATATGTATGCTCCATCTCTTGGCTCCTGACCCTATTGTTTCTGGAATACTCTGCTTTTTTTTTTAAGTTACCCGCTCCTCCCACCATCGAAGAGGGGAGCGATCAGGGTCGGGGCCTACCGGGGGATACTTCAGCCCCACGGCGGCCCAGTCCGACCCTGCCAACATGGCTGTCTTCTTGAGCTGTAAAACAAAACAGAAAAAATTACATTAGCAAGCTGAGGTTATTTTGACAACATATATTATTACTTATATGGGTGTCCTTTGTATACACATTTGTTGGGCTCAGCATAGGTCTGAAGCTATAGATAACTTGAAGCTCTGCAAAGGTTCATATCATGCTACACACAGTTGGATTCACATGCAGATATATATATATATTTATTTGTGTGGTGGCCCGGGGAGGTGGGGGCTAGGAGGCATTAGCTTGACAATAAACACTTATGAGGCCCATCATGTCAGACACCTGTGGAATGGCAAAAGTTGCCTAGGTCTGGGGTATATTACATGTGTGAAATCAAGGCTTTCTGATGACTACACTTTAATGCTGCTCCCCAAACCCCACAAAATAGCCAACATTATTACCAGAAGATACTTACATTCTTCAGCAGTCTCCTCCAAATCAATGGTCTCCTCAGCCTCCACTTCTCTGCTGTCACAGGTGTTAGCGGTGGAGCACAGTCAGGTCTGTTGGAATAAATATGACACATTAGAGGATTTCTAAAAGTTATCTCGTTTTCACACTTACATAGAGACAGCCAGATAATGTTAGGTTGCATTGCGAAATATCACATTTCAAAACAGAGACAATTGAGTTGCTAAAAAAAAACAACGTACCACTTTCAGATGGCCTTGATCTTGGCAGTTTATATTAATCACACAGTGAATCAGAAACTTATAATTTATATATTATTATTACTTATAATAATATAATAGCAATCCTTGTGCTTTGTCAAATGAAGGCTATTACCAGCCATATTGTATTGTTATGTTCCACATCTTACAGTGTTTGTAAAATAAAAACAATTGCGATTAATAGAGAACTCACGCTCCCTGGACCGGCGACGGTGGATCAATTGCTGGTTTGTGAGGGCCACTACCCGCTCATACAGGGTCTCCTCCACGTCCAAGATTGGCTATATGTGAGAAAGATGGACCAAGGGGGCAAATAAATTACCTCATGCCTTGCAGCCTTTATAGTCTGTGTGTACATTAAAGAGTTAAACATACACCTACAAGAGACATCATCAGGCTCATTATATATCGGAGGGGAAAAAATAAAAAAAAACACCAGTACTTTAAATATTTACATAAAACGTTAAAAAAAGTGTTCAAATGAAACAAAAGACAAATGTGTATGTATGTTAATACATTGGTATATATTAGTATAATAAATAGGCGAGCCTGGGATAAGCACACACCAAAAGGCAGGTGATAAACTATTCAACAGACACATAAAAGGCACATATTATAATAGGTTGCACATTGCTGTAGTATAAATGTGTGAACACATATTTTACTACAATTACAATTCACATTAGTATGCAGTGCATGACATATAATAAACTAGTTGGTTGGCAGCACGGTGGTTTAGTGGTTAGCACTTCTGCCTCACATGCTGGCGTCATGAGTTCAATTCTTGACCATGGCCTTATCTGTGTGGAGATTGTATGTTCTCCCCGTGTTTCTGTGAGTTTCCTCCGGGTGCTCCGGTTTCCTCCCACACTCCAAAAACATACTGGTAGGTTAATTGGCTGATATCAAAATTGACCTAAGTCTGTGTGTGTGTTAGGGAATTTAGACTGTAAGCTCCAATGGGGCAGGGACTGATGTGAGTGAGTTCTCTGTACAGCGCTGCGGAATCAGTGGCGATATATAAATAAATGGTGATGATGCACCATTTATTTATGACTCACAGCAGTCTTCTCAAAATGCACCATAGTAAAAGCCCTCCAAGGGTCTTATTTAATAATGTCTAATGAGATGAGCATATGCTGGAGGATGGTACAAACTTCCATTAGATGACCCGATTATCAAGCTGTGTTTGTTCGGAGTTGTCAGCGAGGACTTAGACTAGACCCCGAGGTGGTGCATACTTTCCATCTGAAGAAATGTGAATTTCTGCATGCGGTAGAGCAGTGTTTCCCAAATTCAGTCCTCAGGTTCCCCTAACAGTGCAGGATTTCCATATCTCCTTGCTGGAGCACAGATGTATTCATTACTGTCTGACACATAGAAACAGATCCACAGGTGGTCCTAATTATAATGTGTCCGTCAGTAATGAATACACCTGTGCTCCAGCAAGGAGATATGGAAATCCTGCACTGTTAGGGGAACCTGAGGACTGGGTTTGGAAAACACTGTGCTAGAGTATGAATTGCACATATGTACAGGTAAATACCTTCACTGAACATTGCTTGCGGGTGTCCGCCCCTTTAACGCCCCCTTTCACTCTTTAAGTCGTATGCTGCAGGTGCACAGAACAAATCTGTGTCACAGACTTTCTGCTGATTATGGGCATGCGCAGAGTGATTATACGTACGATACGCTCAAAATCGACAGATACGTGCCTTAATGAATTAGGCCCACAGTGTTGTATAAAACAACAGTTTTATGCACATGTAATAAAAGCACACAAATCTGCTTGAATTCTATAAGGCTTTAATGAAAAACACAGAAAGAATCCAGAAAGCTAAACTAACTTATTTAGCAAAACTTAGGACGTAGGACTGTATAAATCTGAAAATGTAAAACCAATGAGCGTTTATAATAAACATAGGAAAATATTAGCATAGCCTATAGATGAGGGATTATCTGTTGTGATCCAGCTGGATAGAATATATTATAACATTGGAGAGCACCGTCATAGAAAAAAACTGTTCAACTGATATAAACATTAAATAACTCAAAATCTATTGTCACCATAACCACTTGGTCATTTCAGTACACTAGCTCTATCCACATGCGTTTGTTACCTACAGCGACCTCCAGATGTTAGTTAGTACACATCATAGATATTTTTTTATAATTCATGTCAGTAGAGATATGTGCAGAGCTTCAGTGATAAACAGCAGTTGTGGGCAACAAACAGGTCAGAGATCCCATAATATCTTCTTAATAATTCAGGTGCTGGATGGCGATGTCTTCTCAGCTCCTTGATGAACCAACCATAAGTTAACCTATTGCCTGTGCTGTGTGAACATTTAATGCTTATGTTTCTTAATATGACCTGATGCTTCTCTGCAGTGTGTGACAATAATTAACACTTTTGAAGCCCTTGATAAACTGTTGCCTTTCATTGATATATATTATAGTGAGATCTTTCAATAGCATTTAGGGGCAGGGCTGCCAAGAAGAATTCAGGGCCCGGGTACAACAAATTCATGGGGCCCCCCCTCATATTCGAGTAAGCCCCAAAATTTAGGTGTATGGTCATACATTCAGGGGCGTGGCTAGCCAAACAAAATTTTTAGGAGGTGTGGTCATGCATTTGGAGGCGTGGCAAACGTGCCATTGGGGCGTGGCTAACATCAAAACCACTAGGCTCTCAATTCGCCGGAGCGTCACATATGTTCAAGCACTCCTGACTTTCAGGACATCTACCACCACAGTGTAGTATACAAACAATGCAGTGTGTACACAAACAGTTCAGTCTTGGCCTACACCTTACATTGGGCACAACATTCACCAAAAATTGGTATTGTCCCTACTAGAATCACAACATTTCACACACTGTGCTGCTCTCTCCTAACTGTTCTTCTCACTTTCTCCACCTGTGGCTGCTGGTTTCTTTAGTTGTGGCTTGTCCGGATCCAGAAATGTTAAAGGACCTATTTTGAAAAAAAAATGGCTACATTTAGAAAATTACAGCCAGCCCCGGCGTTAAATCAATAGCACCCACGATTAATAATTAGGCCTTCCTCCAGCCCCAACATTAAAATAATACTATTCACATTTAATAAATAAACCTATTTCCCTTCCTGCAAACAGCCCCAGCAATACCTATTTCCCACAACCATCACTGCCATTAAATAATTCATAGTCACATTTAATAAATAGACCTCATTCTCCCTAAACTCACCCCAAGATTCAATAGACCCCAAACCACCCCATCTTAAATTAATAGTCCCCACTATTAAATTGCCCCACCATCACCCTACAAACAAAATAGCGCCCATTAATTAGCCGCCACCTACCTCACACACACTACATTGCAACAAGCCCCCTGTGCCATCACACACACAATACTGTGCCCCTTCATCACAACTACACTGTGCCCCCTTATGCTCACACTGCGACCTCCATGCTGCTTTTCCCCCTTCTTTTTTACTTTGGGCCTCTCTCCCACTTTTTTTATTCCTCTGTTCCTCTCTCCCACTTTTTTTCCTCCTCTGTTCCTCTCTCCCACTTTATTTTCCTCCTGTTCCTCTCTCCCATTTTTTTCCCTCCTCTGTTCCTCTCTCCCCAATTTTTTTTATTCCTCTGTGGCTCTCTCCTTTTTTTCCTCCTCCGTTCCTCTCTCCCACTTTTTTTCCCTCCTCTGTTCCTCTCTCCCCAAATTTTTTTTATTCCTCTGTGGCTCTCTCCTTTTTTTCCTCCTCTGTTTCTCTCTCCCCTTTCTTTATAGTACTGTCCCTCTCTGTTTTCCTCCCCTTGCCTCTCCGTTTCTTTACTTACCTTTTGTCAACTTCTTTCTTTTCTTTTCTGCTCTTCTGTCTCCTCTTCTGTCTTCTTTCTTCATGCTGGCTGCGGCGCTCCTCACTGACTGACAGGCGTGACTTGATGACGTCACGCCCGGCAGTCAATGTGAATGGAGGAGAGGAGGGACACGGCGCCGCGCGATCACGTGAGTATTGGTTTTATTTTTTATTTTTTTTCTTTCAGCTCCCAAGAAACCCAAAACCCCCGCGGGAAAAAAAATTTAAAAAAGTTAAAAAAAAATATCGCTAAAGAGAAAAAAAAAAAAATTAAATTAGCAGCGAGGGCCCGGCCCGGGCCCCCTGGCATGGCCGGGCCCGGGTAAACTGTACCCGCTCCCCCCCCTCTCGACGGCCCTGTTTAGGGGTATATTTAAGAAAGCACGGTAGTGCACTATCGTGCACTTACTGTGGAAATCAGCTCCCGATGTGCCCTCCGCAAATTTATTAAAGGTGCATCGCAGCAGATATCATGGATATCTGCTGCTTTGCACTCCTGATCGTTTTTGCGAGCAGTCACCATTCTACAGTATGGTGACTGCTCTGGTCGCAATCTAACAAGTTCCGAAAAAAATATTTTTTACGGGAACTTGTTGTGTTAATGTACGCACCGAAATGCTCCTAAAACTGTTGTTCTTGGTTATGTCCAGCTCTGCTCCGGAGAGCAGAGCTGGACAGCGCATGCGCAGGGAGTGATCTTGTGATCCCTCCCTGTCACAGCCTCAAGCTCTCCGGACGGCACATGCGCAGTAGCATGAAGAAGAGAAAGTACACTGAAGAGGAGGAGATCCGGAGCCAGCACGACCGGAGAGCCAGTGGTGAGTATGTGTTTTTTTTATCACAGAAACAGCAGTTTTTCGGAACTGCTGTTTCTGTGATCCATTTTTCATAAAATTGAGAAATACATCAATCCTTATCCATGCGATAATAATTGATGAGTATTTCTCGTTTTGCCCGATAAATGATAAATGTGCCCCTTAGTCTTTAACTATTAAAAGGGACCAATTTGCTGTGACTAGTTAGAAGGAATATAGAGATAAAATATTGTAAAGTATGCGTTTATTATAGTCCAGGATGAATGTGAATATATCCCCCCTTTCCCCTGGAGAAAACATAGACACATAAGTAGAGATTCAGGAAAAGCGCAGTGGTTAGAGGGCAAACACAGCCATCCATTCACAAATTCACATCACCCTTAATCTCCTAAGTATTCCACTTATTGTCCAGTTGCAGTAATTACATTGATATGGGTCAATGCCTTCAGATAGAGTAAGTCAGCGCTAATGTTACTACTATTGCTGAGAGACACATTAGAAACATCTTATGTGGAACAGCAACCGTTTATATAGCTAGGCGAGGGCCTATAGGCATGATTCCCAAGAATCTATGTTTGTCTTGGAAATTAAATCATCGATTGATGGTATGACCAGGAGTCTGTCTGCCCTCCAGGGATGAAAAAAAAATGAGTTTGTATAACAGTGATCGAACCTAAAAGAGACCCCAGACAGTGCATTCATAAGGATGAAGTGGGTTTTATCCCTGGAAAACAAAAGAAAGAGCGCTCAGTGTCTAAAACATAGTGTTGTTATTTTTAATATCTCCGTATTAACGTTTATGGATTTTATTGATTTACATGTTTCTATTTTTCAAGTCATTTAATTTTTTTTAAGCAATGAGCATGGATCCTTTTGTGTTTAATCTGTGTATTGTATCTAGAGTACTGCAGTCTCCTGATGCAGTTGCTGGATCTAAAATTGTAATTATTTTAGATCCATTTTAGCGCCATCTAGGGGATATTTTTCATGTTCTTTTTTTTCATCCCCGGAAGGCAGGCCCCTGATCATACCATCAATCAATGATTTATTTTTACAAGACGAACATAGATTCATGGGACGACTTCTTCCATATACCGAGATGCTTCATTTTAGACAACTCTTTTTTGCAATTACTGACATGTTGACCTCGTCTCCACTTTCTCGTTATTGTAGCAGTTGAACCCCTGCAGCTTTAATTATATCTAGAAATGAGCAAATCTCCTGAGATTGGGTTTGTGAAGCATCCTGCCAGCCAATCAGAATTCTCATCTTCTTGTGTTGGTTTGCTATCAGAGATACTAGTTGTTAAATTGTTAATGAAAGACTTAAAACAGTCATTTAAAGAAGCGATGCTTGCTATGTGTTTGTGCTGAACTATGTTTTCTCTTGTCTGTGAATGTACATGAACATTTTTGATTGTTTCTATAATATATGTTCCTGTATAGGTGGCTCAAGTGTACCTGTATATTTGTGTACACCAGCCTTGGTGCAAGTGTGCCCTTGGGTCAGAGTACTGTACTTTTAGCTTCTTTTGTCTTGCAGATTCCAGGTTCAAGCAGAGACATGTTCAATAAAAGTTAAGTTCTGTAACATAACTTTTAGCACTTGGGACAAGAAGGAAAACTGCCACCCCTCTAGCCTTCAATTTTAACCAAATTAGCCTAATATATTCATAAACTGCGCCCCCTTTCAGCATTGAGCCCTGGGCAGTTGTCTCGCACAGCCCTAATTACGGTCCTGCCTCCGGGATCCGCTCCCCTCCTTATAAGCCCCCCCCATCTATCTGGATAAAATGTATCAATGAACTACATTGTATCAACCACATGGGGTCTCACCCCTACTAACCTATCCGGAGCAGCCTTTTCACGCTCTGACCAATCAGAGTGAAGTATTTCATAGAAGCTGATAGGTGGCGCATCCTGTCAGTCTCAGTGCGGACCCACAAAGATCAGTTCTTCATTGTACATGTGTTGTTTTTTTATCTCAATCGATTGAGAGCTGTAACAAAGAAGAAGACCCCTCATGGATTTGGCTATGGAATAAATGGGTAAAAGAGGGTATGTGTAGGGGAGTCTTTTCTTTAATAAATGACTTTCTCACGCCATGTGTGTTTATTTCAGTGTATTTTTTTTTTACAGGTACGCAACAGATCCCATCGGCCCTGGACAGTATGGCATGCTGACGCTTGTAGTTCTATAATTATATAGACACTTTATTTCAGCCATGTGATCTAAAGTTTCTGAAATGTCAAGAAATTGAAGCTGCTATATTAGGACATAGAGAATGCAATTACAGTATTTAAATCTGTTTCATAAAAGGGAAACCTTTTGGATATATAATATGGATACTATAATCCCGAAGGGATTTAATGATTGTTATGACAGACATGTTTCCCTGTGACATATAATTCTTGTTAGTTTGGAGTGCTACGTTCCGTCTCCTGTGTTTCCCTCCGGTGGTCTAGTAGGTCAGGAAGTGGGGCAGTGACGTCCGTCTGCATGATGCTATTACGCATGTGCGGGCCGTAAGTTCAGGCTTCTTCCAAGATAAGTAGAGAGGACACAGCAATTGTATCTGTGTATCTGTATATGCTGGGGGCACCTTACAAGTGACCTGAGGCGCTATTACAACGGGAGCCGTCCCATAACATTACTGTACGGATGTGCAGTATTCCAAAACGCTTATACCCTGCATAAGACTGTTGTACAACCATCCTCTGTAAGAACCATTAACCCTGTGAGTATCTACATTGCTATTACTATTACAAGTGATCAATAAACCAACACCTGGATTAAGTTTAAACGTCTGTGGCCTAATATCCATATCCAACACTGCTGACGCCTTTTACAGACACCCAAAAGGTTCAGCCAATAAATCTTATCAATATATCAATGCTGATACTAACATACTACTTGCGTATGTATTTAATTGTAGTGATTCTATTATGTTTTATATTAATGCTTACAATATACACCTGAAACACAGATCCACCTATATATAAGGTATGTTCATACATAAGTCCCTTTGTGTGCCGTATCTTGCGTTAAACAGCTCTGCGCTTGCTCAAAAACGGACCTTACGCCAAGGCCCACTGTGTGATGGCCATTTTTACTTTTTTTGCTTTTTAATATTAAAAATTTGTTGGATCAAATGGAGCTTTTTTTTCTCTTTTCTGATTATACATGAATTAATCTTACACCTGTGTGGCAGGAGAAGCATTCATGAGTTTGAAATGAGCAGTAATGCAGCTGCCTCTATGCTTTTAAGTGAAACGTTGACGTTTTAAACAACAATTGTGAAAAGTGAACACACCTTCTTTTATGTGATCTGAGTGGAAGGGAATCTCTGAGCTGTGGGTTCCTAATAAAGGTCCAAAATGTTTCCAATCTCTAATGACATCACAATGAGTGAATTAACTGATTTCATCACTAGTTAACATGATGACATAATATTCCAATGTGTCACATGACTGATGACATAATATTCCAATCTGTCACATGACTGATGGCAGTGGATGGCACCACATCGACGACATTACCAATGTTGATAGTAGATTTTGTGATATTACCAACAACATCACACTGGACTATAAATTGACATCAACATTCATGATACTGCCATTGACCTAACCAAGGGCAATAATAATGGTCATAAAACAGAAGTAAGATCATTTATATTACATATGACAGCATAATAAACCACATCATAGTATTACAATTGCTGAAATCACAGATAATATTACAAATGGTGACATCATGAATGACCTCATAGTGTGCCATCACTGTTAGGTCACCTGTGACATACTACCAATGAATGATATAATAATGTGCATAGATTTGTGGAGTAATATGGCAATTTTCGCAGTAGAGCAGAAATGTCTATAATCATAGTATAAATACAGCGTCAGGTGCAGTGTCCTACGCACACATATAACGTGTCATTCATATATAATCAATTAGCGACATGAATAAATTTACATTTTTTCTGTGGTACACGTTAGTATAGGGTAAAAGTAATAAAATACCAACTTAAGACAGTAGATGGTGATCACATTACATCTAATATACACTCAGTGGCCACTTTATTAGGTACACCTGTTCACTTGCTTGTTAATGCAAATATCTAACCAGCCAATCATGTGGCAGACACTCTGCATAATAGCATGCAGACATGGTCAGGAGGTTCAGAATGAGGAAGAAATGTGATCTAAGTGACTTTGACCGTGGAATGGTTGGTGGTGTATGATGAGGGGGTTCGAGTATGTCAGAAACTGCTGCTCTCTTGAGAATTTCATGCACAACAGTCTTTAGAGTTTACAGAGAATACACAAAACCCATCCAGTGAGCAGCAGTTCTATGGGGGGAAACGCCTTGTTAATGAGAGAGGTGACAGGAGAACGGTCAGACTGGTCCAAGCTGACAGGAAGGCGACAGTAACTCATCTAAACAATGCATTAATTTACAGCAGTGGCACCAGGAGAGCATATAGTGAACGCACAGCGCGCTGTATCTTGAAGAGCATTGGCTACTGTGATGAGAGCAGGGTACCCGGCACTGGTCAATAAAGTGTACACGCCGGGGACCTCATCAGTATTACTGCTGCTGTAAAACGTCTTACATTTCACCATGTGGCCTTTTCAAAGTGTTTTCTATACTTTTTTATCAATAATGTGTTGTCACCCTTCATGTGCATTACATTCTGTGCACTGTTAAATATTGTTGATAACTTGTAGCCATTGGAGCCGTTTATGTTATGTAATAAAACATATTTCGAGAGATATCTGTCTAAGTGTTAAATGAACCATAATATGATTCTATAGAGGGACCATTAGGGAACCGGCCAGGCCTGGCGCTCCCATTAGGCAACCTTAGGCAGTTGCCTATGGCGCCGGGACCTGCAGGGCGCCGCTGACTAGATTAGAAAATCTAGTCAGCGGCTCAGGAGAGGGTTGCAGCGGCAGCGGGGTGCCGCCGCTGTTTTTCAGTGTCCGCGGCGCATCGGTGAAGTATCACACTGTCTGTCACTGACCGACAGTGTGAATAAAGTTCTTTCCCGACGCCCCCCTCCCCTTCCAGCATGCATCACTCCCTGTGAAGAAGGCGCGGATCATCTAGAGAAAAGAAAGAAAAGGTAAGTAAAATCTACTTTTTTTTTTTAGTGTGTCCGCGGCGGGGGGCGGCGAAATTCTGCCTAGGGCGCCGTGAACCCTAGCACCGGCGCTGGAACCGGCTCATCTTCCCTTGGTCCCTCGATTGTCAGTAGCGGAACACAGAGAAAGGGGTATAAAAGTATCTCAGATCCCTGTTACAGCTACAGCAGAAGAAAACCACATAGGCTCACCAAAACTGGATAGTCAAAAATGTAAAAAATGTCACTTGGTCTCACGTAATCCTATCTCTGCTACGACTTGCAGTTGGTAGAGTCAGAATTTTTGGGTGAACAACATGAATCTATGGATCCATCCTGCCTTTGGTCAACGGTGCAGGCTGGTGTATTGGTGTGCAGAATGTTTAGGCCCCTTAATACCAATTGAGCGTCGTTTAAATTCCCCAACCTTCCTGAATATTGTTGCTGACCATGTGCATCCCTTATGGCCAGTGGAAATGGGCAGAAGAGCCGCGGCTCGCTCCTGTCTGTCTCTAGGCGTCCCGGCCGTCACCATGACGAACGGGACGTCACATCTGCCCACACGTCCCGGCGGTTGCCAGGACAACAGCTGGGACGGTTTTCTCTTTCAGCTAATCTGACAGTCGGGTGCATGCTCAACAGGGGGGGGGCATTAATTAGCAGCCTGTTGGGCTGATTCTGGCTGGTTGCGACGGCTGTTTTCCCATTGGTTCTCCTGTGTATAAAAGTCAGGGAGGGCTTAACCTTCCTGCCGGTTATAGTCTGCAGTTTTCTGTTCCTGACCAGCTCCGTTTGCCTTGCATCTTTATTATTGGACTCCCGTGTTTGAACCCTGGCTTCGTTTCCTGGACCTTGATTCTTTGCCTGTGCCCTCTGACCTCTGCTACGTTTCCGGACCTTACTTGTTTGTGTTACACACTTACCTGTCCCCGTTCCAGCGCTGCGATCTCCGCTACTTCCGGGTCTCGGCAGCACTGTCACATGATACTGCAGGCGGGGAATTCAAAGATGCACTACAAAAACTCTGCTCTGATGCCTGGGCAGCGTCAGAGCAACTTCTTCCTGTTCCTGACTAGCATTTCCTGTGATCTCCAGTGAACCTTGCTGACCTTCCAGATTCTGTTCCAGTGTACCAGACCAGGCTTGTTTGACCACGTTACCTCTTTGCTCCAAGTGTACCAGACCCAGGCTTGATTGACTAGGTTGCTTCTTTGCTCCCGTGTACCAGACCCCAGCTTGCTGACCACGTCTAATCTCTGCTCCAGTGTACCAGACTCAGGCTTGTTTGACCACGTTACCTCTTTGCTCCAAGTGTACCAGACCCAGGCTTGATTGACTATGTTGCTTCTTTGCTCCCGTGTACCAGACCCCAGCTTGCTGACCACGTTTCATCTCTGCTGCAGTGTACCAGACCCCGGCTTGCTGACCACATCTATATCTCCCGCATCCTTACCTCTAGAGGCAGACCAGTGGACCGAAACCTGCGTTCTTCCGCAGCGAAGCCCATCCCGTGGTTCTTGGTGAACACCAGCGGGTTTGTTAGACTCCGCACCACCGGCCGGCCAGCGCTGATCTAGAGTAAGGCAAGTACTCCATATTTATTACCTATTTACTGCACGTTACACCAGTGTTACAGTTTGCTGCCAGCCCTGATATCTTGCCTGTCCCTGACCACGGTATCTGCCTAGGATCTAAGACCTCTGCTTGCTTCCTGACTACGCACCTTCCATCTCCCGCTACTCAGTGCTATGGTACGTTTCATAAACTTGTACTTCTCTGAGTATAAGATCTGGGGGCATCCGAGTACCTGTGAGCGCGTCTAGCTTTACGGGAAAGGCAGCTGCTATAGGTGAAGACCTCTCCACCTTGTTCTACAAGTTTATGATCTTACTGATAGCCGTAACAGATAGATCCTGACAACACGCCATATCACAAAGCACATGTCATCTCCAGCTGGTACCACGACATGACAATGAGCTCAGTGTACTCCAATGGCCTTAACAGTCACCAAGTCCCCTAGCTCTACTCTAAATCGCAATGTGACAATAAAATTGCCCAGTATTTGTGTGCTGCGTGCAAAAGCAGCCAGTGTTTTCCCTGCATGTAAAAAAAATACACTTGTATCGCAACATGGTTTGTCCAAGGGCATATTTGCACCATTTAGCTGGATTTTTTTATATGAGGCCCATAATGCATAAAACAAAAACATAATACAAAAAAAAATTATAATTATAGCTGTGCCAATCAAAATGCAAAATATAGTTTGACTAAAAACATGTATTTCATTTATTTCAAAGACTGTGGTATAGATCCAGTCAAGATATCATCAGCATCAGTATAAATGTTTGTTTCAGAAACTGTGATATAGGTCATTCAATATATTATCTGAGTCAATAGAAATTTTTATTTCAGAGACTGAAATATATATCAATTTATTATATCATCTGCTGGGACATGGAATTCAAATACATATCTGGAGAAAATAAAATGTACATATAACTAAGTGAGAAGTAGCTACCAACTGGAAGTGAGGGATATAGACTGAACCAATACTGTGAATTGTGAAGTTTTAAGTGTGTTATAATATTAATTGGTTAATATTTATTCTAAGTAATGTGCGTTATTAAGTATTACTATCAGGCTAATATAATTTAGTGTGATATGATCTATATATAGGTGCTAAATATTGTGATACTTTATAGTTAGGATTAGTTTATAAAGGGATTTTTTTTAGTTTATTAGAAATAGCTAGCATAATATCAAAATGGCATAAATACTATAAAATCCAAATCTTATAATATATCTATAGTGAGTCTAATACTTAACTAGGGATGAGCGCACTCGGATTTATGAAATCCGAGCCCACCCGAACGTTGCCGATCCGAGTCGGATCCGAGACAGATCCGGGTATTGGCGCCAAATTCAAATCTGAAACTGAGGCTCTGACTCATAATCCCGTTGTCGGATCTCGCGATACTCGGATCCTATAAATTCCCCGCTAGTCGCCGCCATCTTCACTCGGGCATTGATCAGGGTAGAGGGAGGGTGTGTTAGGTGGTCCTCTGTCCTGGTAGATCTCGTGCTGTGCTGTTTAGTTCTGTGCTGTGCTGTTTAGTTCTGTGCTGTGCTGTGCTGTGCTGTGTTCTGCAGTATCAGTCCAGTGGTGCTGTGTGCTGTGCTCTGTCCTTCTGAGGTCAGTGGTGCTGCTGGGTCCTGTGCTGTGTCCTGTTCAGTCCAGTGGTGCTGTGTCCTGTGCTCTGTGCTTCTAAGGGCATAGTTATTTCCCCAATATTCCCCTGTGTTTAAAAAAATAAAAAAAAGTTATTTAAAAAAATACCAAAAACTACTTTAATTTTTTTTAATTACCACAAAATTTGCACAACCAATCCTGCAGTATAAGCCCATTGGTACTGCAATATTACCAAGTTCACACATTCAGCAGTAAAAGTCCAGTGGTACTGCAATATTACAAAGTTTACACATTCTGCAGTATCAGTCCAGTGGTGCTGTGTCCTGTGCTCTGTCCTGCTGAGTTCCGTAGTGCTGCTGGGTCCTGTGCCGTGTCCTGTTCAGTCCAGTGGTGCTGTGTCCTGTGCTCTGTGCTTCTAAGGGCATAGTTATTTCCCCATTATTCCCAAGTTTTTAAAAAATAAAAAAAAAGTAAAAAAAAAATTACAATTAAAAATTAAAAAAAAAATATATATATTTATAACCAAATTTGCAAAACCAATCCAGCAGTATAAGTCCATTGGTACTGCAATATTACAAAGTTCACACATTCTGCAGTATCAGTCCAGTGGTGCTGTGTCCTGTGCTCTGTCCTGCTGAGTTCCGTAGTGCTGCTGAGTCCTGTGCCGTGTCCTGTTCAGTCCAGTGGTGCTGTGTCCTGTGCTCTGTGCTTCTAAGGGCATAGTTATTTCCCCATTATTCCCAAGTTTTTAAAAAATAAAAAAAAAGTAAAAAAAAATAAAAAATTTAAAAAAAAAAAAATATATATAATAATTATAACCAAATTTGCAAAACCAATCCAGCAGTATAAGTCCATTGGTACTGCAATATTACAAAGTTCACACATTCTGCAGTATCAGTCCAGTGGTGCTGTGTCCTGTGCTCTGTCCTGCTGAGTTCCGTAGTGCTGCTGGGTCCTGTGCCGTGTCCTGTTCAGTCCAGTGGTGCTGTGTCCTGTGCTCTGTGCTTCTAAGGGCATAGTTATTTCCCCATTATTCCCAAGTTTTTAAAAAATAAAAAAAAAGGAAAAAAAAATAAAAAATGTAAAAAAAAAAAAATATATAATAATTATAACCAAATTTGCAAAACCAATACAGCAGTATAAGTCCATTGGTACTGCAATATTACCAAGTTCACACATTCTGCAGTATCTTGTGCTACATATAATGGAGACCAAAAATTTGGAGGATAAAGTAGGGAAAGATCAAGACCCACTTCCTCCTAATGCTGAAGCTGCTGCCACTAGTCATGACATAGACGATGAAATGCCATCAACGTCGTCTTCCAAGCCCGATGCCCAATCTCGTAGTACCGGGCATGTAAAATCCAAAAAGCCCAAGTTAAGAAAAAGTAGCAAAAAGAGAAACTTAAAATCATCTGAGGAGAAACGTAAAGTTGCCAATATGCCATTTACGACACGGAGTGGCAAGGAACGGCTTAGGCCCTGGCCCGTGTTCATGACTAGTGGTTCAGCTTCACCAACGGATCTTAGCCCTCCTCCTCCTCCCCCCCCTACAAAAAATTGAAGAGAGTTATGCTGTCAGCAACAAAACAGCAAACAACTCTGCCTTCTAAAGAGAAATTATCACAAATCCACAAGGCGAGTCCAAGGATGTTGGTGGTTGTCAAGCCTGACCTTCCCATCACTGTACGGGAAGAGGTGGCTCGGGAGGAGGCTATTGATGATGTAGCTGGCGCTGTGGAGGAACTTGATGATGAGGATGGTGATGTGGTTATTGTAAATGAGGCACCAGGGGGGGAAACAGCTGATGTCCATGGGATGAAAAAGCCCATCGTCATGCCTGGTCAGAAGACCAAAAAATGCACCTCTTCGGTCTGGAGTTATTTTTATCCAAATCCAGACAACCAATGTATGGCCATATGTAGCTTATGTAAAGCTCAAATAAGCAGGGGTAAGGATCTTGCCCACCTAGGAACATCCTCCCTTATACGTCACCTGAATAACCTTCATAGTTCAGTGGTTAGTTCAGGAACTGGGGCTAGGACCCTCATCGGTACAGGGACACCTAAATCCCGTGGTCCAGTTGGATACACACCAGCAACACCCTCCTCGTCAACTTCCTCCACAATCTCCATCAGATTCAGTCCTGCAGCCCAAGTCAGCAGCCAGACTGAGTCCTCCTCAATACGGGATTCATCCGAGGAATCCTGCAGCGGTACGCCTACTACTGCCACTGCTGCTGTTGCTGCTGTTAGTCGGTCATCTTCCCAGAGGGGAAGTCGTAAGACCGCTAAGTCTTTCACAAAACAATTGACCGTCCAACAGTCGTTTGCCATGACCACAAAATACGATAGTAGTCACCCTATTGCAAAGCGTATAACTGCGGCTGTAACTGCAATGTTGGTGTTAGACGTGCGCCCGGTGTCCGCCATCAGTGGAGTGGGATTTAGAGGGTTGATGGAGGTATTGTGTCCCCGGTACCAAATCCCGTCGAGATTCCACTTCACTAGGCAGGCGATACCAAAAATGTACAGAGAAGTACGATCAAGTGTCCTCAGTGCTCTAAAAAATGCGGTTGTACCCACTGGCCACTTAACCACGGACATGTGGACAAGTGGTTCTGGGCAAACGAAGGACTATATGACTGTGACAGCCCACTGGGTAGATGCATCCCCTTCCGCAGCAACAGCAACAGCTGCATCAGTAGCAGCAACTACAAAATGGCGGCTCGTGCAAAGGCAGGCAACATTGTGTATTACAGGCTTTAATAAGAGGCACAACGCTGACAACATATTAGAGAAAATGAGGGAAATTATCTCCCAGTGGCTTACCCCACTTAGACTCTCATGGGGATTTGTGGTGTCAGACAATGCCAGTAACATTGTGCGGGCATTAAATATGGGCAATTTCCAGCACGTCCCATGTTTTGCCCACACCATTAATTTGGTGGTGCAGCATTACCTCAAGAGTGACAGGGGTGTGCAGGAGATGCTTGCGGTGGCGCGCAAAATTGCTGGACACTTTCGGCATTCAGCCAGTGCCTACCGCAGACTAGAGGCACATCAAAAAAGCATGAACCTGCCCTGCCATCACCTCAAACAAGAGGTTGTGACGCGCTGGAACTCCACCCTCTATATGCTGCAGAGGATGGAGGAGCAGCAAAAGGCCATTCAGGCCTACACAGCCACCTACGACATAGGCAAAGGAGTGGGGATGCGCCTCAGTCAAGCGCAGTGGAGACTGATTTCCGTGTTGTGCAAGGTTCTGCAGCCATTTGAACTTGCCACACGAGAAGTCAGTTCCGACACTGCCAGCTTGAGTCAGGTCATTCCCCTGATCAGGCTGTTGCAGAAGCAGCTGGAGAAAGTGAGGGAGGAGCTGGTAAGCCATTGCGATTACACCAAGCATGTAGCTCTTGTGGATGTAGCCCTTCGTACGCTTTGCCAGGATCCGAGGGTGGTCACTCTTTTAAAGTCAGAGGAATACATTCTGGCCACCGTGCTCGATCCTCGGTTTAAAGCGTATGTTGTGTCTCTGTTTCCGGCGGACACAAGTCTACAGCGGTGCAAAGACCTGCTGGTCAGGAGATTGTCCTCTGAAGAGGACCGTGACATGCCAACAGCTCCACGCTCATTTTCTTCCACATCTATGGCTGCGAGGAAAAAGCTCAGTTTTCCCAAATGAGACACTGGCGGGGATGCTGATAACATCTGGTCCGGACTGAAGGACCTGCCAACCATTGCAGACATGTCTACTCTCGCTGCATTGGATGCTGTCACAATAGAAAAAATTGTGGATGATTACTTTGCTGACACCATCCAAGTAGACATGTCAGACAGTCCATATTGTTACTGGCAGGAAAAAAAGGCAGTTTGGAAGCCCCTGTACAAACTGGCTCTATTTTACCTGAGTTGTCCCCCCTCCAGTGTGTACTCGGAAAGAGTTTTTAGTGCAGCGGGGAACCTGGTCAGTGAGCGGCGAAGGAGGTTGCTTCCTCAGAACGTTGAAAAAATGATGTTTATAAAAATGAATAATCAATTCCTCAATGAAGTACAGCACTGCCCTCCAGATACTACAGAGGGACCTGTGGTTGTGGAGTCCAGCGGGGACGAATTGATAATGTGTGATGAGGAGGAAGTACACACTGTAGGGGGAGAGGAATCAGAGGTTGAGGATGAGGACGACATCTTGCCTCAGTAGAGCCTGTTTAGTCTGTACAGGGAGAGATGAATAGCTTTTTTGGTGTGGGGGCCCAAACAAACCAATCATTTCAGCCAAAGTTGTTTGGTAGGCCCTGTCGCTGAAATGATTGGTTTGTTAAAGTGTGCATGTCCTATTTCAACAACATAAGGGTGGGTGTGAGGGCCCAAGGACAATTCCATCTTGGACCTTTTTTTTTTGCATTATATGACCAATCAACAGTCGTTTGCCATGTTCAAAAAGTAAAACCAAATTTAAAAAAATTCAAGAAATTAAACCAAAAGTAAAATGCCGTGTCATAATTTAAAACAAGAGGTATTGACGTGCTCTAAAACTACTGTATTGTTGTTTATATTTTATAAACACTACACTTGAAAGCTTGAGTCTTTCAATAAAAAAGTAACTGTCCATTGCACGAATATTTGCAACAGGGACAATTTTAGGGTTAAGAAAGTCAACTAATAACACTTCGACTCTGTCTGTCTTTATAAACACTACACTTGGAAGTTGGAGGAGGTATTGTGGCCCCGGCACCAAATTTACTACCGGGGCCACTCCACTGTGCAGTCCATATTTAGGTGTATCAGATATTAAACAACGGTGACAGTTGATGCCCAATTTTTTAATTATATTGTGGCCTCGGTACCAAATTGTGTACCGGGGCCACCACACTACGCAGTCCATACCCTTTTTTGGTGGAATTCAGACACGTGGAGGGTTTTTTAATTATATTGTGGCCTCGGTACCAAATTGTGTACCGGGGTCACCACACTACGCAGTCAAGATACTTGTTTGGTGGAATTCAGACCAGTTGAGGGTTTTATTATTATATTGTGGGGACCACTCTATCTATACCACACTACAACTCTATACCACTCTATTTAATACTTTAATTCTATTTAATACTTTAATTCTATTTAATACTTTAATTCTATTTAATACTTTAATTCTATTACTAATTACCATAAAGAGGAACTGCCGCTTCTATTTAATACTTTAATTCTATTAGTAGTTACCATAAAGAGGAACAAAATAAACCAATTTTACCAAAAGTATAATATGACTTAGACTTACAAACACTACACTTGAAAGATGGTGCCTTTAAATGAAAAAGTCAGTCTTCATTGCACGACTATGTGCAACAGGGACAGTTTTTTGGTTTACAAAGTCAACCAATAACACTTCGACCCTGTCTGTCTTTAACATACTTGATGGGATCTCAATGACGAATTGTCTGTACCATGTTTGGAGGAGGTATTGTGGCCCCGGTATCAAATTGGGTACCGGGGCCACCCCACTACGCAGTCCAGATACTTGTTTGGTGGAATTCAGACCAGTTGAGGGTGTATTTATTTTATTGTGGCCCCGGCACCAAATTTACTACCGGGGCCACTCCACTGTGCAGTCCATATTTAGGTGTATCATATATTAAACAACGGTGACAGTTGATGCCCAATTTTTTAATTATATTGTGGCCTCGGTACCAAATTGTGTACCGGGGCCACCACACTACGCAGTCCATATCCTTTTTTGGTGGAATTCTGACACGTGGAGGGTTTTTTAATTATATTGTGGCCTCGGTACCAAATTGTGTACCGGGGCCACCACACTACGCAGTCAAGATAGATAGATGCGTATCATAGATAAAGTACATTCAGTGGTGTGGGGCAAATTGAAAAATATTCAAAATGCACTGACATTATCAAAAACAAGAGGTTGTCACACGCTAAAACTCCAACATGTATATGATGGAGAGGATGGAGGAGCAGCCGTATGTGTAGTGTAATGCAGACCTGTTGAAGGTTTTTTATATATTTTATTGTGGTGCCCAGTGCCCACTCCTCTAGGCAGTCCAGGTACATTTATTGGTGCGAATCATACAAGTTGATGGTTTTCTTATTATATATATTGTGGTGACCCACTCCTCTACGCAGTCCAGGTACATTTATTGGTGTGAATCATAAAAGTTCAGGGTTTTTAATATATATTGTGGTGACCCACTCCTCTACGCAGTCCAGGTACATTTATTGGTGCGATTCATAAAAGTTCAGGGTTTTTAATATATTGTGGTGACCCACTCCTCTACGCAGTCCAGGTACATTTATTGGTGCGATTCATAAAAGTTCAGGGTTTTTAATATATATTGTGGTGACCCACTCCTCTACGCAGTCCAGGTACATTTATTGGTGCGATTCATAAAAGTTCAGGGTTTTTAATATATATTGTGGTGACCCACTCCTCTACGCAGTCCAGGTACATTTATTGGTGCGAATCATAAAAGTTCAGGGTTTTTAATATATATTGTGGTGACCCACTCCTCAACGCAGTCCAGAAAGATACCTTGTTGCAACGTTTTGGACTAATAACTATATTGTGAGGTGTTCAGAATACACTGTAAATTAGTGGAAATGCTTGTTATTGAATGTTATTGAGGTTAATAATAGCCTAGGAGTGAAAATAAGCCCAAAAACTTGATTTTTAAACTTTTTATGTTTTTTTCAAAAAAAATCCGAATCCAAAACCTTAAATCCGAACCGAGACCTTTCGTCAAGTGTTTTGCGAGACAAATCCGAACCCCAAAAATAACGAAAATCCGGATCCAAAACACAAAACACGAGACCTCAAAAGTCGCCGGTGCACATCCCTATACTTAACCTCATAAAAGTGTGATTTTAATTATTATTTATCCCATAATTGTACATCTATCTAAAAAATATATTTTCAAAGTAAATGTTTTTATATAAAAGAACAATCTTATCGTGTGTCAGAGTTGTGTGAAGTGTGTGTGGTTACAGGGGGTCCCCAAGATGCCCCTGGTGGTCATTATATCCACATCCATACATACCCAGACTAAGAAGACTTGGTGGAGGCACTGCGGATGAAGAAATAAGTAGAGAGGCTCGGGCTCGGTTTTCTGAAAACCGAGCCCACCCAAACTTAGGGGATCCGAGTAGGCTCGCAAGCTGGCTTGTTACTTTTGCGCGTCCTCAATCGAGGCAAAACGTCATTGTTGTGTTGTTGGATCTCACGGGTTTTGGATTCCAGGAGATCCAGCACCATTGCTCACACAGAAACAGGGGTAGCAGTGTTCTTGTCACTCTCCAGCCTCCAGTGCCATTGCTCACACAGAAACAGGGGTAGCCGCGTTTTTGGTCACTCTCCAGTCTCCAGTGCCATTGCTCATATAGAAACAGGAGGGTTAGCAGTGTTCTTGTCACTTGACAAAAATTGTCTGGAAATGACTGGAAATTAATGTTATTGAGGTTAATAATAATAATGTAGGAACACAAAAAGAGCCAAATTATGTGATTTTAGAAAAAAATTGGGATCCAAAACCAAAACCAAACACACAAGGGCGGGTTTTGTCAAAACCAAAACACGAAGTTAATCCAGATCCAAACCCAAAACACAGGGGGTCAGTGAACATCTCTAGAAATAATTGATACACACACAAAGGTTTTACAAGTACAACCCTCACCAGCGTGCCAGGTTGACCCCACTGCCTGACAGTACTGCTCTCTACCCTAGTTGCAATTAACCTATCAGTATGTTTTTGGACCGTGGGAGAACATACAAACTCCACACAACTAGGACCCTAGTTGAAATATAAGGCATGACCCCAGCGCTTTGAGGCAGCTATGCTAATCACTGTGCCATATGTAATTGCTAGTTATCTTCATGATGAGAAGCATTGCCCCATTATTTATGATGAAAGTAGTCACTATTGTATCTTCACGCTTCATTGCAGAGGAACCTGGCCAGGGTTAGTGAAGATGCTTTCTGCACCAGGTAAGCAATAAATCTGCCATACAAGATCCTTTTATTGTCCATGTGATAATGAGAATATACTGAATTAATCATCCCACTGCAAGCAGTAGACATGCATTGTGCTTATATTCATGTATTAATTGCTAGCTTGCACCTCTTTGCTGCAGTGTCAGACACAGGTGAGCTATTTATAAAATGTGAACACTAATTATATAATGTCAGGGTTTTTTTTTTGGGGAGGGGGGGACGGGGGACGTGAATACTACTCATTTAATGTCATGGTATGCTGGGCGAAAGAGGTCTATATATTAAAAGTAGGTGCTAATATCAGATCTGGTTTTGGGGAATGGAGGTCCTTTACCATTGCTTTCCCATGGTGGGTCCTTCATGCCCCAGTCTGACACTGCTCCTAGGTAAATATCTGCTGATACAACTGTTTTTATCATCGGGCATATTAAAGAGTTTGAAGTCAGAGTGTACAGAGTTCAGATCTTGCTTTTACTTATGGTGGTTTGAAGGTCTCGGCGTTCATAAGACTCTGTATATTCATTGAGTTAGCATGTGACCAAAGTCTTCATGATGCTTCTTTTTGATTTATCCCGGTCAAATCATTTTTATTCTCCATTTTGCCCTGTTATTATTGTTTATATGGCACCAACCATATTACGCAGTGCGGTGCAGGGAATATTGGAGCTTACATTGTAAACTCTCTACCAACATTGAGCTGGTCATCTGTAGGTGTGGGGGCCCGATCGTTTGTTTGGGCCCCCCATTAAAGGACTGGGCCCGATGCCGAATAGACAGGAGTTTTTTTTCTTTCTCTCTCTTTACTATTTTGACAGGCAAGATAACAAACAGAATGCAGTTTGACCTCTCTCATCTGTGGGAACCACATCTTTTTTTTATTTTTTACAAAACGCAGTGATTTGCCACGCAGCTTGGCAAACTACCTCTTAGCATATGGAACGGTTTTAATCCCCCATGTATAAAAATCGGATTGTGATTTTAAACCTTGCTGTTTCAAATCATGTGATGTTTGGTTTGGCCTCTAGTAAATCTCTTAGTTTACAAAACATACATCAAAGCACAGGAATACCTGCTGTTTGATCACACTGCAGTTTAGCAAATCTCCCCCACACTATCAAATGTGTATGTAGAAGAGAACTTTAAGCCTAGTGACCAATGGTTGGTATGGATTAATATACAGGCAGCAATAAAACAGAGCCACACCAAAACAAAGCTTTTAGATTTTAAAAAAACTGAACTTAGTCAAATCAGAAACCATTTATGTGAATCTCTGGCAGGGTTATAATTAATAGGTGGACTGCAGGAACAGTGAAATAAACTAAAAATACATTATTAAATGCAACAGAACGTTGTGCCAGATATATCTGTAAAAGCAAACGGAAGAGAAAGTCAATAGGGGTCTAGCGGTAGGAAATGGTAATTGTTGTAAGTGGTGAGAAAACTGCATTTAAGAAATATAAACAGATTCAATAAGTGGAGGATAAAAAAAAGCATATAAAACTAATCTAACAAACAAAACACAATAAAACAGGCTACTATACAAATAAATAGAAGGTAAAAAAAATCAATCAGTAAAAATATATACATTAGCAAAAGTAAATAAATTATAAAGAGAGGAATTTTAAGGCTAAAAATCGAATGTGATGGACTTGAAGTAGACAAGATATAGACTGCTCTGTATTTAGTGTTGAAAATGTAAAGGTGTCACCTACTATAGAGGAGAAAGCTATAAACCACTGTACTGTAGACACAATTATACATTACTGTCTAAGGGCTTCTCACTGAGCTGCTACCAGACTATTGGCTAATAGCCGCTCTATTTCCTCATCCTTAATTATATCTGAGAATGAAGCTCAGTGCAGGACAATACTAGGAGCCTGCTCATTGGACTGGGGAGTGAAAACAGAACTACTATCAGCCAATATAACAGCCTTGTAGCATCGTAGCATCTCAGAAACCAGCGCCAACAGGCTGCACTGATGGATGTAAGAAACTACCAATAGCCTTCAGGGATGGATTCTATAGTGCACTCTTGGCCACCAAGAAATGCAAAATATATTGTATATTGCACACCAGGCAATTCATTCTATTTGACACACAGACACTAAATACTGGACAATATTTTGTACACTGGGACACAAGTAACTGAGACCTGTACATTACACTGAACTATGGCAGTATAGCACCCTTGACTACTAGCTACTGGGCAATGTATTACATACTGGGCCATCAGGAAATGGACTCTATATTATACACTGAACCATGGCAGTATGGTAGCCCTAGCTACTAGGCAATGAATTGTATACTGGGCCACCAGGAATGGACTCTATATTATACATTGAACCATGGCAATATAGCACCTCTAGCTACTAGCTACTGGGCAATGAATTGCATACTGTGCCACCAGGGAATGGACTCTATATTACATATTGAACTATGGCAATATAGCACCTCTAGCTATCAGCTACTGGGCAATGAATTATATACTCGGCCACCAGGGAATGGACTCTTTATTATACACTGAACCATGGCAATATAGCACCTCTAGCCACTAGCTACTGGGCAATGAATTGTATACTTGGCCACCAGGGAATGGACTCTATATTATACACTGAACCATGGCAGTATGGCACCCCTGGATACTAGCTACTGGGTAATGTATTGCATACTGGGCCACCAGGGAATGGACTCTATATTAAACACTGGTCACCAGGAAATAGATTCTTCTTTGCACAATGGTGACACCACCTATGCCACCCAAATTAGACTGGATTGGTCCCAAAACAGAACCTTGCGATACATTAAGTATTCTGACCAATAGTCTTTAGTTTGTACGGTTAGCACAGTGCATAACACATCTAAATATACTACATCTACTGTCCAATGTTCTACTTATTTCCTCATAAAATGCAAGTAGACTTGTTTGACATGATTGGTCTTTCATAAAACCATGTTGGCTCTTACCAATTATAGTTTTTTCTAGAACATATTTGTCAGAATGAGAGCATAAATCTGATATGATAAAATAGAATATTGAATGTCAGGCCCCAAATAAAATATTGCATTGATACATAAATGAACATGATTTTCAACTCAGATAAATGTTTGACCAAATGTTTTTAAAAAGGAAACCATTTGCCCAGTAGGAGGTAATTAGGTTGAGCAAACTCTTTTGTCAGGAGATGTGTTTAAAATATGCAGATCACAGACATCCATTGTTTTTGATCATGTATTACACTTCCTAATTGACTTCCTTTCAATAGGTTGTGTAAACACAAAGAACCACTACATGTAAATGAGAAAGCCATATGCCTATGTGAGAATTTTGAAGGCAAAGGCCATATTTGAAGGCCTATACAGGTATATAGAAATATGGACTTCAAAAGAAAATGTCTTCATAGTTCATATTTTGGGAAATCTGGGTGGCACTCCATACCAAGGAGCAGAAATCACACCAGGGTTGTGAATGACAGGTACTGTCGGTATCCGGGAACAGCTATAATCACATATCTTTGGAAAAGGTATGTCACATTGTCATAATTCCATCATGTTTGGTATTTAAATGTGCATGTGTTAAGAAGAATATAGTTCGACCAAGTTACCCCTTTGAATGCCAGTGTGTGATCTGTTTATACATTTGATTAACAAGCTTAGGGGCATATTCAATTGTCCACGTTTCTTGCAGCGTTAAAAGTATTACCGGTATTACGGTAATTCTAAGCCGGATTTCAGTTCGCAGCTCCCTGAGCTGCGAGCAGAAAGCCGGCATTAAAGGTACCATAATAATTATGCACACTATTACCGTAATAACGGTAATAGTGCGCAAGTCACGTTACTTTTGCGAGTAACGCTGACAATTGAATATGCCCCTTAGTGTGTGCTTGTATTTATATTTGTGTAACAGTCTGGAGGTGTGAAGAGTTAACCTTTTGTTTGCTGGTGTGGGTCTTGCTAGTCTGTGAGCAGCCTTGTGTGCCAGTGTGGGACAGTATATTGGGGTCCTATCGCCCGTATTCAAAAGGTGGTGGCAAGCCTGAAGTGTGTGGGGGTGTGAGCGCTGTTTGGGGCAATTCAGTAGGTCTCTAACCTGTGTGATAGGTGGAAAGAGACTGCGGGCTGGTATTGTGTGTGACCTCATACAGCAAACACCCCAAAGTCACAGCACCTTGGAGCATGTTTGTGACAATATTTTTGAATGATTTGTAAAATAAATACATTATAGATGTTAAAGCCACTGGTCTATGGTTAGCAGACAGAGACCTGAATCCCATTTTAAGTATTAGTACTGCATTTAATTTTTAGACTAAATGCCACAGTGGTGCATTTGGTATATTGTCAGTAGCATTATTACTATTACACAATCTGTTCCACAAACTAGGTCTTGCAACTATAGTCATGGAGCCAGACATATGATGAAAACATTGAACTGTTTATTGCAGAGAAAACACAATCCAGGTGATGCAATGAACACAGACCTGGTCAGGGTATAAACAGATTTTCAGGTATAGCAGATTAGCAGGAGTAATGCAGATGTCAGGTTACCTTCAGGAGAAGATATATATTTATATTTATATTTATATATATATATATATATATATATATATATATATATATGAGACACTCAGGTGTGGATGATTAACTAGCTGTGCTAGATGACCCCAGGTAATGGAAAAAAACAGAACAGCAGCACCTCTGGTGTTTCATAGGTACTGCAGGGTAACATAACAGAGTCCAAAATAGTCCCAGAGGCAGATCATAACAATTAAACAATATATCACCTCAACTTTCTGTTTATATACTTAGCACAAAAAATATCAAATACTTGATAGCTTATTTGTACACTGAAATTTAAAGTTGATATTTGTGTGCTACATGAAAAAACAGTCAGTATTTAACTTATGTGCAAAACAGAATACTAATTTGCACCCCTTGCATTGTAAAATGGTTTTGTCCAGGAGACTGAAATAAGAAGTTTCTTGAGTTAAGATCCTTAATGAATCAGGCCCTCTGACTTTATTTGGGAACCTACACTTTCAGCCCTTTCATATTGACTACTGATATACTTTTTTGAATTGGGCTTTTGGCATTCTGCTTTTCATTTTCTATTTTAGCCAATTGTATTGCCATTTTGCAACTATAATTGCACTACTAGCAAGTCATAACTGAGGTATTATTTTATTTATCTTAATTTCATCTTATTTTCATCTATTTATTTTTTTGCTTTTACGTGTGCCACATTCTTTTGTAGTTGTTCTCCCCCAGAATAAATTGGTCAGTGTATTTACTTGAAATTGCTTTAAAAGACTCAAATTTGTCTTCTGTGACTTCTAGAAACAATTTTTTCCTCTATTTTTAGCATACAAAATGTTGTTTCATGAGTGCAATTGACATTATGTAGTACCAAAGCACATATTAACAATTCAAAGTTTTTTCAATAACAGTGTAGCAATATCTGCAACATTCTAGCGGCCTATTTGTTTTGGACAATTATTAAGATAATTCCTATATGCAAAATACAATAATCATTTCCAGAAGCTTTATTAATTCTTCATCTCATATGATTTAAATATGGAATAAAAATGTACATTTCCTATAAGGCATAAGGAGACCATCTTCTAGATATCACTGTTCTGTAGGAATTATAGAAAGATAGGTGGATCTTATGCACCTAAATGTGGTTCATACCAAACAGTGTAAAGAAGGTACGTACAGACCTGTTCTTAGGTGGAGGAGAGAAGAGTTTGAAAAAGCTTTTGTGAAAGTGTTTCCTGTTGTATTGATGATTCCAGCCAGTCCATCCATAATATATGGAACAGTTTATCCAGGAACAACGAAAAGGACGAAGGAGGGTCCAACCCTACATCAAACTAGGGATGTGCACCGGGCACTTTTCGTGTTTTGGGTTTTGGGTTCTGGGTTCTGATTACCTCAAGGTTTTGGTTTCTGATTTTTTTTTAAAAAGCATAAAAACTGCTAAAATCCAGATTTTTGGATTTTTTTCACTCCTACGCTATTATTAACCTCAATAACATTAATTTCCACTCATTTCCAGTCTATTCTGAACACCTCACACCTCACAATATTGTTTTTAGGCCAAAAGGTTGCACCGAGGTAGCTGGATGACTAAGCTAAGCGACACAAGTGGGCGGCACAAACAGTACAGAGCACCGGACAGCACCACTGGACTGAGCAGGACAGAGGACACCACCACACACCCTCCCTCTTCCCTCTCCAATGCCCGAGTAAAGATGGCGGCGGGAAGCGGGAAATAATATGAATCCGGATCTCGCGAGATCCGACGGCGGGATGATGACGTTTTGCCTCGTTCTGAGTTTTGCGTCGGGCGGGAATCCTTGAACAGTGCTCGGATCCGGGCTCGGATCGGCACTGTTCGGCGGTGTTCGGATTTCAAAAATCTGAACCCGCTCACCCCTACATCAAACCCATAATGTTTAACACAATATTTAAGAAAGCTAGTAGGGAAAGTGCACCTTATGGATCTAAATACATAGAAGATATCAGCTTAAAAAAATTACTACCGCGTGTGTGGTGATCTAGCACGAGCAGCTGTTGACCCTGACGGGTGGTTGGTAACAAAGTGGCATTTAGCTGTGATATAGTCATTAAATGTATATATGTTTATTACTAGTGACTGTAAGCTTCACAGGATATATTAATTCAAAACCTTTGTTGATTTCTACTAAGTATTTGGAGATTAGTGAGAATTTTTTTCTCTTTGAGTAACTGTGGCTGAGAAGTCCTGAAAGATCTATATTCTGGTGCCATTTACAATCAGTTGTTTTATTCTCTTATACGATGATAAGATTTTTTTTTATATTGTTCTGAAAACTTAGCAATAACTGGGCACGGTCTGATAGTGTTCCTGTACTTCTCCTTGCCCATGAGGTGTGCCGTCTCAATTTGTGGGGTTTCAATTTAATTTTGCAAGTTTAGGGCCATTATTAGTTTTATGGTTAGATAATTGGGCCTATACTGTATTTTGCAATGATCAGAGCGAATCTTCTGAGTCACTGGTTCTTTGTTCTAGTGTAGGGATTCTTGCTCTATTCACATTGTTTTTGCTTTCCCATTCTATCTAGTTGTGTGATTTCCCATGTAATCACATGGGACTCTCACCATGTGACAGGTGCCGTCCCACGTGATTACTTGCATCGGCCGCATGTCACTAAGTCTCCATCCACCGAGCAGTGCGCAGGGAGATGCTGCTGCTCAGACGGACATGCGTACCGGCCCATCTAGCCATCGGCCCTTCTGGCATTTCCCAGAAGTATTCTCTATTAATATTAGGACTTATGCTGATAAGGGTAGTGATCGTAGCAGTATTTATTACAGCAAATGTGCTTATTATTTATAGCCACTCCTTGCTAACATTCTCCTGGTGTAAGATTAGGCTGTAGTATTGCTAATCAATGACATGTTGTATACTAAGCAGTAGTAGCAATAGTGGTAGCGTAGCGGTAATAATTTTAATCAATGTATCCAAGGACAAAGCAGACTCTAGCGAAACGCGCGTCGGCGTCCTCGCTGTCTGTTAAGCTGATATCTCTTATATTGGCAGCTGAAAGCATACCCCGATATACCCAGAGTTAGTTCGGTGGTATCTGTAGGTAGCTAGCAATTCACTCCCTCTATCATATATTTCCATAAAGACTAGTAGATTTCATTTACTTAGTAATCAATTTGGCATTGACTAAGCAATATTATAGCCTCACTGTATACCAGGAGAATGTTAGCAAAAAAACGGCTATGAATAATAAATACATTGATTAAAATTATTACCGCTACGCTACCACTATTGCTACTACTGCTTAGTATACAATATGTCATTGATTAGCAATACTACAGCCTAATCTTACATCAGGAGAATGTTAGCAAGGAGTGGCTATAAATAATAAGCACATTTGCTGTAATAAATACTGCTACGATCACTACCCTTATCAGCATAAGTCCTAATATTAATAGAGAATACTCAACCAGATAGCGAGTATTTTTATTCTTTTTAACCTATATTTCGCTAAATTTTAACTAACACTGAATAAAAGTTATATCTTAAAATTAAACACAATCATCTGAAAATATTAGTGCACCTATAATATAACTTTCTTTTTCTTCTTCTATAATACTAGTATTTAAGTTTAGGTGGCACCCCCAGGTTGATATACAAATAAGATTATACATTTATTGGGGTTATTTTTTCAGATGACAACTAGTGCGATAGAATCTTTCTCTTTTCATTTCCCAGAAGTGCCAGATGGTCAGTCCCGCCCTGGTGTTAAATGAATAGGCATTGTAGTATAATCAAGGAGAATAGGTACTATCTCCAGGGGGAAGATGCACAGTGGCTCAGTGGTTAGCACTTCTGAGCCTGGGGTCATGAGTTCAATTTCCGACCATGGCCTTATCTGTGTGGAGTTTGTATGTTCTCCCTGTGTTTGTGTGGGTTTCCTCCGGGTGCTCCGGTTTCCTCCCACACTCCAAAATCGTACTGGTAGGTTAATTGGCTGCTATCAAAATTGACCATAGTCTCTGTTTGTGTGTGTGTGTGTGTGTATGTTAGGGAATTTAGACTGTAAGCTCCAATGGGGCAGGGACTGATGTGAATGAGTTCTCTGTACAGCGCTGCGGAATCAGTGGCGCTATATAAATAAACGGTGATGATGGTAATGATGAAGATGCGATGAACAGCAGCAGGAAATCACACAAGTCCAGAGGTTTCAAGTTAATAGCCACAGCTAGTTTATTCACCAGCTGGCAAAAAACCCAAAACATAAATAAAATCCTAGCCATCTGGCTACTAGCTAATACATTTTAGCAAGACCCTCTCTCAGGTGTTGGACCTTGTGTCCACACACAGTCAACATATCATTGCTCACCACAGCAGAGTGTCTCAGGAGGCAACTCACCTCCTCCCCAGGTCTGAGACAATCATTGCATATTCTAGCTGCCTTTTCACAGGCACTTCACAGGAGCATCTCTTGATCAGTCTGTTTAGAGACTGGCAGATCAGAAGACCCAGACCTGGCCTTATGTATGGAGTCCACCCTTCTCTTTCTCCATACATAACACCATGGACCCTTACCATGTTTTGTTAACGCAGGGAAATACCCTGTGGGAAGCTTTACCCACACACCTACACATTCTCCCTGGTGTTTTAACGTACACAATGTTGGAAGCCTGGGACACATACCTCTGTCATTCAGCCTTCTTCCAGTGACACTGTCACAGCATATACTAATTAATTTGAGCAACAAACTGTAACTGTGATGCGACCTAAAAGAAAAATGTCTGCTGTGGGAGTAACTGCCCAGCAAGAAGCAGCAAAAAGGGCGGAGCTGATGACCAAAGAGAACGCGAACGCGATTGTCATTGCCATGACTCCTCAGCAAATTGCCCGTCACATAGAGAAAACAATCGAAGAGTGAACTGGACAGAGGTAATATCACATCAATGCCTACAAAGTCAGCGAACAAGATGCCACTGTCACGGTTTGGTATTCTGGACTCTTGGATCCACCCAACAGATGTTACCCCTAGCAGGGCACGGAGTCTAACGGGCGAATGGATTTCACCAGCGGTCACCGCAAGGTGACTTGGGTTTAGTGGCATTCGCCCGCAGGTCGCTGTCCCTACCAGGGTGTTGGGCAGAATCCTGGGGGAGTGATAGTAACTGGTGTGGGGTAGGCACACTGGTAATGTCAGTTCTATACCCAGACAGCGAATAGACAACAGATGCAGGATAAAGTACAATCAGCGATTTAATGATGATTTGATAATCACAGAACATCCTTGGTATATTGGCACAAGGAACATAGGAACAGGGTGAGCAGTGCCACCGGCAATGTAGTATGAGTGAATACAATATAGCGGTATGATCAGTGTATTCAAATATAGCAATAGCAGGAACAGTCCAGCAACAAAGTGGAGATGGTAATGCAGCAGGTATATGAGACCACAATGAGGCAGCACGATACAGGAGGTACAAGTAACAGTCCAGCCAGCAAGGTAATCACAGTCGATGCAGCCAGAGTGGAATACCCCGTTTATGCTATTATATGCATAGATGAGATAGGAACAGTTCAGCCAGCAAGATGAGATAAGAACCAGCAGCTTGGATGATACGACCTGTAACCACTGAGCCACCGAGACAAATGTGGAGTAGATGACCTTGAGTGGTGCAGTCCGTGGAGGGGTAACACAGTAGAGTTAGATGTGACTTGAGCAGCACGGCCCGTGTAGTAGCAGCACAACGAAGATAAGTGTAGCTTAAGCACTCCAGCCCGTGGAACAGCAATACAGCAGAGACAGGTGCAGCTTGAGCAGTATATCCCTTGAACAGCAACACAGCAGAGGCACTGCAGCTTGAGCAGTATAGCCCTTGAACAGCAACACAGCAGAGGCACTGCAGCTTGAGCAGTATAGCCCTTGAACAGCAACACAGCAGAGGTACTGCAGCTTGAGCAGTATAGTCCTTGAACAGCTACACAGCAGAGGCACTGACGATCCAGGTGAGAGAACACAGAGTAGGTAGGAACCTAATCAGACAGGTAACTTGATCAAGAGGCCCAGAGGAATGGGAGGAGGTGCCTTTACAAGTTTAGAGCCAGAACCAGGAACCAATTGGAATCTTGCCAGCAACAGACAGGTACTCAGTCTGCACATGTGCAGATGAAGACTAAGGGTTTGAGGGCTGCTAATGAGGCACAGGTGAGTGTCTTAGTCTTTGTTTATGGAAGCCAAATAAGCGCCGTGTGACAGCCACGCCATTTTCATGTCGGTAACTTTGATGAAACAAATATTAATGCTCAAACCTTTGGTCCTATGAACGGCATTTGTTAATTTTGTCACGCTAAGCATTTTGCGGCTGAGCAGCCATCTGACAAACTATTCAATCAATGCTGTCCCAGGGGTAAAATCAAATTGAATGCAATAAAAAAAATGGTCCAACAGGATCTTACTCTTATTTTTTTCCGTCACTTTGAGGGGCTTTTAACTAGTCTTTATTATATTAGTATTATGGCAGTTGTTATTGTTTGCTGTCCTGTGGTGCTCTGAACCGCAACACACAATGGCGTCCTGCCAAACAACAATGCTGTCTTACAATGGCGACCTGATGTTCTTTCTTGGGTGATGTTTATGCCAAAGTGTAAGTAATAAGAAGAGGTCCTCACAAGACTCTGGCACCTGATCCCCAATTCAATGTGCCCTTTAGTTGTTTTTCTGGTGGGGTCCCAAATTAGGATATCCTCGATGAGGGCTCCAGGACTGCTTTGAGCAGTACCTAAGAAAGATAGAATGATGGTCCCACGTCTGGTCCAAGCAGGTCCTTAAGTCAGATGTCGGGTATTGTGGCACAAATTGGTTGATTCTTTATTCAATATACATCTCTCTGCATCCTCTAAATCCATTATGTTGGTTCATTTGTTATAATTGTCCTTTCTTTGTAGCATGGATAGCTTCAATGTCAATGTTAATTTAGAATTGGAGGGCTCGGGTATTGCAGGGTACTCTGCCCCGATATTAGGGGCTGATTCCAGGAATATAGTGGAACTGTCCACCAAGCCTAACAGTATGGTCAGGTGTAGGGCATTTTTAGGGTCACTTCTTGCCATGTCATGAAATGAATAAGGCATTTTAACACTGATGGAATTGGATTCGCAACAGCATTCAGAAGTCCAGGTAAAATGCGGCCATCCATCGCAAGTTCCTGTGGACTCTTAGAATACTTAAAAATATGCAAGAATAAATCCAAATCTATTTGTTAAATTGTTTCAATGTGTTTTATCATACCAGCATACACATCTTTCTTATAACTTATATCAGGCGCGCCCCCAGGGGGGATTTCCTAGTGTTTGGAGACCCCCCTGTCTGGTGCGCCCGACATTTTTTTTAATAATATATATTGTTTTTAAGCAAGTAAGGTAGCTAGTCCTCTTCCCCGGGATCAGCCACCTTCCTTCTAGTGGCCGTGGAGCCGCTCTCCCCCTCATGTGTGGCCTAACGGAATACAAGTAGATATCACATGGGATGCGCACCAAGTGACAAGTGCCGTCCCATGTGAGCAGTGAAGAAGTGCGGCTGGAAGCGGCTGAAAGGTAAGTGTGAGGACAGCGCTGGGGGGGGGGGGGGGGCTGATGTCAATTGTGTGTCTGTGTGTTGACAAGGGGGTTTGTGGCAGTGTAATGTGTGTGTGATGTTACAGGAGGCTTGTGTCAATGTAGTGTGTGTTTATGTATGTGTGTGATGGCAAAGAGGACTTGTGACAGTGTAATGTGTGTGTGATGTCACAGAGGGCTTGTGGCAGTGTAATGTGTGTGTGATGGCATAGCAGGCTTGTGGCAATGTAATTGTGTGCAGTCACATTGTACTGTGTTATCTAGCTAACACACAATCAGGACAGCTCCATTGCTAGTTGTCATTGCGGAAATAGAAATAATAGGGTTGGCAGTGTTCTTCCAAATCTACAGTCGCGTTGTACTGTGTTATATAGCTAACAAACAAACAGGTCAGCTCCATTGCTGTCATTGCTAAAATAGAAATAATAGGGCTGGCAGTCTTGTTCTAAATCTGCAGTCACATTGTACTGTGTTATATAGCTAACACACAAACAGGACAGCTCCATTGCTAATTGTCATTGCTGAAATAGAAATAAAAGGGTTGGCAGTGTTCTTCAAAATCTGCAGCTACATTGTGCTGTGCCATAGCTCACCCAGAAATAGGAGAGGTGGCAGTGTTTATTACTGAAACAGAAATTAAAATAATAGGGCTGGCAGTGTTATTAAAAGTCTCCAGTCACATTTACTGTACCATAGCTCATTCAGAAACAGGAAAGGTGGCAGGGTTCTGTGTTGAAACAGAAATTGTAATAATAGGGCTGTCAATGTTCTTAAAGGCTCCAGTGACATTCTACTGTGCCATAGCTCATTCAGAAACAGGAGGGGTGGCAGTGTCCTTGTCACTCTCCAGTCTTCAGTCACATTGTTCTTGTCACTCTCCAGTCTCCGTAATGATTGTACTAATCCCTCTACCTCATGTGCTAAAGGCTATGTTCAAGTGCATAGTGGTTTTAAGTCAGGGAAACAAAAATGTAAATAAAAAGCTTGTGCCTTTTTAAAGAATAAAACATCTCTCTAATAATTGTGAAAGTTTACTGTAGAAAAACATAAAATTGCCAACATGCCATTCCATTTGCCATAACCAAAATATTACCATGCATACAAGCATCAGCTAGCTCCCTTTTCTCAGCTAGACCTCAGCAGCTGCAATCTACACTGTCATCATATTCACTCTCATCATCCTCAAGCAATACTAATTCATCCCCGCTGGAATCCACCATGGCCTTCCTCATGGAATTTGTAGTTCATTTTAGGCAGCACTGTCATAATTTTTGGGCAATTCTTTTACACCAGACTAAATGTCAAAATGTTGTGCAGACTCATCTGCATCACCACTGGGTGTCTTGGGAAAGTTAAGTTTTCTTTCCTAGCAGCAATTTCCAGAGAAACTGAAGGAGGATACGTCATTGTGTCATGTACCACTTGAACTATCTGCTTGCTGACCAGGAGCTCATTGCATCTCTTGAGATCTGGGTTAGTTGGAAAGAAAGAGAAGACGTAGCTCTTAAACCTAGTATCAAGCACAGTTGCCAAAATGTAGTGATCCGATTTCAAGATGTTGATAACTCTTGGATCCTGGCGAAGCGAAAAAAGTACTTAATCTACAAGTCCAACATAATTAGTGGAATTGCTTTGTTTCATTTCCTCCTTCAATTTCTCTTGCTGCTTTTCAAAAAGTCTAATTAGGAGAATCACTTGACTCAAGCTAACAGTGTCTGCACTCTTTTCATAGGTGACTACTTTGAGTAGTTTCAGCACCTTGCAGAGCACGGAAAGTATTCTCCACTGTGCTGGACTAAAGTATATTCGCCCTAAATCCTATTCTTCTTGCAGCTGCTGCATTCTCCTACATGTTGTTGCAGAATGCCGAAAATTACCCTAAATATCTCAAGACACAGGCAGCATCTCCTGCATATAAACCATACACAATATGGAAAATAGGTAGGGCGCAGCTATAACAAAATTACCAAACAGTGATCTTATAACAGGTAAATGGACCTCAATATGTATTCATAGTGTATAGTCCGTAGGTCCCAAATTTGAATAATGATCCTCTCCTTAGGAATGGTTTAGAAAAGTAAGTTGAATGTTGAAATTCTAAAGTGCATAAGATGATACGTCCTTTCTCTCTTCCAAATATTCAGAGGAATATATCAAAGGGTTTTTTCATAAGATTCCATGCACATAAAAGAGATCATAAAAAAACACATCATAGTGTAATCTATTGAACATACGGGAACTCCCTGCACCAATGGGCATCAATGTAAGTGGTTCTATAGTTAATATAATCACCACGTGAGTAATAAGCACCCACTCGAGGTACACACTTACATAAAGGAATTCCCGAAGGTAGCCGATATTTGCATCGGAGATACACTAGAGCGACTTTTATGTTGTAACACATTTCTCCTCTCGTTATATCGTCTTGTCATAAGTGTTTACATACTTAGGTGGAATGTATGTAGGATAATAGATGGCTGCTGTTTAAAGTCAGCGCAGATTCAACCCAACCATATTATATAGCACCTCCTGCATGTCATTGTCATTTTTTAAAAAGTTCTGTACCACCAAGTTGATTGTGTGAGCAAAACAGGGAATGGGATGGAATTCCCCCCGCTGTAATGTTCTAACAATATTGGTGGCGTTATCAGAAATCACATATCCAAGTCCAAGCAGGATAAGCCATGTTCAATGACACCCCTTAGTTTTTCAAACGGGTTGTCAGCGGTATTACCTCTGACCTGCACCTTGTCTCGTCTCTGATAACCACCTCTCACTCCCGCCTGCAAGACTTCTCCCGTCTTGCTCCCCGGTTATGGAATTCCCTACCACGCTCAATCAGACTTTCCCACAGCCTTCAAATCTTTATATGCTCTTAGAAAACACATCTCTATTTTAGCGGTGACCTTATCCTTGAATAACACTATTCACACTAATGCACAACTATTCCAATCTCCATTCTGAGCCACACTCGCTCCTCTTGTTTCAGCTGTGCCCTCTTCCCTTTAAAATATAAGCTCTCTAATGAGCAGGGTCCTCCATACCCTTTGTTTTAATGTCTCCAGTCACTTTGTCTGCCTTGTCTGTTCTTGTTTTACGTATGTCCTGTTTTATGTCCTTGTCTTCCCTACTGTATGGCGTTGTGGAGCACTGTGGCGCCTTACAAATCTACAATAAAAATAATAATAATATGCCTCTTAGTGAAGCAGATGATACACAGAGTAGCCTGCCTCTGAAAGATCTGGGGTTGTTTGTTAGATGCTGCTGCTGTTCCTGCTGCTGAAGGTGATTTATCATCCCAGTGGGCTGTCACATGCATATAATCTTTACTTTCCCAATTCTGCTTGTCCCCATATCTGTGGTTAAGTGTACAGTGGGTAGAATGGCATTTTGTAGCTCAATAATTTTCTAATCTAATACTAGTATAGTCGCCATGGCGCCTGTGATCCGCTATGTGACTGGTTGACAGTTACCATACTTGCTTCCTCTGCAAATTGTTTAACAGTCAATTGTTGTAAACTACAAGTAGTCATCTTCTTGGTCTGCTTCTGGGTTGAAGATCCACCCCCAGCTAACAGGAGCAGAAGCATTGGGCCTAACACTCAAGGATTCTTCTGAGGAGTCATGGATAGAGAAGGAGTCCTCTCATCTTAGCAACTTTAATGCAGGACTAACTCCGATCACTTGTGAGGATATTCACGATGAAGGTGTTGGGTGTGTAGATTGCAGGTGCTGGAATCTAGCTCAGAGAAGAGAGCTAGCTGATGGCTGGACTGCTTGTTGTTATTTTTTAGCATAAGTTTCTGATTTTCACAAAAGTTTTCCATGAACTCGCTTCAAATGGCGTAACATGGATGAAGTTCCTATATGGTTAAGATCCCTACCTCTATTGACTGTGGCTTTACAATGCTACAAATGGCTAGACAAATGTCAGGATTTATGTAAAAATAATTCCACACACAAGAGGTGGATTTTTTGGTCTTATGCCCAGGCATGACAATGGCCTTCTTCTTATCACTGGCAAGAACTGCTTCCACTGGTGCATGACCTGCTACAATAGAGTTCATTAACAGCACTGTTTGCTTAGGTGCCTTAAGCCCATTGTTAGCTTGTTTTGTGGGGCCCAAACAAACCAAGCACTTCAGCCACAAAAGTGGCACTGCTTGTTGCTGGAGTGCTTGCTTTGTTAAACTGTACATGTCCTTTTCAATATCTTATATAAGGGTGGGTGGGAGGGCCCAAATACAATTCCATCTTGCACCACTTTTCTTTTCTGCCACTGCTGTGTGGCAATGTTTCCTAGATGTGCTAGGAACTGCCGTGTGTTTGTGTCGTTGCTCTTTCGCTTAGCATCCAGCCAGGTCACATCTCTAGTCTTTACATTTTTGTGACATAAATAACCAATTTTGTACTGTGCATGAGCATCAAAATGTGTTAGTATTTTAATCCCTTACACCTAGAGAGGATGGTAAGTGTCAGTTGAGTACAGTGTTTACACAAGTGTAGCTTGACCTCTGGAGATACGACCTAATGAGTGTTAGACACATCCCCAGATAAGGTTCTTAGGAGGCATTTCTTTTGTGTGTACTGGAGGCCTGGTGCAAAAATACAACCTGGTGATGATGACACGTGCAGAACTATTTAGCTGCTTCTGATTGTCTGCTTGCAAATTCTATCCTGCAGCTGATAGGACTCAATTTATTAGTGTTGCAGCTATGCTATATCAAGGCATCTATTCGTGTTTGTCACTTCTATATGAACTGCTGCAGGAGAGAAAATTCCCACTGGATTTTTAAAGGGGTGTCTGTATTTCATCACATTTGGAAGAAAGAAGCTGCTAAATTGGACTTTGAAATTGGACATTTTATTTGAGATTATTTATTTATTTTTGTTTATTTTGTGTGGTTAGTGTAAGCGCTGTTATAGGGATTTATGATGTAACACTTACAGTGTATAAAAAGTGCCAACCCGTCCAGGCAAATTATTAAAACTGGTTTTGTATTCATGTGATGCGTATAAAAGGAATAGAGGATACAAAAACACTGCGGATATGAGCATGAGACTGGCTGTTACGGGAGACATGACTTACAGTAATAAAGAATGATTGTTCAGGCTTCACATGTGATTGGCGTGCTTGTGACATTTCTGCTGTATTTCCGATGGCACCGGCATCTTTCTGTACAGTAAGAAACTCTTGCAGATCTACAAGTGAAACTAGTTTAATACCTGTGAAGAGTCAGGATTAGCAGAGAGGATTCCTTCAGTAAAAATTAGAATGTGGCCACATTACCAACATTCCGCTCATCTGAAGCATGCAAATAAACACCATTTCTTTTTCACAGTATGTTCATTATCTCAATGGATCAAACACAACAGAACTCAAAACACATGTTGTGGCCAGGACAAGTGCCACCCCTACACCTATCATCAACATCACCATTTATTTATATAGCGCCACAACTTCCGCAGCGCTGTACAGAGAACTCACTCACATCAGTCCCTGGCCCCATTAGGGCTTACAGTCTAAATCCCCTAGCACACACACACACAGACTAGGTTCAATTTGTTAGCAGCCAGTTAACCTACCAGCATGTTTTTGGAGTGTGGGAGGAAACCGGAGTACCCGGAGGAAACCTACGCAAACACTGGGAGAACATACAAACTCCTCACAGATAAAGCCATGGTTGGGAATTGAACTCGGGACCCCAGTGCTATAAGGTAGAAGTGCTAACCACTACGCCACCGTGCATATTGTCTATTAATGTGACTACTGTACTCGGACTTCTGCTATATGACATTCACAGGATGCTTATCTGTTTCCCCCCTTGCCCTTGTCCTGATGCTGATCTCCTGTTACACAGTGATAAGGCTTTTAAATGAAGGAGATTTATCACTGGGCAGAGAAACATGAGACCTATTTGTCTCAGGGACTGTAGTGCATGAGACAAATAGGAGAAGATACAGGATTAGGAGTGGGGGCGAGGGAGGGGGGGGGGTGAGCAATGCAACAGGTGAATGGAAGAGGGAGAGGTAACATGAAAAGATAGTGTGCATATTTGGTGGGATATGAGAGTAATGATTCTCATCAAGGTGGCAAACGAGTTAGGTGATTTTAGAGAGAAGATGGAGAGAAAAGTGTCAGAAAGAACGAGAGCGAAGAGTAGAAGGAGGACAGAGAAATAATAACAATGTGGATGCAGCCACACAAATAGAACTGAGATGGAGCAGTGCCTGAGTTCCACCAAACCGTCTACCTGACACTGAAGAGCGAGCGGCACAGACAGTCTTGTGTGTAGCAGATAGCGGGTGATACCCTGACTGCAGCAGGCTATGGGGCTGGGTTCCCTCCTGGCCCACGGGTGACAGTGACAGATGGGGCAAGCAAGCAGAGCAGGGCGGGTGACTTATTGCGGCTGCCAGCCAGTGACACAAACCCATTTGGAGCGGGAAGTGATAAATGTCCCACTCTGTTTAAACACAGGGAAGTAAATTCTTCCCGACAGCCACAGCTTGGCTGATTTAACCCTGTTCTACCAGCCTCTCTCAAGATACTGATACACGAGGGCTATGCACCAAGGAAGAGAGTCAGCTCTTTCGTCTAATGGGGGGGCCAGACCCTGTGGAAAAAAGGTAAGAAAAGAAGAGTTAAGTAGATAGTCATAAAGTAGATGAATGAGAGAGATTAGAGGACAAACGAAGGGTAAATGGAATGAAAAATCCAAAACAATGACATTACGGAAATATGGGCTGTGATAAAAACTGGTGACAGAGAACCGAGCAGAAATGCGGACAATGGAGAGAAAGAGAAGGGAGAGAGAAATATAATGGGAGAGAGATACAGAAAGAGAAGCAGCACTGACACCAGCAATATAAGAGACTCGCATTCTAGACCTCAATTAACCCCTGGCCCACACACAGCAATTACCTGCCAATCACACAGGAGCATCAGTGAGAGATACTTCCTATGTACCATCACGGAGAGACTGTGTCTGTGGGCAAAGTATAACTATACGCAGGCACTCGGCTACCAAATTCAGACTGCCTTTTGTGTCATTCATTAATACGTATAATGTGAAGAACTACTAAGATCAAGAGATAAGAAAAATTGTACCAGGGTCACAACACCAGAATAAAACTGGTGAATGGAGAGATAGATCCCAAGTCATAGGAAAAGCATTGACGCTTGGTGGTAGATAAAAGCCACATACAGATGTGGTAGATCATTTTTGCACCAGTACCTTAACAATCAAAGACATTTTACCATTCCTTTGGCATCTCTCAGGGGCTGGCTGGCAAATTTTAGTCCAGGGGTGGGATGAGACTTGGCTCAGAAGCCTATTAGTAACATTTTAAAGGAAAGAAAATAGCCCTGTGAGCCAGCTCAAGGTAGCCCACTATAGGACCGATGCGGGCGGCAGATGTCACCCTGCTTCCCAGCTAGCCAGCCCTGACCTCTCTAAGGAAGGCGAGAAAGAGGGTGTGTTTTATACATGTCAGGTACTAAAATTGTAATTGTTTACTTATATTGCTTTTTTTTAGTAAGTGAAACACAGTACAGGTATTTAGGCAGTTTCCTATTGATCTTCCAACTTGGCAACACTTTTAGGACCTGACAACTCCTTGCAAAAAAGGGCAGATCTGTAAGCTTACCTGTCCTTTTGTTCTTTCATACTTGCCTACTATTAGTTTCCTGGAGGGGAGTTCAGGTGACAATTGCGGGAAGGGGCACCGTGATGCAGCGGATGTGAATCTCGTCATTAAGTCCCGCCTCTGCCCGGGATCCAGGAGGCGCCTGCCAAACCACCCGCCCCCAGAAATTCAGGAGACTCCCTAACATTCTGGGAGAGTAGTCAAGTATGCTTTCATTTAATTTCAAAACGAGCGCTGCATATTTGCTAATTATTTATATAGCGCCTACATATTACACAGCGTTTTACAGAAACTATTTGATTATCCACATCAGCCCCTACCCCAGTGGAGCTTACAGTCTAAATTCTCTACCACACACAGTACACGGTGGGCAACGAATACACCACACACACCACGAGCATTAACATTACAAGCTATAAACACAGAGAGCTATAGACATTTGACAAGAAGGCCACCTAAACTAATAGCTATAGACATTTCACACTAACTCATTTTTAGCTATAAAAGGACGAGCAATACACCACTCGCAAAAGAGCTATAAAACACTGAAAAGAGCTACACAGACAACCGATTATATTGCAAAAAGCCTCACACCTTAAAAAAGATGAGTCTCTCTCCCTCCCTTCTCTCCACAGAACTCGAACTACATGTAACACTGGGAGCTGAGCAGTTCAACCGACATCTAGAGAAAATCCAACCCAAGACCTAGAACATAAAGAACCACCAAGGCAGACACCACCATCGGTCTCTACTTCAAGGAACTACTCTGGAGCAACACTCCGCCCAGTGAAACAGGTGCATCTACATCAACGCCATATCCACACAGGCACACAACACCGGCACCTCCTTTACCCCTGCACCACCGGAACCTCCAACAAATAGTATCACATGACTGACTTCCAATCTGTTTGAAATCAGAGTCCTGCAGTATTGCAATGGAAGAAAGAAAGAGAGAACAATTAAGAAGGAGGGTGGGTAGGAGAGGGAAAGGACTTGAAAACCTTCCAAATAATTGGGTCTTGATAAACAGACCCCGCAGTCTTATATGAAGACCCAAACATATTTTATATGAGGGATTTTAATTGGATGAGCAAAGTCCTATTCTCTTACATATAGTCTACGTTATGATTTATTTTCATTCTTTACCATGGCTTTTTAATAATGTTCTTGTCTGTTAATATTCTGCTACTTTTCCTAGGGCCTCACTGCCCTCCATTATAAATTGTCCATCCACTCTCCCTTTTCTTCATTTCCATCTGCTTTTTAATTCCCCTCTTCCTTCAAATTCCCCTTTCCATAATCTTCATCTGGTTTTATCTCTCTCTTTTCCCCCCTCTCCTCCTTCTCTCTCTCCATGTCAGGCGCTCCTGGTTGAGTTACTGATGCCTCCTGACACGGAGTCTCAAATTTTTCTTAATCTAAATTGAAAACTGTTGAAGTAGAAAAATAATTTCACAGCTTCACACAGAAAAAAAAAAAAGCTGTGTCAGCTAGTATCAGCGGGAGGACAACGCCACTCCCGTCGTTCCCTCCGTGCCCGTTCTATAGGGTACAGTCGTATGAGGAGAAGGCTGACATTGTGTGTACCTGCCATGGAACATTATTATAACCAGATACTGAAATGTTACCACGTTTATGCTGCTATCTGCAGTCTACCTGTACTATGAACATATTCTGTATGATTACAGAACTGTGAATTATGTTAACATTATTCAGAAAATCTGAGCTTATTCTAATAGTTGCGCAGTGGTTAGCATTTCTGCCTAACAGTGCTGGGACCGTGGGTGTGCAGGGCCGCCATCAGGAGGGTTCAGGGGGTACTCTTGTACCGGTCCCGGGCTCACCAGGGGGCCCGGCGGCACACACTTACCAGGGGGCCCGCTGTCTCTAGTCCCAGCGTCTCGCTGTCAACTTCAGCCTGGCTGTCACAGTGACAGCCAGGCAGCAGAATGCGATCGCAGGGGCGGAGCAATCATTCTCCTGCGATCATGTGATCTCCCCTGTGACAGCCAGGCAGCTGTCAATTGTGATCGCAGGGGAATCATTGCTCTGTCCCTGCGATCATGTGATCCTCCCTTCTCCTGTCGGTGAGTGATGTTGTGACCTGACGTCACACTGATGTTCCCGCCACCACTGAAGAAGGAGCAGCAGCTGCAACATCTTGGAAAGTATATTTTAAAGAAATGTTATTATCACCTTTTTTTTTTTTTTTTTTTTAATTTCAACTAATTATTTAAAAAAAACATTTTGAATGCTACTGGAGTTGGTGGGGGCTGTTCATGGGGGGGGTTGTTTCATGGGGGGGTCATCAAGGGGCCCTGCCTGCTTCATTTGTACTGGTCCCCAAGATTTCTGATGGCGGCCCTGTGGGTGGGTGTGTGTGTGTGTGTGTGTGTGTGTGTGTGTGTGTGTGTGTGTGTGTGTGTGTGTGTGTGTGTGTGTGTGTGGTAGAGAATATAAATGATAAGCTCCAATGGGACAGGAACTGATGTGAATGATTAATATATTCTCTATAAAGTGCTGTATAGTATGATTAAAATATATAAATAAATGAAAATAATACCATAGCTAGATAATGTGAAATTAAATCTGTGTATTTCTAGTTCTGTCTGAGCAGTAATCAGTATTATGGTTGGGGTTGAATGCTGTGCAGGTATAACTTGTTAACAGCAACTAACCAGGGTCCTGATTCATTAAGGATCTTAACTTGAGAAACTTCTTATTTCAGTCTCCTGGACAAAACCATGTTACAATGCAAGGGGTGCAAATTAGTATTCTGTTTTGCACATAAGTTAAATACTGACTGTGTTTTCATGTAGCACACAAATATCAACTTTAAATTTCAGTGTACAAATAAGATATCAAGTATTTGTGTGCTACATGAAAAAACAGTCAGTATTTAACTTATGTGCAAAACAGAATACTAATTTGAAAAAAAAACCTGAAATGTATCAAGCTGCAATTTTGACACTGATGTTCAAAATCGCTCTTCATCTCTGGTATTACAGTTAATACAGCTTACGCAAGTAGCATAGCGCATGCGCAATGAGCTACGTTACTTGCGCAAGCTCTATAAACAGTATTAGGTGATTCCCCCACTAGCGTGGGAAAATCACATAATACAGTAGTTAGAGCTTACGCAATGAACGTAGCGGACCTAGTAGGAGGTGTTAGCGGTGGCTCCAGACTTTTATTATTTTTCTTCAATCAAGATTAAAGTGTCGGGATGTTACAAATATAGGGCCCCCCCTGGCCGAAGCAACTAAGACTTCAATCAACAAGGGGCCCCTTCTGGGCGAAGTGATGAAGATATTATTCAAGCCATTTTGGAAGTATAATTATTAAGGGACTGGGGCAAACACGGAGCTTTTGGAGAAGAAAGAAGACATCTTTTGTGAGTATTTGGGGTGTTTTTATTTTTAATAAATAGATGTGGTTTTAATGAGGGTGGTTAGTGTATTTATTGTGGGTTTTTTATTTTTAATAAATATGTGTGGTGTTTACTAGGGTGCTGTTGTTTATTTAACATTTTTTGTGTGGAACTACAGGTACCAGCAAGCCAGGGATGTCAGGGCATATTGGCCCTTGTGCTTCTCCAAGTGCCAACATGCCCTGGCTGCCGTGGGTATGCTGGTGCTTGTAGTTATACAAGCAGCAGCATGGCCACACTGTTTTAGGCAACCTGGCTGGCTGGGACTTGTAGTTCCACAAAACAAAATGGGGTCGGTTTATTTTTTTTCATTCTTTATCGCTGTATTACCTTACTACCCACAGCCCAGGGGTAGTAGGAAGAGCCCTAGTGCTATCAGCACTGGGCTGGTTCTTTCTAGGGGGGGGGCCCGCTCGTTTTTTTCGGCGGACCCCACTCCCTAGGGAATCCAGCCCAGCGCTGAACAGTCTAGGGTTGGTTTGTCATTATGGCAGGGGGACCCCTGCTGTGTGTCTCACTGCTATAGTGCCACCAACCCTGGCTGGTTTGCCTAGTGCTGGTAAAGTGAAAATCGGGGGGACCCCACGCAAAATTTTTCCCCGATTTTCACGGGACCAGCACTAGTCAGGCAGCACTAGGGTTAAGCATAAATAGAGGGGGGACCCCACGCTTTTTTTTTTTTTTTCACTTTGATCTGTTCTTTACAGTTTTAACACTGCCAGGGCAGTGTAACAGTGATGTGTTTGTACAACACGCTGCTATCAAGCAGCGTGTTGTATCTGGCGTGTTTTGAAGCAAATTCTCCTGAGTTTGCTAACTCGCAGCTTTATACATTGGAGACTTGTATAGCTGCAGTGGCAAACAGTCGGGAGTTTGATCTCTGGCGATTTTGCAAATAGCGATTTTGACAGAAGCAGAACTCTGGCGATTTTGCATGAAATCTCAGCTTCATACATCGGCGAGTTTCAACTCTCCCGAGAAAATCGCTGGAGTTGCAAAATTGCACTTTGATACATTTACCCCCAGATGTCTACATTATCCCATTTGTGATATTTATGTGTCCTACAGTAGTGATGCAAGACATAGGAACACACTATTCATTGATTTCACAGGTCAAGGAGATACTACCAAGTTTTGCCATCTCTAGATTGTAAGCTCTTGTGAGCAGAGCCCTCTCTGCAGAGTCGTAACTAGGGCTGTGAGAGAGGGGCGACTGCCCTGGGCGCAGAGCTGAAGGGGGAGCAGGGAGATGAATATTTTAGGTTCATTTGGTTACAGTTGATGGTTAAGAGTGGCTTCAGTTTTCCACTTTGCCCCAGGCGCTAAAATCTTCTAGTTTCGGCCCTGCCTCTGTCTCGGCTCTGCATCTTAGTCTGTCTCTTTTTATGTGCTTTTGTATTTTGTATGATTTGTAAGTCCGACTGTCCGGCGATGCAGCGTTTTGTGGCGCCTTACAAATAACCCATGATGATACGGATAAGTGCAAGAGCATCAACACGTGGTGCAAACAGACAGGCAGCTCCTGATAAAGAAAAAATCCTTTCATAAACTTAGGAATCTGGCCAGTTTAATTGTGTGCTCATTGGAGCAGAACTGTGAATGTTCCGCATGATGGCCAGCGCTGCTCTGCACACTGTACACTAGAGGAGCTCCGACCAGCCATGATGATTTCCCCTGAGCCAGGAGATAGAGGGAAACGAGAGTGAGAGAATATGAGGTGCAGAGACAGGGCTGAATGGCATTGATGAGAAGTAGCAGAATGAAAAATAGCTGCGGACAAGGAGTGAAAAATAGTAATGTGAGACACAGAGCAGCATGAATAATGGTTTGCGTAGCTATGAAGACACGGCTGTACATGTAGTCATCATGACATACACAACCACACTAATGTGGGGGTATAATTCATACTTACATACATACCTACATACATACTTCCAACATTTTGGATCACAGCTCCAGGGGATTGACGGCAACGCAGAGATTTAAGTCATCACAGCCCCTCTCGCCACTTCCCAATGACGTCATTGTGCGGTGTGGGTGGAGCCATGATTATGCAAATTGCATCGTCAAGACCCCCATCCTGTCCCCCGTACAAGAAGGAGAGGCGGAATCTGGGAAGGTGGTCTACTGTCCCCTGACATTCCGGGACAGTTGGCAAGTATGACCTAATTTAGACAGAGGAGTAAATGCAACTGGAAGCAGGGCCGTCTTTCCCATTGGGCACAATGGGCAGGTGCCCGGGGGCCCTGCAGCCCAGGGGGGCCCGTCGGAGGCAGCACAAAAAAAAAACCTGAAAAAAAAGAAGAAGAAAATACCTTGCTGTCAGTTGGCGATCCGGCTCCCTCCCTGGTCTCCTCCTCCGTGCGGCGCTGGCAGTGCATGTCGGGCGTGACGTCATCACGCCCACCCGACATCCATTGCGGAGCGTGATGGAGGAGGAGACCAGGGAGGGAGCCGGATCACCAGCTGACAGCAAGGTAAGTATTTTCTTCTTCTTTTTTTTCAGGTTTTTTTTTTGTGCTGCCTCCGACGGGCCCCCCGGGGCTGCAGGGCCCATATATATATAGCCACTTTTTTATATATATATATATATATATATATATAGGGGCCCCGGTACACTGCTTTGCCCGGGGGCCCAAAAGGTTGTTAAGAGGGCCCTGGCTGCAAGGTGCACTTTGGTAAAACCATGTTGTGCTGTAAGAGAGCACATATAAAATGTGTGAACTGATTTACCTCTAAATGGCACTGTAAAAATAAAGCTGACCAGTATTTGTATTTTCCATGCATGCATAAAAAAACCTGCATTTGCATCCATTGCATTTACAACCTGATGTGTCCAAGGGCAAATTTGCAACATGTGGTTGGATTTTTTTTCTTTACTCTAAATGATGCCCAATGTATACACACTGCACCAGCTGTAGTGACAGGACATGCACAGATCCTCCAACCAGAGCATGCGTGTTTCTTGCCAAGTATGTAGTAGGCTCTCTGGTGTTTCTAATCCTATGGTCCTATGATGATGGAAGAGAAATAAAGGTGAAGGTGATGTGGGCGGGAAAACATTTATTCTATGTACAGTATGCATTAAGAACATCATGATTTATGTATTTCATGTAAATAAAAAAAATGCACATATATGTTATTAATGATCATAGTAGTAATAGTTTAGTGAGATGTGCTGGTACTTGAATACAGGCGAATTTGCATATATGCACCGGGACAAAACCATATTGCGATTTAATTGGTGCCAATTAATCATTTTTTTTGGTATGCAAAGAAAATACCGCCTGCTTTTATGTAGCACACAAGTACTGGGCTGCTTTAATTCAACATTGTGAGTTGAGCTTGGATACGCACCCCTCCCAGCTCTAAATCTAAATCACATTTTAAATTTGCCTGCCCTGCTGTGCAACATGGTTTTGCCAATGTGGAAAATTGCACTTTCTAGCTGAATTTACTCTAAATGAGAGCCATTGTGTGCACACTGTACGTGTACTACTTGTAATGACATGACATTATAAAAATTGTCACTGCACACCTCTGCAGCCATTTGTTATGCTAAGCTACAATATATCAAGTTTCATTCAATCCAACAAGAAATTGTTGGAGAAATAAAATAGAGAAAACGAGAAAGGAAATATAATATGGCAGGACGAATAACAGAAAAAGGAATAGATATTGGTACTGAATGGCTCACTGAGGTCATTCCTGGTATATAGTTTTAGTTAGTGAAGGGTTACCTAGACTTTATTAACATTCAGGAGGTGGGGGTTATGAATGCTCCTCAATGATTTAATTCTTGCCCTCTCTTCCCTGCTCTTTCCCATCCAGTTACAATTATTGGATCGGAATTAGATCTCCAGACTGGAGATGAAAAGTGAATTAAGGCACAAATGAAAAAATCTTCCCCTTCTCCTCAGTGCCCCTCCCTTACTCACTCCTGTGAGTCCTTATTACTTCTCTCTTCACTCATCGTTCTACTCCCACATTTATTACTGTCCCTCATCATTCTCTCTGTCCACCCTTCATACATACCATTTTTTATCATACCAGTCCTATTTCCTCTCCCCATCTCTACCTATCTTATATACTCCAGCCATTGGCGTACTTCTGAATTTACATTCCCCTCTGACTTTCCATTCGGCCCCCCCACACCTCCCTTCTTTTCATCCCACACAGTCCTCATCGTTAAGTGTTCCTGTTTCATTTTCTGCATCACAAACAACCATCCCTTAATGTCCCGTTTTATTCTTTTCATCTACTTCTCTCCTCCACCCTGCCCTTTACCCACTCTCTGCTTCTGATGCCTGTAACATTATTCTCCAGCTCCCCTGCTCTCCTTCCTTTTTCATTTCCCTCTGCCCCCCTCCTCTAATGTGTTCTAACAGCTGTAATTAGAAGTCCTGACATCTCTGTAAATGTTCAGTGACTTCAGTCCATTAAGTCCAAAGTGTAATATATAAAGCGCCCTCTGTGGGGGGTCGCTGTACCCAGCTCCTGTGAAATGGGTAGACAGATTAACCCTTTCACCAGTAAACTCTCCTCTCTGTGTTCAACTGCTTTGTGAGCCCTCCAAAATATATATAGTTTTCCCTTATTTGACACCATGTCTAAAACACAATTCGTTACCTAGCCAAACTCCTGTACCGATACATATTTATATAGCTGTTACTAATATTCTATAAAGTCCACTTGTTAATATAGCTGTTACTAAGATTCTATAAGTACCATCAATTATTGCTAGATATAGGAACATCCATCTGTGAATGTCTTTACATACACTCATACCTTGCAACCCAGACTTTCTCTCTAAAATGTATGTATGTATGTATGTATGTATGTATGTGTGTATGTATGTATGTATGTATGTATGTATGTGTACTGAAATACAGCATGATTTTTCCAACAGTATTGAAGGAGAAATGGTCACTTATATAAATGTTATTAAAGGATACTTGAAGTGTTAGTAGTAGATGCTAGTCACATTACCCCATATGTACACAATATAACAATGCAATGAATTAGCAAATAGACAAGAAAAAATATTGTCTGGACAGCTATTAATAAATGTGAAGGTCTCATTTGCAATATAAAATGTAATTAAATACAAACGCAAATACAAATAAAATTAAATTCAAACAACTGTTGTTTTCCAATTTACAAATCAGAAGGGAATCTTCTTTATTGCAGTACTCCAAATGTAAATGTCAATTAAGTAATGTGAATAAATGGCCAGGCCTTCATGTAATAAAGCTGCAATGCTAATGTAGTAAGTACTGTCAACTGGAGGGGTCAATACACAATCAGCCAATCAGAAGCGGATATATCATGCTGCTGATCATCATCATCATTGCGTATTGTTGCCTCTGCGCTACTTTCCCACCAAGATAAGCCTCCTGACAGGTGTTTCTGTGTATGCATGCAAGTCTAATTGTGTTCTAATTACATGAACATGCCCTTATTGTACTCGACCTATGCTTGTGTCAGACTCAAAAATACACTGTAGACTCTTAGATGTACTGGAACCACTAATTGGTATTTACACTACTGAACAAGGAGGTGCGGAGTCTAACATACCCCTGGTGTTTACCAGGGACCCCCGCAAGGAGGTTTGGCTTAGCGGCAAGGGGTATGCAGGTCAAAGTCCTCCAAGACACTTACCAGTGTAGAGATTGAGAATAGTCAGGATGGTCTGGGTCAAGCCAATCAGGAGGAGATGGTACCGAAGGGAGATCCACAGAGGCATTCTCCTGAATACCGCAATTCAGGAGAATGGTCTGGAAGCCGAGGTCACAACAGTAGGTAATATTGGGCACAATTCAGAGAAGTAGTCAAAGGCAGGCGGGTCAAACCAAAAGGAGCAAGAACTTTATCATCATCATCACCATTTATTTATATAGCACACTAATTCCGCAGCACTGTACAGAGAACTCACATCAGTCCCTGCACCATTGGGGATTACAGTCTAAATTCCCTGACACACAAACACACACAGACACACACACACAGTCGCACAGAATTTACAAATAATATTGGAGAGCGGAGATCAGATACTCTGGCACCCTAATGGTGCCCGGGCAGAGTTTAAATAGAGGCAGAAGGAGTGTGATAGGAGGAAGGAGTGGGCAGTCACACATGCTGACCGCCAAACCCGAAAGCGTCCCGTTGCCTAGCAATGGGGCGTGCTACTGTGCATGTGGGGGAACAGGACAGACACACACAGACCCTGGAATGACCATATCGCTCTTTCCTATTCCAGCAGACCAGCAACTGAACCTCCGTCAGATCGCTCCACTTCCCTCTAAGGAAGAAACAGAAGTTGAGTCCGTGCCTACCAGAAAGTACTGTCTGAGGCTACGGCAAGGAGCAGAGACACTCAGTCAACCCCGCTTACCACCACCTCGTTTTGTTCTTGCCAAGGGTGCAGGACTACGAGTATTTGCAACCAGGAACAATCCCAACCAAAATACTCTACTCACCCCTTGGTGAGGACCTAACTGGAAGAATGAATCAAGAGCGATACTCACCCGGGGCACTTAACTTCTGGTCCCTGCTCTCCTGCTTCTCTCCATCACCTGTGGAAGACAGAACACAACACGTCCTCCCTCTACTCTACAGGTGAGGCTAAATGTACCACCCACACAACTAGTACCAGTTAACAAGAGGCGCGTTCACCATAGTGGAAACACCGCCCCAATCTGGAACTGTCAGGGACCCTGCCGGAACTCAGACTGGGACACCCAATTGGAACCACGGAACGCACCTCTGGAACTAAAAAGGGCTGTGCTGCACTGCCAGTGAGGTGCCCAATCATTGCTTCAGGAATTCTTTGTAACCCCAGGGTCCTACGGGACGGGAAGACTACCGTGTGTCCTAATCGTCACTGTGTGTGTGCTCCTAACTAACCCCTTGTCCCCACAGACACAGAGAATCACAGGATTACAGTAAGGAAACAAGAGCCTACCTTTAATGGGGGCCTGACATCTTGCACCTGGAAAAAACGTACACAGCACAACCAAACAATACACAATACTGTATTTCACCACACAGGCTCAATAACACGTTGCTACTGTATATGGAAGGCTGACAACGGAAGGCACTTACCTCTACCTAACCAGACCGTTATGTAGAACAGTAACAGGTGCCTTCTGCTCAACTGATACCTCAGGTCTATTGCCTGAGACTCACTCTCTCGTGCCACACTACTCCTCTTGCGCCCTGTTCAACTTAGGACTCTGATGCCCACTCTAACTCTAAGGGCCTGGTGCCCTGTCTCTGTGTACTGGGGCCTTGTGCCCCCCTGTAACTACTGGGCCTTGTGCCCCCTAACTATAGGGCCTTATGCCCTTTCTAACTGGGCTCTAAGCCCAGCTAACTAGGGCCTTGTGCCCTTTAATTCATTACCTATACCTATCTGCGCCAGGGCCTTGTGCCCACTAACAGGGCCACGGGCCTTGTGCCCGACCTAACTGCGAGGAGTATACTTACCTGCTCCGCGCAGGACTCTCTACTTGCCTCTGGCGTCTTCACCTCCGGGTCTTCCAGACCCTCTAGCCGGCGGCACCTCTTCTCCTGTTCAGCGCGCAGCTTCCTCCTGTCTTCTGGGCAGGGGTGCTCTCAGCCCCTACAAGGGCTCCCCGCCGGTGACTCCGACGCTGTCGTCTCGTGGCGCGGTAGCTCCTTGCCCTGACAAAGGCACCCTGCCCCTTCCTTTGGCGTCTTCTTTCTTGATTGCGCCGGACGTCCCACGACAACCTCCCTGCTCCGCCGGCGAACTTCTGAGAAAATGTCAGCGCTGATTGGCTCGCCACAGCATTAATAATTCAAACGGCCGGAGGTGAGCCAGGATTGGCTCACCTATCTGGCCGCCGATTGGCCAGCAGGGGGAGGTGAGCCCTGATTGGCTCACTTGCCCTCTGCTGCCAGGACCTGCGGAGAAGAAGAAATATTTACCGGCACTGGAACACAGGAATGGCAAGTTAATTTTCATGTCTTCACCATCTTCGCCCTCACTTCAAGGGGACACATCTTCTCCATCTTCCTGGGCACAGCAGGGGTAGGGTGCACTTCTACACTTGCTCCACAAGAGAACAGCGGGGATGGCGCCTGACACGTTGCCAGCCCATGCTCACTCCCATTCCAACCTCTCCAGTCATAACGGGAAGCAAGTCATTGATATGCAACATTTTTATATATCAACGTATGGCTATGTATGCATGCAGGGTACAGAAATGTGAATATTGCACAAAAAAACAGACGTACGTCCAACACTAAATGAGCCACATTATGATCAGCTGGAAAATTTCCTGATCATCGCTCTACAGGGTGAAAGATAAATGGAACATGTGAGTGGTTTAAGGTTGGCACACCGCCCTCCATTGTATTCTACACAGTAAAGATGTTTTGCTTTGTTTTGTCTTTAGCAAAGAAGGTCATGCCACATTTTAGAGTAATTTAGAAAACATGCTATTGCCAGAGTAAAACACAACTAGAAGTCTTGTACTTCGGAATTGTACGTGGTGAGACAGGTTTTCCTATGTTATACAGGAAGGACAAGAGGGCATTTTACAGTGTTTTGTTCATCATATCATCATATTAAAATGCTCTGTCTAAGCGGTCTCCAAGATTTACCCATACACAGTATCCTTATGCTTTACTGATGAGACCTAATAAGGTGAAAATAGTGGTATAATATCTCTGCATCTCTGGCACTTTCTGTGCATTAAAGACTGCAGTGTTTAAATAGCCAGCGTTTAAGACTTTGAATATATAAGGGATTATTTAATAACATCTTGCTATGTGCACACATTTGTTATAAGCCATGGCAACCAGATTTGAGCTATTATTTTTCTAATGTGTAGGAAATTAAAGCTAATGTCTGAGTGGTTGCTATGGATTTGGAATGTTCTATTATTAACCCCTTCTGCACCAGAGGTTTGAGTTGATGTGCTCCCTCTAGGAATAACTTTTTTTTTACTCACCCAAGTGATTTTTAGATAGAATAGACAGTGCTTAATTCTGGTACCATATATGAGCATTTACTCATAGTGGCTATATGGAGTCATATGTCTATATGATAAAAGGGGCTATAGAAAGACATTTGATTGGACAGTTGTGCCTGATGTACATGGTATTTCTTTTGCTATGCTATGCACATTAAATATTTACATTTTCAAAACATGATTTTTACTGTAGCATACATGCTGTTTCACTTCTATGTTGCAATAAGTACGTCTCATATATGTATATAGTTCATATATATTAAAATTTTGCTTTAATAGCACATTAATGTAAAATGTTAGTCATTCTATATTACACAGGTACTAAAGTTTTGCCAGGTGCAGTGCACTTTATATCAATTTTGTTCATTTTACTATTTCGCTCTAATTTAACACCTTAATTTTGAATCATGCAGGGCCAAAGCATATCATGTATACATTATATATATATTTTATATGTAGTATTACCTCTTAGTCTGGTGTCACACACAGGGCCGGATTAAGACACTGTAGGCCCCTGGGCTAGGGGTATTGTGAGGACCTGATTTGTCAAGCGATTTATGCCTAATCTAATATTATTGGGAGCTCCACAGTTATATCGAATTGAGCATAAGTCGTTTGACCTTTGTTCATTTTAATATACCTAATCAGTATTTTCGAAATGCCAAAAAGAAGTTAAAAACAAAATTTAATTTATTCTTACAAGGTTGCTTATAAACAAGTAAAATTCAAAACTTTGCAATGATCACCCCCCTCCCTCCCCAGTCATGATCTCCACCATCATCAATGACACGGCCACATTGAGTGTCATGTGATGCAGCCGCCTGTGCGCCACCCGGGCTGAACTTTGCCAGCCCGCGCCTGGCAATGCCCCCCGTGCTCCCCAGTCATGATCTCCCCCACCAGTGTCCCCCCCTCCCATAATATAATAGCTCTTCTCCCCCCCCCCCTCCCCCGAACGCTTATCTTCTATTCCAGACCCTGTCTTGTCTGCAGGCTGCAGCAGATATTCTTCCTTCACTCCCTGTAGTGCTTCCGTGTGCGCAGTAAGCTCCTTACTGAGGAGATCCCGTGAGAGTGAGACTATGACTCATAGTTTCACACTCATGGGATCTTCTCAGTAAGGAGATTACTGCGCACCGCAAAAGCACTATAGTGACAGCAGGCAGCTAACAGCATAACATTTGCTGTTAGCTGCCTGCCATTCTCCATGAACTGACAGTCAGAGCCGGGGCAGAGGCCACCCCCGGCCCGATGAATAATGCCGGTGGTACAGGTATAAAAAGACTAAAAAATAAATCAAGTTCAAATAGTTTCAAGGGCCCTCCCCCAGATGCTCGAGGCCCCTGGGCTCTAACCCAGAAAGACTTCGGGTTAATCCGGCTCTGGTCACACACCGTGCTCACTTATTCATTGCATTTTTGCAGGAGCAGCACTTTTTTCTTTATCTGTAGGTTGTCTGTGGGAATAGCATGTATATGACCTTTAGGGAATTTTAAATATCTTCTTTTTTAAATATTTTTTAATAAACATAACACAAAAGAAAAACTAAAATAATGTACAAAATAATATGATGAGTGGTACAAAAATCAAAAAAATAAAAACATGCATTTGAATCTTTTTTATCTCTAATTTTGTTACCAGCTATTCATTGGAATATAAGGTCTGTAACATAGTTAAATCATGCTACTTTTCTTGCTTGAGAGTGAGGTTGATTATAAGTGGATACTCTCTGTAAGTTTTCTTCACAGCGAACTATTGGCAGAAACCTATTACCATGGCACTTGTGCTGTTATATGTACGAGTAATCGGTGTCAGTGGCATTGGTGGCAGATGTTAAACCACACAAAGCTTCTAGAGTTAACCAATTTGTTGGTTTTAATTTCAAAACTTGCTATAACACTGATATATACATACACTATATGGACAAAAGTATTCAGACGCTTGACTATTACACCAATAGGGACTGTTATGACATGTATTCAAATACATATACTTTAATATGGAGTTGGTCCCCCTTTTCAAGCGATAACAGCTTCCACTGTTCTTGGAAGGCTTTCAACAAGATATTGGAGTATTTCTGTGGGAATTTGTGCCCATTCATTCTGTAGAGCATTTATGAGGTCAGGCACAGATGTTGGACGAGAAGGCCTGGCTCGGAATCTCCGTTCCAATTCATCCCAAAGGTGTTCCATAGGGTTGAGGTCAGAGCTCTGTGCGGGCCAGACAAGTTCTTCCACACTGAACTCACCAAACCATGTCTTTGTAGTCCTTGCTTTGTGCACTAGGGCACAGTCATGTTAGAATAGAAAAGGGCCTTCCCCAAACTGTTGTCACAAAGTTGAAAGCGTAGCATTGTCCAAAATGACTTGCTATGCTGAAGCATTAAGATTGCCCTTCACTAGAGATAAGGGGCCTAGCCCAAATCCTGAAAAACAGCCCCAAGGCATTATTGCTCCTCCACCAAACTTCACAGTTGGCATAATGCAATCAGGCAGGTAACGCCCTCCCGGCATCCGCCAAACCCAGACTGCCAAACAGAGTCATCACTACACAGAACACTGCTCCACAGTCCAGTGTCGATGTGCTTTACACCACTCCATCTGACGCTTGGCATTGGTCCTGGTGATGTGAGGCTTGCATGCAGCTGCTCGGCCATGGAGACCCATTCCATTAAGCTCCTGACGCACAAAATTTTGCCCTTACATTAATGCCAGCGAACGTTCGGATCTCTGCAGCTACGGAATCAGCAGAGCATTGGCCACTTTTACGCACCATGCGCCTTAACAGTCGTTGACCCTGCTCTGTGATTTTACGCAGTCTTCACTCTGTGGCTGAGTGGCTGTCATTCCTAAACGCTTCCACTTTCTCATAATATCACTTACAGTTGACCGTGGAATATTCACCAGGGATGAAATTTCACAAACCCTTTTATTGCAAAGGTGGCATCCTATCACAGTACCACGCTGGAGATCACTGAACTCTTTAGAACAACCCAATTTGTATCACAAATGTTTGCAAATGGAGACGGCATGGCTAGGTGCTTGATTTTATACACCTCTGGCAACGGGTCTAATTGAAACACCTCAATTCAATAATTAACAGGTGAGGCCAAATACATTTGTCCATATAGTATATATCTGCTTTTTGCTGATCAGGATTGTACTGTGGTATATATGTTAAGCGGAAAGGAAACAGTGGAATAATTACTATGCTCTGCCCCTTGTGACATAACCATGCCCCCCACTGCAAGGAGGTCCTGTTTCTTTTTTCATCTTGGATCAAAAATTGGAATGTTGGGAGGGATACGCTCCTCCTCATAGTGCCAATATCATCCGTAACCTGTAAGATGGTATAGGTCAGCTGTGCTCTATTTTTCAGGAGATTTGCATTGTATGCAGTGCTTTATTTATGATGGTACCCAACAGTATCGGAACCTTTTGTTTTGTATATTTTCTAATTCTTATAACTAGTCCCAGGAACAGGAAGTTTCAATGAGTTGTACAAACCCATGTGAAATGATCTAAGTGAAATCAGCCAACTCATTTCAGAAATTAAGAAAATAAGCAGTTACTTTGTTCCAGTAAACAAGAAAAGAAACCATGCAGACACAGAAGCAGTAGAAGCTTCATCCAATCCTCAATGTCCAGAGAGGATTCTGCAGTGAATACTAACATCAAGTAGCGATCACAAACAACTGAAGGTGCATCAGAAGACTTTACCTGGAAGCTATAAATCTTGTATCAAATTGTAACATTGCAAAAAAAAAACACTGATTATATTTAACTAAATATTACATATGATGCTGCTGTGCTGGAAGAACACCCTATACACGTACGTACATAGGGTCCGATTCAATTCCCAGTGATACCACCAGACATCACCGTGATGCCTGGCTGCACATATTTCCCGGTAGTGTGGTTCCCCGACATTGCAGAATTTCCTGTACACCTCTGTGAGGTGCGAGGAACATTCTTCGATGTTACATCACCCTGGAATGACTTGGTGACCATTCCGGAGGCACTCCACGGTACATAGCTAAGAATTGTATATGCCCCATAGAGCCCTATGCTTCGTTCTACATCATTTATTTATTATTGTTACTATATTATGCAGCTTACAGTCTAATTTACCCAACAAGCGCACACACACACTAGGGTGCATTTTGTTAGAAGCCATTTAACCTATCCATATGTTTTGTGGTGGAAACCAAATTAAACCTTTGCAAGCATAGGGAGAACATACAAACTCCAAATAGATTGTGCCTTGGTTGGAAATTACAGTTGAGTTTAGTTATACGCTAGTAATATAGTGCTAGATGTATCCCAGACCTTAATGCCTATAAACAACCATATCCTCTGGAACTATGTTATTAACTCTTTCAAAAAGAACAAGGTGGGAGTGGAATGTATCATCCAACATAAGTCAGTAGCTGAATTGTCCTCTGTTTCTGGTTTGTCCCCAGAACCGAAGACAGCAGCAACAGGTCCAGCACACATTTATATCCTTTGGATGCAATTCTACAATCTTGTTTAAATGCGTCTGAAGAGTCGCAGGAGAACATTTGTAGTTGCTACCCGCTAGTAGTCACTGATGTCTCCACTGTGTCTCGTCTAATGAGAGGTCCAGCTCTTCTTTAGTGCACTGATATCTGCCTTTATCTCTCAGGTGATGCTGAAAATCTGCTGTGCCTTGGGTCCTGTTTCAGTGTTCCAATCTAGCAAACAGGAGTAGTTCAAAATCAGATGTCACTGGTAAGTCATGAACCAGGAGATCAGGATCAACTGGCCAGGAATGCACAACAATGATCTGGCAGTGAATGAATTGCATGTAGCCGTTTTTATAGGACTGGTGGATGATGAATGAGTATCATGTACTAGCAGCTCATTAGGAGTAATTGGCTGTTAATCCACCTGTCCAGTCCAATGATGCTCTGGTTCATTGGTAATATAATTCTGCTGTAAGTTGTGATTGAGTCTATGGGCTAGATTTACTAAGCTGCGGGTTTGAAAAAGTGGGGATGTTGCCTATAGCAACCAATCAGATTCTAGCTGTCATTTTGTAGATGGTACTAAATAAATGAAAGCTAGAATCTGATTGGTTGCTATAGGCAACATCCCCACTTTTTCAAACCTGCAGCTTAGTAAATCTAGCCCCATGTCTCTCTGCACAAGATCTGTCTTACAGTAATGCAGGCACTTGGTTTCTCCTGAGGCACACAGAACTTCAAAGACATTGGGGCAAACTCAGAGGCCACTAGCATCAGGGGAAACAGACCATGTCTAAGATAGTTAGAAAAGCAATGTGGTCAATATAACCAACGTGGGAACGATTTATGTTCCAGGCAACAGGGTTCAACATAGCAGACCACCAGTGTTAGCGGCAACGGGGTAACATGGGGTTAGAGTGTCTCTGTGTCTTCAGGAGCAAAAGCTACAGAGAAAGCTTCAAACGTTACATTCTGCACCAGGAAATAAAACTTCAGGTTTTTAAAGAATAGCAAAAATAAGCTTGGACTGTAAAAAAGGTTTGAAAAAGTGGAGATGTTACCAATAGCAACCAATCAGATTCTAGTTATCAGTTATTTAGTGCACTCTACAAAATGACAGGTAGAATCTGATCTACACTTTTTCAAACCCGCAGTTTAGTAAATATACCTCTTTGTGATCATAAACTACAGCATGGACACAGTTTTTTGCATATTATAATGTCGTTACCCATCATTATTATTAATGCTTTCTATATACTCACAGAATTGGGTTTCTCCCATCTCTCACCACACAGTCGCCCCTTAAAATGATTCAGTATAAATATTTCCTAGCTCTTCTATCCTATGTTTTCCATATTTTACCTAAGATGCGTGCCGTTCAGTATCTACTTACCCACAATGATTTACTATTTGTTATCTCAAGAAATCGGAAGAAATTAGGGCTTGACTTACACCCCTCTTTCTCTGAATTATTTTGGAACTACCGAATTTTTTTTAAACGATGAACTTAACGATCCTATTTGAGTTTGGCCAATGTAACCACATTAGCTGCATTTGTTCCGGTGAAGATACATTTAACAAGAGAGCAAAGGAATTATTGTAGGGTATGATCCCAATGTGTTGCACAGTACATAGAAATCAGTAGGCAGTGTGCATAGACACACACTATTGCGGAAAGAGAAAAAAATGAATGTTTGTCCAGACAATAGGGATGTAGTTATTCTGTTACCAGCTATTGATTGAAATATAATAAGTTCTATAACATAGTTAAATCATGCTACTTCTCTTGTTTGAGAGTGAGGTTGGTTATAAGTGGATACTCTCTGTAAGTTTTCTTCACAGCGAACTATTGGCAGAAAACTATTATCAGGGCACTTGTGCTGTTATATGTACGAGTAATAGGTACATATTTTCTGTAATGATTTTACCAACGACTGTAGGTCCCAATGAGCATGCAGATATATGTGTACACACCTACAGGATTTACCTTCAGATCTGTGATCTTCATCTCTCATGACCATCTGCTGAATAGATTGTGGCTCTGTACTCTCTACGGATATATGCTGTTATGAGCATTTTTGTCGCTATCCAATAACGATTGTCGAATCTCGGTTTGTGTTTCCAACGCACAAAGATTTATTCTCAAAAAGTAGCAGTATATATATCTTAGCGAAATAATAGTAAGTACAGCCGTTACTTATCGCAGGCGCTCTGGATCCAGTGAACAGTCATTCAGTCCTGAAGTCTGTGGTCTAGGTGACTGAACTCTGGATGAGGAGTTGCTGCTTATATGCAAACAGATATACAGTAAAACAATGCAAAGGTGTGGCTGGCTTCTATTGGTCCAGGCATCAGGAGGGTCCAGGGGGTTGCAGATCATAAGCTAGTTTAAGCTCAGGAATCCAAAGGAGGGGGTCATCTCTCCAGGGGATGAGCTCCGATCTTCCCGCCAAGATTACTCATCATAATAGTCCATAATTCCTTAACATTAATAACTTGCGTATGCACGAGTGAACCGGACAGTCGCAAATGAGAAGAGGATTAGTATGATACCACACATGACTTGATTCCTTCAACGTGTACCATATGTTTTACTGATATGCATATAACTTATACTATTACACATAAATACTACCATATTTCGACATAAATGACTATGTGTTGCAACTAACATTAATGTGTACTATTTTACAAGTGTGCGTGTTTGTGCGAATGTATGTAAAAGACTAAATACTGTTGTTGCCACGTGTTGTAGCTGCGTACGCCCTTCCACGCCACTTGCTCATATGCCCAACATAATTCCATTGTTGATCATGAATTTTAAGGAAGTTGTTATAAAAGAACCCGTATTTGGGCCTTAATTGCGCATGCTATCTTATTATGCTCCTGGATACGCTTGTTATATCACCATATGCGTTTACACTCTCCCTACACCTACTTCAGTCCTTTAAACCTAATTTACTGTATCACACAGATTTCTATATATAATATCTCCTGTTTCAAGACATTATAAATGCATAACCACAACGCAGAGATATATGTATGAAATAGAAATTTTAATTGTACAATAATGTAATAATATAATTTCAATAACATAATCTTACATATGGTACATAAAATAGATGACAATCTATGTGTAGGTATAATATCTTATTAATTTCTTGCTAATTATGTATATGTGCCACTTATATATACACACACACACACACACATCATTATTCCATGCTTGCATACTTTTGGCAAGTTGCATCCAGGAGAGGGGCGTGTCTAGAGGGTGGGAGGGGGTGGAGCGCGACAAAAATGCGTCATTTTGGCCCCGCCCCTTCGCAACACATATGCAGTTTTGTCGCGGGGGGTGGGGCCAAAATGACGCGATTCACGTCATTTTAGCCACGCAATTGCGGGGGAGTTGGCAAGTATGCATTATTCCAGTACATACTGTATACACTAGTACTCATAATGAAATTTCATCTTACAGTGAAAAGTCACCACCCAAAATGGCCGACCTCACAGCATGCATTGTTACGAGCACATGCTATAAGCAGGGAGGTGGCCATTTTCCTAACAATGCAACCTTCAGCAACAGGCCCTTAACTTATTATAACCAGTATTAGCAAGTCCACTACAAATGTAAGTGAGTTCCTAAGCTAGTGATCATCATCAACATTATCAACATTTATTTATATAGCACCAGCAAATTCCGTAGCTCTTTACAATTGGGTGCAAATTTATATTCAGTGTGTCTCATTTAAAACCTTCCCTGAACCTCCATCTTATAAAGCCTGCAGCACCTGGAGGAAGAGGTCAACTCCCAAAAAACAAACTAGAAATAGTGAAAGAGAAAAAGGCGCGCTTCTTTAAATTAATTAAACAGGAGATGCCTTGACAATGGCAGGTGAGCTTAACCCCAATATAGCTATATTGTGCATACAATTCTCCTTTATGTGCATGCTAACACACAGTGATTTTTATATATTGTTTGTTTCTGAGCGCCGGACAATATTTTTCTTTCATTTGCACTCGCACATTGGTCTTATTTGTCCTTGGCTGCTGTCTCAAATGATTTTATTCACTGGTACAAAGTTCATTCATTTATAGAAGCGCGCCTTTTTCTCTTTCACTCTTTCTAAGATGGCCTTGAGTTTCTCAGGATCCATTTGAAGCCCGGAGCCCGACACTATATAGCCAAGAAATGGAAGCTGTTTTTTTTTCAAAAACATATTTTTCTAGCTTACAGAATAATCAATGTTGCCGGAGGTGCTGAAGAACAGTAGATATATGTTCGTGATGAGAGGCAACGTCAGGTGAGAATATCATCCAAATAGATGACCACGAAATGATACAGGATGTCTCTGAAGATCTCATTGATACAATTTTGGAAAACCGCAGGAGCGTTACAAAGCCCGAAGAGTAGCACTAAATACTCAAAGTGACCATCGTGAGTATTAAAAGCTATTTTACACTCGTCACCCTTCTTGATACAAATTAGATTGTAGGCGCCTCTGAGGTCCAACTTGTCAAAAATGGTGGCCCCTTTAATCCTATTAAAGAGTTCTGAGATCAAGGGTAACAGATACCTATTCTTAGTGGTGATGGCGTTAAGACCCTAATAATCAATGCAGGGGCAGAGCCTTCCATATTTCTTTTTGACAATAAAGAATCCTGCTCCAGCAGGAGAGAGATTTTCTTATCAAACCCCTTTTTAAAGTTGTTCTCTATGTACGCAGACATAGCTTGCGATTCAGGTAAGGAGAAGGGGTAGACGCGACTCCGAGGAGGCTTGTTTGATAATTGCTCGATAGTATAGTCCCAGGGCTGATGCGGGGTTAACTTAGAGGCTTCCTGCTCACAAAAGATGTCAGAGTATGCGGCATACTGTGTTGGAATATCCAAAGATGCTGTAGGAGAGGATGAGGAATCCTTCTCAGGCAACTGCACCTTCTAAAGGCAATGAGAGTGGCAGTTGGGTCTCCAGGAAAGTACCTGAGCTTTCTGCCAATCCAGTACCGGAGAATGAAGTCTGAGCCACGGGAGACCCAAGACCTGAGTATTTATGGCTTTTTATTAATCACTAGGAAAGTTATGATCTCATATGCAGTGCTCCTATTCGGAGAGACAGAGGGACTGTTTGGAATCTAATGCAACTTCCCTCAATCCTACTGTCGTCAAAAGTCGTGATGGAAACAGGTTGGCGCAGTGAAACCGTGAGTAAAGCTAGGTACACACTTCAGAAATTTCAACCAACTTTTTATGCCGAGCGATTTTACATGCGATCGATGGTCCGATCGCTCGGTCCATGGACTGCATACACACTAGCCTTGTTTAGGACGATAAAGGGAAGAGCGGACGTCCCGTTAGCGATTTTTTACAGCCATGTTGTCGTGAGCAATGACTGTAATTTCGTACTCACTGTTGTGGATCGGTCGAAAGTTTATACACACTGCACAGCGGAAACGAGATTGGAACGAAAATATTAAACGGTACGACCAACAAAATGAGGCGATAATCGTCCATTTGGGCAGACTTTCGACCATCGTGTAACTGTACACACTGACCCGACTTTTGAACGAGCGGTCGTATGTCGGCTGTTTGAGCCGATTATTGGACGAAAACAGTGTAGTGTGTACCCAGCTTAAGGACAGTAGATATAAAATTCCCAGCGGTCCAGGAATCGATTAGGGCAGGTAGGGAAACCTGTTGTTTGGCATAACGAAAAAGTACACCAATAGAAAAGTTAGTGTCACTCTGAGAAAATTCGCCCTTACCTAGCTTGGCCTCTACGGAGCCAGTTAGGCCTTCACGTTTCCCGGGCGCTTAGGACAATTTCGGCAGTGTTTTCTCTCTTGATTTCTCTGCCTAAAATATATATTAATTTGGTTGCACAGAGAGATAAAGGCATCAAGGGAGACTACCACCTTAAAAAATCGGTATCCCATTCCTTTGGTCACCAAATTATTCGACCGAATAAAGGAGGCACAGATATTTACCAAATTGGACCTGAGGGGCACCTATAATCTTATCAGGATACGTGGTGGAGATCAGTGTAAAACGGCATTTAATACTAGAGACGGCCACTACGAATACCTGGTTATGTCGTTTGGACTCAGAAATGCCCCAGCAGTGTTCCAAAGTTTCTGTATTCTGCCGTTATCGTCTACTTGGATGATATTTTGATTTTCTCGCAGGATTTAAAGTCTCATCGGGCTCATGTAGCGGAGGTGCTGTCTAGGCTCAGAGCTCACCAGTTCTTTTGTAAACTAGAGAAATGTGTTTTCGAAACACCTTTTTGGGTTACATTGTCTCGGAACAAGGATTATGCATGGATCCCGAGAAAATCAAAGCTATTATCAACTGGCCTATTCCCTCCGGCCTGAAAGCCATCCAACGTTTCTTGGGATTCGCCAACTATTACAGGCAGTTCATCCAGAATTATTCCTCGATTTTAGCACCGATTGTTGCCCTAAGAAAAGGGCAGATACCAAGACATGGCCAGCTTCAGCATTATCTGCATTCCATGCCCTCAAAGAGGCTTTTTCCACAGCTCCAGTTTTAAGACAACCCAATACTTTGTTGAAGTTGATGCTTCAGCGGTTGGAGTCGGCGCAGTAGAGTTTTTCTCCAGAGAAACAACTTCACCCATATGCCTTTTTCTCTTGTAAATTTCTACCGGCTGAGAAGAATTATTCAATTGGGGATAAGGAAATTTTAACTATGAAGTTGACTTTGGTGAAATAGAGATATCTGTTGGAAGGAGCATTGTTCCCTGTGACGGTTTTTACTGACCACAAAAATATACTTTACCTTCAGACAATGCATGAATCCCAGACAAGCTCGTTGGTTCCTCTTTTCACGTTTTGACTTGCATGTTACATTTCAGCCAGAATCAAAAAATAAGAAGGCAGCTGTATTGTCAAGAGCTTTTTCATGTGAACCAGAACTGTCCGATATCACTAATCGTCCCATCTTAGAACCAAAATTTATAACAAGCTTCATCAGTATCTCCTCCCCCTGATGCCTCCTCTGGGGGAAAAGCTTTGTACCTCTTAACCAGCGCAAAAAACATCTACGCTGGTATCATTGTTTACGGTTTATGGGTCACGTTTCACGGTCAAAGTCTTTGAAATAGTTGCCCGAAACTATTGGTGGCCTACTCTTAGAGCAGATGTTAAACAACTTGTGGCAGCCTGTCAAATCTGTGTGCAACATATAACTCCTTGTCAGTCTCCAGTTGGTCCCCTGGTGCAGCTTCCAATTCCTTCCAAACCTTGGACGCACATCTCCATGGATTTTGTGACAGACCTTCCGCCATGCAAGAAATTTAATACTGTATGGGTGGTTGTTGACCGCTTTTCAAAAATGGCACATTTTATTCCGCTGACTGGTCTGCCTTCAGCTTCGCTGCTTGCTCAATTATTTATCAAACAGATATTCCGCCTGCATGGATGCCCTCTCGAGATTGTCTCTGATCGGGGAGTTCAATTCACAGTGAAATTTTGGAGATCATTGTGTAAACTGTTGGATATTCAGTTAAACTTTTCCTCATCCTATCATCCTCAGTCCAACGGTCAAACCGAGAGGGTAAATCAGGATCTAGAGACTTTTATTCGGTTATACTCATCTGCTTCACAAGACAATTGGGAGGACTTTCTACCATGGGCCGAGTTTGCCGATAACAATCTTTATTATGAATCCACGTTATCCACCCCATTTTTTGTGTATCCTAATCTACCGAGCTTTAAGACTGTTTCTCCAACTCAAGCTCCAGCTGCCAATGAACTCCACCGAGATTTCTTGTCCATATGGGATCAGACTCTTAAATGTCTTAGGAAGGCATCTCATCGATATAAACGGTTTGCAGATAGAAGATGCCGAGCCGTACCTCCACTGAAAGTGGGAAACAAAGTTTGGTTATCAACCAAGAACATTAGTCTTCGAGTCCCATCCATGAAATTTGCACCCCGTTATATCGGTCCTTATAAAATCCTCTGAGTAATTAATTCTGTGTCAGTCAAGCTGAAATTAACAGATTCACTACGGATTGGTAATTCGTTCCATGTGTCTCTCATCAAACCTCTTATTAGTAATCGGTTTTCCTCTACTCCGGCAAATTCAGGTGGTGCAGCATTCAGATGAATTCGAGATCTCACAGATATTGGATTCTAAGATCTCACGAGGTTAAATAAAATATCTAGTCGACTGGACGGGATACGGTCCTGAGGAACGTTCTTGGATCGACGCCTCAGATGTTCATGCTCCAGCTCTGATGAAAAGATTTAATAAGAAAAACCCCAGGAAACCGAAACCTTAGGTGTTCGGTGCCCACCTTTTTTAGGGGGGGGATACTATCACTCATCTGACCAGTTTCACCCGTGTGGTTCACTGTGTGCTTTGGTTTCCCTTGGTTACCGCTATCTGCTGTTCAGCCTGGCGTTCCTCTATCATCGGACGCCATCTTGCCTAGTGGTCTCCGCATGCGTTTCCCTGGGAACCTCCAAAACCTCTGCTCCACAGTGATTGGATCATCTGTAGCCAGTTCCCTTTATAAGGGCCCTCCTCCCTTTAATGTGGGTCAGATCATCAGGTCTCTCTACCTGATAGGAAGCATTTCTACTCTACAATACCTGTGCTGCTTACTGCTTCCCAGCAACTACCTGTGCAGCTCATTTCTACTCAGAAGTACCTGTGCTGTTCACAGATTCTCAGCATTACCTGTGCAGCTAAGAATTCCTGTGCTGCTCACTGCTTCTCTGCAACTACCTGTGTAGCTCATCACTCCTTAGCAACACCTGTGCAGCTCATTGCTTCCCAGCATTATCACCGCAGAGCATCGCTCATCATTGGTACTGTTCCAGCGTTATAACACCTGTGTGGATCTCAGTGCTATTGCTCTCTGCAGCTCATCAATTCACCGCCATATTAGTTCAACTTCGTTCACAGTCAAGACCTGTAGATTCACTGCAGAGCATCGCTCCTCATCGGTTCTGTTCCAGAGTTATACGCCTGTATGGACCTCAGCACTCCGCCGTGCATCTCTTCACAACTACTTGGTGGTTCTGCATATTCTCTGCTCTGCACCCACTAGAGGACCGCGACCTGCAATGGAGAGCAGCTAAGACCATATTCCTTTGCGAGAATCCTTGGTGAACACCTCTCCACCATTAGACTCCGCACCTCTCTGGGGGTAAGCTGTCACTCTAGCAGCAATCAGGACCATTCCCATTATCTGGCTTTCGTGACAGTATATACATATACAGTATTTGTTTTCAAATTATATATTTTATGTGATGTATTTCTGTTTTAGAAGCCAACTAAGGAAAATTATGAAGGAAATCGACTAATTCTTTATATTAGTAAAGCCTGCCATAAGATTAATTTTCTAATTTATTTAGTTTACTATACTGGCAAAATTATTGCTAATACACACATATACATATGTGGTATTTTAGAGACACAATCCAGCAATGATCTTGTGTTTTGCTAAAACTATGAATCTATAAACCTTAAAATACAATATTTATGAGAGTATTGTCCCTGACTGGTGTAGGATGAGAAAACTGAGCAGAAGAAATAGGTTAGTGCCATATGTATTTCCAAACCAGATCAGGTATTAGCCAGCTCAATAGGAAAATAGTGGGTCACTCAACTGTACTGGGTGTTTGGGGCACATAACTCAGGATTCAATAAACAAAAAATAATTAAACAGTGGGAACAACATTAAGGCCTGTTGTCTGACTTGTAGTCCCCCTAACTCTACCCTATGCTGCTCACATACAATCCCACTTATACAAACAGAACAAACCCTAGTTCAGTCATTAGAACGCTTTAGAACGCTTTACGGCAATGTGGCAAATCATGTCTCTTGGCCTGTCGCGTTTTACGGCAGTGAGGCAAAAACGGGTGAATGCGTCGCGCTTTACGGTAAAGACGGATTCACTTTACAGCTGCGTGGTGTTCCGGCAGACATGGATGTTGGGGAGCTTCTGCGGTATCAGGTACAGCTGCACTGCGGGGTGATGGGGGGAATAATCCTTTAATGGAGGCACAGCAGTGATCTCTGGCAGCACAAGCATCTATTTTGCAGTTAGAGGATCCATTGTTAGTAATGCCTGTAGTAGCTACAGATGTGATGTGCAGCCCGCCGGTGTGTCTCATTGCATTATAGATCGTGTATAACATGCATATTGTAGAAGCTATAGGTGTACTGCAAGGTGCAACCTAATGCATATTGTCTGCACATGCACGTACCTCCCAATTGTTCCTAATCCCCCTGTTCCTCTTTTTAGTTTGTTGTGTGGAAAATACCTCCTATGCATCCAAAATGTCTGCCTAGCCCCTAAATGCAATATAATACACAAGAGGTGCTAATGTATGGCTAATCTTCTGTCTATATTGTATAGAAATGGTGATTTCTGATTACCTCACTTAGGTATTAATTAGGAAAAGTTATGTTGTTAGGAATAATGCAACCCCCCCCCCTCCCTGCAGTAAATTATTACAGATGTTATATAGGGCCATAGATTTGGATTGCGTGCATTTCCTTTACATTGAGTGCGTTGTTGCATAAATCTTCCATGCCTGCCTGGTATGGTTGTGTGTTTATTGCTTTGAGGTGTCTGTGGTTGTGTAAGGTAAATATTGTTCTTTATAAATTCATAATCAAAGGGATTTGTGCATAAAACAAAAGCAAAAATGCATCTATTTGCAAATATGTGGCCATACTGAACGGTTGGAAGTACTGTGTGACTGAGGCCCATCGCAAAATATGAAAGATAGTTTTCAATCCTCACTGCATATCAAAGGTTTCAACTATCTTTTGTATTAAAAAACCTCCAAAGGATCAGCAGTTCTGAAAATCTGAAAAACTGCTGTGCCTCTGAAGTGAAAAACTTACCTTTACTACTCCTGTTCACTTCCAAAAAAAGATTGTGATCCACAATGTCCTCTTCTCACTCCATATGGTTAAAGTGGGAATGATGTAGATTGGCATTGCATGCAGAATGATTTGTCACACGGTAGGGGTCTTGTTGACATGACATGTATTTTGTTGTAGGTTGCAAGTGGCTTTGAGGGCATCTCTGGTTGAGAGGCAGATATTGACCCATAGGGTGGGCGTCATATTTGCTTATCATGTTTAACAGCCTTGCTGCTTTAAATTTGCTGCTGTGGCGCACCCCAATCTACTACAAAAAATAAACCTTAATTTAAGTATGTTTTTTTATTAGCCAAGTGCAGTGGAGGGGGAGCAGTAAAATAGGGAAGAGTTTTTGTTTTAAAAAAATATTTTGAACTTTTCACGTTTTATTTAAAAAGAAACAAAACAGTATCCCCATTTCTTTCACTTTACTTTGCATGTATTTCACACCTCCAATGATAGACAAAGGTGCTGTTTTTTGTATTTTATGTGTCCGTGATTTCCACCTTGTCAATAGTATTCTCCTTTATTTATAAGGCGCTGCAAGATTTCCGCAGTGCCGTTAAGAATACAGACATTAGACCGTACAGTGAATACAGTACAGAACAATAAACGAGTATTACCAGGACTTGAAAAGCTCCATGGATAGCTGGTACAGTGGAGTTGGAGCAGAAGAATAGGTATAGAGACAGGAGGGAAGTGGACCCTGCTTCTAAGTGCTTACATCCTAAGGGGGGGGGGGGGGCAAACAGACAGCTACCACAAAGGGAGTCAAAAGAGGGGAAAAAGCACAGGAGTAGCGGGAAGAGAAAGGCGATGAGAGCGAGCATGGATAGAGGGTTAAGCGGAAGGCTGGTGGGCTTTGAAGAACGGGTGAGTTTTAAGTGCCCGTTTAAAGTAGCACAAATTAGGGGACAATCGGATGGAACGTGAGAGGTCATTCCAGTGCAGGGGGGGGGGGGCAGTTCGGGCAAAGTCTTGGATTCTGGAATGGGATGAAGTGATCAGAGTGGAGGAGAGGTGACGGTCATTGGCCGATCGCAGGGACTGGGTAGGAGCGTGAATGGAGAGGAGATTAGAAATCTAACAGGCAGTAAGGAGTTTCAAAAAGTATTCTGTAGGGGAAGGGGATCCAGTGTATAGCAAGACAGAAAGGGGAGGCAGAGGAGGAGCATCGTTAAAGGCAGACAAGTCTCACAGCCACATTGAGTATAAATGAAGTGGAGCGGGGGAGGCTGGTGAGGAGAAGGTTATAGTAGTCAAGTCGGGAAATGATGAGTGCATGGATAATGATTTTGGTGACATCCTGAGATAGGAAGGGCAAGATGCGGGCAATGTTGTATAACTGAAAGCGACAAGATTGAGCAAGGGATTGAATGTGGAGGGCAAAAAAGAGGAAGGAGTCAAGGGAGATGACCAGGCAGCAGAGTTGTGGGACAGAAGAGATGGTGGTGGTGTTAACAGTAATGGAGAGATCCAGGTGGAATCATGATCTAGAAGAAGGGAAAACAATGAGTTCAGTTTTAACGATATTGATTTTGAAAATGCGTGAGGACATCCAGGGGAGGGCTGGCAAACTTTAGCCAGAGGGGTGAGACTCGGCTGAGCCTATTAGGAACATTTTAAAGGAAAATAAATGCATGTAGCCTAGTGACCCAGCCCAAGGAAGCCCACAAAGAGCCACCAGTGTGTGTTAGACTGCAGGTCTGACCAGTCCTGGCAGGTCCCGGAGGACATATGCCCCCAGCCTGGCCAGCCCCTGAGGACATCCAATAGGAGATGGCGGAGAGGCTGTCAGATACACGAGAGAGGGGTGTGGGGGGAATCTGGAGAAGAGATGTAGAGTTGAATATCATCAGTGTAAAGGTGATCCTGGAGACCGAATGAAGTGGTGATGAGAACACCTAGGGAGGTAGTATAAAACGAAAAGAGTATGGGCTGAGAACAGAGGCCTTAGGGATTCCTACAGGGAGGGCAGGAGTATGAAACAGATGTGGATACAGAGCGGTTGTCGAGGTATGAGGTGAATCATGTGAGGACAGAGCCATAGAGGCCGAGAGAGTGAACGTTTAGCAAAAGGAGTGGGTGATCCACTGTATCAAAGGCCTGCAAGGATGAGCAGGGAGAAATGACCCCTGGAATAGATAACTGGTTACTTTGGCCAGGGCGGTTTCAGTGGAGTAGAGGGGGTGGAAACCTGATTGGAGAGGGTCGAGGAGGGGATTGTCCGAGAGGTGACTGGTGAGGTGGTTGCAGACAATCCACTCGAGTAGTTTAGAGGCATAGGGGAGAAGTGAGATGTACCTCACATACTATTATTCCAACTTGTGTAGATGGTACTCTGGGGTAGGACAGTTACTCACATTGACTCTGTGAGTGCTGAAAGCGTCTATCAAGCTGTACTATTTCTGTCTGTTTTTGGGAGTTTTTATTTGAGGAGGGATTCTCAAGATTGCTTGGAAGGTCAATGCAGTGAGCCCCCCTGGCTAATTACAGAGAACAGTATATTAAAACCAGCTGTATATCAATTATAAACACAATGTCATCTTCCATTATTAGATTTTTTTTTTTTTGTATAGTGCAGCTTTTTTTTATGTTTCATAGTGAGTTTGTTCAGCCCAAGCTCTATGTCAAACGGGCTATTCCTGTTACACGTTGTAAGTGTGACACCTAATAGCTACGTAGACGGTTTAACTGCTAGATCTGATACTACTTTTGTGTTAATGATTATGACCCTTTTTATTTATATTGCGTCACCAAATTGTGCACTTAGCAGAGAATGTTTAATTATTAACTTCAGTGCTTTTAGATAGTGGAAGGAAACCCATGCAAACATGGGGAGAAAATACAATCTCCACACAGATAGAGCCCTGGTCATAATATTATCCTTGGTCCCAGCTCTGGTAGGCAGCAATGCTAATCACTGTGCTGCTCAATAATTACACTTTTATTCCTGATTCAATAGGTCCCTAAAAGGTGAAATTACTATTGGATAGAAGGGCCCCATATGAGCTATCGTAGGGTTTTGAGTGTCAAGGGTTATCTGTTAACACCACTGCCCTACAGCGTTATTAATGGTGAACCCAGGGTCAGAAAGCTGGGTCTCAGTCGATCGTCATGGGGCTTCCATCGTGCCAATATTTTTGAGCACGACTGTATTTGCCTTCGATTTACGCACACCAATAAAATATGGCAGCCGTGTCAGTCAGGTTTGTGAAAAGTATGTGTTTAATGAAATGTGGAAAAAGCATCTCGCTATGCTCCCTCTACCTGGGAGAGAGTATAACATGCAAAATGCCATTGGCTGTCTTTAATGTTGGGTCTTACATGTTCCCTGGTAGTTTCCTCTTAGGTCACAGATTGCCCTGTAGTGCAGAGAAACTCTTAATTAGAAGATATGTCAAATGTTCTTTTTCACAAAGCTGACAGGTCCACTTTAAGTGGCCTAATCAGTACTTGAAAAGGTTTAGCAAGCCAACTAGACAGAGCATCTATTTATTGTATGGTCTGGTAAAAGGTAATGGACTCTAGAATGCAAGATGGCATTCACATGTTGCTGCTATATCCACACACAGCTAGAACATGTGGGAGACTCCCTGCGAGCAGAATGGTGTGGGTCCCCTGGACACCTCTGTAAGAGCTCATTGTAGAAGGAGAACTTTGAACTTCAGAGCTGGCAATATCTCTTGTGTGGAGAGTCCAGCTTTGATGGTTGCCACGCCATTCAGTCAGCTTCTTTGTTATATGGGTGGAGATGGACTTGCAGGTACATTTTTAGTATGAGAACATGTTGTCCCTTTAAACGGCACTAAGGAATTATGGGAAGATGCAGATGGCCGCCTTTCCATCTTGTAGTTGAATTAGTTTCATGCAGGAATGGAGAATTGGTGCTTTATCTCGGTCATTACTTAAAAATAAATACACATTTGCTGCTTGTGCATCAGAGCATGTTTAGTTTTCATATTTGTAAGACGTGCACATAGTTTTGCACTGTAGGAGCTGCATACTTTTCACTTGGATTGTAAACAAGCCAGACACAGACCATCATTTATATAATGCCAGCAGATTCTGTATCTGTAGCGCTTTACAATTGGGAACAAACCGTAATAAAACAATACTGGGTAATGCATACATACAGAGAGATAAGAGGGCCCTGCTCCCAAGCTTACAATCTATAGGACAATGGCTTGATACACAAGGGTAAATATGTGAAGTAGCACACACGCCTGGTCATTGAGAATATTTTTAGCACACTGGGTCAGTAGTGTCACTGGGCAATGGAGGCCACGTTACCAGTAGAGGGTGCTGTACAAGCTGTGAGGCACAGCTGCTTTCAGACTTTACTGTGAATGCACCCAGGTCTGGCCCCACATTCACAGCAGTAGCAAGAGGGATACTGAAGTTTGCTGCACTACTCTACCACTTACTGTGCCAATACTAGGTCTAATAAGGGAACTTGGGGTGCAGGGCTGCCATCAGGGGGGTACAGGGAGTACAGCAGCAGAGTGGGGCCCCACCAGCCCTGGGTGGAAACAAATTTATTAGGGGAGGAGTCATCCAGAGTGAATTAAGGTAAGTAGCGGGTTCTATTTCTAGACAGCAGCCGTTCCTGAGATGTGAGAGGTGGTGTGGGGAGAGACTTTTACATGTAACTAAGAATGTGACAGTGGGCCCCCTTGTAGGCATGTTTGGCTCCACTTCCAAGATGTCGGGGCCCCCACAGTTTCTGCTCTTTGATTCAGCTCCAGCCTTAGGTGCCCGGACAGAGAGCCACGACAAGGCAGAGAGACTCCCTGCAGCATTGCTGGCGTCATGTAGTTAATAATGTCACAGAGCTGTCAATAGAGAGGAGTCGAAAGGAGACAACAAGAAGATGCAGAGAGGTAAGTAAATTACTGCAGGGGTTAGATGAAGCTGGGGATGGGGGGTGACTGTAGAGAATGGGGGGAGGCAAATGTTGTCTAGAGAATAATTTAAAAATGGAGGTGGGGTGACAGAAGCAAGGAGGGGGGCCCTGCCTGTCACATGTGTACTGGGCCCCGCAATTTCTGGTGGCAGCCCTGTTGGGGTGGGTGGGTGTTAGGTGGGGGGGTGGGGTGGAACGAGGGCTGATATTTAATATCAGCCTGTCTTTTTCACAGTCAGTACTTCCCTCAACTCACATACTAGTTACCAAGATGTTAGAGCATGTGTTCCATAATGCACAGATTGTACATTGTAAAGAAAAGTTTTATTTTATATTGAGCTTGCGATTTACTTAGTGTCGCTGGTCATGAAAAACTATAGATCATGCAAGTGTTTCATGCGTGTAGCAGATTCCATAAACATACTTGTAGGATGTATAAGTTTACCTACTGCACCTGCACTTTTTAGGCCATATCAGATCTTGCTCAACTTACATTGGTATAAAAACTTACCTACGAAAATATAGCATAGTGTGGTAACACTAGCGTTCAATGTACCTGGTGGCTATAGTACCTGTTCTGTTTACATTAATAACATATGACTGATATAATTCCACTTTAAGAGACATATAATGCTCCTTACAGTGTTTTACTACAGTTATGCTTCATATTGTGCAAACACTATAAAAAATAAGTGACGTATTGCCATCTGGGTTGCAATATAGATATGGGCACCAAAATACTCCCTATAATCGCTTCTCCCGGGTGCAATCAACAATATAATGAATAGACCATAGGTGAGAAAAGGAGCAGGATTTGGGCACAGCATAGTTAATATCCACAGTTTATTAAGATCAGGGATGGACAAATCCATAGTGCACGTTGGACAGAAAAACAAACAAAAAAAAACAACAACCCTTTTTTGATACTATTCTGATGATGTTAATGGGTGCTCCTAAATTGTACATTATTTTGAGTACTTCTGATCTAGAATTTCTTAAAGAATAACCATCCATATGTGTAAAAATATGATGCAGATATGCCCCCCCCCTCCATACACCCCCTTCCTCAGCCAGATGAACGGTCTGGGTCCAGAGTTTGGGATCTTTGCTGGTACTCCATCCCTGGCAGCTTATTACCCGTCATAGAACGTTGAATGTCCACGTTGTTGTCTTGAGAATACTGGTTGGATGTCATCCAACTGGAGCTACTGTAGTACAAAGTTACCACATTGCTGGGGGTGTATATCTCATGAACAATGTGGGTCCCGGACACTGCTGGTTGGGAGAAGGGTCTGTACCATCATTTTTGTGCATTGTTCACACTACATTCCTGCAGTCTATTTTTTCTTTATTTTCTGTATTAAAAATGATTAAAAAGGTGTGTGGCATTATATAGTTCAATTCAATACATGGTTAATTGAATTATTATTGAATTATTAATACAAGGACTTGTTTGTCCTTGTACGGTGCTACGGACACTTTGTGGTGCCCTATAAATAAAAATTAATAATAATAATAATTATGATGTTCTAAACTGAACATACAAGCAGTGCAGCATCTCAATAACAAAAACATTGTTCATATAAGGAAAACATTACCTAAACTCGTAGACGGAGTCAATCGGGGCCCTGGCCATTAATGATGCTTTGTAGCCTATAATTATATTGAGAAATATAAGTGCAAACGGTGCAACTCAAGAATAGATTAACAGGGACTTGAAAGATAAATCTGATATCGGTGATTTCTTATTTGCATACTGAAGAAAATGACACGTTCAGACTCGACAATTTATTCTTCCAAGCTGCTGCTAGGAAATCATTGAATGGTTTCATCTTTCAAAACAGATGAGGGTCCGTCTTCAGAAATTCTTGAAAGCTCTTCAAGATGTTTGTCTGCTAATCTATTTCGCTTGCTTGATTTTATCCTGTGTTGTTGAATATCCACATTAACAGCTTGCAGTAGATAAAGGAAGTGTAAGAGTTCTAATAGCCAGAGCGGGACATTCTGGTTAAACTGCAGCCTCATCAGTGCATATTATTATTATTTATATAAACTATATGCAAGCCACAAAAGAAAGCCATGCAGCTATTTGCTTAAAAATGTATTAAAGGCAGGAGGAACAGGATCGCTCACAGACTCTATGGTCCCTGCAGCACTATAATCACAATTGCTATAGCTACAGTCCTCCCCACAAGACACATTAACAGATTAGCATTTGCCCCCATTGACAAGTATACTGTGATGTTCACTCCCATCCTACCTCTACTGGAGCAGGATATATTTTAATATATTTAAACCAGTTCCATTGTTTATTTTTAACAGACTCCGTTTTCAATAACAAAAAACTTCAACAAAAAATCCAGTATGATTCGTTTTTTTATATCTAGACTTCAAATTAAATGCATGTATTTATTTTATTTTTTTCTCCTGTTAGCTGGTGCTAAGTTGCCAAATAGTACAACCCGTCATTATATTGCATGCTTATTGCATGATCTGCCCCCATCTACTGCAGCACATGCAGGGTGGAGCCTGAGTTCAGGGTATGCCGATAGTCTACTATGGCAGTCTGCAGGACGCTGGATAGGCGGTAAGAGGGAGGGCGATGCTCTTTATAAGGGGCAGGGCCAGTGTGCTTAGCAACATAGCGGCTCCTGCAGCATGTACCATAGTAACAGAAGTGCCGAAAGCTCCAATAGGACCACAGTTTGGTGTGTGCGTTACTAATGTTTTTGCCATTTTTTATTTTTCTCCTTCCGTCAGACTATAAATGTCACGTTGTGTATGAGGACGCATGAGATTGTTCATGGTTTTGTAAGTCGTCCAGGGAGCTTGTATATGCGTTAATTCTTTGTCTGAATTTCTTGTTTGAACTACTGTCAAAATCAGTTATCTCGAAGCCAGGCAAAGACCCCACTGATTGCGCTAATTATCACCAAATTTAAAATAAAGAAAATTATCAACACTGTTAACACCCCCCCTCCCCACTGCACCCCCTTCTCTTCTCCATTTGTCTTCACTTCCCTCGCCACCCTTGTCCCCCAATCCCCATCCACCATTATCACCCTCGAGTACCAGCTTAGCAGGGCACAGTGTACCCCACCATCCTATCCCTATAGCATGATAATATGCAAATAACGATCAAACACACTGCTATTCCAATGTTTTAAATCATTTGTTTATTGTGGTCACCCCGCATTACTTACAGCATACATCAAAAATTGATTTCCAAGCTGCCACACTCCAAGCTAACTTCTGTTACTGCATCTTACTTGTAACCTACTGTACTAGCAATGTTCTTTTCTTTCCTCTGGGAAAACCTTCAATAAAGTACTGTGAGAAGTGAAAGAAAATGTGAAAAATCTATTCTGTGCCCTCGTTCCTGGACTATATAACCAGGCATCACCATTTATTTATGTAATCCTTTTAGAACAACTGCAGTACCGTTCTCCTTCCACTGACTCTGCACAATTTCTAGACACGAGGTCCTTCCACCGGGATGTTATTCATTAAACTGAAAATACGCACGCTGTCTTTCTGCTTGATTTATAGTTAAAGTTTTAGCATCCAGACGTCTTCAAAATCGTCACCCATGCCTCTTCTTTCCTGTGGCAGGAATGGACTGCTTACCTAACAGATTGCTTCATTAATAGATGCAATAAAAATCAATATTCATATCGTTTGAGACTCCGGGGACGTGCTGGGCATTCGTGACTCTTGCTGTGCTCAAGTCAGACTCCGTTCCTGCCTCACCTAGAACCGGGTTGATGATAAACCTTCTACTTTTTACTTTATTTTTCAGTATTAGGAAGAATGTACAAGTTTTTATGCAAATTATAGTATGTGACATTTTCAGAATGTTACTTGTAGTTAGCTAAACAAACATCTACCTACATATATGTAAGTAGTATATGCAAGCTGCTCTGCTAACACCAACCACCCTTTTAAATGTCATTATACAGGCCCTTAGGGCATCTAAATGGTTTGCAATGGAGAAAACGTGATGAAATGCCTTCCCCTCTACTAAAGACATTTACAGTTTTCCCACAATGCTCAACTTACACACAAATGAAAAAATACAGTAAAAATCTGTCCTACATCCATAGATTGTAAGTAGGTACAAATGGCCCAGACTTTGATGGAATTTACTGTATTTCCATTTGTATTTGTTTAAATAATATCTCTTATTAACTTGACCCCCTCTACAGCCGAATGCATATCTTGTGCTGATGAGACCCAAACTCGCCCAAAATAAATGGCTTTATTTAAACCTTTGTAGATTTGTATGCCTATATAGTAGTTTTGCATTTGGCAATGATTTGTTAAGCGATTCGCTAAGGGGGTGCCCGCAGAATTTCACTGCAGTATTCCATCTGGTTGTTGGTTTCTTCTTACCAAATGATGCTATATCTTTCTGATCAGCTTCTACAGTCATCTGGCCAGGCACCATCGTACATTTGGATAACATTCCTGATGTGTCTTCCTGTTTTTTGTTCCTGAAGTTACCTTCCACTCTTGGTATATTTAGTAAACTGCGGGTTTGAAAAAAAGTGGAAATGTTACCTATAGCAACCAATCAGATTCTAGCTGTCATTTATTTAGTGCATTCTACAAAATGACAGCTAGAATCTGATTTTGTTTGCTATAGGCACAATCTTCTTCAAACCCGCAGTTTATTAAAAAATACCCCTTGGTGTGTGGAAGAACTCCATTCTTGTGTAACTTAGCTTATGGAAAATCATATAGTAGCCTACCATTGTTTCTCTAGAAGAACCATAGGGAATCTTACTGGTTTTCCAAGACAACCCACCAGAAGCTTAACATTGTCATTACGCTGTTCCCTGTACTTGTAAAGAAATAGGGAGCTGTCAGGTAGGATAGGTAGGTAGATACAAGTGCCCTAATAGGGCACTCCAAAAACATACTGGTAGGTTAATTGGCTACTACAAAAATTGACCTGTGTGTGTGCTAGGGAAGTTACACTGTAAGCCCCAATGGGGCAGGAACTGATGTGAGTGAGTTCTCTGTGCAACGCTGCGGAATTAGTGGCGCTATATAAATAAATGGTGATGATGGATAATTAAAAATAAAAAGCAAACCGGCCCTCCCCCAAATTTACACAATTTATGTAATGCACTTGCTCCTGGGCTACCTAACAGTTAAATCCACGTTTGGTATCTCTATACTGGAAGAAATGTACAATACAGTGTCCACTCTACAGCAGATCACCTCAGCTGACATCAGTTGTGCAGCTTTTTATTTAAACAGAAGCTTTCTCTACTGCACTATTATTTCACACGTCTCACAGACAACGTGTGTGTTTGAGATGTTCCCCCTTCTCTCGCACCATTTGTGTTTGTTTTGTCAAGTCAAATGTCTAGACTGCAGTATTTTAGCAAGCTGCCAGAGAAACTGATGTTTGAAAATTGAATATCTTACATTAACAAAGTGAGTGTGAAAGGGCGGTTCAACAAGTTTAATGCGTACAATTTCCTTTCTGCACCTAGCGGACATATCATTATGTGACCTGTTTTTCAAATTGCTTCTCAAATCATGTTCCCTACCTCGTACCTTCTGCCTCATAACTATTTAATACCTAATGATTTCACCAAGGGCAGCATAGAGTGGAAAGCTGATTACTGAAATTACAGGTTAAATGCTAACCTTTCCGAGGTTATTGCAGACACTTCATCAAGGAAACGCGGGTTTGGAGGTATGTGGCCCCAGAAAGCGAGAGCATTGGGATATCCTCTTGTTTTGCCCAGTCTCAAAATCTGTGCTCCTGCTGCCTTCAGGAAGATAAAATTGGACTTTCTTGCTCAGTAATTAATAATTTTAATTAAACTCCATAAATTGGCCTCAGAGCTGGGCGATGAGCGGACATAAGGGATCCACTTATACACCAAATCCCAGTACTTCATATGAGCGCCGTTGTAAGCTGGCATGGCAAGATTAGTGCATGTCTAACGAGGGCCTTAAATTATTAAGTGGCAAATTACTGTTTACTTCCAGAACAAGGCTTGGCCTTGCTTATGTAACGCTACACCAGAACTGTGATTACTTGTGTTGGACGTACAATTTTGTCATGCATATGTTTAATAGGAAATATTAAAACAGTTTCTCTTCTCATATTATATAAATAGATAACCTCTTCATGCCCTGTGTCCTGCAGAACAGCCTCATGGACATCACATACACATTGTGCATCAAAATATACCTCTTAACACTTTACTATCCCTTTACAAAGCAGAAAATTATGCAGGTTGCTTTAGAACAGGACCACATTTTAAAAACCAGGCGTTTTGTAATGTAAGTAGGATTAAAAATAAAGTGTGAATAAGACTTAGCAGCAGTAGTGATTCTAGAAAATGCACAATTTACAAAGGTGGTAGATCATACTAAACAATGACCAACATCTAACCGGGCAATTGTATATTCTACAGCTGTGTGCTTTCACTATACGCCCATGTGTATTGTAGCAGCCTTTGCCCATACACATGCCCCCAAACTATTTCATATGCCACCACAATTCGTGCACCTACTTATATACAATTTGGACCTCTGTCCAGGAAATCTCAGAGGGTAGGTCCAAAGAGCAGGTGCAGGGAGCAGGATGATGCGATTTGCATAAACACGGCCCCGCCCCCTGCTGCTTCTTAATGCTGCTACGTCGGGACAGGGAGGGTTCTCCTAGGTGTCCATTTCGGGAGAGCAGGTAAGTATGACTAAAACATCATCTTTCTGTCGGTGAAGCAGCCATGGACAATTTGAGATCGATATAGTGGTGGGTCATATAAACTTATCATTGCTGGGAAACGCTCTGATCATTAAATCAGGACAGGCCAGTTACTTAACTGCAATAGTCGCATATAGTTAACAGACATCTGAAATTAAATAAAAATAGAGCTAAGAAAGTGCACATTTAGAATAGATATTTCTAAAGCTCCAGTCAAAGGCTTCTCCATAAGTAGTGATCTCACATCTTCTGCTCATCAAATGCAGACTATGTCATTTGCACTTCCATTTTCTGGTCTGCAGGCTGAAGGGGGTGATGGGTAGCAGGAGAGTTGCTCTACAGGACTCGAACCGCTTCAGTCCTGGAGTCCTGCAAAATCCCACTTCCTGTAGCGCTGAAAATGTTTGTAAGCCAACAGGCCATCTATTTAATTTTCAACATGCTTCCAGCAGGGATTATCGAAATGCTTTTGACTTGCAAAACTAGGAAATACAATTTTCTCTCTGAGCTTTCGGACAGTTATCTCTACGATGTTGTGATTGTAATGAGGCAAACTCTTCAAAAGAATGTTTTTAAGTCCATGGTATTAAAATATATATCCGTGGTAGAAGGTAGACTTCTAACTCAACCATGTCCGTGTCTGTAGCCAAGAAACTCCCATTCTGCAAGTATTCAAGAAAGAGACCGCCAGCTTTCAGCATGACCTCCCTCCTTTTTATAGACCAAGTGATTTCAAATGTACAGTCTCCTATCTATAATTATTTTATTTGTCGTGAGTTGCCTTCACATAATTTGCATGAAGCATTGTTCCCGTCTTTTATCCGCTGACTAAATCTATCCGTATACAGCAACATAACCCATTAAAAGGTTTGTCCAGCCAAACCTTAATTGCCATATTTGAAATGGTTCCCCTATTATTTTTTGTTGTTGTTGTGTGTATATCGCAGTATCTTCGGTCTTCAAAATCTTAAAGAATTTCCTGTAAATGTTATTAAACACCGAACAAGTTGGAAGTATGAATTCTGCAGTATCACACACACCTCCTCTATGAAAGAATCTTCCTACTGCTACGTAGCAGGAGCCCTGCGTTACTATTCACTAATGTTAGCGGACCTCGATCCTTCCATTATCTAATTATAGCCCTCTGCTTGTCTCCCTCCTGTCATCATGACACTGGCCCTGTCACACCTAACCCAATTCTCACACACTCACATTCTGAAATACTCTGAGCTGCTGTGAGCATTCACATGATTTGATTGGCCACAAATTGTTCTCTTCCCATCCACTTCACAGCTGAGGATACACAGACAAAAGGGTGCTCTCACCTTTTAGTGAAACGTGTCTCCAAAAAGGTCTAAATAGTGATAAAGGTTTGGGGTGACATCCCCTTTAAACACAAGAAAATCTTTGAAGTATTTTCTCTCGAAGTTCCACTATATTTAGTTTTACCCAACACTTAATATGTTTTTGATGATGCTCCTTCATTAATGCAGAAGATGACCTCCCGTCCAAGATTGAGGTAGTTCCACCATATGGCACTATTTAAGGCTGGGTAAACACTACAGAATTTTCCGACCAATGTGTTGTCTACAACGATTTTACGAACTGCTGAAAAATAATAAAAAAAAGTCCCGATCAACGTGCAGATTCATGTGTACACACTATACATGTTTTACAAGACTTGCCCTCATATCTGTGCTCTTCATCTGTCATAACTGTCGGCTGAAGACCAAGAATCTGTAAACTCCATGGAGATCCTGATGTGAGTGCATACACGCTGCAGGACTGAAAGGACGTCATTCCATAGCTGAACAAGATTTATAGTTCTGCTGAACGATCAAATCAAACGATGGTCAATGCTTTGGAACCACTATTGTTCAGTGTACACACTAATTCAATATTAGGCTGAACGTTCGTTTATCGGGTGATTGGCCCGATGTTTGGCTGTAAACACTGTAGTGTGTACCCAGCCTAAGCAAGTAACCGAGCTTCTCGTTAGCCACACAAGATTTGTTTACCTACTGTGTTCCAGAGTGTGGGGTGGATTTGCCATGATGACCCTGTTTTTGTCAACTAGATTAGAGAATCCAGTTTATTTTTTCTTTAATGCCCATTGTTCTGTATTCCCGAGTGTAGTGATGCAAATGTCATATTAAAATTGAAAATGTGAAGTATTTGCTGTTTACATAAATTTCTCCCTTCCCTAGGGTGGTATTTCAGTTCATCTCTTCTGTTAATGGTTCTGTTGCCACTTCTACCATTGTTGGAACTTTGCTCCTGGTTGCATGGAATAGTTTGCGGGCAGTAAAAGAACATGTATCTGTTAGCTTAGTGGGGAGATGTTTGGCTTTTCATTGGTTACATCCCAGCTTCGGACTAATAGACCATAAGTGTGTGTGTGTGTGTGTGTGACCAGTACTGGATTGAGGCTTTGAGGTTCCAGGCAGAGGCCTTTCCAGAAGAGGGTTACCAACAGCTTATTTTTCAAAGAGGCTCTGCAGCAGCTCAACTGGGCACTTTGCGCTTAACCCCGTACAAATCTATGTGTCTTGGTGCAGGCTAATCAGATGGGCTGGTTTTGCTGTACTCACTGTAGCACGGTTCAAAGCAGGTTCCCACTGGATGAGTTGCAGATCGTTCCTGACCACACTGCCAAGGCGCGCCTTTTTTTTTAACCGCCAGCCTTCTCCGCATCGCAGCTACTCCAGCTCCTCACAACAGACACCCTGTGGGCTTCCCTTGACAGCTTTGCCTGCACCAGGACAACCTACTATATCTGTGCACAGTAAAATTCTGAGTAAAGTGGGATAATGCGGTAGAGCCTGTTTTTTAAATTGTTGAGTTGATCAGTCTCGTGCACATGAAGACACATGATTCAGTGCGTCATTTACACGTGTTAACGTTTTTTCTGCCTGGCGGTAGAACAATTCTATTAACTTGTTGTAAATTACGTGGGTATATAATTAGTCACTTACCTGGCTGCCTCCTGGTAATGTAGCCTGGATACTTTTTCTCTTTCTACTCATCTATCTGCAGGAGAGAGAGGGGTGATGACCATATGCCAGAGCCTGCATCTATGTCCATGCGTTGCAGGTTTTTTTGGAACAATTCAGGTGTACCTCTTAATAATCGTTGCATATGTTGAATCTGGCAGTTTATGGAGTTTGCTCATTCTGATTATACAGTTTTTCAAGTGAAAAGTGTTATTTTCCACATCAGAAGGGCTCTACCAAAGGTTATGCCTTATTACATAGAAATACTACTGCTACAGACACAGACATATATGGATCTCATTAGCCATCAATGTCTTACTCCCAGCATACTGAATCATGAGACAGGTTGCCTTCTTTTTTACCTGTAATTGTTTGTAACTGTAATTTATCCCTCCCACAGCCAGATAAGGGCACTAAAAGAGGAAGGGAGGATGATCCAGATGAGGTGAAAGTTCAGAGGAAAGAGAGAGGTGGTCGGAACTGGCACCGTGAGGAAGAAAGGGGGACACAAGAGGATGATCGGAAACCGCTTGAGAATGCTGATGAGGGCGGTAATACGGAGGATGATGAGGTGATCATTGCGTACTAATAAAGATGTGTATTCTCTGCATGCCTTCATTCACGTTTGTGGTGGAGAATACTTCATCAGCCGATGTCCGTGTTCTCTTTGCTTAGGTGGAGCCTCTGGATGAGGGTGCCGTGAAGAGGATGATTTTAACTTTTGAGAAGAGATCCTACAAGAACCAGGAGCTGCGCATCAAATTCCCGGACAACCCTGAGAAGTGAGGCGGCTTTTCCACCATTGTCTCATTACTGTAACTCGCAGACCTTTACACATTCTGATGTAATGGTTAGCTCTCATAGTCTTTGCTTCTGCTCTGCATGGCTAAAATGGTCAATTTCCACTCTTAGGTTCATGGAGTCAGAGCTGGACCTGAATGACATCCTACAGGAGATGCATGTGATCGCCACTATACCAGATCTGTATCACCTGCTGGTTGAGCTCAACGCTGTGCAGTCTTTGCTTGGACTCTTGGGACACGACAACACTGATATCCTTTGTTTAAAATACTTTTGTCCTTAACCATATGAGACTGCATGCTGCACATGAGATATCTGTGGAACGTGGCGACTGCTGGATGGATGGATGTATGTATGCATTTGTTCGGGCAGTGTGGCCCTTATGTAGTTTGGCGTGTGCTAAGTGACGTAGCGCAAGTTGTATATATGTATCTTCCCAAATAAGATCTATGCACATGTGCGTTTATTAGATGCCGTTTATATCATGATCCCTCAGTACGTTTCCATCCTTAGCGTGTCACATGTATGTATTGCTGTGGTTGACCTGCTGCAAGAGCTGACCGATATAGACACTTTACACGAGAGTGAGGAAGGGGCCCAGGTCCTTATAGATTCTCTGGTGAGTACTTTGAATGGAATGCTGCTTAGTCTGTATAAAATTATTATTTTATAGAAAATGCTCCTTACCGGCCTTGCTGTACTTGTCTGTCATTGTCCTCAGGTGGAGGGACAGTTGATTGCCCTCTTGGTGCAGAATCTGGAGCGCCTGGATGAGTCCGTTAAGGAGGAAGCAGATGGTGTACACAACACTCTAGGTATAAGTGCGCTCATGCAAGTGTTCATGTATTAGATACTAAACTGCAAGCAGTGGGCTTGATTCGCCCTGCACCCCTTACAGCAGGAATTGTCTTCCCTTTGTCTCGCATTTAGAATGTTATGTATCAATACTTGCGTAGTAACTATTTGTGATGTGGAAGCAAGATGATGTGTTCCGTAGCTGCTACTATTGTCAACCCACATGTTCCTATCTGTGTGTTAGATGTATGTAATCTTATTTATTCATCCCAAGAGCATATTTGTAGGTGATGTCTTACAGTGTTGTGTTATTGAACAGATTGCCAAAAAAGGAACTTATACTGACCTATATATATGTACATTGCAAACATGAGTAACCTATTTTAGCCGTTAAAGCATGAAAGCTTGCCAAGGTTCCTCATAATTCTGGTGAGCCCTTTAACTCCCACTGACATAGTAGCAAGAACATGAAATTGCTTAGCCTGTATCCTGCTAGTGTAATGAAGGAATAAAACCACATTGTCTGCCATGCATACAGACGACCCATGATTAGGCTCTGCGCAGAGCTTGGCCACTCCTTTCAACAAGGTGAAACGCCTACAAGTTTTCAATTCGTACTTGTGTTGGGTACCAAATATGCCCCAGTCTGTTTCCTAATGTAGATCTAGTGATGCAGACAACAATCCGAGTGCGTAGAACCCCTCTTCCCATACAGAGGATGTTGAAATGGGCTAGAATGACTGCAATTCTGTCCAGTGTTGATGATGTTGTAATGTGTTGCACTTCCAGGGAATGTATAGGAAATTAGCTGCTGGAAAAGTTATTGATTTGTAGCAGAAGTAACATTCTCCTCCTTCCCTCAGCAATTATTGAGAACATGACAGAATTCCGTCCTGAAATATGTTCTGATGCAGCTCAGCAAGGCCTACTGCAGTGGCTGCTAAAGAGGTTAAAGGTAGGTGAATGGATTGCTGAGTTTCCATGTGACCTCAAGTTCCTGCTGGACATTGCTGGTGTACTTTCTGTTCCAATCCCCCTCCCCTGTCCTCTCTTTATGGGGGGGGGTGATGACTACCAAGTGTGAATATGTGTCTACCTCAGAACTCAGGGCTGTTTCAATGGAAAAACATAGTTTCCTGCTACCACTATTTAATCCCCATACTGTCCAGATTTATATTTCTTTCTTCCATCTGAGCTAAACATGCTATATTTGGAGCTTCCTCCCTTCCTCTATAGCCCTGAAGCGTGGTGTGTGCGTTGGTTATGTCTTCCTTACACTGGGATATTTTGCAGGAATTTGGGTTTATCCCAGTATTCCCTCCTCCAGCTTCTAGGCTGAGGGCATGTCTATACAACGACAGGCTGTTTATCCGTGTACGTTTCCTATATATGTCAGCCTGCTGTCACATTAGTGACTTTTAACTTCCAGGTTTCGGTCCTCCTGCATATTGGACTGTTAATTAATGCCATAGTATTTGATGGATAGTAATCAAGGTATTTTTTGGTTGAAAAGCTCATATTTTTCCATGCCGTTATGATATTGTATTGATATTACCTTCTTTATTTAAAGTTATGAGTATTCTTACATTTGCTTTTTTTTTTCTCTTCTCTGCATTTTCCATTCTGCTAATTGAGTGTGACATGTTCTTCTTAATATTATCTTTGCTTCTATACTGCCATGTTTTATTGTCGTACAGGCCAAGTTGCCATTTGATGCCAACAAGCTGTACTGCAGTGAAATCCTGGCCATTCTCCTGCAGAACAATGACGGTAAGAGGATTATGGTATTACTGAATTATTTATGTCTTCTGCCATTTACCATTTATTTTCTCACTGTATGAATACATACTGACTACTTTCAGTCACTGTATAAGTTCTGTTTCTCACACCTGCTGTTCTTCACTCTCTCTTTCAGTTCCCCATTGCTCTCCTTCCTCCTCAGTCTTATGTACCACCTTGCCCTCTGTCACTATGTATTGATTTTCTCTGCTGATGGATATATTCTTCTGTGCTGACATTATCTTCCCCTCTCTCAGACACTCGGGAGCTCCTGGGGGAGCTGGATGGAATAGACGTGCTGCTTCAGCAGTTATCGGTGAGTGCCTCCCACTCGCTGCCCTCTTACACCTTGGCATCTCTCCGAGCATACGATGGCAGACTGCTGCCTCAGCTGTTACAAGAAAATGTCAATGCACGCCTGCCTGTGTCATTGTCCCTCTAGTGCCAGGTCCATGCCACCCACTCTGCTTCAGTACTGAATATAGCCCTATATGACCACTTTCTTTCTCTTCACACTGTGCCTCTTTGTACTATAAATCCTCCCTTCCCTTTATATCTGCACATTGCAGCTGCTTATTCCCATTATTATATGGGAATCTAGAGCGCTGTCTTTTCCTTTTGGCTTTTTAGTCCCACTATTTGTTGCACCCACTTCATATCCCTGCCAATTCCCACAGTGGGTTCCTGAATCTCCTCCCATGTAGTTCAGTTTTGAAAAGTACCAGTAAACCCTTACGCACCTTGTTAAAGGACCGCTCAACTTTCAAATGCAAGGTGATCTATATGATCACCGTAACCATGATCAAATCCTTATTTCACGTATTGTTTATGTAGAGCCACCATATTATGCAGTGCTTTCCAGAGAATATTTCATCACGGACATCAGTCCATGCCCCATTGGAGCTTAGAAGAGCTCGGGTCCTTCTCTGTCAGAAACTAATTAAGCTACCAATATATTTTTGTAACTTGCAAACACATGGAGAACATACAAACTCCACACAGATGCCACATAACCCCAGTCTGGTGAGGCAACAATTCTAACTTTTGTGTCGCTATGCCCCCCCCAAACTTCAGTACTAATAAGTAGACGTCTATGTAGCTGTATGTTTGTAGATCGCAGTGATCTTCTAAGAAGTAGCTTCCCTGTTAACCTTATCACTGCCACGGACGTAACTCTTACACCGTACAATACTGCTCCCAACTAGCCATGGCTGTAACAGTTATGTCATGTATACAGCTACGACTTGTACAAGACTTGTTGTTCATACATCGCGGTCGCCATTACCGGCGAGGGTGATCCCTGTAGAAGTGTGACTACAACTTTCCTGTAATCCAGTCGTTTCCGATTTCTGAGTTCAATAAACCCGAAAACACGGTAACTCCATCTAATCTATGTTCATGGTGGTACTATAGCTGGAGGAAGTTGGTTCACCTTGTGGGAGTGAAAGGACTGATCACTCGCTAGCAGTTTTTGCCTCAATGTCAACAACTTATGGAGCAGATCTTGCCCCCCTAGTGACATAAGAAAGCCCAGGTTGATTTTCGTTCACCCACTGGGAGTGAAAGGTTGACTTTCTGGTAATATGGTTACTCCTTGGATTTGTCAGAAAGCATTATTGTTGATATTATTTTACCTCCAGGTGTTCAAGAGACATGACCCTAGCACAGCTGAGGAGCAGGAGATGATGGAGAACCTGTTTGATGCTCTTTGCTCTTGTCTAATGCACAGCAACAACAGAGAGAGATTCCTGAAGGGAGAAGGGCTGCAGCTCATGAACCTCATGCTTAGGTGAGTCAACATGTAAGGACACTTCAGAAAACCAGTGTGCTAGTAATGGTTGGAAAATTAAACCAAATGTTTGGCTGCTATTCATTCTAGCATGTGTTTTTATAAATGTGGTGGGTTCTTGCATGTGGTGGCGTTTGGTCTGTCGTGTGGTGGGTTCTGAGCATGCGGTGGCGCTCAGTCTGATGGGGTGGAGTGGGGAAGGCTCTGCATTAGATGGTGCTCTGTCTGGTGGGGTGGAGTGAGCTCTGCATTAGATGGCGCTCAGTCTGATGGGGTGGAGTGGGGAAGGCTCTGCATTAGATGGCGCTCTGTCTGGTGGGGGGGAGTGAGCTCTGCATTAGATGGCGCTCTGTCTGGTGGGGTGGAGTGAGCTCTGCATTAGATGGCGCTCAGTCTGATGGGGTGGAGTGGGGAAGGCTCTGCATTAGATGGCGCTCTGTCTGGTGGGGGGGAGTGAGCTCTGCATTAGATGGCGCTCTGTCTGACGGGGTGGAGTGGGGAAGGCTCTGCATTAGATGGTGCTCTGTCTGACGGGGTGGGGTGGAGTGAGCTCTGCATTAGATGGCGCTCTGTCTGACGGGGTGGGGTGGAGTGAGCTCTGCATTAGATGGCGCTCTGTCTGATGGGGTGGAGTGGGGAAGGCTCTGCATTAGATGGCGCTCAGTCTGATGGGGTGGAGTGAGCTCTGCATTAGATGGCGCTCTGTCTGGTGGGGTGGAGTGAGCTCTGCATTAGATGGTGCTCTGTCTGATGGGGTGGAGTGGGGAAGGCTCTGCATTAGATGGTGCTCTGTCTGACGGGGTGGGATGGAGTGAGCTCTGCATTAGATGGTGCTCTGTCTGACGGGGTGGGGTGGAGTGAGCTCTGCATTAGATGGCGCTCTGTCTGACGGGGTGGGGTGGAGTGAGCTCTGCATTAGATGGCGCTCTGTCTGACGGGGTGGGGTGGAGTGAGCTCTGCATTAGATGGCGCTCTGTCTGACGGGGTGGGGTGGGCTCTGCATTAGATGGCGCTCTGTCTGACGGAGTGGGGGTGGCTTTTCTGCATTAGATGGTGCTCTGTCTGACGGGGTGGGGTGGAGTGAGCTCTGCATTAGATGGCGCTCTGTCTGGTGGGGTGGAGTGAGCTCAGCATTAGATGGCGCTCTGTCTGACGGAGTGGGGTGGGCTCTGCATTAGATGGCGCTCTGTCTGATGGGGTGGGGTGGGCTCTGCATTAGATGGCGCTCTGTCTGACGGGGTGGGGTGGGCTCTGCATTAGATGGCGCTCTGTCTGACGGTGTGGGGGTGGCTTTTCTGCATGAGATTGCGCTCGGTTTGATGTGTGGGGTGGCTTCTCTGCATGAGATGGCGCTCGGTCCGACGTGGGGTGGCTTCTCTGCATGAGATGGGACATACTAAGGCCATCACATTCTCCTGATTCCTTTGCAGAGAGAAGAAAATGTCACGCTGCAGTGCACTTCGTGTGCTAGATCATGCCATGATTGGCCCTGAAGGCAGTGACAACTGTCACAAGTTTGTGGACATATTGGGGCTCAGGACCATCTATCCACTCTTCATGAAATCCCCCAAAAAGATGAAGAAGAGCGGTGTCTCCGAGAAGGAACATGAGGGTGGGGAAATAAAAGAATGTGGCATTGTTTAATACAGGATGGCAGCTACCTGCTTCTGCAATCTCACACATCTGTCCAAGTATTCAATGCACTGACCGTGACGAGTTCAGGAGACTGTGAAAAAAAACATTTAGTGTGTATATATTCTAGGTTAAAAGTAGAGGGCAAATTATGAAACAAGGAAAATGACAATCCCTATCCTGTACCATAAAAAGCAACTTATCACAAATGCTAAGCTGGATATCTAGTGTCTTTTGCAATACGTCCTTGTAGGGTTTTTCAATAGTTTTTATAGGCAGACTAATCCATCTGATTACCCAAGAGTAGCCGCAGAGTGTTGCTTGTAGACAGCAGTCCCATGTGAAGCTGTTAAGTCAGTTTGAGATGACAGGAAGCAAAAGCCCTGAATGCTGCTGCTATTTTCCCAGTAGCAAATGTCCCTGTCATTCTGGCTCTGACATTTAATGTGAGGCACTTCCATGTTAGGACATTTCCTAAAAAAAGGAAAAAAAACCCGAGTACCAGACTGGGATCTAAAGGCTAAATAATATAATAATGAAATAAGCCGCTCATTTATCTTTGTCTTGATGGAACAGAATCTAATGTAAAAAAAGAAAATACATCAAACTTTTCTGGCAAATGCTGTCTAGTCAGATATTACTTTTTTCTACCACAAGCATCTCTGCAACAAACTGAATGCAGCATTCATGTACAGTTTTAATCTGACACTTTTATTTGTTAGTATACATCTGTTTTATTATTTTGCTGTTGTGGTGGTAATACATCCAGCACAATGGGGCATATTCAATTGTCCGCGTTTTTCGCCGTGGAAAAACTATTACTGGTATTACGGTAATAGTAAGCTGGATTTCAGCTCGCATCTCCCTGAGCCGCGAGCTGAAATCCAGCGAGAAAACTGCCGTTATACCGGTATTTACGCGCACTATTACCGCAATGACGGTAATAGTGCGCGGGGCGGGTTACTTTTTGCTGTAACGCCAACAATTGAATATGCCCCAATGAGTTATTGTTCATGTAACTTTAGTTCCATCAATGAAAAGTATGTTTGTATTGAGCACATTTTTTCATATGCTTCTTCCCTGCACAGAACACGTCTGTTCTATCCTGGCCTCCTTGCTACGTAATCTGAAGGGACAACAGAGAACCAGACTTCTCAACAAGTTCATTGAGAGCGACTGTGAAAAGGTGTGTGTGTGTGTCTGTCTGTCTGTCTGTCTGTCTGTCTGTCTGTGTCCCCTCATGTCTCGTGACACTTTTTTATTTTTTTCCTTAACACGTGTCTCACTTTTCTACTACAACTTAACAGGTGGATCGTCTTATGGAGCTGTATTTCAAGTATCTGGATGCTGTGCGGGTAGCTGACAAGAAAATAGAGGGCGAGAAACATGTTGGTATCATTGTAGTTTTTTGCACCCCCCACCAAATATGCCGCTGCTTAGGTCCACAAATGTAGTACGTCAGCCTTTGCTTTCCATTTGACCATAGTCCTGGATCTCTGTCAGTCAGCACACTGTCTCCATTCCCTCTACAGAGCGCACAGTATCTTGCCACTTACCCTCTCGCTGTCAGGCAGTACACCCAATATCTTGCCTCTTCTGTTTATCATGCTTGCCTCTATTTATCTTAATCCTGCGCTGTTCCTCTCAGGATATGGTGCGTCGTGGTGACATCCTGGATGATGATTTAGAAGAGGAGTTTTACCTACGTAGACTGGATGCTGGTCTCTTTCTGCTACAGTTACTGTGTTACATCACTGCAGAGATCTGCAACAGTAGCCTGCCCCAGGTAACCACAGCATCCAACCCTAAGCTGGGGACGTACTTTCTAGAACACCCAACAATGTTAAGGACAGAGTGGTCTTGAATCGTGGCTGCAAGAATGATTATACTAGTGTGATTGTGTATGAGGAACTTTACTGACTTCACTCTTAGCACAAGATCTTTACAACAATATAAACTCTGTAGCATAGTCTACAAATCACTTAAATAATCATAATAGAATATAAAAGTTGTGTAACAGGTTCATGTTATTTGCATCAACCAATTTCTACTCATTTCGACACAGACTACATATAAATTCATGATTGGGTTATGATGGATCTATGTGTCCCATACGTTCCCAGGCAGCTATCATCTCACTGCCTTTTCCTTTCTCTTTTAGGTTCGACAGAGAGTGATGCAAATTTTGACTATGAGGGGAAGCTCCATTAAAATCATGCGACATATATTGAAGGGTGAGTATAAAGCAATGTTCTGTCCTTGCTAGTCTGCTATAATGCTGCCCTCTCCTCCCATGCTCTGTCTGTTATGTGGTGGGAATAGCATTCAAGGAAAAGAAAAATGCACTAAAACATGAACTTCTAGTTCCAGGAGCAGATGAAAACAGGTTTTACAAATGAGCATAACTGTTATTAAATGGTCTCACTCCAAGAATCCCACCCATGTCTTAGTGAGAGGCAACCACCAGTGATGGAAGCTCCATCAGTCTGCTTCCAAATTGGTTGCTGGGGAGTAAAATGTAATATGTATGGTATTACCCAGGTCTACTGATCACTGCTTTTAACAGCAAATGCAGGATCTCGGAAGATCCTGCACCACTCATTTGCAGCACAAGTTGGAAGTTCTAAAAAAGGGGCTGATGGTTGGACAACTCCCCAGGTGGACACAATGTTAGAACCCGCAATGCTTGGATACCGCAAGGGTGTTTATGCAATGGGCTTGCCTGCAAATGGTTCTGACTGGGATTTTGGTAGAACAGAAAAACGTGCCAGGTGTGCGACAGGAGATTATGGGCAGTGGAGAAGACCAAGGGCTAGATTTACTAATCTGCGGGTTTGAAAAAGTGGGGATGTTGCCCATAGCGACCAATCAGATTCTAGCTGTCATTTTGTAGAATGTACTAAATAAATGAAAGCTAGAATCTGATTGGTTGCTATAGGCAACATCCCCACTTTTTCAAACCCACAGCTTAGTAAATCCGCCCCAAGTTGGAAAAAGAGAGGTGATATTAGCAGAAACTGACCTGATTCTAATGGTATAGAAACAGTCATGTCGCTAGGTAGAATGTGGTATGCAGAGCAACAAGAGGTGGTGTTATATATTTTATGTACTTGGAATGAGTTGCTTTATTTAAATGTTAAGTTCACCAAACATTCTCCTCCCCACCACACTATTGTCACTTTATCTTGCAGAATACTCTGAGAGCATTGGCGATGGAAAAAATGCTGAGTTTCGAGAGAGTGAACAGAAGCGGATCCAGGATCTGCTAGAGACACTATGAGATGACACCTCTCGTCCCATCGCACAACAGTGTGGGGCGTCTGCAGAGAATTGCACAATACCAGGGCATCGGGGATCTGTGTTGTTTTTTGTATATAGTACTTCGGCATCTGATGTATCACACGTTACACCTCCTCACCACGGAAAGGGGATCATTTCTGAATAGATTTCTTTAGAATTTCATGTGTGTCTTATTTTTATATAAACCATATAAATAAAATATTGGACTCTGTTTCTAATCATGTCAAATAAAGCTGACATCAGCAGTTCCTTGTACAGCATTAACTCCATACATTATTGTCTTTACAATATTCAAGCTGGGAAATTAGTGTAATGTCGTCTCCCATCAACTTATCCCTTATTTTGAGAACTAAAAAAGGCAAACTGTTATCAGAGTGCAATTAGAATATCTTGAAGGATATAACTAAACTCTGCTATCAATGGAAAATATTGCCCGTTTGGTTATTAAAGGCAGTGGGCCACACTAGCAACAATTGTGAAGGTTTTCCTCTGTCAAACTGGTTAGTGAAATGGTGAAGATCCCTTTACTGGGTGCAGCACTTTTACCAAGATGTGCGCTCTCAACTTTCCCAACCTCTGGGCACATCGATCGGTATTGGAAAGGTAATGGCAGATCCTGGTTGAAGGCCACAATTTTCTGGTCAGGTAGACGATGAGTAAAGATGATGTCGCTGAGACAGTGACCTAATGTGCATGGTATCGGCATAGGTGCATAAGTCACCAATATGATAAAAGCCTAAGCCCTTTTCCTTTGTGCCCATTTATATATTACCATTATAGTGATACCATATCTCTGAAGCCATTGCTGGACTCACAGCCTGTGGGTCCACTTCTTTCCTGGCCAAACAATTACTGCAATCCGTGTGGAACACCATGTTTCTTATGTGAAATGCACATCACTAGAACCTCAATGTCCAGCAGGCTTGTGAGGGTAGCGGATGCCCAAATAGGACTCCCTCTTTCAGCCTACAATAATAGGTCTAAGCAAACTGGATCTAATAGCCTGTTTACAAGTTCATCTAATTTACATTGAATAAGTGTTGACCAACTGGAGTAGTTTTGTTTTTTTCTGTAGAGTAAAACATCATTCTTCCCATGGCTATTTTCAAATATTTAGTACAACTCTAGAAACATTGCCCAAAAATTGAATTGACTTTATTTACAGGGCAACCAAAATCTTCCATATGTCTTCAGTGTCGGGAGTATGGCGAGACTGCCTTGTGGTAGACAGACAGTGAACTCTTATTGCAGAGGTGTGAAGGGGAGACCTAAATTGCCTATCCCTTGCTCAAATATTATTGCACCTTTTCTGCCAGTAGTTTTCAGTGATGGCACAGTAACTACTGGTGTACCATAGAACCCCATTGTGGAATTAGAGAGCCCAACTCAGCAGGAAATAAACCAGACCAAGGTAATAAGCCACAAATATTTAGTAATTCCCAATCATTGGCATCGGTAATAACCAGTATCTGTCGGTGCCTCTGCTTCTACCGCCATCTGCTACTACTGCCACCTGCTTCCATCAACACAAGTGGTTGGAGGAGAGAAAGTTCTGCTTCAGCATTCATGTCGCGTCTTATGGCATGTTGTGCTGTTGGCTCATAACTGGCTACCAACAACGGCCAATTGGAAAACGGCAGAACATTCCAAATGGAAACCTCTATTCTATTGGTAACAGAGATGTTCTGTTAGAACTCTTTTACCCATGTTTTAATTGCCATGCTTATAGTGACAGGTTCTCTTTAAAGATCAGCATTTCTAGGTACCTGCACCTGATAATGGGAGATTATTTATAGCTGGCTTTCTTTTTTTTTTTTTTGCAATGAGCAATTATTTAGCAATTATCTGAAATAAGGACTAATGTAGTGAAATACTAGGAATTAAAGAGAACTGTTACATATTCTGTGCTACTGGGAATTAAAACCTTTTCTGGTATTGAAATGTTGAATGTAGTCATTATCTCAAGTGACTTGCAGCATAACACGCTTATTGTCTGTGTGCTTTAATCCTGATTTGATATGTCAAGTGGAAGAAAGATTAATTTTACTGTATTTTATTCCTTGTTGGAATTTGCATGGCATGCTGTGCCCTGCTCCTTGTCTCATTCCCCATCCTGTTCTTAGTATAGTGTTTGGAGCAGCTTGCCTAATTGATAGCCATGCAGGAACCGAGAGATGGTTCCAGTCATTACTCATGTTGGACACGGTAGGCAGATTGTAACAAGCACACTGGGGAAGGGTCAGGGGGAGATTTAGTCAAGTAGGTACAAGCCAGTTAACTCCGGCAACCTTAGCTTCCACAGGCCTCTGTCAATGAAATGGTTAAAGTGTGACAATTTTGGTGCATTGCTCTCAGCTTTGTCTCTTATCTCTCTTGTGCAGGGTTACTTGCAGTGCCAGCTTTGTGCCCTTCCTGGCACAATGTAACAATTCGTATAGGCTAATGCAGTGTCTAATTCATTGTCCTAATAACCTCCACCCCCCCCCTACAACATGTGACGAGCGTCAGGCGCTAATGACCCCCCTTCCCCCCACCTCCTTTTCCTTTGTCGCCCTGACAGATTCATTGCTAAATAGACCTTCAGAGAACAGAGCTAAATATAACCAAGGAGACCTGCAGAGCATTGCATGTTTACAGTACACCTGCAAAACATTTCTACCTCCTTTTAAAAAACAGCACCTCTGCTACTGTCATGGCCGGGAGTACTACAGAACATCTATTGGTTTTTTTTCTGCAGAAAATTGCTTCTTATTAAACTTGCTTTGCACAATAATTATATAGCTAGTGATTTACATTGTATCCTGCACAGGATGTATTATGTAGAGAGCATCACTTCCTGGCCACTAACAAACTAACATCTGCAGACTATTAGTTAGATAATAAGATTGCCTTTCAATTATTGTTCTGTAAAACATGTTCATTCTTGCACAATTTGTAGGAAATGCAGATAATTGCAAAACTTGCTCAGAAGGGTCATTTAATTTCAAACATCTTGATATGCAAAGCAGTATCATCATCATCATTAATTTATATAGCGCCACTGATTCCGCAGCGCTGTACAGAGAGCTCATTCACATCAGTCCCTGCCCCATTGGAGCTTACAATCTAAATTCCCTAACACACACACACAGACTAGGGTCAATTTTGATAGCAGCCAATTAACCTACTAGTATGTTTTTGGAGTGTGGGAGGAAACCCACACAAACACGAGGAGAACATACAAACTCCACACAGATAAGGCCATGGTCGGGAATTGAACTCATGACCCCAGTGCTGTGAGGCAGAAGTGCTAACCACTGAGCCACCGTGCTGCCCTACTACTTTATTGTTCATTGGGGGTCTGCCTTTGAAATCTGCAGATCATTGCTCTTTGGATATGTTGCAAGTACTAGTTTGCAGCCTGGTATCATCTTTCTTTTCCAATTCAAATATAACATTGCCCTCTAATTATTAATCGTTTTAATAATAAAGTGAGTAATGCTTCAGTGACTAGGGGAATTGCTTCCTTATTAAATGCTGCACATACTAAGTCATAACCATGCAGTGGTTTATACCCTTTGTTGGGGGAAATGGAAAGTTGCAGACTATGCACTCTCTTTCTCTCTCGGCTATACAGTAGTAGGCATGACAAACATTTCTGCTCAGACTACAGTGACACCTGCACAATATATTGTGTAACAGGTGACAGCTGGAGAGAATTGCACCCTAGCGTTACACCTAATTTTAAACACCGCAAAGCAGCTAGGTGTCTTGTGTTGTATAATGGGTAAAATGTACCATGTAATGCTCCTTGATTAATGTTTATTTTAAGGTGAAGCTATTTTCCCTGTGTGTAAGTCATTGGGACATTATAGACAAAGGACATGTGACTTCTACAGTATGTAAAATGTGACCTCACTTTATCTTCAACATTGATTGGAAGAGAGATTGAAGAGTGTAAGTTAATGAGGTTAGATGTCTATATTCACCCTAATAAGCTGTACTTTTTTCTCAATGTTTGTAGGGTGAAGCTTAAATATCTTCTTGTCTGTCTTGTCACCTGCATCTTTACTGCTCTCTGTCCCTGAGCCCTGGACTCTTGTACATTTGTCAGCACTCTATCATATATGTGCGGTTATTTGACTGCAAGTGCTTTGACAAAAGTGGTCTAAGACATATACCTATCTACTCAACGGTGTTAATGGCAGTACCACTAAATATACTTTATATCATTTATATTGTGGTTTTATTTCACCCCAGTGCTGCATGGGAAATTACAACTGTTCTATGCCACAAATAATATGCAAGTGCTAGGGAGAGTGCAGGAAAAAATAAATATAGTTTACATTTGAAATATGAAAGAAAGCATTTTTATTCTAATATTTTGGTTTCGATAGAGACTTATCAAGGATATAGGTTTCCAATGAGACCGAAATGTTGGAACAAAAACACCTTTTTTTCATATTTGAAATGGAGAGTGAAGTTCATCAGATATGTTTTCTCATCTTGAGGAGTTCACCAAGCACTGCACAAGCTGATCTTGGAAGTGACAAGCAACAATCTTTCATATTTTTATTACTGCGCAAAAGTTTTAGGCAGGTGTGGAAAAATGCTGCAAAGTAAGAATGCTTTCAAAAATAGAAGTATTGATAGTTTAGTTTTATCAATTAGCAAAGTGAATGAACAGAGGAGAAATCTAAATTAAATCAATATTTTGTGTGACCACACTTTGCCTTCAAAACAGCATCAATTCTTCTAGGTACACTTGCACATAGTTTTTGAAGGACCTTGGCAGTGAGGTTGTTGCATACATCTTGAAGAACTAACCACAGATCTTCTGTGGATGTAGACTTGCTCAAATCCTTCTGTCTCTTCATTTAATCCCAGACTGACTCACTGATGTTCAGATCAGGGCTCTGTGGGAGCCTGTCACAGTTATAGACACCGTAGGGGACACTGGCTCTTATTTACGCAACTGAACAGGGAGATGTGGAGTCTAAAGTACCCCCGGTCTTCACCCGGGACCCCCGCAAGGAGGTATGGTCTTGACTGCGTGTGATGCACAGGCCGCCGTTTTTCAAGTCAGTTACCAGCGCGGTGGAGTGGTAGACGTTAATATTCCGGTTGAACCAAACAGTAGCGCAGTACACGGAGAACCAGAAGAAGTGGCAAGAGCAAGGTCAATGCCAGACTGTGCAGTACCAAATCGGAATCCAGGAGAATGAGCCAAGGAACAAGCCAGGAGTCAGCAAAACATGATGGAGCATACAAGACAGGAAGTGCTGGAGCTGGTGTGAACCGATACTCAGGCACCCTAATGGTGCCAAAGTGTTATTTAAATAGAGGATAGGGGAAGCTGATCAGTCGGTCAGCATCAGCTGACCGCCGACAGGAAGCTCGATCGTTTCTGTGCATGCGTGTGCAGCGAGGGTCCGAAATCGGAAGTGCTTCCCGTTGCTAGGCGACCGTCCCCTGCACTTAGGAGTATATGGACGGCGCCTGGCCAGGCCATATCACCACTTCCAGGACTCCTTGTTCTTCTTTACGATGAAGATAGTTCTTAATAACATTGGCTGTATGTTTGGGCTCGTCCTGCTGCAGAATAAAGTTGGAGCCAATCAGACGCCTCCCTGATGGTATTGCATGATGGATAAGTACCTGCCTGTATTTCTCGGCATTGAGGACACCATTAATCCTGACCAAATCCCCAACGCCATTTGCTGAAATGCAGCCCCAAACTTGCAAGGAACCTCCACAATGCTTCACTGTTGCCTGCAGACGCTCATTATTGTACCGCTCTCCAGCCCTTCAGCGAACAAATTGCCCTCTTTTACATCAAAATATTTACAATTTTGACTCATCAGTCCAGAGCACCTGCAGCCTTTTTTCTGTACCCCGGATCCTATGTTTTCGTGTATAGTTGAGTAGCCTGGCCTTGATTCCATGTTGAAAGCAAGGCTATTTGGCTGTAATTCTTCCATGAAGACAACTTCTGGCCAGACTTCTCCAAACAGTAAATGGGTGTAACTGGGTCCCACTGTGTCAAACAGTCCTCAACATTGCCTGTTGCTTTGTGCTTCTTTCAAAAGAGCTTGAACAGCACATCTTGAAACCCCAGCCTGCTTTGAAATCTTTGCCTGAGAAGAGACCTTGCTGATGCAGTATAACTACCTTGTGTCTTGTTGCTGTGCTCAGTCTTGCCATGGTGTATGACCTGTGACATGAAACTGTCTTCCACAACCTCACCTTTGCAGCAGAGTTTGGCTGTTCCTCATCCAGTTTTAAGCCTCCTACACAACTATTTCAGTTAATAACTATGTTGCAACCTACATATGAAAATGATGATCATTATCATTTGTTTGGTATGGTTGGTTAGTCATACACCTGACTATAATCCTAAAAAATCCCTGACTTTATGCAAGCGTACCTAGAAGAATTTATGCTGTTTTGAAGGCAAAGGGTGGTCACACCAAATATTGATTTGATTTAGACTTCTCTCCTGTTCATTCACTTTGCATTTTGTTAATTGCTAAAAAAAAAAAACTATTACCACTTTTATTTTTGAAAGCATCCTTAATTTGCAAAAAAAAATTTCCACACCTGCCTAAAACTTTTGCACAATATTGTGTGTATGTGTGTGTGTGTGTGTGTGTGTGTGTGTGTGTGTGTGTGTGTATATATATGTATATATGTATATATATAATGCTTTGTACATTTCTTCTCTCTTATGTCTTCGTTTTCTACTCACTGCATTGCTAACTATAAATATCATGAGTATTTCTTGCACTGTGACATTATTCTCTTTATGTCAGCTATCTACCTTTACTAGAACCTAGGCTGCTGCTGCGTGTCATGTGACTCTCCCTGGCTCCCAGCACAATCATCATCATCACCATTTATTTATATAGCGCCACTAATTCCGCAGCGCTGTACAGAGAACTCACTCACATCAGTCCCTGCCCCATTGGGGCTTACAGTCTAAATTCCCTAACATAGACACACAGACACACACAAACTAGGGTCAAATTGTTAACAGCCAATTAACCTACCAGTATGTTTTTGGAGTGTGGGAGAAAACCGGAGCACCCGGAGGAAACCCACGCAAACACGGGGAGAACATACAAACTCCTCACACAAGCAATACATTTTGAAATAGGTCCAATGTATCATACACACAACACAGACAGGCCTTGTCCCAGGTACTTTGTACTCACCTCTCTCCTCTTAGCACCCCAGACTAGACCCCTATATTATGAGCAAATTTTCCTTGCTTCCTAATAGTATCTGTACTCAGCCGGGAACAGATATGTACAGATTGTTGATTGTCTCCACTAATAACTATGTTAAAGATTAGACATGTAAAGACAGGTAGTGTATAGGGTAGCCTGGAGTAGTGGTATATCCTCACAAGGAGATGCATCAAATCCATATTTAAAGGTTTGAATGACACTCGAATTGTGCCAAAAAAGTTTTCCAAATCCTGATTATAAACCAAATCCTAATTTGCATATCAAAATTAATCATAATAATAATGCATTATGATCAGTAAATTCTAACGGATTAATTTTGCTAAAAGTCCTCCAGCTACAATCTAGTCTTGAACGGAGACATAGATTTGTTGCATCCCTATTTTTTTTATATTAATAGGCTGGTTTACTTAAAGCAGCAATCTCACATAGATGATTTATTTTTGTTTTCTTTGAAAAGCAAGTACTTTTTAAGCATGTATATTTCTTAGTTATCCTCTTCCATGTGACTGTGGTTGTGATGGTAGTCGAGAATCATAAATAATTAATATCAACCGGAAAAAAACAAAAGACAAAATGGTAAATACCAACATTTTTTTCATGTAGCCTGCAACAGTGATTTTTGCCAGGATTGCTGTTTTAAGCTTGAAGCTTTCAATGGCTTGGTGAATCTAAGTTTGCTCGATTGGCTCCAATCAGGCGTGGCCATAGAAAATGTTCAAACCAACCTCGGTTTTAAAAGAATGGAATTTGGGTAAGACCAGGTTGATAGGTGGTTCTCATCAAACAGACTTGTGGAATGTGGCTGTATGTATAAATTACTAATGGATCTAACTAACAAATGGATTGTTGTCTAGGCACTTGAGCACACTCTTCTTCACAGTAAGCAAATCACATTTGCATCATTCGGTGTCATCAAGTGACCTGGTTTTCGGTTCTACTGAATGAAGCTAATTCCACTCACAATAGAAGGTGCTTTCGGAATAGTTGCTCCAGAGACGGAACTAACGAGCTGTGGGCCCAATTGCAGGGAAGTGGGGAGGAGGGAACCGATGCCCACAGCTCGCTAGTTCCCCATTCAACGGGCCCCATTATCTCCATGGGCCCCGCACCGCACCTGCTGCACCAATGATAGTTCTGCCACTGAGGTGCTCTCTCCAACAGTCTTCTGTGCACAAAGTGCTCAACACTCGAGATATGCAGTAGCCTTCACACGGAAAAGTTGTGAGACCAAGGGGTCTACTAACTTTCTGTGGCTTAAATGATCTTTTAAGACAATCGTAACATAGTTTACAGTTGACATATCAGTAACAATAGCTACTGCTGCTGATGCGTGAAACCTTTGTATATCTAAAAGTTGGTAATTAGGCTATGAACAAGTTGTTTTTCGGATCTCAGTGTATTTGGGCATCTATATATTGACAGACATGTTATCCTGCACGAATAATCGGTAAACAATGTGATTAGTTGTATCTCATTTTTACTGGACATTTCTATTTCTGTTGATAACATGACCATAAATCCCACCCCGCAAGCTCGCTGCCTAGGTGTAATCTGTTTATTCCCCACATCGACTCTATATCTCAATCATGTTATATACATCTAAAGGACATTTCCAGAATACGCACATATCTCACACAGGACACTGCAAAATCCTTAATTCATACACTCATCATCTCCCACATTGACTATTGCAATTCCCTCCTTACTGGTCTTCCCAAAATCAAAATTGAACCTCTACAATCTATTTTGCACACAGCGGCTAGATTGATTTTCCTTGCAAACTGTTCTTCCTCTGCTGCGCCCCTCTGTCAGTCTCTACATTGGTTGCCTGTTTTTCATCAAATCCAATATAAAATTCTTCTACTAATATACAGGGCCGGCAACAAAATTGCACCGACATACATCTCCTCAATTGTCACAAAATATCTCCCAACTCGATACCTCCATTATGCACAAGATCTGCGTCTCTCTTCCACTCTCATTACATCCTCCCATTCCCTCCCTCCCACAATAACACTTTTCTCTAGTTTTCAAACCTTCAAGCGTTCTCTGAAAACCCACCTCTTCAGACAAGCTTATAATATTCCTCAACCACCATCTTAATCTCCCTAGGTTACCCTATTACCACCTTCTACACAGCTAACCCAAGAACACAACTCTCTGACCAACATTGCTGTGTGACTGATCACACAGCCCACTCAATACTTTTTACCTTTGCATTCTAGCTGGTCCAATGTGCAATATAATATAGCATGTGCCCTTGTGTTTCAAACTCCCATTGTCCCATAGATTGTAAGCTTGCGAGCAGGGCCCTCTTACCTCTCTGTATGTATTACCCAGTGTTTTATTAATGTTTGTTCCCAATTGTAAAGCGCTATGGAATTTGCTGGCGCTATATAAATAAATGATGATGATGACGGACATTCGTTACCTACACACTATGGGCCTGATTCATAGTGTGTAAACTGCGTGCAAGAATTCCCATATCCAAGTACAAGTGGATCTCAAGAAACGTTTCCATTTGAATTTGGGTATAAGTTCACTCTGGCTGTACATTACATGCTGTATACAAACAGACAGAACAGACTCCAGGATGCGCACATGTATATGTGCGTTAATCAAGTCCCATGAGAATGTTCACGGACTTGTGTTCCAAAGATCAATCAGGCCGTATGTGAGCACTGGATAAAAAAATAATATTGTATTGAAGAATTGGATAGCTATGGGAGCAGCTTATTGCTAGGGACCACAAACATGGGTTCCCATACTGGACAGAGCTGATGCGGACCTTACTTTGGCATGACAATCGTGTTTAGGCCACAAGAACCGATATTTACATCACAGCGTGTGTGGCCAGTTTAAGGGTATCAGACCATCTGCAGTTTGAAGATATGAAAGTGGTTGTGTATTCTACCATGTGCATCCATAACATCCTAGATTTACACACCGCCCACATGCTGCTCTTGATGAAAACTCGTGCATAGTTTTCCAGGCGGCTAATAATAATGATAAGAGAAGGATTGTTTGCTTTATATCAGTTTCTGTACCACCGGTCTTTGTAAAAAGTGGCAGCGTGCCATAACTCCTCGCTACAGGAGGCGATAAGAAGATGCTAATATCCTCTTCCTGACTGCCTGCCACCCAGATCCTACTCTTCTCCCCCCTTCGCTGCAGTGATAAGGCGTAATAAAGAGGTTACCAGCACAATGTCTTCTTACTAAGAGGTTTATCTAGCTCCTCTCACTTGCAGGAAGATACATGTTAACCTCTATTCTTCTCTCTCCATATCTGTCCTAACTATTTCTCCTGATTTATCCCTTATCTCTCTATCCCAAACCTATTCCTCCTCACCATTACATCTATCCAACTATGTATATTTTTCATTATCACCCACCTGTCTCCCTCTTTCACCCACTCCCTCTCCTCAGTTTCTCTCCTCACCCCCTATCCTCACTCCTCTCATTCTAGTGAAGAATTCCTGTGTCTAGTTTAATTTATTTGGAAATGAAATTCCTTTATTGATTCTGCATTTAGAACAACAAATCTCAGGACTGTTACCAGAGACTGAGGAATTGCTTTTACGTACGATCAGCTGTGCGCTCCAAGAAGGTGTTAATTATTTTGTTAACCCAAAGCAGTCCCATTCATGTCTCTAGTCGCTTAGATTGCAAGCTCTGTGGACTATGTGTCATCGTAGGCACTGTAAACTAGTTGAAAGTCTCCTTTCACATCTGTAGCTGTCTCTTTTTTCTCAACATACAGCTGCCATCCGAATCCTCTTCTGTATCTGCGTCTGTCAAAAGCTGTCAATCACTCACTAGATGTTTGTCAGACAAGAATTGTGTGTCTGCTAGCATTGCTCTCTCACTCTGTCAGGCATGTCTATCTTTCTGCCTGGCATCGACAGTCTTTCTGCCTGAAATGTCTTCATCTATCCCTCTCTCAGAGGCCTCTCTCGGTCATTATCTTCTCTATCTGCCAGTCAGGACTGGTCCCAGCCTCCGTCTGTCTCTCTTTTCTCTCAGTAGCTGTCCAAGGTGCTGAACTCCCAGTAATGAAGCGCCAGTGGAGGACGCTCAGCGGGGAAAAGCTCTCACAGCTTCTAATATATCAAGGGAATGATTTCATCTGTCAGAGAAAGGGCAAATCCTGCGGTGTGAGGACAGCTGGGGGGATACGGGAGAGGAAGAAAAAGAAATATTGTACAGCTAATGGGGTTGTGGAGATGGCTTAAAAAAAAAATAAAAAAAAATTATATTTTCGAATTTTCCTCAAGTTCTACTACAGATTTAAAGCTAATATTGCAATGCATATCTGCATGGTTTAACAATTTTTCCAAACATAAATTAGGTTGTGGAAGCCAGTCTTTTCATACTGCTAGAATGTCTTTTGAACCTGTCTCCTCTTTGATTGCAATGCTTGGGCCATAACAGAGGCACTCCCAGCAATAAAATAGGACTAGAGGATAAAATGAAAAGGTTAAAAACGACACACCAGTACTGCATAGTCACAGTACGTGCTATCTGGCACCCTAACCCGTTGCTGAAATGCAAATTGATTTTTAAAACATGACTTGTGCATCAATTCCTGCATATGCTTTCGTCAATACACTGGCCTTTTCTTGTTCGGCCATCTGCTATAATTGTATGTACATTAGCTACAGGGGTTGTGTTATTACGGATGGGTATGTTCCACTAATAACTGTGGGTGATGGGGTTTATGATATAAGGTAGCCGGACAGAGGGTTAAGTTTTAGGGTATGGGATTGGAATGAATCGACCTCTGGGCGTCTCTCGCTGTCCCCTGCAGTGCTCTACCAAAAATTGGCTGGTCTGCTAATGTTTTATTGAGCTGTTAACATGTATTGAATTCACTAATGAGGACAAATGTCAGTACTGACTGGAACTGAGCTATGTGGGACCGAGTCGCCGCTACAAAGCCACATCATCCATTATGCAAGGTCTAAATACCTTGCTGATAAAAGGGATAGAGACAACAGAGAACACTACACCCTACAACACCTCTTCCATATCGACAGACACAAAAAATAGTCATTTAATGTGCAATCCGTATTGTATTGTATAGCTCATAGTACACCAATCCTGGGTAATGGCTACATAAGGAACACTTATTCAATATGGAATGAATACCAGACAGGTCCATAACTTTACATGCACATATTACTAATCAATATTTACAACATTAACAATAAAGGTTATATAATACTCAATAGAAAAACTTATAACCCAGAGATCATCACCCTATATGTAAACTCTCTAGTTCAAGGAATATTTAAATACAACTGGATTTGGCAACTTTTGGTTCACCAGCCGATGTAAAAATTAGATGACTCAGACTGCCAATCCAGCCAGAAACATTCTGGGACTTCTGGTTCCACAGCAATATAGCCACATTCTGCCTGAGAATTGGTTACATAGTAACAGGTAATTCTTTATTGCACATTCCCAAGAAACCCCGTTGTGTTATACAGAGAACAGCTACATAGGAATACAAATCAGATGCTCACGAAATGAACTAGCAAGTGTATATGTAGCACAGCACGAGTATAAAAACAGCTGGACAGCCATCCTGTTGTGTGTGCACTTAAGGTTGATCATATGTGGGTGGCATTGTAATGATACCCGAAGTGATGACTTCTTATTCTGTGGAACACAGAAGTGTGGAAGAATATGCTGGCAGCAGTCTAACAGTATAATTGTCTCATGATTGGACTTAGCAGCGAATGATGGAGAATCACTTTATAAACAAAGACTTTCTGACACTGGAATATTTGCAAAAAACTATCTGCACTATAGACCTGTCACAAAGCTGACACTCAAAAGGGATACATAAATACATAATAGCTAGGGTTTGCAGTGGACTGTTTCAGCATCAAATTAATAAGCCGATTCGCTTAGCAATAAACCCCTTTAGCAGCAAAGTGTTTTTGTGTGTTGTTGCACTGCAGGGGTTAGTGCACTAAAAGCTTCAGTTGTGGGGGTGGCTACCCGACTCTTTACAATTTATACTCACACACCCCCAAATCGCTGGCAATCCCCATACTGAGGACTTGCGGTCTCTTTAAAGGAGGAGGTTTTTTTTAATGCAGAGTCTGATCCCTCCGCCAGCTTTAGCTCTCCAGTACCAGGGTATCCCTCCGCGCTGAGCGCATCTTGCAGTGGGAGAGCGGCCGGAGCCCCCCGGGTGAAAGCGCCATGGGAGCCTGGGGACTGAGCCTGGGGGTTCTACACTGCTTGGGGGTCTACATCCATCTGAGCCTTGGAGACAAACACAACACAGCAGATGGTATTAGTGATGGGTCTGGCATCTCTTTGGTCTGTATTATGGGGGAAGGTGGGGGGGGGGGGGGGGTTGGTTAGTTTTGGGGTGCCTGAGCTATATGTGTCTGAGTTATAGAGAATGTTACTTGTGGTCACCTGTAACGGGGTTACATCAATTATAAAGCAAATAATCGCCCATGACGATCTGCTACTAATTATGTCTTCTATACATCTGTCTGAATGGTGTTTTGGAAGGTTTTGTGGGTGCTCTGTAATTAATGGTCTGGAAAGCAGTTTTTCCAGCTTTGTATATTGGTGTATACGTGGAGGTCAGGAAATTTCAGAAGAAGGGTTAAAGAGCCAGAGGTTCCTACGATCCTACCCTGAGCCCTAACATGAACGTTTGTGGAAATGGTACGAGATGACAGGGGTGCTAGATGCTAGATCTGTAGTCAGATGTGGCCAATGCTTTAGATGGTGTGTTTCAGTGTTTAGACACAGGGAATGGAAATCTCTGGTTATTTCATTTTGGCTATTGATTTCTAGGGAGAGTGCTCAGGATTTCTGTTTAAACTGCATTTTGGGGATGTCTGGTTGGAGCTTGACAGATCTGTTTATCCATGCATGATTACTGTTTTAAAAGTAACGGGGTTAGAAAGCCGAAAAGACATACAATAAATGTGAATGGTCCCAACATGTTTCTGGTTATCTAAAGGGAGGAGGTGATTTCACTTAGTGGTAGTGTGAGTGGTGGTGGTGGGATTTGTACTAGGGCTGCTGCGATACAGAATTCGATATTTAGTTATGCAAAATATGTACATGAAAAAGCCTAAAGGGTTTTATATCATGATTGAAAATGGTGATATCTTTTAGGGCATGCTAACTGCGTTGGTTGCAGTTTTGTAATAATTCTTATATTGTTTCATGATATTGTACCTATAAGTGAGAATTTGGGAAGTAGCAAAACAATACTTATATAGAATAATATGTATTTGGCTTGGGATATATCAGATACTGAATTGATGGGAGCCTGATACACATTGAGATGATCAATTTTGGCTGTAACAAAACAATTGTTACAATTGATTAACTAATAAGATTGAGCTTAATTGGTGAAGTGATCAATATTGTGATAATTTAAACTAATGGGGTCACATATTCATTGGGGTGATGAGCATCACCCTGTTAAGGTTATACAATCTGGTTAGGTGGTGTCTTAAAAATGTGATTATTGATCTTTATGGCAAGACGTTTGGCATCCTAGTCATTTTGGAGTGGTAAAATAAATTTGTAATGATTGGCTTGAAAAATATATCATGCTGCTCGATGTTGGTGGCAGGATAACAATATAGTATTAAAATGGATAATGTGGTAAATGTTCACTATCAGAGAAACGATAGTAATGGTGATGTATATATTTATTTATATCCTGGCACAAAATCCAGTGAATGTTATGGGTACTGTGTTACAGAGTACAATGATTGATATTAGGAGTAGTATAACTTGTGGTGATTGGCATTGATGGACTGATAGAGATTGTATTATGTATAAATGGTAAGCTACAGTTTATATTGAGTGGTTCTTGTAGTGTGATCAAAACTGTCATAGTGCTTTCTAATTTGAAACATTATGTTGATTATGAAAGTCATCGTGATTGATACCAGTTGTGTAAATAAAATATATATCGTAACTGATTTCAGTGGTATTTTAGCTTTACTTTGATGGATACTGTTATGGAATCAAAAGGTGTAGTGATGGATGATATAGTATGGTAAACTTTATAATGATATTAATGGCAATGTGTTAACAGTTGTGATAATGGTTATCTATCTATCTATCTATCTATCTATCTATCTATCTATCTATCTATCTATCTATCTCAGGGGCGCACGCAGGGGGGTTTCCTGGATCTCCAGAAACCCCCCTCCTCTGCTAAAGAAGTGCCCCTACATAGCGGCACTGTACTATATAGCAGCCGCGGCACTGTCAAAGAAGCGTCCGCGGAGGTGCTGTATTGTATACAGCACGCTCTCGCTTTTTTTTTTGGGGGGGTGGGGGGGAAACCCCCCCTTAAAAATCCTGCATGCGCCTATCTATCTATCTATCTATCTATCTATCTATCTATCTATACGTACACATAAGCCCATGTGTTACCACAGCTGCATAATGGATTACTGCACACGATTGCAATATGCATAAAGTGACTCTGGGTGTAATTGCAGCAATTGTTCAGAAGATAAAAATGTGTGAGAGAGAGAAGAAGGGTGAGCTCAGCTTATGTATATAAGGGAAGAGCCTAGATATATCTCAAGAAAAGGATTAACCATTATCTATGAGCCTCTGTAAATATATAATATTGTGAAATAGAATATATAGGGTGTATATGAGAGAGGGCTCACGTAGGCAGCACTATAGTATATGCTAGCCTCATTAACACAAATCAATTTATATAATTGGTCTATTTAAGGTAAAGTGAATTGAGAATGGGAATGACAAAATTAGTTCAGTAATGGAAAAAAAGAAAAGGTATTGATGGCATTCAAGTCTGGCAGCATATAATCTGCGGCCGTAAATAGTCAGGTGGAGTAGGGATCTCACTAGTTTGTCCAACATTCGGAGGGTGACTTTGTATGGACTACAGATTGGCAGCGCATACTATGTCGTTGTGTCCTTTACACCTCTGGAGAAGATGTATGATGTGATAGAAGCTGCAGGCAGATTAAGACGTGTGAGAGTACAAGGGATAGGTCGCTTATAGACGAGCATGGGAGAGAGAAATGTACATTGGTGTAGTGGGGAAAACAAATATAATTCACACTAAGTTAAGCAAACTAGTTTTATAGTGTTACTGCAGTTTTGTACCTATTAGTAAATCACATCAGTTTATTAAGGAAAAGATAGAATGACAAGTAAGTAAGAAAAGAGAGTGTGTGTGTGTGTGTGGGGGGGGGGGGGGGATACATTAAGAGATAGAAAGATTGTGAGATAGAGAGTAGAACGGGTAGTGATAGAAGTTTGATCTGTAAAGGTTGGGATAGTGCACGTTAGGTTTGAGCAGTGGCCCAGGCCCTTCTGCTCCTTAATGGGTGAAATTCTGGACTTGAATAATAGTCTTTCTTGTGCCTGTTTGGATGATAGTCCAAGGCAACAGCACAGAGGATGGTAAGAAAAGTTTAAATGAGAAAATGTTAACGTATGTGTATGAGAGAAGGTTGGGGTACACGTTTAAAGACACTTTCAATGATAAAATAACAATAAATGTAGTCATTATGCTTTCCTCTCCATCATAATTTGCAGCCCCTGAGCTATAATATAGCCCTATTTTCACTAAAGATGGTTTTTGTTTTATGTATCTGTGTTCCAAAATACGTTTCTCATAAGCTTCACCTGTTTTCTTTATGTCCCATTCAGGTCCAATGTTTCGATTGTATATTGGTCTTGGTGTCCCAGAATTTTTAAACAGCAACTAGACACAGTGGGGCTGATTCAGAGTTGTACATAATTGTGCCACAAATTGATTTAACTAAAAAAAGTCACAATTGCAGGATTATATGAAGCTGCAAGATGTGCATGTCTGCATCAGTAGCACATGTGCCCAGTTACACCAAGCATACGTCACATACATTTACCACCATGTATATAACTATTTGTTGTATTTGCAAAATTCATATTCATAATTAGGCATCAATAAAACTTAAAAAATCATCATCATCACCATTTATTTATATAGCGCCACTAATTCCGCAGCGCTGTACAGAGAACTCATTCACATTAGTCCCTGCCCCATTGGAGCTTACAGTCTAAATTCACTAACATACACAGAGAGAGAGAGAGAAACTATGGTCAATTTGATAGCAGCCAATTACTATACTAGGTCTACGTTCTCTCCCCCCATCCCGCCTCTCCAGGCGCAAGTGGGAGTAAGTGCCATAGCTATGCAAATCTGCATAGGCGCATATGTATGTAGCCACTTTTATAGGCATGCACAGAGTAATTTTATGCAAGATACATTACACAAATTGGCACAGTACACTCTGCATCAACCTCACTGTAGGCAGTCTTTTTGCGTCCCGATCAATATTCATGAAAATGCAGCCTTTCAATTCACTAAGAAGTACACATCTTCCCCTGTTTTGCTTATTTAGTACACAGTTCCTCCTATGTTCTGCTCATTGATACATAGCTCCCACTGTTGTGCCTAATTAGTACATCGCTTCCCCCTTTACTCACCAAATATGGCTACCTAACGCTCCCTCTGGTGGCTGCTTTGATAATAACCAATAGAAAGCAACCTATGATTGTATAACAGAGCAGGTTGTTTTCCATTGGTTAATATAATAGTAGTCAAAGGCTGATTGCTAAAAAGACTTTCAGGCTGCTGGACAGCATCAGACACTAGAGAAAACCCCCCTGGACCTCTGATTTGTCACTCAGATAGAGTACACATAATGGTAAATTTACCCATACATTATAATTTATCCATTTTCCTGGTCATCTTACATTGCTTGTTTTCCCAAAATGTGTTGCTGATTCCATGGAGTGAAACTTACAACAAAAAACTTGTTTTAAAACTCTATCTATTTCTATATTTGAATTGATAAATGGGTAATACCCAATCCCCAGCTTTATAATCTCAACGTTTACTGACTGAGCTGGCATAATGCTCTCTCAAACTGGGCGTTAATGTGCTGTGTATATTGAGAGCAGCGAAAACACTGTGGTGATGGAAATGTTCGACTGACGTCCTGCTTTTTATAAGAGAATGTAGTGTACACAACTCCCCGCTGGGCAATGTATTGATTAAAGTCAGTGAATATGGCAGTGTGCAACTTCTGAATGACTTTCTGAGAATAGAAAGCTAATTCTGACAAGGGAAAGGCATTAAATATTGTTTACCTTCTTGTGACAAAGTTCACTGGCTGCTGACAAATATCACATGTCACAAGTCAAGTTTATATCATGCCTATCACAGTAATCTAACAGCTTCCACCATCAAAACTGGCAGCATTTGAAATGCTTTTACAGCATGAGAATGGACACTTGCCAAAGTACCAGGCATGAGTCCTGAATGGTGTTTGTCCCGGACAGTGGTGGATTATAATAGGGACATTTGAGGTTGGTAGCCCAGGTCCCACAGCTTTAATGGGACCCAAACCTTCCGGGTTCAGAAATAAAAATATGACCTTGACAGGTGATAAAAGCCCATAGGCAAACTGAGGGGGGGTTTCCTAGTGCCTGGAACCCCCCAAGCATGGGCACTGTATAATTGAGGTGGCTGGACCCTGCCCCTGCTTCACACGGCTCTGCTTGAAAAGGGACAGCTGCGCGCACCTAACATTAGCGCACGCAGCATTGTCCATGTATATTATAGGGATAGGAAGAGTTGGAGAGCAGCCAAGCACTGTCTAAAATTATAGCCAGGCCCCTATGCATGCTGGTCATGCCCAATGGCAGCATGGTGTGGAAACCCCCCTCTACAAATCTTGCGTTTGCCCCTGAAGCCCCCCTTTATTGGTTCTACTACCTATCTATCAAAGTCCCAAGGCCAGTGCTAGCTATTGCTAGGTATGGTCAGCAAGTCTTCTGTCCTCCTATTGCTGTTGCCATCTCAGGATAACACTAGCAGTGGCTCAGTACAGGAAACATTTTTTATTATTCAAAGAAATAATTTTTATTTCTATTTTGATTCCATTCAAATAATTAGTTTTTCCATTTATTACTTATTTTTAATTGAAAGTGGAACTGTGTATGTATGAACCAGCAAAGCCGTGTTACGCATATGAACATGCACAGAAGACTGGCTGCGATAAGCAGCGATAGAAAATGCATGTTATCATCAATCTATTATAAATAGACCCGAAAGTGAGTGTTGAGGGACTTGCTGTGTATTCGAATCAATTCTTGAGAAACGTTCTTGTTTATTGTAAAATACTTGGAGCTTTGCTGTTTATATGAATACACAGCTGAACTAGATGTGTGGTCAAATCAAGTCTGGAACACAGCCAGGGAGGGGTCCAGTATTTCTAGGTTCTACCCTGCTTGGTCCATTAAATTCCTGCTACAATAAAGGGTCAAAATCATATCACTTGCTTGGTGTACTGCGACCTTAATTGCTATCATCAATAAAAATCACTTGTGCATATTGTTGGAAGGAGGTTTGTTGGTGATGAATGAGTTATGATCTTGTGATCTCCCAACTAAATATTATCAGGACAGGATCAGACAGTGCTGGGTTTCTATCTAATGTCCAGTGATCTCCTGACTGCAGATTATCAGGACAGTATCAATCAGTGCTGGGTTCCTATCTGATGTCCAATGATCTCCTGACTACAGATTATCAGGACAGGATCACAGTGCTGGGTTTCTATCTGATGTCCAGTGATCTCCTGACTGCAGATTATCAGGACAGGATCAGACATTGCTGGGTTTCTATCTGATGTCCAGTGATCTCCTGACTGCAGATTATCAGGACAGGATCAGACAGTGCTGGGTTTCTATCTGATGTCCAATGATCTCCTGACTACAGATTATCAGGACAGGATCAGACAGTGCTGGGTTTCTATCTAATGTCCAGTGATCGCCTGACTACAGATTATCAGGACAGGATCAGACAGTGCTGGGTTTCTATCTAGTCTCTAGTGATCTTTTGAGTAAAGATTATGTGGACATGATCAGACAATGCTGGATTTATATGTTTATATGTCCAGTCAAATTGTGCAGATCATCAAGACAGGATCAGGCAGTGCTGGGTTTCTATCTGATGTCCAGTGATCTCCTGACTACAGATCACCAGGACAGGATCAGAGAGTGCTGGGTTTCTATCTAATGTCCTATGATCTCCCGACTGTAGATTATCAGGACAGGATCGGACAGTGCTGGGTTTCTATCTAATGTCCAGTGATCTCCTGACTACAGATCACCAGGACAGGATCAGACAGTGCTGGGTTTCTATCTAATGTCCTATGATCTCCCGACTGTAGATTATCAGGACAGGATCGGACAGTGCTGGGTTTCTATCTGATGTCCAGTGATCTCCTGACTGCAGATCATCAGGACAGGATCAGACAGTGCTGGGTTACTATATAATGTCCAGTGATCTCTTGAGTACAGATTATCAGGACAGGATCAGGCAGTGCTGGGTTACTATCTAATGTCCAGTGATCTCCTGACTGCAGATTATCAGGACAGGATCAGACAGTGCTGGGTTTCTATCTAATGTCCAGTGATCTCCTGACTGCAGATTATCAGGACAGGATCAGACAGTGCTGGGTTTCTATCTGATGTCCAATGATCTCCTGACTACAGATTATCAGGACAGGATCAGACAGTGCTGGGTTTCTATCTAATGTCCAGTGATCGCCTGACTACAGATTATCAGGACAGGATCAGACAGTGCTGGGTTTCTATCTAGTCTCTAGTGATCTTTTGAGTAAAGATTATGTGGACATGATCAGACAATGCTGGATTTATATGTTTATATGTCCAGTCAAATTGTGCAGATCATCAAGACAGGATCAGGCAGTGCTGGATTTCTATCTGATGTCCAGTGATCTCCTGACTACAGATCACCAGGACAGGATCAGAGAGTGCTGGGTTTCTATCTAATGTCCAGTGATCTCCTGACTGCAGATTATCAGGACAGGATCAGACAGTGCTGGGTTTCTATCTGATGTCCAGTGATCTCCTGACTGCAGATTATCAGGACAGGATCAGACAGTGCTGGGTTTCTATCTAATGTCCAGTGATCTCCTGACTGCAGATTATCAGGACAGGATCAGACAGTGCTGGGTTTTTATCTAATGTCCAGTGATCTCCTGACTGTAGATTATCAGGACAGGATCGGACAGTGCTGGGTTTCTATCTGATGTCCAGTGATCTCCTGACTACAGATCATCAGGACAGGATCAGACTGTGGCAGATGTTTTTGTAATAATCTCCTGACTGCAGGTTATCAGGAGACAATCGGATACTGCTGGGCTTCTATCTAATGTTTATTGATCTGCTGACTGCAGATTATTGGCAATGAATGAGACAGTGCTGTGTTCCTATCTAGTGTCCTATGATCTTCTGAATGTAGCGCATAATGATGCAATGTTATGTTTCTACCTAATATATCTCTGAAATAGAGATTATCAGGAAAGCTACAGACTTTATTAAAAGTGTTGCACAGTTGTTTGGCGGCGAGTGGGTTAATGAAAGGCAGTGCGGTCTTCTCCTATCTACATCTGATCTGCACTCATAATCAGATTCCTGTATGGGCTTCTGTAATGCCGCCAGCATGTTAATCAGACCCTCTGTGGGGCTTGCGTTTATTGTACGAAGGATCTGGCTCAGCCGAGAGAGGTAGACAGACTGTGTACTGAAAATCCCCTATTAATATTTTATTACCATGAATCTGCAACAGTGTACAGACAATGGGCTGGCAGGTGGGGGGAGAGTAGCAGAGAGAGGTTGGGGAATCACTTGCACAATACACTAACTGTACATTCTCAGTGACTATTCCGGATGTAATTGAACATGTATATTGTATATACAGACCACATATGCGTAGCCGTTGTGCATGACACAGTCACTGTAAAGTATGCCAATATATATAATATAATATATTATAAGGGCCCAGGTACATGTGTACTTGTGTAATATAAGAACACGTAAAGGAACAGGTAACATAGTACTTATAAAAGATCACGGCAGAGGAGAATGCAGCCTTCAGAAAGGCTACAGATATGTTTTCATCTAAGCTATATCTTCTAGTATTATCTGCTATCTGATAAACCTGAAGTTACAGATAACATTTATAAAGCCTCAGTTTAAGTGTCTAACATTACTAGTATAGTCTGAGTTATCATTGTTGAAAAAAAAAAAAACAGCTATAAAATTGATCTGTTTCCTCTCTAGTACTTGCTGCTGTGCAGAGGCAAAATTAGAAATTTGTTGACCCCATAGCAAATGTTTTAAGGGACCCCCGTAAAGTTTCTTGGAAGGCACACCCAGGGCCGGTGCTAGGGTCCATGACGCCCTAGGCACTTTGTCAAAATCGGCGCCCCCCCCCCCGCAAAAATCGGTGCTATCCCTACTTCTCTGGGAGTTACGCACATGCTACTGCGCCTATGGCATTATTAAAATGTTAGCTCAAGAACCTGTGACACTAATCCAATGCGATCATTCAAAGCTATAGTGTGGAAAGCTGAAAGTTCCTCAGCTGCATAGCCAGCATGTTCCTGTAAAGGCAGGGGCGCCAAGAGAGGAGGAGCAGGAGCAAAGTACAGAGGGGGCGGGCCTGTCTGAGGGAGGAGCCACTAGCTTGGTTTGGACATGCTCCTTCAGTGGCTCTGGAAGGGGCCCCAAGAAGCTGCTGTAACAGGGCTCTGAAATTTGGTGGCCCTGAGTAAAAGGAATGTTTTACGCCTATTATTTTTCGTGACTATTTCATACCCGCCCAGAAGTTGGTAACCATCGAGCAGTTGGGTATAAAAAAGGTCAATTTAGAACAAACTATATCGCTCTGAAGCATTGTAAATGTAGCATATGTTTAGCTACATGTTGTCTGTTCAGATATCTGTTTAGGTTGCAGCCGTGTGCAGATGACAGGCATTTATAAGTAAGCATGACATTGTGGAGCCCTCCAGACAAGACCCATTGTAAGTATTTTGTACAAAGGGAGAAAAGATATCATAATTGTTATGTATCTCTTTATAGATCGCTGGATATGATCATTGTAATGCTTCTATCAGGCAAAAATCTAGTGTGCAAGCACTGATGTCACAATCTGACAATATTCTCTGGTTTGCAGCTTTTAGTGCACCAATAAAAATGTCAAGTACTGAGGTATTTTGTTGAATATATGCGGCAGTTGGTAACCAGCCATGTTTGGGATGCTGAACTGAAAGGCAATCTTTATGTCAAGTTATGTTTTGTTAAGTGAAGTTACAGGTGGATGGGACAGGAGATAATAGAACAGAGGAAGGTTACCTAGTTAGATCATGGGAAATTCAAACATGGAACTGTTTCTAGGTAATAATGGGTTTTATTTATTAATATAGGTGCAGAGTCGTATTGTGCCATCACACATAGTAACCAATCAGAAACTAGCGTTGATAGGCCTGGTTCAAAGTAGATTAGTGTCTGTAGGAGACAACCTGGGGTCCAGGGACCATTGGTTAGAGTAGTTTAATAAAGGCAGAAGCAAAACAGATTTGCTCCAAAACAAAGGTTTTAAATTCTAAAGAGATTGATTTTAGTCAAATGTGAAATCAAATGTGAATCTCCAACAGAGGTTGGAATCGATAGATTGAATGCAGGAACGGTGGAATAAACTGAAAAATGCATTTTTAAATGCAGTAGAACTTTGTGCCAAAGCGGTGGTTTTTATAAGTGCTAAGAAAACTACATCTAAGAAATATACAGACACAGAAGAGGATAAAAAAAGCATATAAAAGCTAGTCTAAAAAAAGGCTAAACGCACAATAAAAATCCACTAAAGCAGAAACAGAAGAAGATATTGCACAGTCAGTAAAAAGGGTGACATAAAATGCTTTACATAAGTAAAAGGGAAAACTCCAAAAGAAGGGAAAGCAACGCTACAAACTGAAGGGCGTAGATACGTTAAAGGTCACAAAGAAATTGCAGATTGCCTAAATAAATATTTTTGCTCTATTTACTGCTGAAAATTCAATGGGGTCAACTGAAACAAATCTATTTACTACAGAAGAGGTTTACTTGAATTCTCAAAATTATACGTAGATAAGTCAATAGGCCCAGATCAGTGGCGCACGCAGGGGGGGTTTCTGGGTCTCCAGACACCCCCCCCCCTCCGCTAAACAGTGCCCTACATTTCGGCACTGTAGTATACAGAAGCCGCAGCGCTGTCTAAGTAGCGTCTGTGGCGGTGCTGTATTGTATACAGCACTGCCGTGGACGCTTCTTTGACAGCGCCTCGGCTGCTGTATACTACAGTGCAGCCGAAACGGAGCTGCCGCGCATGCGCGGGCCCATGTGCGGCAGGTCTCTAGGAATTATTTTTTTTTCGGGGGCGGAGGAAACCCCCCCCGAAAAAATCCTCCGCGCGCCCCTGCAGATGGTATAAATCCAAAAGAGCTAAAAGTACTTGCGGAACCATGAATGAGTGTTTAACCAATTAGCTGCTGATAGGAATAATTCCAGGTGACTAGAGAATGAACACTGTATTTCCACAAAAAGCTGCACACAAAAAGCTGTAGGCAACAATATGACAACTATAGACCTGTGAATCTCACATCAATAGTAGGAAAACTAATGGAACTACAGGAATCACTTAAACAGTATATTGACTATTTAGTGTCAAACAAGTGACAAGATCCAAGCCACCATGGAGACCACGTCAAACAAATCTCCTGGATTTTTTTTTACTCAATAACTAAAGTGGTAGATCAGTGTGGATCAAACAATATAGCTTAGTTAGACTTTGTAATGGCATTTGATACAGTATCCAATCATTTAATTCAGAAACTAAGGAGTCTATTTACTAAACTGTGGGTTTGAAAAAGTGGAGATGTTGCCTATAGCAACCTATCACATTCTAGCTGTCACTTATTTAGTACATTCTACAAAATGACAGCTAGAATTTGATTGGTTGCTATAGACAACATCTCCATTTTTTCAAACCGCAGTTTAGTAAATATATCCCTAAATTTTCTTGGATTTGCCTTAACATTAGTGGAATAGTTAAATGTTTGGCTAAAAGACAGGAAACCAAGCGTTGTGGTGTAATCCCAGGTGAAGGTCTGGTAACCAGTGGAATACCTCATGGATAGTTTTATTAATGCATTCATTAGTGTTATTACGATTACTTGTGGTGTACAAGGGAAGGTGTGCCTTTTTGCAAATGATACAAGGATTTTGTTACCCTAGAATTCTTAAAAAACATCACAGTTATTTGCATGTAGGACACAAAAATCCAAAAACAGAATATAAAGTGAATGGTGGTGGAAAGGGACCTTATGGTGAATAAGCAGTACAGTCAGGCAGCGGGAACAGCCTGCAGAACACTTGATTGTATAGTAAGATGTATTAGCAGCAGGAAGTGAGATTATATTGTCATGTTATAGGTCACTGGTAAGACCTCACATTGAGTACTGTGTAAAATTGTAGAGGACCTATTGCCAAAAAGACATTAATAAAATAGAAAATAGTCAGAGAAGGGCTACTAAGATGGTGCATGACAAAACGTTTCAGGAAGGAACAAATAACAGTAAAGAGTTAAGGATTTGAACACGGGGAAGAGGCAGATGATATTATAGAAACATTATATATAATATATACAAAGTATCCATAGAGTCCAGGCATCCATCTTTAAAAACAAAAAGGATTTCTTGAAGGAGGGAACACATTTTGAAAAGGTGATCCATGAAATAGTCTCACTTACAAAATATAAACAAAAAACAACCTCCCCAGGGGCTGGCTGGCAGACTTTAGCCCGGGGGGGGCAAGCACACAGCACTGGCCCATAAGTAGCGGCCCAGCCCTAAAGGGTGGTTTTCAGTACAATATATATGTATCAATATAAAAAAAGGCTATTTTAGTGTTGCTTAATCCAGCGATACTTTATCATTATAAATAATAAAAATAAATAATGCAACAAAAAAACAAACCTCACTTTATATTGCATTTTATTATATTGACATGCTCCACACACACACATTATATTGACATCACACACACACTTTACTGACATCTCACACACACTTTACTGACATCACACAGACACTTTACTGACATCACACACACACACACACACACACACACAAACACACACACAACACTTACCTTGTTTCATCTGTGCCCGCTGATCTTCACACATGGGACGGCACCTGTCACAAGGTGCGCATCCCATGTGACATGGGGAGGGAGGAGAGAGACAAGGGGAGGCGGATCCGCAGCCAATGATGGATTGTGGCTGGTCCCACAGCCCCACCAAAAACTATTAGCCCCACTGCCAAAATAAAACAACAACAAAAACCAACCCAAAAAAACCCGGCAAACTAGATGGTTGCCAAATTGATCTGTCCCTCATTCAATCAGATTGTCCCTCTTTTGGCTTTGATTTATAGACGTGAATTACTGGTTGCTAAATTTTGTATGATATTATGTATTATTACTTTGTTTTTTTTCTTAGCTTTTTATAGTAAGGATCAGTTAAGTTAATTTGCAGAATCTTGAAAAATTCTGAAGGTCAACATCCCACTTAAAGTATATCTGTCCCCTACACTCAGTGGAGGCAGCCATTTTGTGAGCCATAACAATATTATGAAGAATGCAGCATGCAGCCTGTCAGTTCACTAAGGACAAGTAACACCACTGAGGTATGAGGTAAAATTGAGCTGTTACTATGTGTCCGCGGTCACTGAAGTGCTGCTGTCCTCATCAGAGCTAAGCAAGCCAGCAATGTCAATCATAATGACTCTGCTGGCTTGTGCCATTGACAGGCTGAACATGGGGTTTCTCGGGTATGGGGTGGAGCTTGCAATGAGAAGAGTTTTTCTGCTGATAGAAAATTATTTTGCAAAATAGAAAGCTACACGGGCTAGTATATTTCATTGCATAATTGCTACTGGGCTGCATTAAAATATAGCACTATATAATTTTGTATGGTTATTTGCAGAAAGAGGCATACACAAGCCTATCTGACCACGCTAGCAATAGCCATGTCTGCAATGGTTTCCAAGCCCTGCTACTTTCTTGCGTATGGTCTATAAAGCAGGCACTGTGCCGACCAGCACAGGGGAGAACTCAGCCACCCCCGTAAATCCCTCTCACTGACACTAAAACCTGCAAACCATGACCCACAACCTATACCTCCAGCTCACATTAGCAGGAAATCTATGGGGCTGTCAGAATTTAATGTGAGCTGTAGAAGGGCATGTACATGCACGGGTGGGCACCAATCTGCCATGCCTCAGTAGTACCTTGCATGCTTAACCTCTTCTCTGCCTAGTTTCCTAGTGTAACATTGCAACAGACCCTGTTCTGTATTTTGGTATTTATTCGACTAATCACACTGCGTCCTCACCATAAGTTGCCTTTCCCTTCTTCTACCCTACTTAACGACCATCTACCAAGTGTAACACAACAGATTCAGTGATAGTTATCAGCATCAGTATGAGCTACAAATAGAATGTTCTGACTCAGAAGGATCCAGCATTGGCTGTGGCATTTTTACAGGGAGGAATCGTTCTACTGTGCACAGCTCTGAAAATTAGAGGTTCATTTGTGCAATGGTATCCTGGGTGCAAGGTGATCGGTGCCATGAAAGGGACACCACTGTCCAGGTAAGGGGACCAGACATCACATTTTAATATGATCATGTGTATCTGAAACCAGACATGCCCTTTACATTTTAAAAAATAATACCTAACTGGACACTTAACGCTAGTTGTCAAATTGATCCTTAGCTGTTGATAATTTGTTAAGGATCCCTCATGGAACACAGGCAGATCTAAAGAAATACTATTGTGGACATTGTGCCAACTTCCAGAGTAACGTGTGTGCATTGTCCAGTCACCAGTCTTCACTAAAAATAATCTATTCTTCAATGAGCACCAGGGTAGTTAATAAACAGCCTGTCTCAAATGGAACTTGAAAATGACAATTCAAAGGAGTCCACCATTTACAGACTTATTTTTATAACTAAAATAGAAAAAAACCCCAAAGTGTATATTAAGTAATTACAGGACACTTTTGGATTTTACAGTTGGTTGGAAACACTCTCTAGCACGGTAACGGAGGGAGTGGCAATCCTTTGCATATGATTGATGCACCATTGACCTACATCAGCAAGTTTCAAATCACCAGTACCCAGTTTATCTGCACTAGTGATTTCAAACTCACTTTATCTCTCATGTTTGTCTTCTATCTACCCCATTGTCTGCCATATATGCCCTCTGTCCCCTGCCTTGTATATAACCCACCTGGATCCACAACTGTCTGCTACCACCATGCCTCATGTCTGCCCCCAGTGGTGGGACTAGTAGTTTTGGAACTCAAGCCAAAGTTGACAAAATGCACCCTGACACCTCTTCCCTTATGCCTTGTTTTACTTTCTCCCCATTTCACAGATTATACCAAACTGTGCTCTAACACATTAAGCCCACAAGTGAGCCCACACATTATATCACAAAAGACCCATTATACAGCAAAATAACCACAACGACTAGAATAAATATAGATATCTAGTAGGCAATACAGACCTCATCCACTAGTGGCTGGTGGATGTTGCTGACTCACATTTCTGCTAGATAGATGACTTACAGATCCAATTAATTGTTGGCTAGTTTTCAATGCAGAATCAATTTATTGCCGACTAGTGGACATCACATACTCAATTCTCTAGTGTCTAGTGAATACAGACATATTCACTGGTAGCTACTGGGAAATAGAAACAGAATTATCTTGTGGTTACGGAGCCAGAAAGTCAGTTAATTTTGGGTAGAATACATTGCAGACCTAGGGGTAAATGTATCAAGCTGAGAGTTTTCCGGCGGGTTTGAAAAACCAATCAGATTCTAGTTGTTATTTCTTTTTTACATTCTACAAAATGCTAGCTAGAATCTGATTGGTTGCTATAGGCAACATCTCCACTTTTCAAACCCGCCAGAAAACTCTCAGCTTGATACATTTACCACCTAATCATTAATGTTACAAAATAAAATTCACATAAACACAGACCCAATTCACTTGTGGCTAGTTGATACTACAGAGCCATTTAAAAGGTGGGGAAAGGACATTATAGACCAACTTAACTGGTGGCTAATGGACATTACAGAAGCAAATTCACTGGTGACGAGAGGATAGTATATACACTGTTCCCTACTTAGTTTACTATTTTATTAGTCCAGTGTAATCGCAATAATTGGTAAACCCTCCTCTCTCCACCACTGCTGGCAATTTAGTCCTGGTTATTACAATGAATAAATAAAAAGAAAAAAATGAAGGAAAGAGGAGTGGAATATTATGACACCTTTATAGAGGAAGACATTGTAGTATCAATTGGTTAATTATTCTTGTAAACTAAAGTTCTATCTATCTATCTATCTATCTATCTATCTAAAGCGTTGTAACATAGATAATATCAGAGCTGTGGGGGTTAATTAGGAATGGTAAGTCCAGGCTGTCTATAAAAAGCACATCTGGGCACTGCAAGCTAATTAGACAGCTAAATATTAATTAGCAGGCTATTAAGGAGACGCTGCAACCTAATGAACTTGTGATGGCTCATTTGCGGAGTACTGATAAGGGGGTTATCAGACTCAAGCTCCTGTCGGGGGTTATGTATTTCATATAGGGAGGGGGGCTCATTAGAAGGTGGCTTGAAGATAATGCCCTAACACAGAGGTCATAACAGCAGGACACTGAGAGACAGCTAAACCGGAGAGATGCTTTTATCTTTATACAACTAATGTTCTTAATGAACAGTGTGAGGGATTTCTCATTATGACTCTTTTTTTTGTGCTTATTTCCCTTCCTTTTCTTCCTATCTTTCTACCTCTAACCTTTATTTCCTTTTCATGGCTCTATCATCTCTCATGCACTCGCCACTTACCTCCTTGTCTGTTGCCGGTGGGTATATAGACACTCTTGATATCTTACTAATGTGAGAGAATGCCAGAATTATGCTAATTAGTTACCAGTGACTGAGACCCTACATGTGGCAGAGGAAATTCATCTAATACAAGGACGCCAATTGGCTTCAAGCTCCCCTACGGCACATTCGCTCAGCAAATTATCCCATTGCTTAATATACATCTAATGTTCAAATTGTCTTCTAAATCTTTTTCTTCAACCTCATAGATATATTCTGTCTTTCTATTCAGTTTGATTTGCTTCATCTATTTTCTTCACTTGTCAACAGCATTTTTCAATAGGGAATAAAAAGCCTGTTTTGGTCTGGATGGATGTTTATTTTTTTTATTTTCAAAAAGGCCATAGGCCATCCCCCATACTGTGTCCAAGAGCATGGAAAAAATAAGGCAGTATTGATCTAAGTAAAAAGGGCCTAGGTCCTACGAGCATTTGTTTAGAATTCCATTTGCGTGAAAAGAATTTAGGAGCATATCTGGAGCGCTTTGATGCTTTACCACTGGTTTTGCTCTGTCACTGCTCCCTTTTTTTTCCCCAGTAGCTCTGCAAGCATCTTTAACAAAAACTCAAAACAATTAAGCCTCTATTCTGGATAAACTAGCACCCATGGCAACTATTTGCCAACCTTGAGTGAAAGGACTTGGGAACAAAATCTTTCTCTAGAGACTTCATAACTCGTACTTGCCATTAAGCTATTATTGGTATGTATGATGCATAAACAGAATTAGCAATTAGATATATGGGGAAAGCAAGTTTATTGGAGTCTGCGCCGCTAAGATTGTGACCAGTGCTGACAAAAATTACATTTTCTTTGTCCTCCTTCGCTCTAATTACATCCTATCTATTTTTATTTCCCATTCACCCGTTCCTCTGTTACATTGTCCTCTACTTCTTTTTCTCATTCTATCCCTTCCTCTCGCATACAGTCCCTCTCAGTAATAGCTTGTGAAGTCCCTGCATGCACCCGCTCCTGTCTCTGTTCTCCTGTCACATTGTTTTTTTCCCCTAAATCTCCCTGGATATGTAATTCCGTAGCTGTCTCTTCCAATCTTCCAGCTGCTGCTCTGAAGCACGCTCTCCCCTCTCTTTTACCTTACTTCTTTTTCTTGCTTCCTGTCTACCTTCCTCAGTCTCCTCTCTCTATCCTCCTCTGCCTCAATAACCGTTACAGCTTCTGCACATACTTCATCTTCCCTTCCATCTGTCTCACAATGCTTACACCCCCTCAACCTCCAGTCTTACCTTTTGCTCATGACTTTTTTCCTTTATGTGCTGTTTATATAAAGCTGCTTTGTGTCTGTCGAGTCTCTTTATAGTACCTCTCCTAAACTGAGACTTTTCCCATTTCTTTTTTTATTCTGTCTCTGATCATTTTACATATACTCCATCCTTTCTTCCCGCTGTCACAATATGTATCTCCCTTATGGTTTGTTGTCACTCTCCACAATGCGCTTCATTTCTGTCTATATTTATCCAGCATTCCCCTTGTTATTGTGTCACCTTCCAAAAATAAAATAGCATAATCATGTGGCATTAAAGTATATCCATGGCATATACACACAGTGAACCAATCTCTCAATATTGAGAATGAAGCCTATCAGTTCACAAGGGTTTAGTGACATCACTGAGCCAAAAAACACAATTATAATAATAATTATTACCTGGTATTTACATAATACCGACATATTACAATACCTCCGTGATGGCACTGGGTCTCTTCAATTATTAGGGTGCATTCTGGTGAATTTGGTTCTGTCCATAAAATTACTTCCTCCCCGGTGTCGGTAACAGGTACTTCTCAACTGACAATATAAGTGAATGCTTGAAGTCCAGTATCATAACAAACCTTACGATATTTGGCATTGTATGAAACTTTAGTATCTACCTCATGCTCTGTAACCAGTTCTTCTATACATGGAAAGGTTCTAGTAGGTTACCAGGTTACTAGTGTATAAAAAAGATAGGTTTCCTTCATGAACTCCTGTTTTTGTAAATGATAATAGTAGATTTGTTATATTATATTAAGTATTTTCTTTATTTTTTTTTTATAAGGACAAATTGTGTTTGGAAACCGTCTTAAACTTGACCCTCAAAGTAAATGGCTTTCCTTTCTTGCTCTAAAACATAGTGATTTCTCGGCTATCTTGTCTACTCCATTTTTTGACCTATTTTTAATTTTTTTCTTTGTACCCCTGTGGTTTTCTTTCTGTTTCTCTGGTCGTGCCTTCTTTTGTCAACCTTTCCATGTGGCAGAATATACCCTAATAGCCTTTTCTTTAGTCTGCACATAACTCCTGTCTCTCTTCCCTCAGTGCAGACAGCTTTCATTCCTGCTGCTGCAGACTTCAATGCCTTCATCTCTTTATCCCTCTCCATTTCTAATCCTACCCTATTTTGGTACACTCTGCTACCCCTCTGCTTTACTTTCACCCACTGTCTTCTCCTTTCCTCCCCATGCTGAAGACTATTAATCTGCTTCTGTCACTTCATCCTCTACTTATGATATTGCAGAATATGATGTTTGATCTCTTGCTTTAGTCCTCTGTAGACAGTTTTACTTCCCTCTTTCATTCTATCACTCTCTGTCTCCCTATCGCTCTCTCCAACTATCTCTCTCCCCCTTCTCCCCATGCTGCAGGCTGTTCCCCCTCTGCATGTATCAGCTTTTTACGGCTCTGTTGACAGATGGTGCGCTGCGGCCCTTGAAGGGAAACTAAATACTACAGCTAAGGAGCTAGAGACGGGGGGAGTAAGAGGGGGGAGAGAGGAGAGAATTGGAGGTAGGAGAGAAAGAGAAGGGGAGAGAGAGATGGAAACAGGTGTGTAGGAAAAATGAGAAATATGAACCTGCTAATTTGTTTTTTTACAGTGTGATCCCGCCAAACAAATTAGCACAATGCATGCATGGTGTTTTTACATTAGCATTCAGTTACAGCAAAAACTACATATTAGTGGGCCTTATAAAACAAGGTGCACACTATGGGAAAAAAATATACATACTGTAAATGCTATACAGCAAAAATAATAATTTGAAATAAGGAAATACTTATTGCAGAATGACAGTAGATGCTTCGCATGTACACTACAGTGACGGGTGATAGGACAGGCTTACTCTGCCACCCTGTCCTTTCTGTCTCAACAGTATATCTGTGGATTTACTGCTTTATCTTGGCATCAGTAACCTGTCGTTACTGACCACGCCTACTGGTGTTACTCCACTTACCAAACACTCACCGACTGTAAGGGGCCTATTTATTATCAATTGGATTTTTGCCACGTTAATTATCTGTCATCGCAGCGATGAAACGTGAATTAACAGGGCAATTTACTGTTGAAGTAATGTCAGGACAGTGCATCTGATAAGAGGCTGGCCTTACAATGAATTATCTTTAAAGTTTACTCCAGGTTCTGACCCGGAGTCTTTACCGCCCACGCACGACCTCAGGTGGCGCATGCGCAGAGGTCATTTGCGTAAATTAACACAGAGGAGACCGGGAAGGCTACCAGATAGATCCAAAGATCCCTCACCTGAGATGCTCTCCCCAAAGGATTGAATGGCTAACGCCATCGGGGTCAGGTTCCGATAAGCTAAGCTTTTTGGAGCTTGATACATTTGCCTACACTGCAGTGCCCTTTGAGTATTATGGGTTTTGCAGTATTACGTTGTAATTTTTCTTTTGCAGGAAATATATCCGATATCGCCTACATTAGGCTTTTCTGAAATAGTAAATTTACTTAAAAATGCCTAAACCCTGCGGGTAAACCTGTTTCTGCATGGTTTAGGGCTTGATAGATAGGCCTCTAAATGTCAACTGCACACCAGTTGTAGCCATTGCCACCACTAAGCTCCTTCCCCAGCACCTGTAGCTGCTTACATTTGGGTGTTGGGTATAGCTGCTGTAGCACCTCTTTGCTGGTGAGTTGTGACTGGTTCCTCCTGTCCACTTACTTTGGATCAAGTCTGCAGTGTAGTGCCAGGATTCCCAATATAAAGACCACGGAGAGTAATGTGAATGAAACAAAGTTTATTTTAAACACAGGTCACACGGGTAAGAATGGGATACAGTTAATAGTAAGGCTGCTAACACAAGTACATAGAAACAGTTGAAACAGGATCCCAGGATTACGAGGTTAGCTGAAGAACAGGAGTACTGGATACCTGGCACAACAGTTTAACTGTAGGTAAAGGTTTGTCAGAGTAAGCAGGTTTAGCTGAGGAGCTGGAGACCTGGCACAACAGGATGACTGCAGGTAGAGGTTGTCAGGAAATACAGGGTACTTGCAGAGAGATGATCACTTGGTAATGCAGGATATTTGCAGGAACATATGGAAATACAAGCTACTTGCAGAGAGATGAAGTGCAGGCACAAATAGACTGGATTACCAGGTTTAGCAAGGAGGCACAAGATGATTCTTGGAAGAATCAGGCAAAAGGAGGGTTAGGCAAGCCAGGGGTCAAAAGCCAGAAAATCCACAATAATGCCATGCCAGGGAGTAAGCAGGAGCAAGGTCATATGAAGCCGGAGTCTGGATCACAAAAGGAGATAAAAACTTGGGAACAAGCAGGAGTCAAATACCAGGGAGCAAGTAAGGATCAGATCACAGGAGTTTTCACAGGGGGATGACCAGCAGCAGTGAAAATTGATGGACTGGCTCCGATTGCTGGGGAAGACAGTCTCTTAAAGGCCAAGCATAGGTGATTAGAATCCAGGATTAATAATAAAGGCTTGCAGTCAGGAACAGATGAAGGCACAGCAGCACCTAGGGAGGAGATGCAGAACTGCAGTCAGGGGCAATTCGTGACAGGTAGCAGGTGGAGCATTTACTCAGGGCACTGGGTTCAACACAGGACAGCCGAGCAATGGAATAGAGTTAGCTCTTATACGTGGGTAAAAGGATTACAGCAGGTAATAGGTAACATGCAATATCTTGTAAGCAGAATTGTGTTTCTTGCTCATAAGTAGCCCTTACAGGGACTGCTACACATCAGTATGTAGTGCTGATGATCATCAAGAAATACAAGATGATATACACTTTACATGGGGCTTTAATGCCCTTTGTTTACAGAATTTACACACATGTTGGCAAAGGGTAATCCAGCCCCCTCTCCATCCTGGCACCACTAAGTGTGAGCTGGGACATCACATCCAATATTTAGCATCAGGGGGTAACTCTAGCCACAGGAAGCAATGCATCATCCAAATTTGAATTTAAACACAGATTACAGTATTCTACACTTTAACAAAGAATCATTTGTATACTTCACCACGGGGACACTTCCACAGGACAAACATAGAAACACAGTCCAGAAAGGGTTGGGCACCCCCTGTATATGAATGCAGTTAGTCAAGGTGATGTATCCCCCCTCCCTTGGTCAGATGCTAATTAACATTGGATTTTCTGTCTAAAACTGTTGCAGAAACAAGCTGCCTGCAAAATGTCATACTATCTCAGAAATCAATACACTCTTTACATTTGCAATGATATACATCAGGTGCACTGCACCATTAATAGGAATAAATTCATACAATAAGTTATCTCTTCATATTCTTGTGTAGGAGAAGGTGGTTACAGCCACAGGCGTTTTTTTCAGTACTTCAAAAACGTTTAATGTTAATGTGTGCTATATACCAAAAAGCACAAGTACTGTATACATCAGATCCAGCATTCCACTTATACCATCCATGTAGCATCACATGTCATCCTATATCCCAGGTTTAGATAGTGTATGACAATGCAGTGACCACAACAGTGGGAGAACCATTGGTTGCCCATTAATGATATTGCCTCACAGGTAACCATATATTCAGTGTGCCATTATTAAGCATTAAATACCTCTGTATGCCCAATTGTAGCATTATACGTCTCCCTATAGCGCAATTAAACATATCAACCTAGAAACATTGGTTCCTCTTTTTTTCCCCTGTACCTCCGGACGGGTACATTTGCAGACTGTTAGATTTGCTTGTTCTGACTACACCTTGACAGATGCAAGCATTTTGTTTTTAGTAACATGGATTATCCAAAAAATGGTTGTGGGATTGTAAGACTCCAGGTTAGTACCTTAGCTGAGACCTCAAAGTACAAGTGTGACATTTTTTGGAACCCCAAAAGAGGTGTTACCCATTAGGATGAATTATGGGGAACCTCAAAAACAGATTAGGAGACCTCAGTTACGGACGGGCCCATAGGTTGCACACCTTGGTGTAGAGTAGCGCAAGTTTTTATTGTGATTTAATGTAGGGGAGTCGAGATGACTTGCAATAAATACTTAAAACAAGCTGTCCAATAGTTGGGTGGGGCAATAAGTAATCAGGCTTAAGAAAATGCTAAAATGCTTTATATAGCGCCACTGATTCCGCAGCTACGTTTTACCTGCAAGTTTTATATATGACTTGGTTAATCTGGGGAATTAGAGGTAATTGTTGTACTGTATATATTATATTTTACTGTGATTTACAATTGAAGGCATTTACAGTACTGTTTGTGTGTTACAGCGCTGTTCACAGAAATACCACATGATGTTAGTGCACAGCCTGGAGAAGATGTAGAAATGGCATGTTCCTTCCGTGGCAGTGGTGACATTCCCTATTCACTGGAAATTCAGTGGTGGTATATCCGCACCCACAAGGATTGGGCGAATAAGGAGGCATGGGCAAACAACCAGGTAATGGTCCTTCAGATAAGTGTGGGTAAAATGTTGATGTAGTCTTGTGCAGACACTGAAAATATGAATTATCCCAGACACTTCCCCAAAACGTTATTAGCAGGGACAGAACCTTAACCGAGAAATTTATCTCCATAAAATTCCAAATGTCCTATTTATTCTTTTAACAGCTAAACAATGAAATGAATACCTCTTTTTTTTTTTTTTGCATCAATATTTTTATTCAGCATTTTCAAAGGTATATGGGCTACAGAAAAAAAAGGGAAAGGGAAAAGGACATACAAAGGGAAGCACAAAGGGAATCACTCAGTTGAAATAAGGCTTATAGTATCAACAGTATATATTTAAGAATGCAGAAATACAACAAGACATATTAGGCTACATTTAGATTGTCTGAAAACACTTCCAACATGGGAAGGGTACCAGGAGATGAGAACTGTTCAGTGGGCTGAGGGGACTCTATAAGAGCCGCTGGAGAGTGAGTTAGTGGATAATCGGAGGTATCTTGGGGAGCCCCAGGGCCCTCTGTGATGTATTCATGCCACCTAAACCACCTCATGATGGGGTTGATGCAGATGAGGAATAGGGCACATCTATTGTTTCCATCTCAAAGCTATATTGTATCTTAGAAATTATTCGGGTGATGGTAGGGGAAGCATGAGACTTCCAATTTTGTGCTATTGTTGCTCTAGCGGCTATCAATATGTGGCCTAGGAGGTAACGATCTTGTTTTGGAATAGAGGTTGGGTAACCATGAAGAAGAGCTAGGGCTGGGTCTGGAGCAACAGGGGTGGTTAAGACAGTAGAGATCAAGGCAAGTACCTCACTCCACAGCAGCTGAAGCACCGGACATGACCAGAAGACATGAAAAATATTGGCTATTTGGTCACATTGGCGCCAGAAAAATTTTGATTTACTTGGCCAGAACTTAACTGCTCCGGGGTAAATTACAGCTGGGTGATAAGTTTGAACTGCATCTGTGTATGGTTAATACATTTTGACATACGATGAGAGGTTACATAGATTTTTTCCAATTGTTGCTCAGTAAAAATGAGATTCACATCCGTTTCCCACTGGCTTTCTGTAGGGGTTTTGGCGGGGGGGGATCAGGGAGTAGATGTAGTGATACCAGAACGTTATTCCGCCTCTACTACTACGAGATGAGGGAGTAGGGAGTCTTAGGGACAGTTCTAACCCAGTGTCTAAGTTGCAAGGACCTATATGTCTCCGAGGATGGCAATCTATAGCAATCCAAGAGAGAAAAAGGAAGGAAAAGGCCCTGGGCAAACAAGTCTGATAAGGAAGAAATCCCCCTATCTTTCCAAACGGCGAGATTTAAATCTGAGATAAGTTGACATACTTCTTGAAGGGAAAGATTACAAGATGGAAGTTCAAAATCGATATGCAACCCAATAATCCTATCCCACACCTGCATGGCCCAGAGACCTTTTTTATGTGCAATACAAAAGAGAAGGTTTTCACTGAGTTTTGATTTCCTAGGTCTACATTGAAAACTCAATATTTGTTTAATGTTACAATTATAAAGAATAGTATTTCAGGCACAACACATTTAATTTTGTGGAAAACATCCCCGACCCCCATCTTATCTAACAAAGCCCATAAAAGACAATAGAAAACAATCAATTAATATTCTCATTAGCGGTACATTACTTTTTTTCTTGACCAGTTCTAATGCACTGTCTCCAGTACAAAGCTGCCCAGTATACAGCCTACAGTTCCAATGTATACTGCCAGTACCAAGCTGCCCAGTGTACAGCCTCCAGTTCCAATGTATAGTGTCAGTACGAAACTGCCCAGTATACAGCCTACAGTTCCAATGTATAGTGTCAGTACAAAACTGCCCAGTGTACAGCCTCTATTTCCAATGTATAGTGCCAGTACAAAGCTGCCCAGTATACAGCCTCCAGTTCCAATGTATAGTGCCAGTACAAAGCTGCCCAGTATACAGCCTCCAGTTCCAATGTATAGTGCCAGTACAAAGCTGCCCAGTGTACAGCCTCTAGTTCCAATGTATAGTGCCAGTACAAAGCTGCCCAGTGTACAGCCTCCAGTTCCAATGTATAGTGCTATTACAAAACTGCCCAGTATACAGCCTCCAGTTCCAATGTATAGTGCCAGTACAAAGCTGCCCAGTATACAGCCTCCACTTCCAATGTATAATGCCAGGACAAAGCTGCCCAGTGTACAGCCTCTAGTTCCAATGTATAGTGCCAGTACAAAGCTGCCCAGTATACAGCCTCCAGTTCCAATGTATAGTGCCAGTACAAAGCTGCCCAGTATACAGCCTACAGTTCCAATGTATACTGCCAGTACCAAGCTGCCCAGTGTACAGCCTCCAGTTCTAATGTATAGTGTCAGTACAAAACTGCCCAGTATACAGCCTACAGTTCCAATGTATAGTGTCAGTACAAAACTGCCCAGTGTACAGCCTTTATTTCCAATGTATAGTGCCAGTACAAAGCTGCCCAGTATACAGCCTCGAAATCCAATGTATAGTGCTAGTACAATGCTGCCCAGTATACAGCCTCCACTTCCAATGTATAATGCCAGGACAAAGCTGCCCAGTGTACAGCCTCTATTTCCAATGTATAGTGCCAGTAAAAAGCTGCCCAGTGTACAGCCTCTAGTTCCAATGTATAGTGCCAGTACAAAGTTGCCCAGTATACAGCCTCGAAATCCAATGTATAGTGCTAGTACAATGCTGCCCAGTATACAGCCTCCACTTCCAATGTATAATGCCAGGACAAAGCTGCCCAGTGTACAGCCTCTATTTCCAATGTATAGTGCCAGTACAAAGCTGCCCAGTGTACAGCCTCCAGTTCCAATGTATAGTGCCAGTACAAAGCTGCCCAGTGTACAGCCTCCAGTTCCAATGTATAGTGCAGGGCCGGATTTACCGCTAGGCAACCTAGGCACCTGCCTAGGGCCTAGCGGCTCTCGGGGGGCACAGCTGGGGGGGACAAGAGTAATTTTTAAAAAAATGGAAAAAAAAAATTTGGCCCCTCCCCCGACTCGCGGCACCCCCCCGCGACTCGTGCGGGGGGGGGGGGGGGGGGTGCCGCGAATCGGGGGAGGGGAGGTTGGGTGCCGCGAATCGGGTCCCGGCAGCCTCTTCTCCTCTCAGTGTCTCAGTGATAGAGAGAGGAGGAGAGGCTGCCGGGACCCGACGAGCGATCACGTGACTCATTCTTTTTTTTTTTTTTCTTTTACATCTGGACTGACGGAGGAGGAGCAGCGTTCAATAGGAAGGTAAGTTAAACAAGGGACAGAAGTGATGGTGAAGGGGCACAGAAGTGGTGATGGTGAAGGGGCACAGAAGTGGTGAAGGGCACAGAGATGGTGATTGGCACAGAAGTGGTGGTGGTGAAGGGCACAGAGGTGGTGATGGTGAACGGCACAGAGATGGTGATTGGCACAGAAGTGGTGATGGTGATTGGCACAGAAGTGGTGATGGGCACAGAGGTGGTGATGGTGATTGGCACAGAGGTGGTGATGGTGAAGGGCACAGAGGTGGTGATGGTGATTGGCACAGAGGTGGTGATGGTGAAGGGCACAGAGGTGGTGATGGTGAAGGGCACAGAGGTGGTGATGGTGAAGAGGCACAGAGGTGGTGATGGTGATTGGCACAGAAGTGGTGATGGTGAAGGGCACAGAGGTGGTGATGGTGAAGAGGCACAGAGGTGGTGATGGTGATTGGCACAGAAGTGGTGATGGTGATTGGCACAGAGGTGGGGATGGTGATGGGCACAGAGGTGATGGGGAAAGGGCACATGTGATATTGTGAAGGGGCAAAAGTGACAATGAAGGGGCACAGTGTGATGATAGAGGGACAAAAGTGACAAGAGCACATACTTGGATTTATGCGTATTATTTTTGCAAACAACTTAAGTAAGTATTTCTGCCCTGACTTCAATATTTATTATGTTGTTTTGACCCAACTACTTAAAAAAACGGGATTGTTTGGTAATTATTTAGGGGTGCCTTTTTCTGCAGCAGGGTGGCCTTGCTCTTTTCACATGTTAGGTACGCCCCCAAAGATGCAAGCCACGCCCTCACCTCCTTTGGTGGCGTGGCGGCACATGCTTTCATATCTACTTAACTATAGGGGTATATGGTAGGCATGCGGCGGCACATGCTTTCACTTCTACGTAACTATAGGGGTATATGGTAGGCTGCAAAAATATAGTGCTATGGATTGTTTCAGGGAGGGGGCCCAAAAACAGTATCCTGCCTAGGGCCCTATGAGGTCTAAATCCGGCTCTGGTATAGTGCCAGTACAAAGTTGCCCAGTGTACAGCCTCTATTTCCAATGTATAGTGCCAGTATAAAGCTGCCCAGTGTACAGCCTCCAGTTCCAATGTATAGTGCCAGTACAAAGTTGCCCAGTGTACAGCCTCTATTTCCAATGTATAGTCCCAGTACAAAGCTGCCCAGTGTACAGCCTCCAGTTCCAATGTATAGTGCCAGTACAAAGCTGCCCAGTGTACAGCCTCCAGTTCCAATGTATAGTGCCAGTACAAAGCTGTCCAGTGTACAGCTCCAGTTCCAATGTACAGTGCCAGTACATAGCTGCCCAGTGTACAGCCTCCACTTCCCATGTATACTGCCAGTACAAAGCTGCCCAGTGTACAGCCTCCAGTTCCCATGTATAGTGCCAGTACAAAGCTGTTCAATATATATTTACTTCTACAGCACACACCATTTAATATTACATATATTCTCACACTATATTTGTGTGTACAAGCCTCCACTTAAAAAGATAGAAAGGAGAATTGGATGGACCTAAAAGATAATGAGATAAGTCATATGCATGTTCTATATTTGGTACGCGGCTTCTATATCATTGCACATGATGGTGTCTTTTGAGTAAAATATTATACTATTAGGTGCCCTCTTTGTATATTATCTGTTTTCAGATGGTTATTTTTGCTGACAATTGATTTCAATGAAGGCTGATATTTCTTGCTCCAGAGGAAAGGACTGATCTATGTAAACTGTGACGTTCTTATTAACAATATTCTTTTATATGTTTTGCTAATGTGCATTTAAATATAATACTTTGCAACGCAGGTAGTGTGTGCAGAAAGTAATGATGCAGATCAGGATAGCGATAGAAAGAATGGCCTTCCAAAATGAGGCTATATCTAAGCGGTGAGGGAAACAATTAATACATAAGGTAGTGGAATAACAATTCTAAGTGCTCATGGAGAAGGGTTGGGTACCTTATTCCGATGCTTCAAACAGCGACATGGAACAGCCCGTCAGCCTCATAATACTGACAGCTCCAAAGAGAGACTTGAAACTGTTCAGACAAATGAACATCCCGGCAGTGTAAAATGGGGTCAGTTTCAAGTGCCCAACTACAATTCGTGTTGTGGTGCTTCTAATTTAAGGAGGCGCCGGTTGTAGAATGTTGTAAGCTTTCTAAAGAACATTGTACAGCCGGCGCCTCCTTAAATTAGAAGCATAACAACATGAATGCTAGTCGGGCACTTGATACTGACGTCATTGTACACTGCCGGGATGTTCATTCGTCTGAATAGTTTCAAGTCACCCTTTGAAGCTGTCAGTATTATGAGGCTGTCGTGCATCACACCTTTGGTTTCATTAATCATGTCGCCGTTTGCAGCGTTGTGATAATCAGTACCACCGGTGAGCAAAATGTGTGTGGCTGCTGAAGGAAAAACATATTTTTTAAATGTACGGGTTTACTTTGTTCCAAGAATCCCGGCGACGCACTAGGCAATGCTGCAAGCTGTGATTGGGGCTGGTTACATGGTAGAATCAGACCGCTGCCTTCTGGAGCGGTTCTGCTGCAGTAAATTTTGAATTTGGCGCCAGTTGTTGGATGTTGGCAGCCTGCCCATGCGAGCACAGTGCTTCAGAAACTACCATGCAGACAGGGAACGTTTGTCAAGTTTAAATCTGCTGGATGTGATTCACAATAGAACCTGATTCAGATCCCAAACAGTAGAAGAGGACCCGCAGTAGGTAAGTCCCTAAGCATTAAGGTTCATTGTAGCATGTCTCTGTTTTCGTTAGTTACTAATTTGGCTTCTCTTCAGTACTTTTATAGAACCTGGAGAAAGAAAGGCCAGCAAGATACAGAGAGTGTGTGGAGCTTGCGCAAGTCTCTAATGAAGGGACTGAAAGAATGTTTTCTGTAGTATGTAGGTCACAAGGGGAAAAAGCCAATATCTGAACAGTATAATAAGGAATTTATGGATTGGATGAAAGAGGCATTTGCTGCTAAAGATGATATATGTGCCCTGCAAGGGTTAAAAAAAAAGCCAAGATCTTTGATGACGAGGCTAAGAAATTAGGTGTAGCCCCTAAAGTGGTTGCCGCAATAGCAAGTATGTCATCCAGAACTACAATAACTATTCAGAGATCCCATGGATAAGAGTTGCATGTTTCCTTTGGAACTGCTGTGAAGTCTGTGTGGTTGTGGCCTCAATGGTGAGAGCACTTAGATTATGGGATGAGATATAATGTCTGTGTGAATCATCACTGGATACCATTGCTTTTTCAGCAAGGACAATGGCCCCAAAGGGGGTGTCTGTGCCCTTGGCAGCAGATGCTCAATCAAAAACTAGCCTGACCAGTATTTCACAAAAGTCCTCTGAGACTAGGTCCAAACACCTTCCGCAAGACAAAGGGTCTAGGTACCCTTCTTCAGCTCATCATCACTTCAGGTATGTGAGGAGTTTTAAGCCAGGCAGACCAATATGGTAGACAGAATATGCCAGCTACTTCTAAGCAATCTTTTTGGACTTTCAAGAATAAGGAAGGGAAAGGAAATCAGGGAACTCATAAATGACTTTACCAAGATCAGCCTCCAGTGTTACCAGTAGGGGGCAGAATAGCTTTGTATGTGGACCCACTCCATCACAGATCAGTAGGTACTGAACATTGTAAAAAATGGGTACAAGATATAGTTTCATCAGTATCAGAAACCTTTTTGTTCAATCAAGAGTCCCATCTGCCAAGACAGAGTAAATATCTCTATGAAAGTCTGCAAATTTTAATTAAGTTCAAGTATCAAGTGTCAGTTCCTAGCACACCAGCTGCAGACATGGTGACAAGAAGAAATGCAAAACTTACCAGGATTCTTCATTCAAGACAGGGATCCAAAATCAGAGGCAGAGATGTCCTAATGATTCCTTAGACATTCCAGTCTGGTCTTTGAGTCTTCTGTCAGATCTACTATTCCAATGCCCAATTCTGCATTCAAATCCAGAGATGCTGGCTACCATGGCATGGAGATTGAGCAGACCTTGTTCAGAACAAGATGGGTATCAGAACAGGCAATCTGTACCTTATTACAGGCAAGGTATAAGAACTCTTCATATATCTATCACAGGATTTGGAAGAAGTTTATTGCCTGGTGTGGCTCTAGACTGAACCCAGTAGAAGCTACCATTCCACAGATCCTTGTCTTCCTTCAGGATGGTTTCAGCAAAGGTCTTGTATTACCTACTTTAAAGGTACAAGTATTAGAATTGAGCAAATTCTTTGACACTAAGATAACCTCACAAGATTTTGTTATATGATTCTTCAGTAGAAGTGAAGAGGATTCCTTTATCCATCAGTCCTCCTTCATGACTGAATGGTATCTTAATTTAGTTCTAAATGCACTGACGTCTGACCCCTTTGAGCCTCTGCAGAAAGTCTCCTTGAGATGGATGACACAGAGTAATTTTCTTGATAGCAATTACAATGGCTTGCAGAGTGGGGGAGTTACAAGCACTATGGTGCAAGAAACCGTTTCTCAATATCTACTTGGATAAAGTAGGACTGAGAGCTATGGTGGTTTCTAGAATCCACATTAATCAGGAAGTGGTGCTGCCGTTATTTTATCCACAGCCAAAAGATGATAAAAAACAAAAACCTGCATTCACTGGATCTAGTGAAAGCAATCTCCATATATCTGTCTAGAACAAGAGGACTCAGGAAGACAGAACAGCTACATGTACTTTGGCCTGGGACCTGAAGAGTGTATGGTCCCTCTAAATAAACCATCTTCAGCTGGAACAGAGAAGTTATTAAACAGGCCTACAAGGGTAATGGTTGTAAGTTGCCAGAGATCTTCAGTGCCCACTCAACTTAAGCAGTGGCAACATCTTGGGCAAGCAAGGCTCTGTTTTTTTCAGCACAGTTTTTCAGCTGGGTGGTCATTTATTCATACTTTCACTAGTCACTATCATCTGGATATTCTGTCCCCCTTGGATGCTCAGCTTGAAAGAAATGTTGTTAGTTCAGCTTCCAAATATATATTTTTTAATTTGCAGCATATCTGGCTGACTTTGTTCATTGTGTGGGCCTCCCTATTGTATAGCTTTGGTGCATCCCATAGTCATGGCTGCCATGGAGTCCAAACTAGACAAGAACAGATTATTTACCATTAATTCCTTTGCTTCTTGAGACTCTATGGCGGCCCAATTTCTCACCCATGCTCAGAGCCAGATTAACAATAGGTTTAAAGGGGCTACAGCATAAGGTGCTGCTTGTCTGGATCCTGGACTATTGGGGCCCTGTTTGTAGAAGGGATAATTAATATTCACATCTTGGAAAGCTGAAAACACTAGGCCTCACTCCCCCCACCTAGTCCTAACATTAAATCAATAGTACCCAAATGTAGTAAATATTCCTTCATCTCCCACATCAATTTAATAGTATTTACATTTAATAAATGGGCCAATTTCCCCTCCAGACACATTCAAAGTTGCCTCAGCTAGCCCAGGGGCGGATCTAGACTTTATGTTTGGGGGGGGGGGGGGATTTTGCATAATCACGCCCCTCCTTTGCTCTGATTGGCTGGCCTGCGTTAACCCCGCCTTCTGCCCGCGATTGGCTCCGCCCCCTCCCGTTGTGGTCGCCGGCTGGGACCACTCTGATTGGCTGGCCCACATTTAGCCCCGCCTCGCTTGCGCTTAGCCCCGCCCCTCCCGTTTTAATCGGCGGCTGGGACCTAGCTTTTTGCTGCTAGGGGGGGCGAAGGCCCCGATCGCCCCCCCCTGGATCCGCCACTGAGCTAGCCCCAACATTAAATTATTAGCCCGCACATTTTATATAGATATAGCTCCTACAATATATTAATAGGCCCCACCAACCTCACATTACATTAATGCCCCCTACATCTACTAAAGATCCCCTACTGTACATAAATTCTACCTCACCAGCCCCACATAACATTAATAACCCCCATCCTGCCCCCACATAAAATTAATACTGCCCCAACAGCCCCCACATAACATTAATATCCCGCCCTATTTTCCATATAACATCATAATATTTATAGTATATTTATAATATAGCCTTCCAGTCCCCCACTTAACTGCCCTCCTTTCTGTCTCCCACCTACCTCCCTCCTCATCGCTCTCCTCTCACCCCCCCTCCGTCTTTGCCTCCGCTCTCCCCCTTTCCTCCTCCTACCCTTGCGTCTCTGTCCGTCTTACCCTCCCCTTAGATTGTACGCTCCTTCGAGCAGGGCCTCCTCTCCTCCTGTTCTCCACCACCTTAACTCTGCTCTCCAGCTCCTTGTCACTTCCGTGAGGCCCTTCTACCCCTCTAGCTACCCCGCTGGGGCTCTCGCCTGTCATCTAGCTGTACTTTGAGCTTCCGAGTTACTGTGCTTTTTGTTAACTGTTCCGTGATGTCTCACCCTGTACCGTATTTCTGTCTGTCCCTGTACGGCGCTACGGATACCTAGTGGCGCCCTATAAATAAATAATAATAATAAAAAATAATAATAATATAATATCCTCCACCCAACACACTTGCTCTTGTAGGAGAAGACTCCTCTGTGAGGCAGGGTGGGGAGGGTGGTGAAGTGTTGCTAGGTCTATTTCTGTACTGACCAAAAGAACAAGCTTATACACCAACCAAATACAGACCACTAACTTTACTGGGTCAAAGCCACCTAGGCAAGAATACCCTGCTCCTCTGCTATAGACTTTTGATCAGTGCATCTTTACTGCTGTTCATGTATTGCATTCAGCCATTGGAATTCACCCACTTGTAATCCAAATGTTTTGCCTGAATCTCTGATAAAATACCAAAGCAAAGACTGGAAGTCCATCACCAGTCCATCACCCACTACATGAAGAGCTTGCCCATACCCCCGTCCTAACCAGTCTGTGTCACACACGCTCCCCTTCTTATTAGTCTGTGCCCCTCATGCCTTTCCTCACCAAACTGTGCTCCACCTCACCTTGTCTGCTCTGGAGCCTGCTCAATGTACCATGTGACTGCAGTAGTCACATGATATGGTGATGTAACAGTGACCATTTTGCAGAAGGGAAAGAGAGAGACATGACAGAATTCAGTTCCTGCAGTGAAAAAAGTGTCAGAACACCATTCCCAATGGCCAGGGGAGGGCTGGCAAATTTTAGCTCGGGGAGCAAGACTCAGCAGCCTATTAGAAACATTTTAAAGGAAAGTAAATGCGGGTGGCCCAGTGACTCAGCTCATGGTAGCTCACTATGGGACCAGCCTGGGGGGGCAGATGCCCCCTGCCCCTGGCCCAGCCTGCCCCTGCCAATGGCAATATGACCTTCCCCCTTACTACACTCCTGCTCCTGATTTTACATAACGGACACTGTTTAAAATAATAAATAAATGTAAAAACCAGGTAGTGTGATACCCCCATTGACAGCCTTATATTAAAGAGCTATACATCCATTTCCAGCCATATAATGTACATATACTCCCCACTAATAGACATATATTGCACAGAGATAACCAGCATTTACCAGTGACTTGGACAGCCACTTAGGGCTATTTTAAACCTTAATGGCTGCAAATGACCAAGTGTATGGGCATAAACAGACTTCCAACCCACATCGGATGTACAATGAGATGGATGGTAGATGTGGCCAGTCGATGTTCACATCTCACTGCGTATACTGTCCGAGCACACTAAAGTAGATACATCAGCTATAGACTATTCCACTCTTTGTACATATATGTCTAAATCTAGGAGAGACCTGGGGGGTAAAAGTATCAAGCTGCGAGTTCCCGGTTGGTTTGAAAAAGTGGAGATGTTGTCTATATCAACCAATCAGATTCTAGCTTTCATTTTGTACAATATACTAAATAAATAGTAGCTAGAATCTGATTGGTTGCTATAAGCAACATCTCCACTTTTCAAACCCGCCAGAAAATCACAACTTGATACATTCACCCCCTGGCCTGCTGATGATTTGAGTAAACCAGCTGCTGGGCCCATTTATATGGAGCTTTGCTCCTTAAGACTAGTTTTTAGTACAGAAATACTGCTGCAAATACAATCTAGATTTAACAAAGAAATAAAAAAAAAGGCACTAACATGTTATCTCCCAGTAACTTGCTGATAACACTGACTAAATATAAACACCTTTCACGCTGAATCTACATAATCTATATGCATGGCACACGGTATGAAACAGCATTGTAAAAATTATATCCATGCCAAAGGCAACATACTGTTATGAGCATAAGGCCGGGTAACCTTTATTGCTATACCCCTGCGCATTAGTTAATTAATTGATGGCGGGGAATACTAATATAGTGACTTGTTCATGGTTGCAAGGTTTCAGCTCTATAATAAGAAAAGACACCCATCAAAACGCTACGGTTTGGTGCATTGATCACTCTTAGCCAATTCTTTCACAGAAGACATTTCAAAATGGTACGCTATAGACGCAAGTTCTTTTACAGTGATAATGTATCTTTAATGATGGAGTTAGTCATAAATATTAAATTTGTAATCTTCTTACAGCTTAGGTCGTGTTCCTTAATTCTGTCTCTCCCAATCTCTGTGAGTAACTGTGTGCTTGGATAAGAGGCAGTAATAGAAATACTGTACTGGGTAATTTAATGATAGATGCTGTCAGCAGAGAGCTGATAACAACTGTTAACTCAAACGTCGACTAATCGTAGAAGGATAGAGGGAGCATTAAGGGGCAATGGCAGGCACAGTACGAACTTGTCACAATTTTGGTCTATGGCCAACCATAGTACAATCTATGTGATTCTAAATGATCATTATACAAATCCTATCTACGTCTCTCCTCCACTCTCATCACATCCTCCCATTCTTGGTTACAGGATTTTTTCCGGGCTGCACCCACTTTGTGGAATTCCCTCCCTCGCACAGTAAGACTTTTCTCTAGTCTTCAAACCTTCAAGCGTTCACTGAAAACCCACCTCTTCAGACAAGCTTATAATATTCCTCAACCACCATCTTAATCTCCCTTAATTACCCTATTACCATCCTCTACACTGCTAACGCAAGACAACAACCCTCTGACCAACATTGCCACACACACAGCCCCCATCTGCTTTTACAGCCCAGCTTAAAGGGCCCAGATTATTGATGCCAAATAGCCGCATTGTGATAGTGAAGGGCTGACAACATTTGGCACAACTAGATGGCCCATTGAACAGTGTTTTTGGCCCATTCATAACTGAGTTAATACCTCTATACTTGTCATCCAACTTCCAGGCATATTTGATGGTTGACAACTGGATTTAAATGCTGTAAAATAGAAGATATTAACTTTTGTGGACAGTATATGGCGTTACTATACTTCCAAGGCAGCACGTTGAAGTTTTCATTCTTTACCATTCAGTTATTTTAATGGTAAAGAATAAAAATTAAGATAACATTAAGATTACTTTCTTTTTGGTTACATTTTACATCTCAAGTGTGAATGAGTCATGGGGTATATTTATCAAGCTGCGAGTTTCTGGTGGGTTTAAAAAAGTGGAGATGTTGCCTATAGCAACCAATCAGATTCTAGTTGTCATTTTGTAAAATGTACTATAATAAATGCTAATTAGAATCTGATTGGTTGCTATAGGCAACATCTCCGCTTGTCAAACCCGCCTGGTTACTCACAGCTTGATAAATATACCCCATGATGTCATCTCCCACTCCCACATTATACATTGCTATTCCCACTCCCACATTATACATTACTGCTCCCACTCCCACATTATACATTACTGCTCCCACTCCCACATTATACATTACTGTTCCCACTCCCACATTATACATTACTGTTCCCACTCCCACATTATACATTCCTGCTCCCACTCCCACATTATACATTGCTGCTCCCACTCCCACATTACACATTGCTGCTCCCACTCCCACATTACACATTACTGCTCCCACTCCCACATTATACATTGCTGCTCCCACTCCCACATTATACATTACTGTTCCCACTCCCACATTATACATTGCTGCTCCCACTCCCACATTATACATTACTGATCCCACTCCCACATTATACATTGCTGTTCCCACTCCCACATTATACATTGCTGCTCCCACTCCCACATTATACATTACTGTTCCCACTCCCACATTATACATTACTGCTCCCACTCCCACATTATACATTACTGCTCCCACTCCCACATTATACATTACTGTTCCCACTCCCACATTATACATTACTGCTCCCACTCCCACATTATACATTACTGTTCCCACTCCCACAGTATACATTGCTGCTCCCACTCTCACATTATACATTGCTTTTCCCACTCCCACATTATACATTGCTGCTCCCACTCCCACATTATACATTGCTGCTCCCACTCTCACATTATACATTGCTTTTCCCACTCCCACATTATACATTGCTGCTCCCACTCCCACATAATACATTACTGCTCCCACTCCCACATTATACATTACTGCTCCTACTCCCACATTATACATTACTGTTCCCACTCCCACATTATACATTACTGCTCCCACTCCCACATTATACATTACTGTTCCCACTCCCACATTATACATTGCTGCTCCCACTCCCACATTACACATTGCTGCTCCCACTCCCACATTACACATTGCTGCTCCCACTCCCACATTATACATTACTGTTCCCACTCCCACATTATACATTGCTGCTCCCACTCCCACATTATACATTACTGATCCCACTCCCACATTATACATTGCTGTTCCCACTCCCACATTATACATTGCTGCTCCCACTCCCACATTATACATTACTGTTCCCACTCCCACATTATACATTACTGCTCCCACTCCCACATTATACATTGCTATTCCCACTCCCACATTATACATTACTGCTCCCACTCCCACATTATACATTACTGCTCCCACTCCCACATTATACATTACTGCTCCCACTCCCACATTATACATTGCTGCTCCCACTCCCACATTACACATTGCTGCTCCCACTCCCACATTACACATTGCTGCTCCCACTCCCACATTATACATTACTGCTCCCACTCCCATATTATACATTACTGTTCCCACTCCCACAGTATACATTGCTGCTCCCACTCTCACATTATACATTGCTTTCCCACTCCCACATTATACATTGCTGCTCCCACTCCAACATTATACATTGCTGCTCCCACTCCCACATTATACATTGCTGCTCCCACTCCAACATTATACATTGCTGCTCCCACTCTCACATTATACATTGCTGCTCCCACTCCCACATTATACATTGCTGCTCCCACTCCCACATTATACATTGCTGCTCCCACTCCCACATTATACATTGCTGCTCCCACTCCCACATTACACATTGCTGCTCCCACTCCCACATTATACATTACTGCTCCCACTCCCATATTATACATTACTGTTCCCACTCCCACAGTATACATTGCTGCTCCCACTCTCACATTATACATTGCTGCTCCCACTCCAACATTATACATTGCTGCTCCCACTCCCACATTATACATTGCTGCTCCCACTCCAACATTATACATTGCTGCTCCCACTCTCACATTATACATTGCTGCTCCCACTCCCACATTATACATTGCTGCTCCCACTCCCACATTATACATTGCTGCTCCCACTCCAACATTATACATTGCTGCTCCCACTCCCACAGTATACATTGCTGCTCCCACTCATAGTATAAAGTATAGCTCAGATAGTTTGTATTTGATCCCTTTGTATTAACCATGTCTGTTTGTCCCCCACCCCCCACCATACTCCTGTCTCAAACCTGCTCCTTGTATTATGCATGTCTCTTTTGACTATTGACCCCTCCTTTTGCCGCTCCTATCTCCTTTGTTACTTGGCGTCATGTCTGCACTGTTTCGTCTGCCCCATTTGTCTCATTTCTGCCCTCCTCCTGTTTCTTCCATGTCTCTTCTGCCCACTGTCCCCTTGCCTTGTCCCATACTTATTAAGTAAAAGAAAAAAGATTTCTGCCCCTTGTCTGTTTCAATGCCTCCCCTTGTCTGTTTAACTTCATATGTTACCCCTCAGCTCTAGCCATCCCAGAGCTGGATTAAGGCTCTGGGGGTCTTGGTGGACTTAAAACAGGGGGTCCCTATGGTCTAATATCATTTTAAACAACTACATGGGCACTACTGTGTGTACTACTGCTAGGTGTCACATAGCTGTCCCTGCACAAGCAGGGCAATATAAAGTGGTACATATCTCCCAACTGTCCTTGCAGTCAGTCCAAATCCTGATTAAGTGGGATAGTCACCCAAATTTGGAACTGCCCCACCAGGTTCAGGACAGTTGACAGACTGTCTTCCTTTGTCCTACATGTTCTAGCAGCGTTCACCACCTGTGTACTGCTGGTGTCTTAAGCTCAGTTTCTGCTCATCCGGATCCTGGAATGTTGGGGTCCTATTTTGAAAAAAGACAGGTACATAAAATGTAAAAATCCCCAACCAGCCCCACTGTTAAATCAATGGCACCTACGTTTACTGTTTAGGCCTCCCTGCAACCAGCCCCATCTATTAAATTAAACAAAATTAATAGTATTCACATCTAACAATTACCACCCCCTACCCAACCAGCCCCAACATTAAATTAATAGCATTCCCATTTACTAAATTAAAATTCTCTTCTCTCCCTCCCAAACATTAATAACATTTACATTTAATGAATATATCTTTTTTCACACTCGTCCCTGATATTAAATAATTCATATTCACATTTAAATAATAGCCCCCAAACCACCCCAGCATTAAATTAAAGGTCCCATAGCCACACCTTAATTATAATCCCCACTATTAAATTAAATGTGAGTGATAATTATAGGAGATGCCCGATGTAGACTGGAATCTGCCAGTTGCTAAATCAATCAGTAGTAGTGACATTCTAGATTGCTTCCACTGGGCATCTCTCAAGCAATTAGTAAGGGAGCCAAGACACAAGGAAACAATTCTAGCATTAGTTCTCACATACATGTCTGTAGGAGATAACATGGTGTCTAGAGACCATCGGTCAGTTTGGTTTAATATACAGACAGCAGTAAAGTGGAACCGCACCAAAATAAAGATTTTAGATTTTTAGAAAGGTCCTTAAATAAGAAATCACTTGTGTGAATCAAAGGCAGGGTTAGAATGGACGTGGAGTGCAGGAACAATGGATTAAACTAAACAATACATTATTAAATGCAACAGAACCTTACGTTTCTGATATCTTAGTAAAAGCATAAAGAAGAAAAATACATTATAGTTCTCGAAAGAAGTGCCTATTGTTCTAAGAGGTAAAAAAAAAATGCTTATGATAACTATAGACATACCCAAGCAGATGGGGATAAAACAAGCATACAAAGCTAGTCTAAAAAAGACTAAACACACAATTAAATATACTGAAGTATAAATAGAAAAAAAAGACTCTACAGACAGTAGAAAAGTGTAACCAAATGTATTTTAGATACATTAAAGAAATCTGAAGGGGGTTGAAAAGAGAAAATGAAATAGCAGACTGGCAACATAACTCTGAATTAACTGTTAAATTTAAAGGGGTTATCTACACTAGAGGGGAAAGACACATCCTAATGTACTGTAGATGCAAGTATTTACTACAGAAGAGGTGTTATTTGAACTTGCAAAATGAAAAGTAGTTATATTAATGAGTCCAGATACTATCATAATCATCATCAGCTATTTATATAGCGCCACTAATTCTGCAGCGCTGTACAGAGAACTCAAATCAGTCCCTGCCCCACTGAAGCTTACAGTCTAAATTCTTTAACATACACACACACAAAGTGAGAGAGACTAGGGTCAATTTAATTGCAGCCAAATAACCTACCAATATGTTTTTGGAGTGTGGGAGGAAACCGGAGCACCCGGAGAAAACCCACGCGAACACAGTGAGAACATACAAACTCCTCACAGATAAGGCCATGGTCGGGAATCAAACTCATGACTCCAGTGCTGTGAGGCAGAAGTGCTAACCACTAATATCCAAGAGCATAAAAACGTACATGCCATTAACCAAATCTTTAACCAATCTTCACTGACGGTTAAAATTAGAGGTGAATGGCAAGTGTTCCACTACACAAAAGTCAATAGGATTAACTATGATAACTGTAAAACTATGAACATAATGAAATTAAGGGAATTGCAAAAAAATTTTTTTAAAAAAAATGTAATGTTGTTTTACTCTAAATAGTCAACAAGATCCAAAGACGTGTGTATTTGCTGCTGGAATATCATGTTAGTCAGAATGAAAATGCCTCTTTTTGACCTGTGTTCTGCAGTCCCTTTCTCCAAAAATACAAAAAGTTAAGAGAAGGGATGGGAGAGATACATAACAAATGTTATCAGGTAAAAACTGCAGTGCAATTTAACAGAAGAGATAAAGGAGATATGACAGAAACATTCAAATATATGAAAAGTATCAGCAGAGTTCAGCAAGGTGGTATTTCTAAACATAACATGATTTCTTCAAATCGTATATCCTATGTATATAAAACAGTTTGGGAATGTGAGAAATGTATAAAGCTGCATTCAAGCAGAGACATTGTATATTTTAAGCTGACATTTCTTCACTAATGTTCTTGCTAATTCTACAGTACTTACCATTTATTCACACGCCCTAGATGGGAGAAATCATCTTACTATTACCTTCTGTTAGTAAGTTGGGCAAAATAAAATAAACTAGGTAGATAAAATAAATAGATGTGCACGTCTTATTATTTTCTTATATTTGCCCTCTAAGTTTCGCTTGTGCTGCTTTCCAATACTGTTATTCTTGTAATGACCTCTTCCCCTATAATTTCCTCTGCCTAGTCACAGTAGGACAGGTTATTTTTATCTCCACTGAGACAAAGGAGACTGGAGCTATAAGTTACTGGTTCCTACTGGTTTATTTTTCTTGTAACTGGTGACCGTAGAGATGTGTCCTAGCTTATAATGGATAATTACGTGTAATAAAGGTGAGATGCGATCTCTCTACTGACAGTGTCTCACTTCACACACAATGTACTGCGCTCAATTGCCAAAAATGTGGATATACACTGATCAAATGTTATTGAATGATAGATGTAGGTGCATATAACTTGTACTATTGGTGAATATACATCAGAATACAATGAATTGAAGTGGTCAAGTGTATGACTCAATTTGAGAGAATGGTATAAGGAGGCTATATGAATATGAGACAATACCATTTGAAAATAAAATCAAATAAAAAGTGAAAATGATGAACAATATGAAAAGTAAAAACCAAGGGTTTAATCAGTGATTGGTCATACACATAGTGAACTAAAAAACATAGCTCTGTAACATCATGTGCCAAACAGATTAAAAATAATAAGATATATGTAAAATTATACCAATAAAAAAGTCAATCATAAAATCCAGCAGGGTTCCAGCGTGAACCCTTTCACAGGGAATCCCAATGAAATTGAAAATAAGCTTCCTATCCAAAACGTCACAATGAGATAAATCCGATAGATGGAGACAAACTTTTGGGGATCAGAGAGCCGGTCCTCACACTTTCAGATCACAAAATATATGTGGCAGGGTACCTGACCAAAGACATCAGGATCCAGGGACCGCGGTCCAGATGATATCCAAGCGGCAATTGTAACAGTGAAGCTCACAAACCATGTGGGTAATGAAACAGAACAGCGGGGAAGAACGGAGTGCGTTCCAGCGTGGAACGCAAAATCCGGATATCCTGTTGTGTCTAGCGGATGTGGGTGTGTCCAACGCGTTTCATCTGCTCTGCAGATTTCTTCAGGGAATGTAAGAAATCTGAGTATCTGAAATTCCTGAGTATTGCTGCCCTTGCCTAAATTGGGGTTGAGCGCAGCCCTTCTATTGTTTTCATCAGTGTCTCACTTCACCACCGGATGGGCCTGTATTGTTATTGCTATGACTTATTTCTAAGTGTGGTTTCTTTTTATTTTACAGCAGAAATCTGTCCCGGGGAACCCTGAGAAAGGAGCCACTAAGATAAGTGTGAGTGTCAAGGGCATCTATATTACCTGTCAAATGTGTGGGGCCAACACTTTCATACACAAAACAACTGTACATAATAATTAATTGTCTTCAAGCTTTGGCTACATATCTCTCTGAAACACATCGCTCATTTTACCTATTTTCAATGCAATACCAGATAGTCTCGTTTGTCCTTCTAGTTTCTCATGCCCACACTTGGAGCTGTGCCCTCAAGCGTCTTGAAGAACTAATGGGAGTCTAGCGAGCAGCGGAACATTAATCTGATTTACATTGCTTTCCTTTCCGGGCCGAGTGGGATTTATAATTCACAGAATGGCAAATACCAGGAGCTGATCAGTTTGGAAGGAAAGATAATTAACTGCAGATATATTGATATTGATCTTGCTCTGTTGGCGAGAGGAAGTTGCATTTGGCAGCAATGGGAGAGTTGGACAGAGATGCTGCCCCACTGTTGAAATACATAAATACATTTAGAATGGTAGCATATTAAATGGAGGTTTAAATAAAAAAATAACGGGTCTGATTCATTGAGGAAAGTAAAACAAACAAAGGAGTAACTTTGCACCTGGGCAAAACCATGTTGCATTGGAGGAGGAGGTAAATATAAAATGTTGGGATAGATTTAGAGTTGGGGTAGGGCATTTCCTAGATTCACTTTAATTTCAGTGTAAAAATAAAACTAAGTATTTCTGTGCTACACGAAAAAACAGCCTGTATTTAATTTATGTGCAAAATAAAAAACTAATTTGCACCCCTTGCATTGTAACATGGTTTGTCCAGGAGCAAATTTACTCCTTTTTGTGGTTTACTTTCCCTTTCCTTAATGAATCAGGCCCAACAACCAGAAATATTGGGGTTTTAAACTCAGTATTTTGTCATAATTTTTTTAACTCCTGCATGTCTGTGTATGACTGATTTGGTTTTTATCTGGTGAGTTGGCGCTTAGATAAGAATTGGTAAGAACTGTCTGTTCAACTGGCAAACCATAAGACAGAATGGGAGTTACTTACAAAATGCAAATATGAAAAAAGTCATAGGAAGCAATGATACATTTGCTTTTATTCTCTAAACTGTGCTGGTCGATAAAGGTTCATGTGCTAATGTATTACTGCACATTTGCATTTATTGGTAAATGACTTGTTTGGTTAGCCTTGCTTGCCTACATATAACGACTAGTAACATAAGTTTTGTGTGGACAGCACGGTGGCTTAGTGGTTAGCACTTCTGTCTTACAGCACTGGGGTCATGAGTTCAATTCCCGACCATGGCCTTATCTGTGAGGAGTTTGTATGTTCTCCCTATGTTTGAGTGGATTTCCTCCTAAACCATACTGGTAGGTTAATTGGCTGCTAACAAAATTGACGTGTGTATGTACTGTAAGCTCCAATGGGGCAGGGACTGTACAGCGCTGCGGAATTAGTGGCGCTATATAAATAAATGATGACAATACAGCTGAATTCACACCTGCAAATTCAGTGCCTTCTGCTGAACATTTACAAGCTAAAAATGTCCACTTGAAAACCAGCCTCTTCATTCATTTCAACTTTTTTTTAATTTACTGTGTGTTCAAGCATCATTTATGTCTTGAGAGTGAATGGACATTGTGACTGCCTCTAGTAAGTGACACATTTGTGTGTGTGGCATGTTCCCAGCTAGAAGCAGGCATTCAATCTGTCTATGTCTAGCCTTTTGTACTCCTTGCAGACACTATCATCTTGATATGCAGATCCATGTGCAGAAATTGGCTCAGTATGTAAGAAAATGACATATATGCAGAGAGGCACATTTTTTATGTTTGTAAAAGACCCTTAGATTTACTAAAGCCCCTAACAAGAAAAAGTGGTGATGTTGCCTATAGCAACTCATCAGATTCTAGCGATCATTTCTCTAGTACATTCTACAAAATGATGGCTAAAATCTGATAGGTTGCTATGGGTAGCACATCCAAGTTTTCATTTTAGAAGCTTTTGTAAATCTATCCCATAGTGACTGCCCAGTAGTCTGACTGCACAAGGCCACCACAAGATTGCTAGGATTATCATATTTTGGGAGACAAAATGAGGACACATTGTTTAGACCACATCTATTTAATCATGTAACATCCCTAAAGGGATTTGGTGCAAATATCACTTGCTACAGGGCACCAACTTCACTTTCCTTGAAGAAGGTTTAGTAAATCAACCCCTTGGTCTCATAGGACCATAGAATCTACATCTTCTATGTATGAAGTTCTCCCACATGCTTTCTGGCAAACAGTGGCATGATTATTATTATTATTATCCTTTATTTGTTAGGCGCCACAAGGTATCCGCAGAGCTGTACATAATACAAACAGTAAACCATACAGGGTGAAACAGTACAGAACAGTAAACACAAAGTACCAATGCTTCAGAAGCTCCGGGCAGACAAATGGAGTAAATACGGAGCAGAAGAATGGGTATGGAGACAGGAGGGGAGAGGGGCCCTGCTCATTCGAGCTTACATCCTAAAGGAGGGTGGAGGAAACAGGCACGAAAGGGAGGCAGTGATGCAAGGGGGAGAGAAAAGGAGACCAGGGGAGAGAGGGGAGAACGAGCGGAGGAGATGAGGGGTTTAGGTGGAAGGTTGGTAGGCTTTCAGAAACAGGTGAGTTTTGAGTGCTCGTTTGAAGGAGCACAGACTGGGAGCGAGACGGATGGAGCGAGGGAGGTCATTCCAGTGCAGGGGGGCAGCACGAGAGAAGTCTTGGATTCTGGAGTGGAAAGAGGTAATTAGAGTGGAGGAGAGGCAACGGTCATTTGCCGAGAGTAGGGAGTGGGCAGGAGTGTGGATGGTGAGGAGGTTAGAGATATAGGGGGCAGTAGACTGGGAGAGAGCTTTGTAGGTGGTGGTAAGGAGTTTAAAGAGGACTCTGTAGGGGAAAGTGAGCCAGTGTAAGGTATGGCAGAGAGGGGAGGCAGAGGAGGAGCGGCGTCAGAAAAAGATGAGTCTAGCATCCGCATTGAGTACAGAGCGGAGGGGGGCGAGATGGGAGAGGGGGAGGCCAGTGAGAAGGTTGCAGTAGTCAAGGCGGGAGATGATTATGGTTTTGGTGGCATCTTGTGAGAGGGAGGGTCGGATGTGGGTGATGTTGCGCAGTTGGAAGCGACAGGCTTGGTCAAGGGAGTAGACGTGGGGGGGCAAAAGATTTCATGTGAGGTTTTTTTTTTAAAAAAAATGTTTATTCCATCCTCCTGTAAAGCACAGATTTGTGAAGTACCTGGACATTATTGTCCCAAGGACAGCTTTTCCCATATTTGCCATAAGTCTGTCATTGTGCCATTTTCACATGTATGTTATATAATAGACTTTACTAAAAGGGATTTTAAGACTTTGAACATTACTACACTTCCCACGATTGCAGTTTTTTTGTTCTTTTAATGTTCTTTGATCTTCATGATGAAGCTCATGTTTGGAAATGAACCTCTTGCACAAAGTTGTTTTTATTTTGAAATCAATTTACTTTTAGTTGTATCCAATAGGAAATAATTATACGATTAACTGATTACTTCAGGGCTTCTTAAGCTGTATTAAGCAAATGGGGTTAAATACTTAAATCACAAAGCTTTTACAGACTCAACCCTTTTTATAGCCCCTGTATATGTACTAGCCTGAATACATACAGCCTTATTTGAAGCCTGACTTAAAAGTAATTTGTAAGAGCATAAGGGTATTTTGTATCAGGCCCTTCATATATAACCTGAACTGTATCCACTCTGTGTAGGTGGTGAAGGTATTTGGCAGTAACATCTCACACAAGCTCCGTCTGTCTCACGTGAAGATCTCCGACGAAGGGACCTACGAATGCCGAGTGTTGGACTACAGTGACGGGAAAGGACGGCAACACCGCGTCAAGGCCTTCCTGCGTGTGGAAGCAGAATCGGGCCGCCGCGGCACGGCCTCTCACCGTCAGCAGGATACCAGCACTCATCGCCACTTTCAAGTCAAAGAGCTGAAAAAACGAGCAGCAGCAGCAGCACCCTGTGAGCAATGCCAGGTCTAGACTGACTGTGGGAACCCCATGCCCCAACATGGATGTACAGAGGAGTGCATGAGAGGCTTCCACCCTTCTCCATCTGAAAATCGTCGTCATCTCTCAAGCTGGAGTAGTCGGTGGAGAATAATGACTTTATTTACAAAAACCCCATCATGTGATGACTTATCCCTTTTCTTGGTGAAGGGCATTGAAGGTGGTCTGACAGACTGTTATGTCTATGAACTAAGAGTGGTGCACCCTCTGCCATTGTTCACCTGTCATCGCCTGCTCAAGGGTCTTCTCTGCACCATACTCCACTTAAATGTCATTACTCAAGACTGATCTCACCCTGACCCTGAGCAGTATGGGTGCCTTGGAGGAGATGACAACACATAGGCAGTAGGTACCAGACAAATCCTCATCAGGAAGGCATTTCATTGACTAGAGCACTTTTCAGTGTAATATTTTAAAATATTCACCCACATCCTGTGATGGTCAACGTAGTAACACTATCTAACCAAGTCTGTTTCCCTTCTCTTTATTATCCCAGAAACTTAAAGATACCAATTATGGCATCGATGCTTTTATCCTCTATATGTGCTGCATAACATTCATTGATCTCTAATTTGTTGCCTTTTCATCAAAGAAAATATAGCTCGGCACAGCTAATTTTCCAGTGCTGAACACGTTCTACACACATTATATAAATCCCCCACACACACACAGTGATTTCTTTGATGTTTAAGTAACCATCATTACCTTTAGCTCACTTTGCTTTAACAGTGCCTGTTAGTGTAATTGTTCCATTTGTGCCTGGCTTCTTGCTTGTCATATCAGCCGCTTGTGTGAACACTGGAAGGCAAAGAGTGTCTACAGTGACAAACTACTGTACTTGCATTACAGGGGGAAATCTTTACCAGGTGTAGAGCAGAAGGCACCGCTGTTCCTGTTACACGTTGTAGGAAAGTTGGAGCACCACCGATTTCTGAGCTGGAAAGTTATTTATTTTTGTGCCCCAGAAGACCTGAAAACATTTTAATATTTGTAGTGAAAGAGGGAATGGAAACACAGATAAGCTTTAGACGGTCCTCCCTAGAACTCAGAATTCCGTAGCCCTAGTCTCAATTACCTTTAATATGTCGCGCTATGACGATGACACTGAAAGAACACAAGGGATAATTACTTACCCAACCAAGTATAAAAATTCACCTTTGCCTCAGAAACCTCTCCAAAACATGGCCTGTTGGTTGCATTTAAAGAGAGGGTTGGTAACATCTAATTTAAGCTAAAGATGCGTCACATGTGGGTCTGGGACCCAAATTGTTTTTGGGGATCCCATTTGTGAAATATCACATACTTTGTATTAAGAAACAGCTGTTTGTGCCACAATATTGACACTTTTGGTCTCGGCTATAACAAAACAAAAACGTTGTGTAATTGTTCCGACACACATTTTCAATTTATTGCTCATTATCCGCAAAATAATGTTATTTTTGGATGGTTATAGAAAATCAGCACTATTCTTTCTAGGGATCTTATAAATTTAAAGAGTTGCACTTAACTGGAGTTGAACCTCGACTCTGGTCCTTGAACCAATCTTCTCAGACAGTGCATGTTTGTGGACCTCCTCACATAACTGCAGGTGTAGTCCCTAATATCCTACCAAACTGATATAGTATCTGTTTACCCTCTAAGAAGATCCAGTAGTCATACGCTGTTTAGGAGGTGTGTGAACAGGTTTGAAAACCAGCACCCTGTACTATGACATTTATGTGCCAGTGTTTATCCAATGACTAGCTGATCCTCCTGGGGGTAAATGTATCAAGCTGAGAGTTTTTGGCAGGTTAGAAAAGGAGATGTTGCCTATAGCACCCAATCAGATTCTAGCTGTCATTTATTTAGTACATTCTACAAAATGACAGCTAGAATCTGCTTCGTTGCTATAGGCAACATCTCCACTTTTTCCAAACCCGCCAGAAAACGCTCAGCTTGATACATTTACCCGCTGGCCTCAGAGTGAGAATATATCATCATGCATCCCGTTATGGATAACTATTATGATTCCCAAGGAAAGGTTTCAACTGGTAAATTACTTTTGACAGTTGTAGGTGATTCGCCAAAGGGCTGCTGAGCAACATATTGTAGAGTTTTAGAAAAAAAATGCTGATAAAAAGAACGTGTGTCAATGTAAAATAAATTAGTGGCTGTCAAGAATTGCTAGACAGGTGTCATTTGCCATGTGTTTGCTGCTGTAACTGGCATCATGGATTTGGGTTACTAATTGTGTGCTTTAAATACTGCTTCCAGACCTGTATAGTGGTTCAGGTTACACACAGGGTAACGCTTCTTTATCGATGCCATACTGTTTAAATGTGACCGAGACAATTCTGTGTTGAGGAGGCGGTTATGTTCTCTGTTCCTGAGCAGCAAGTGCTGATGGTTTTAAACTATGGCTCCCTCCACAACACTTGATGTCTCTCTGGATGTAAATAAACTTTGATTGTTTGCCCAAGAACCAGTAGTTGAATCTGTTTTGTATTAGCCATGAACACAAGCAGTAGCTGTGCAAAGAAGATTCACTGTAACAGTGCTACATTTTATTATATTTGAAAAGTGCTTGACATATTTAAAAAAAATATAGAAGAAAGTTACTAAGTACAACAGTCTTGCCCAGTTAGGAACTGCAACATACCAGCTTTTGGAGGAGACTCAATATGTAAGTGATGGGTGCAGGGTTTTTAAGGGGATGAAAATGGAATGGACTCTTAATTTACAAACACAAATTGATTTCATCATCAGATACATGCTGTTACAATGACTAAACAAAATTATATTCCCCCCCCAACAAGCCACATTCTTGCAGTTCCTTATTAGGTCATATTTTTGTTTTGATTATACACTTTACATCAGCGCAGTTCATTTTGACAATGGTTTGCTTGAATGGAGCATCCGGAGTTAGTTGTTGATTACCAGCTACCTGGTGCTTGGGGAATGCATAGCTCCTAAATAAAGCAAGATCTTTGCACTCAATGCAGTGTATACTTCAATGCTGTGCTTCTCTAATGGGGAGAAAATTCCTGCTCAAGATGCACCTTCAGAAACATCTGCATCTTTAGGAATGAGGCACAGAAAGGGTTGAGGTTGTGGAATCCAGATCACCTGCCTGCAGGTGGAAGCACAGGTGTGGGGAGGCAGCACAGAATCCTGATGAGGGCTCAGTAAAGAGGGTGAACGCTACACAACACACTGGTCATGGCTACGGGTCAAGGTCTTTGCAGCTTTTGTAGTAGGCTGCACACATTGTGTGTGTATTCATCATAGGTCCTGCCAGTCCAAGTGAGGGGTACGAGAGAGGAGTGGGGGGCTTCTGGTGGGCTTTGCCACTCACATAGATACAACCAAACGATATCTGGGTCCAGTTGTGATAGACTGAGGAACGTTCTGCAGGGAGAGATAAGAAGCGGCAGAGGGGTTACTGGGTGGACAGTGTGTAAGAAGGAAGAATAGCTGGACAGGTAAGGGAACATGTATGCAAGATGGGATAGGACAGTTCCAGCTACATTTCCAGAGAATGGTTGTACATGTTTGCAGAGGAACCATTAAGGTAAGAGTGAGGTGGGCAACCATGTACCAAGAAGCACTGATTAATAGCACAGAAACAGGCAGAGCTGTAGAGCCATTTATCCAACTTGCATTCAGTTGTATTGGCTTTATTAGATTACACAGTATGTATACCTTCTATTATAAGTAGGCATTATACCAGTTCCCATAATTACTTACTATGCTATCTAGTCTGATCTTCTAAATATACCCCTTATGCCATCTCACACACAAAAAAATTTGTGATGAAAAAAGGTATCCAACCACATTGTACTTTTTAAGATATTATTTTAAATTGGCTCATCGATGAGTGTCTACAGTTTAATCATACCTTCCACTTAAAAACTAGGGGCCTGAATCATTAAGGATCTTAACTTGAGAAACTTCTTATTTCAGTCTCCTGGACAAAACCATGTTACAATACAAGGGGTGCAAATTAGTATTCTGTTTTGCACATAAGTTAAATACTGTCTGTTTTTTCATGTAGCACACAAATACTTGATAGCTTATTTGTACACTGAAATTTAAAGCTGATATTTGTGTGCTACATGAAAAAACAGGCAGTATTTAACTTATGTGCAAAACAGAATACTAATTTGTACCCCTTGCATTGTAACATGGTTTTGTCCAGGAGACTGAAATAAGAAATTTCTCAAGTTAAGATCCTTAATGAATCAGGACCTAGAACATGAATGTCACATCACTACAGAAGCAAGGTAAGATATCGCTTGAGCTTAAAGCATGGTTTGACTGGCCAGGCTGTAGTAAGACAATTGAATCTATGCATTGGTTGGATCCCATTAGCTGCACTGTGTTCTCATGAAGATTTTTCTATACCTGCACTACAACAAACACACAACAGAATGTCAGTTACATCAGTGGTTCCCTCATGTACAACATAACAGTCCAGGTTTTAAGGATATCCAAGTTTGAGCACAGGCTGCTGAATCAAAAAGACTAAGGGCTAGATTTACTAAGCTGCGGGTTTGAAAAAGTGGGGATGTTGCCTATAGCAACCAATCAGATTCTAGCTTTCATTTATTTAGTACCTTCTACAAAATGATTGCTAGAATCTGATTGGTTGCTATAGGCAACATCCCCACGGTTTCAAACCCGCAGCTTAGTAAATCTAGCCCTAAGTCACAAATTAGGAGTTCTAAGTCACATTAGTTAGTTATGTAACACGCTCTGGGGCACCAGATCTGTAAACGTGCGAACGCTGCAACAACACTTGGTTTTAATATCTGTATGGGAAGGGCATGAAGTGGTCTTACCAGACACACATAATATATATGTATATACATACACACACACACATAATATATATGTATATACATACACACACCCCTATGGCTGCAAGTTTCTCTCACTATAGCTACCCTGCATGTGTGTGAATAGAATAAGGTCGTCAGATCTGCATTTGTGAGGGGATAAAACAGTGCAAGTGTGAAAGTGCAGATGATCTTGTGTCTCGCACCTGATTGAAGCCTCTTGGAGTGGTTTTGGCTGCCGTACGCTTAGGTAGAGCATGCAGGAATCAATGACCTCCAACAAATCACTGTCACCTATAGGAACAACACAATGTCTAATTAGCACAGACAAGTATAACATCCTGTACATATATTCCACTCCAGCCACATGAAGTTCATCTAGTCCCAGTGTCACACACAACATTCTCAGACAGGTCAGGTAGTCCCGAAACCAATTCCTCATATAGCTCATGTAACCCCAATTTCCATACGATTGTCACATGTCATAGTCCTAAAGTCACACATATACCACGTCCTCATGTATCTCACATAATTAATAGTTTCATATATGAGATATTCCACATAATGCTCATGTATTTCCAATAAACCTACACTCAGACCATGAAGATTCCATCATGAATCTGCAGTTTAACATACACATTCCGGGATAAAATGTAGCTCAACATTTACAACTGATCATCCATGGTTGAATTCCGGTCAACTCGGTCATTAGATCATTGCACTGGTCTAGCACCATTTCTGGGTTGCCTGTATTTTGCTTACATATCTCAATTTGTCTTATGCACAACATAGTATACCAGTGGTTTCAGATCAGACATCTAAGTACGAGTTAAGAACTTGGCATACATCTAAAAAAAAAAAAAAAGGATTTTTACTATTGCCAATCCCTCCACCCTCAATTATAATAAATTACTTTTTCTGATTTGTTTAGCTGGCGATCCAGCTCTGATCAAGTCTTCAAGCTGAATCTTAAGACTAGAACGTACTATCAAATAAAGTGTGTTACAATGAGCTGTATGGAATCCAAGGTGTTCAGACTTCCGAAGTCTTTGAACAAGGAGACCAGCGGGTCCCTGGCCCGAGTACATATAAATTGAAAAAAAAATTGTTTGACCATTAAGGGAGTGGGGAAATAATTTTTTTTTTAATCAATTAACTTACTTAAATACAAAAACTGGTAAGATCTAACATTAGTAATTGCAGATATATATGTAAAAGCCTTGAAAACTGATCAAAATGTATGATTTTCTCAATAAATCTTTATTGTAATCTACACACCAATGTATAAACCCATATAAGAAAATAGCAAGGGGGCTGTCATGAAAAATAAAAAGGATAGTAGCTAACATTTTGCTAAATAACCCTATTGCATACTTCGGACTCGCTATAAAACTAACCTCGGTTTAGCGATAGGGACTCAACCTAACGTATGGTACATAGAGTTTTAGGTTGTATGGTTTACAAGGACTGTATTCAAGCTCTAAGTTGTACACTCAGTGACTCACCCAATGCCATATCCACACAGAGTGTCCGCAAGCCTTCCAATATGGCTTTCTGCAGTTTGAAGCCCAGCGTGTGGCAGTACACAGGCCCTGCATGACAGCTCACGACAGCTTGAGAGCGTAGAGACGCCAGAAAGGCAGGAAAAGCATCTTTACACACGCGCTGCCGGAGGAAATCTTTGCAAGAAGCAGCAAGAGTCACAAGCACCTGGAAGAGGAGACTGCTTGTAAAAACTGGACATGAGAGAGGGAGAGAAGTGAAAGACGCCCAGTTTGACAGGCAACAATTACATGTCACCTGACCATAAAATAATTCCAAAATGTGCAATGGTGAAGCAGGACAGCAGATGCTCAGAGATCAATCATAAGAGAAGTTTATATACCTGAAAGGCTCTTAGAAGAACCAGTGGTTCATCCTGTAACAGTCTTTTCACCAAACATGGCCAGATTTTATGAGCAAGTGGATAGAGCACATCTTCCTGAGAATGTAGCGGTAGTAACGAGAGACAGAGAGTGTCTAGTGCCTGCAGGAAAAGACAGACAAGTAGTAGTAACATACACAGATATACTTTTTTGTTTCTTATCTATTGCAAATATCATGTGCCCCATAGTCCAATAAGAATGTGCCAATGTCAACCGTGCCATGGTAAAAAAAAGGAATTGCCGGAATTGTCTCCAAGTCCCGATGTGACGTACCTGTATTCTAATATGCGGGTCGCTGTGTGACAGGAAGTGCGAACATTTTTCAGCCACCTCTTTGGAGATTTTAACATGGGTGGGCAATTGTGGCTTCTGATCATCAAGAGCACCATTTGGTATAGGCAACTCATCTAAACAGTAGAAAAAGGGATCATACATGTACTACACATGCTAATAGAAATGATATATACTTAAAGAAAACTTTATTCCTGGTCCTATTTTTAACACAATATAGATTGTTGAGCTCTCCTCTTAGCATAAAACATGTGCTCCATTATGTAATTAAGCTGAGCACCCATTCTACAAGTTTATCATTGTAATGTAACCACACAGTACAGGCAGCCATTGTGGCCTGAACCAATATTCATAAGAGGGGCTCCTATCAAAGCACTAAGAACTAGTGACGTATGAATCATTTCATGGAGGCAGCCATTTTGATCAAATATTTCACAACAGCCAGTAGGAATAAGTGACATTTATGAGACAGCCATGTTGTGGTCTGAACCAATATTAATGAGAATTCAGACTATCTATTCACTAGGACACAATGACATCACCAAGGCACTACTTGAACGCAATCGTTTTTGCGCTGAACCAATATTAATGTGTTACTAGTTTCAGTTGAATACATAGGTTTGATATACTTTAGAGCACTCGCTATATATCTAACTTTGCATTATATCTCAGATATTATAGCTCTGCAAAACCAACTCAGATTTCATAGACAAAAGCCTAAGGGTCTCTGTACAGAATATGTTTCCATATGAATGCTTTATTTGTCCTTTAAAAAATTTAATAAATAAAAAAAGATAAATTGGAATTGTTTCCCTATAAATAAGAAAATGAAATGTGAATCTGTGGAAGAGTATCACTCTGTCATTATTGATCCATTCTGCTATACCGTGAAATCAGCAAATTACCAATACGCCAATAAAAGAGTAGCCACCTGCAACCTCTTCTTCTTGGACCTCTCCTCTTGCTACATGATGTTGCTCTATATGCTCCTGCAGAAACTCCTTTATCTCCTGTACTATGCTCCCATCATTCAACTTGCACTGGCTGGAGGCCTCGGTTAATGAATCCGTGATAATATTCGGTGAAGGAAACCACGTTCCTGTAGACAAGACGATGAGGTTAGGCTAACAAAAGCATCATGTTATATGGAGGAACAGATTTATCTGAAAATATATCATTTACATGTCACGTGCAATACAAATCACCATGATAAGAAGATATGGCTGTTTATGTTAGACACAAGGCCTTTCGTGGCATACTTGCTCTCAATAAAGGTAAGCAGTATGGGGAGTTTTATATAATAATGTACAAAGTGTTACCTGGAGCGTTAAGAAGGTGTTCTAAAGATAAAATTTAATTGTAACAACTTGGATGTGAAAATGATTGTTGCCCCCTCTAGTCTGATCAGGCCACCTTCCTCTCCCATAGCTTCTGCACCCAACATGTTGCCTCCCCCTCCTCTGGTCCCTGCACCCAATGGGCGGCTTTCCCCTCCACTGGTCCTTAAATCCAGTGGGCTGCCTTGCCCTTGGCTACTACTTGAACCCAAACATGCTACCTCCATCTCTACCAATTCCCTCAACCAACATGCCGCATCTCCATCTTCTGGCCCCTACACCCATGGGGCTGCCTTCCCTCTTTCCAGCCTCAAGTAGCCCATACCACTGCCCTACCAAAATTCCATCATAATCAACAAAGAGAAATTATTATAAATACAATACACAGCAAGTGACAATTTATTATGCATGCTGTGGCTTAGGAACATAAAACAAACCCTGTAGACACAGGGAAAAGACAATTATAAGGAGTGACAGTGCAGAGGGTTGAGGAGATATAATATTGGCCACACAGACAGTGGGGGTGGGAACCAGAGGGGGAAAAGTCAGCAAATTGACAGGGTGGGACCAGAGGAATAGACACATGAAACCATTTACGTTCAGCCAAACTTTCACATACAAATTGTTAATCTTGCCAGATCTATATTAATAAAAAAATGTTACTAATCATATTCTCTTATATGTGTTAATATAAACGAGAAATTATTTGGATAGAATCCAGTGTGTTTTCACAATTTAGATGCAGGAACTCCTCCTGTTTTACAAGGTAACTAGATCTTCGTTTTAACTTAAGAGTTTCCCTGAAAAAAATACCATCAGAACACTCAATAGATGCAACTTGTCAATGTATTATTAGCCCTTTAAAATAACTTATATGAAAAAAAAAAAAAATGCAGAGCCGAGACTCCCATAGTAAGCATACTATCCAGACCAAAAACATATTGTAAGTTTGGCTGATTAACATGTTCCTAATACCTGTCCTAACTGATAATGAAGCAGCATTAGATTTACCTAGCTTTGTGACAAGAGAGTTCAGCACAGGGAAGAGGATCTTGGCACCTTCATTCTGTGACTGGTCCAATGCTGGAAGTAGGTCCTGAACAAGTTCATACAGTAGAGGCAGGAGACTGGGTCCACAATTCTCTAACATAGCATGTAATACGTGCGCAGCACCTCCATGTCGTCGTCGAAGGCGGCGTAGACCGACAGAGACTTCACTTGCCAAATAATCCGAATTGACTTCAATCAGCTGGCTGATATCTTTGTATCCACAGGCTTGGCTGACATTTCCCAACGTCACCTTTGCTGCCCCACTAACCATTAAGGAAGGATCCCCAGCTTTCTCAAGCAGAGGGTACAGAGCAGATATAAGAAGTGGGCGGAAGTTAGTGCCAAGAGCCTTGGCAAAGCAGGAAATGCCTTCAAGCTGCAGACAAAGCTTCCAAGCATTCGCACACATGTCACTAATCGCTGGCTTAGCCTGGCACTCAATATGGAGTAAGGACAACTGATCTATTACTTCATCACTGTCCTGACAAGTATGAAGATGCCAATTGATAGGGTCTGTGTACTCTTCAAAGAGTGGACGCACAGCTTCCAAAAGTTCACCGACATGGAGTGCCTGAACATCCCCATTGAGTACTTCAACTTCAATCCCAGCTGCCCCTAGTACTAATTGGTTCAACACCAGCACAGCAGGTAGTCTTTGTGCCCGGTATAGTCCCAAAAAGTGGTCTGTCAGCAAGTAGAAATCTCCATAATACCCCAAAAGCCTACAGATGCTTTGAATATGGGAAAGAATACGTGTGTCCCTGAAAAAGCGAAAAGTTTTCTGTGGAGCTCCAGTGTGTTCGATGTCCTGCTGCTTGAGACTGGTAACAGAAGAGGAAAGTCTTTCTTCCACAACTTTGACTGAGCAAAAATCTAACTCTAGTGTCTGCAAGAGTGCAGCAGAAAGGCGTTGAAGGTGAGCAGAAGAGTGCAGAGTGAATGCAAGCCTGGGACCAAGCAATTGAAGATAGCCTAGAAGAAGTGCTAAAGTGTGAAGCTTGCCTTGGTCGTCCTGAGAGCTCAGTAGCCTTGGAAGAGTTACAGTCAGCGAATGGAGGCTTTCCGATAGCACATCCCCTAGTGTCCTTGAAGCTGGGCCTTCCTTAGCCACCTCCAACAGAGCCTCACATCCCCTGGCCTTCACCTCAGGTCTATCATCACTCATATGTCCTACCAATATATGTAGAAGATTCCCCACTGAATCTCCAAGAGAATTCCAGCAACGAGTAAGCAAGAGATAAGCTAAGTCAACAAGCGCCATTCGCACTCTCCAGTGTGGGTCAGAAATGCAACGCTCTGAGATTTTTCCTAGATGAACAAATAGACGACTAGCAGAGTTTTTCACCCAAGTCCTGTCTCTGTGCACTAGAAGCTCTGCTACACGTCCAGACAATCCAGGGTATACAGGTTTCTTTTCGGCCACTTGTACCAGACTCTCATCAGACATCACTATGCTAACTGCCTCAGCCCACAACCTGATTGCAGCAGTCGTTACCCTGTATCCTTGCTTGGGGTCTCCACAAATAACCCTTGTTATGACTGTACAGAGTCCAGGTAGAAAGGAAGCAAAGAGATCACCCAGAGAATTGGTTTGCTTGAGTTTTGGCAGTAGCAATCTCTCCAAACAGTTCAAAGATTCAAGTCTGATCTCCCGTGATTTCTCTAGTTCTGCAAGCCTTAGCAGAAGAGTGATGGTGAATCCCAACTCAGGAAGCATGGATGGTTTGTACAAGGCTAGTAGTACATCTGCACCAGATGATCGGAGAAGAGATTGTAGAGTTAAGACTACTGCCAATTTCAGCTCCTCTGGCACTGGCTGAAGAGGATCAGGGGGAAGACAACTGCAAAGCTCACTAAACATCTCCTGTAAGGAGACTGGGCTCTTCAAGTGCGTGAGAGATAGAAGATAGGAAATGCATTCCAAAACAGCTTGCACTAATCCAGGATTTTTTGGGCTAGGTGTTTTAAGGGTGAACCGCAGAGGGAACAGGACATAATCCAGAAGGGCTTGAAGAGCAGAGACATCTGTAGAAGAAATCTGTGTTCGCAGGTTTTTCACATTCTGCACTGTCTGCTCCATTGTCAGCTGCACACAAAATGGACGCAGAACCTCAAAGGCGCCATGGGGATAACTCTTGGATGCCATTGTTTCCAGTTTGTGTCCGATGGCCTCAGAAAATGAAGAACAAAATAATTACCTACATTGATTAGAACATATATGATTATATGCAGTACAATAAGTACATTAATATGTCACAGCAAAATAAATACTTTGAGTAGTACCTACAAATATCCAAAAGTCTTACGTTTATAGCTAATTATATGTATATCAATCTTTCCCTTCCCTTACTCTATTGACAGTGTTATAAGCAAATAGAAACAAATGGACAGACTTAGCAGACATTCTGGTAGTTTTAAAATTAAAATAGCATCTGCTTCTGTGACTCTGGCTATAGATAGAGTAAGTTATAGTAAACTACATTCTTATATGTTTCAACACCCTGCCAACCGGACAATGTTTTAATAAGTGGAGATGATGGGTATGATAGGTGTGTAGACAGCCTTAAATGTAAAAACACCCCAACTTGTATGTGTATACAAGCACATTACCTAAGCTGTACTCCAGCCTTAGACTGCCAGTGGGTCACCAGCTGCTCCACATACTGAAACTTGTATTTCCACAAGTAGCCTTATCCTGCTCTAACCCATGTTGTCACGTACATTTACAGCTATGTACCAATCATACGAGTTTTCTCCTATAAATGTCTAATTAGCCCCACGCCCAAGACTCTATTCTATATAGAACGTTGAGATACATGAACATTCCAAATGCTCAGGAAACCACTTCAGCACGCTGACTCTCACCTTAGCCCATAGTGCAACAGATAGGGCGGTTTCACATGTCGGAAGTGACGCCATCAAATACGCGCCGCGGTCTCAGTAGTCAAGGTAACGCGTCCTTTCGTCTCGGGACACGTGACTCGCTTCAGGGTGAGAGGTCAGGTGGCCATCTTGTGCTGGGCCCGGGGCCCCCACGGAGAGACATGGCGTCATTCACCGAGCCGGCCCTGGAGAAAAAACTGTCCGAGTTGAGCAACTCCCAGCAGAGCGTCCAGACGTTGTCCTTGTGGCTGATCCATCACCGGAAGCACGCAGCCACCATCGTGGGTGTCTGGCAGCGGGAGCTCCGAAGAGGTATCTGCCCATATTGTGCATGTATTGGGGGCTATTATATATCGCTCAGTGTGGGTGTGTAGTGCACAGCGCCGTGCACACAAGCCGGGGACCAGCGTGGTATAACTAGGCCGGACAGCTTTATAGCAGCAGCTCCCGCATGGAGAACAGGTGGCCCAGCCTGTGACTCGTGTATACTCCCATTCAGAGGGATGTGGTGGCAACCTAGAGCAAGGAAATCCAAGTCACAGTCACTCCTCTATTGGAGGGAACTGAGCATAGCGGCCTATATCCGTTTATAGTTTACATCTTAATTCATTCAATTTACTTTGTGTACAGTGCAACTTCTAGAACGCCAGCATGGAACGCGGGCAGAGGTGACAATGGAATTACATAGCTTTGATCACCTCATGTGCAGAGATGATATGCGCTGGAACATTAGTTAGACAGGTTGCTGTAATAAAGGGGGGAAGCACTGTGCACATGCTGTATCCTTCTGATATCGGTTTATAAACAAGCAAGGTGGGGTTTAGACGTAGTATTAACATATTCACAGAAAATATTTGGGACACAGGGAAAATAATGCAAATTATTTTTTGTAGTATTGTGACATGTCGCCAATTAAAGTTGGATTATTTAAAATATTTAGTCAGATTAAAATTTGATGAAGTATATACCACACACTTTAAATAAGAATTCAAATCTGATGTTCCCAGTATTGAGAAATATATAAATTAGCAAAGAGTTCTGTTAAATAATATTGGTGAAACAATGTATTCCAGGCGCAATATGATTGCTTCCACATATGCAGTAAATTGTACCAGATGTTATACAGAGAATATTTGAACGACTGCAAGGCTAGTGCATTGAAACAAATATAGATGAACCCCCTACGCTGTACCAGAGTTTATTTAGACCCAGGTCCGTAGTCTTTTTTTCAGCTATCAGAAAATCAGCCCCGAACTGCTGTGTTAAGGTGAATACCAGACAGCTTGAAAAGTATAAAACTTGCTCAGCGCTAGTAAAAGTTTTAGGATGCAAGGTAGGGGCCATTTAGAATCCAACACCTTTAACTCCACATGACAGCAGTGACTGATCTGAAGTCTGAATCTTTTTTGGCTCATTACCAGCGGGTTAGCAGCTTACCCCAGTAATAAGACTATTGTATATTTTATATGAGATGACCTCAGTAAAATAAAGGTACTACCAAATATTAGGGGTGATTTGCTCAAAATATGTTAATCAATTAACTTTTTTTCTATTTTACATGACAACTTGACCAGAAGGGTATAGTTCCTCTAAAGTATATTGATAGCTAACTTTTCACTGACAGAACAAACAAAGCCTATATGTTGATATATGTGTAAAGAGATTGTTCATATGTCTATGCTGGATTTTTGTTAACAAAATTTGTTTATTTTTAAGTGTGTCTTATAAAATCTAATAGAGCTTTTGGTTTTTGATTCATATTAATTTGCTTTAAGAGCACTAAAAGCTACATTTTCAAATTACGGTTTATTAGTAAAATCTACTATATGCGTTGCTAGAAATTGTAGATTAACAAGACGCAGGAGACTCATAAATTGTCTACCCCTGATCAATTGTTATTGGAAAACATATAATATTCAAAAATCGGATTGATCTCCATAAAATATAATGGTACCCCTTTGTACACCTGTGCATATGCTATTTTCATCTCTCCAGCTAATCTCTTGTAACAATATGTATTTGTCATCCAATTATGGTTATTAATCTTTACTTTTGTTGATCAATGTCTTTTATTGTCCATGGAACCATCCTGTTTTTATTTATAGAACGTTAATAATATTTTATTTCTCTATATCACATGAAATTGGAATCTTATATTAGTGACAAATTCATCACCCATTTGCTTTGCTGGCTAATCTGATATTGCAGTACCATGTGACTGCTCAGGCTTGACTATTTGAGTCAAACCTATTCCTTTAAATATTTATCTGCATTAAAGGATCCCAATAATTTGTATTGTCGGGGGGTTATGAATAGGAATCTGATCCATTTTGACATACAAGCCTTCAGTAATGTCAATGCCAGTTAATTGGAGGAAAAATACAGTTTATGCTGAAGTATTATTTATTTTTCTTAAAAAGACCTATTCCATATTTCTGTATGTTATATGCCGAAAGTAAGACTCCTACCTCAAATACCTCAATCAGGTTATATTTGTGTTTGTGCTGTTTGCTTCAATATTAGATAATTCCCTTTCCCATCATCAGCACTTTCATTTTGAATGGCCTTTTCACAGTTTAGGACAGTGTTCACTGAGTGCTCCTCATTAAAATTTGGATACATCACTTACTCATATTCAGTTTTACATATTTGTCTGAAAAATATATAATAGAATTATTGATCTAGTCAGTTATAGTAAAGGATAAGTTCACTTGTTTGTTTTATTTTGTTTTAAAAAAAACTTAAATAATTATACCACACTAATGATACCTGTACCTGATGTGTTTTTGAAATCACCTGGTGCATAAACATTTTTTTGTATTTCAAAACTTTTGGAAATGAGAGAGAGTATGAAAGTGGGGCTGTATGTGATCCTTGTACAGAGAGAAGAGTGTGCAGTTACAGGTACTGTTAAACACACTCTGCTACAGTGTACATAATCCATGTATAATGTTAGTCAAGGACCTGTACTTGCAAAAACTACCCATATACACTCTGGGCCTTATTCAGCTCTGGGCATCTCTGAGGTATGTGATCTTTAGCTGTGTCACTTACACCAGCTACAAGGCAGATGTAAGTGCCGATTGATAGGGATGACGGACATGTATGCATGCTAGAACGTGTTTGCAAGTAAGACAAATTGCAAACATGCATTTTATGTACAGTAGGCATTAAGAACATCCTGATATATATGTAGCTTATTTCACGTAAAAAAAAAAATACATAATGTATTTATATTAATGATGATAGTATTAAGAGCTGGTAATGTATTTAATTTTTTCCCCCATGCATTCTGATGGGACTTTATATTGTACATATGCATTGTGCGTTCCTTGATGAATCAGACCCTTTATGTACGAGCCAGGTACCTATCTATACACTGTGCTGCAGCAATATGAACCCACAGAATTCTGCTGTAGTGGAGAGGACAATGATTTTTGTATATACTGTGCATTCTACTGCACATTCTGTTCTGTTGCCACTGTTTGGTTACAATTGTGAATAAAATAGTATCCAACAGCCATCGAATTTCTACTTCAAAACTATGTTCAAATTATATTTCCAGGTGCACTACTGGAGAGTGTGTGTGTGCCCTACAAAGCCATGGAGCACTGCTTGGGGGGTGGGGGTCTTTGTTGTACAGAGTAAAGGTTTATCGATGGTGGATGAGGTGGTATGGCCAGGGTCCACGGAAGGTGGTTAAGAGAGCGGAGTTGGCGTAGGCTGTTGCTGGTATGACCTGTGATAAGAAGTGCAGGATGCCAGTTTGAGTATGGAACTAAATTAAGAATGAATGAAAAATATAAGAAAATGAATAAACATATACAGATATATGTACAATATATAGATAAAATAATGAATGAATCAAAATCTTATTTAAAATAGAAAATTAACGGGTGCATAAAATATAAGTAAAACTATTGAAACAGCGCTGCAAAATTAGTGGCGCTATATAAATAGCTGCTGATGATGATGAAACATATTGAAAAATAACTATATATAGAGGTGATAATGGTAAATCAGCTGTTGTCGGTTTATAGATATACAGAAAGACCAGGTGAACGTATGGAGTATGTATAGATATAGGCATAGTGTAGGAGTGAGTGTGGAAAAAGGTGGGATAAGGTATGGAGTAAATATTACTATAATTAAGGCAGGAACAATCAGATAGCTGTGGGATATGAGTGGTTTGGTAAAAAGAAAGGTAATAGTATGAATGAAATGGTGGAGTAAAAGGGGTTATGGAAATACAGTCAATGAATGAGAGGTAGCAGAAAATATTAAGACACTAATACAGCAGTAAATTGATGGAAAATAGAAGATAAAATAGAAGAGTATAAAATTATATAAATAATTCTGTTCTCTGAATGATCTGGGATCAATACAGTATGGAATTTGAGTGGTTCATTGATTAGTGGGATAAATGTATGGGTGAAGTAGTGGTGGAAATTTGGGAAATAATCAATGAACAATAGTAAAAGGTATAAAGACAATATAAATGCACTAAATTAGTAGAAGGTATCAAATATTGTGTGTGTGAATACATATATATATATATATATATATATATATATATATATATGTGTGTGTGTGTGGGAAAAAATAAAATCAAGCTGCAGCACCACCTGCTGGGCGGAGTTATACACTGACCTACTAAATTCTTAGTGTGTGTGTAAAAAAAAAAATAATTCAGAAAGGGCTGAAATTTGGTATACTAAGATGTTTTTAATTTGTTAATTGTTAAAAGTGTTTATAAAGATTTAAAAAAAAATATATATAAATTTCTTGAAGGAGAAGTGACAGTTGGGAGTGGTTGGTGGTTGCCGGGGGTGACAGTTGGGAGTGGTTGGTGGTTGCCGGGGGTGACAGTTGGGAGTGGTTGGTGGTTGCCGGGGGTGACAGTGGGGAGTGGTTGGTGGTTGAGGCCTGGGCTATGCCCAAATGCATGACAAGAACCTTTTTAACACCTTAAGTAGCTTGATTTGCCTAGAATGCATGAGTATCATGCACGGGTTAACTTGTGTGTGTGTGTGTATGTGTGTGTGTGTGTATGTATATATATATATATATATATATATATATATTAGTAAAGCTTTCAAATTCCATTCACTTACATTTTTCATACCACCACTACTAAATTCCCACTTCAGCCATTGTAGATATATAATGAACAAGTTAACCCGTGCATGATACTCATGCATTCTAGTCAAATCAAGCTACTTAAGGTGTTAAAAAGGTTCTTGTCATGCATTTGGGCCATAGCCCAGGCCTCAACCACCAACTACTCCCCACTGTCACCCCCGGCAACCACCAACCACTCCCAACTGTCACTTCTCCTTCAAGAAATATATATATATTTTTTTTAAATCTTTATAAACACTTTTTACAATTAATAAATTAAATTAACAAATTAAAAACATCTTAGTATACCAAATTTCAGCCCTTTCTGATTTTTTTTTCCCCACACACACTAAGAATTTAGTAGGTCAGTGTATAACTCTGCCCAGCAGGTGGCGCTGCAGCTTGGTTTTATTTTTTCCACACACACACAGACTAACACACGCCACTAGACATATATATATATATATATATATATATATATATATATATATATATATATATATATATATATATATATATATATATATATATATATAGATAAGAGAAAGAAGTATATCAAACTGTGTACTGCGTGATCCGTGGAGTGTGCAGAATAAAGCTGGGTACACACTACAGAAATTTCAACCTTTTTATGCCGAGCGATTTTACATGCGATCGATGTTCCGATCGCTCAGTCCCTGGACTGCATACACATTAGCCTTGTTTAGAACGATAAAGGGAAGAGCAGACGTCCCTTTAGCGACTTTTTACAGCCATGTTGTCGTGAGCAATGACTGTAATTTCGTACTCACAGCTGTGGATCGATCAGAAGTTTATAAACACTACACAGCGAGAAACGAGATTGGAACGAAAATATTAAACGGTACGACCAACCAAATGAGGCGATAATTGACCATCGTGTCACTGCACACACTGACCCGACTTTTGAACGAGCGGTCGTATGTCGGCTGATTTAGCCAATTGGATGAAAACTGTGTAGTGTGTACCCAGCTTTAGTCAGATGCGTTTCACCCACCAGTGTGTGGGTTCTTTTTAAAGATGCTGCGCTCCAAGGCTACAGACTAATAAGTATTGTTTAGATTATGCATGCATGATTATTTTTATCAGGCAGGAGCTGTCCCACCGGTAGCCCATGGGGCTAATGCATCAATTTCGAATCCGGTTAGAATTTAGTTAAAATGTGTAGTGATTTACACAGTGAATTCTATTTTTTGTGATGTACATGGCGATTTGACAATTATAGTAAAGGCAAAAAAAAGAAAGTATAAATCACCAGACATCGCACAATTGCTGAAGTGACAGATTTGTGCAGTGTGCGCTATACAACAGAGGTAAACTAATGAAGATTGATTGAGCCAATAGCCAGGGAATACTTTAAAAATAAAACAACTGGTTTCAGACACTTGATTGCCTGAAAATCCCCCCCCCCCCCCCCCCCCCCCCCCGCCCAGCTAAATTCTCTTGCTAGACTGGATGGGCTGGTTCCGACATAACGGAACCAGTAGCGTTGTATCCCTTTGTCATAGTGGACATCAGTCCCAGCCAGGAGTTTGGGGTGAGGAGTGGTCTATACTGGCCGTATTTATTTATATACGGAGCTTTATGCATCACATCAAAAGTCCATTTGGTTCAATAAGCTTCCTGCGTGTAGTGCTCTCGCTAGAAACCCAATTGCAATCCATGAGAAAAGCAGTGAGATTTTTCTAAAAAATAAAACATCACGGGTGAAATCCAATTTTCTCTTTCCCTATCAAAATTGCCACAGTACAGTTGATTAAGGAATAAATGCTTATTGGTAGATCGCTCATGTACTCTGTTTAAAGAAGAAAAAAAACATTCCTGCTAACAATGATCTATACAGTGCAATCTGCTGACAAGCCACATGACAGATACTTAAATATGTCATATTATTATAGTATAATGTTTTATATTTAAATTGGAAACCGTTCAACATGAAAAGTAACATTTGTCTTTATAAAGTTTGAAAGCACATTTTTTTCCCCAATTAATTTCCTTTTAAAGCTGCCATCCCATCTAAAAATGTATGTGTTTTTTTTTTTTTTTTTTTACATAATCTCTTTTCTTTAAAGGTAATCAGAGTGATTGATTTTAGATCATTTTGATTTGAGCTTGATTCAGGTTGATTTTATATATGATAATGAGCAGAGAGACTTTGTAACAGCAATTAAAATGACACATATTCACGCTTCCCCCTTCCCCCCTTCCCCCATCCCGCTTTCCTCTGCCATTATTTGACCATCGGAGAGGTAGTGACTGACTGTCCCTCACTCAGAGATCAATGTTTCCAGTATGGTACACTAGTTATATTGTCCCTGCTAAGCTTGGCTTTATTTCACATAGAGAAAACAGTGACTTTTCTTGGGAGTTCAAGTAAACTTATAGGTGGTTGCCGGGTCTAGTGCTAAGCGCTGGATAGAATCTTTAGCCCAAGTCATGCTCCATCTGAAAATGTCCTGTAAGTCAGTCTGCACTGCTCTTCCCAGTAGGCAGGACCCCCCCCCCCCCCACCCCTCCTTCCTCTGGCATCATGTGACTCCTGGGGAAATAGTGACTGACTGGCTCTCACTCAGAGATCAGGTTACATTCTGCTGCACAGAAACCAAATCCTTGAATGTGTGAGACAGTTTATTTTGCAATATCCGCCTTTATTTTTTTTATTATCCTTCACTTATAAGGCGCCACAAATGGTCTGCACCTCCGTACGCTGTGGTTTGAACAAACTTCAACATGACATATTTACACAATGAACAAACTGTTACAAATTAACAGGGAGCGTACGAGTTTGAAGCAAGCATTGTCCCAAGAAACAGGGCTAGAGACACTGAGGACTGAGACTAAAGAGTGCACACAAGGTGCATGTCAAGGGTACGGAGGTAAATAAGACGGTGTTTGCAGGAAAACACAATAAGAGTGGGCCCTGCTTGTCTAGAGGGAAGGGGCAGACACAGAGGGTGAACCATATAACCTAAAAGAGCAAGTTTGTAAATGGAACAGGGAGTAATAAGGGGACCTTCTGGCCATAAGCTTCATAGTGGAACAACCTATTCAGCTACGTCTCTTTATTCAAAGCCAGACACTGCTCCGTATTATCATATACCTGTATTTAAAACGGCATCTTCAGGAATAACCATGGGATTAAATAAACTTCTAAGGACATTTTTATTTTTCGAGACAATCTTTTGGTTACATACAAGTGGCATGGACTATGCTCTAATGACCTGTTTATTGATTCACAGGGCTTGAGGTCTTTCTGCAGTTATCTTATTCCAGCCATGGAGTAACTGTGGGCTCATTGTTATCTTCAATAAACAGACAACCAACCTGCTAGTATAGAAGAAAATAAAAAGCGAGTTCGTTCTCTTTTATACGTCCTAATAAGACATTTTCAAGCAAACTCATGGAAAGACAGAAATGCAGTCTGACTTGAATCTCTATTTTTAAAGAACCCTCGGCACAAACCTTTTTGTAGACTCATTGCCTGTGTTCGTGTTATAATTGGCGTGCTACCCAGAAGGCATATAACTCATACCTTTATCTCACGATTAATGTCACACACTGGTTGGTATGCTGTTATCGCCACTCTCCTCTATACACTACTGTAAAGACATTGCACGTGGATGAAACTTGGCCAATAAAACACTTTTTTTTATTATTTCTTCTTTGTGTCTAAATCAAATGTTAGATTTAATTATTTCTTTCTTTTAACACCTAAAGAATAGTGTGCCTGTTCTTGCTCCAGATATCCCATTAACTGTGTTACCTCTTGTTCGCCTCCTACCACAGGGCATCCCATGTATGCGCTGAACACCAGAGTCTGGTCAACTCAACACTTTTTTTTTTTTTTTTTTTTTTTTTTTAATTGAGTAGTACCCACATTGAGTGACTGACAGTGTCTCCAAACATTGACTATTTTGTTTTTCTAAATTTAGGGTGCTACAAGTACCTTTTTATGGGATTTTTCAGCATCCAAGACCTGCAAGTCACTTTAAATTTTATTGCTTAATCTGGAAGGTTCAAGGTTGGAAGCTCGGTGATCAACCAAGAATTTAGAAATAAAAGGGACTATGTTTTAGTTTAAAGATAAAATGGATCACACTTACAAGCATAGTGTTTTTAAGGTTCATTTTCTCAGCGTATAATTTTTTAAATTTAATTAAAATAAAATATTGTGGGATGTTAATGTATTTACAAAAAAAAGTGCATCATTTAAAATCTATTATGGCTATAATTGTGTGTTTTTTTTGTTTTGTTTTTTAATGGTCAAATAGAAAGTATAATAAGTACTTATTTATTGCAAAGAATCCATATTAAAAGCAGTTGTATTGGAACAAAATTACATTGTTTCAGGCAAAACTACCTGTAATCATAGGAGTAAAAAAAAAACCAAAAAAAAAAGACATTAACTTTATAAACATCTGTAAACATTATAATACTCCTACCAAAATGAATCATCAAGGAACATCTTTTACACTGAGATGAACAAGACATTGAAAACCACATAACACAATTAGAAATGCAGATATAAAATAAGTTTATAAATGACATTGGATTCCATTGCGACTGTAATTGGTTTTTAATGGAGTGCAGTACACGCTGTCAGCCTGCAGATGTCACTGCTATAGTTGCTGTCTGTAGAAAGCATTTGGCCCCTTGATCTCTCCGTTCACAACAGTAGATATGTGCAGGCTCGAAATAATAAATATGTTACAGATTTGTTTGCTAACTATTCAATAAAGCATTACATATTGATTGTAGCACCCTTGTGGGATGAGAATTGAAAGCATCCACTGATGTTTCCAGTGTGGTACACTGGTTATGCTGTCCCTGGGTTCCTCTAAGTGGAATAATCTGGGAGTACGGGTACATTTAGAGATTGGCATTGTAGCTGTGTCCAGTGTTCGGCGCTTGATAGAACCTTTGTTCACCGTCCATCTCCAGATGTCTTGTAGTCAACTAGAAGTCATTCTGCACCGATTATCTCATTTCTTTAAATTGTTAGGGTGCCCACTTAAAGCATTTTTTTTTCTCATGTTTTTTGATAACATCTCATAGTTATCCAGATGTTAATGGGAAGATTGTTCAGAAATACGGTAGTCAAAGTTTGAAAATTTTGATTGTCTACTACATGGAAACTGTATGGTTGTGTGTGAGCAGATTGGAAGATCATAAACCAGTGATCCTTTTTCCTCTGCCTGGTCAATATATCAGGTTTATGAGATTTGATTGTTCTGTGCGCATACAAAGTGTTCAATGAAAAGATCACGTGGAACACACGCAGTGGTCACCATCTGCAGCCAAGAACTAGCACAGTCCGTGCAGTCCGTGTAGTCACCAGGGACTGGCTCAGTGCCCGTAGTTATCAACTGCCTGGGGGCAGAGGAACTGGCAGTGTCAATAATCACACACTGCTCTCAGAGCCAGGAGCTAGTGCTCTACCTGTAATTAACAACTGCCTGGAGGCAGGAGCTGGCACAGTGTATGTATTCATGAATGTGTATCACCAGCAACAGATAACATTGTATTCCTGCTATGTCAAATCAATCCTACACCTCTTAATCTGTAAGCTCGTTTGGGCAGGGTCGTCTTTACCCATTGTTTCATGTCGCTTGATTGTATCATGATCCTGTGAATAATTAAGTTTTTAATATACATTTGTTCCCACATTTTAACCCTTTATGGTTAAGACAGCATTGTCACCACTATTACACATGAAGTGACTGTTCAGCTAATGGCACGACTGTACCTTTTATATGCATAATTTTCAGTGCACATCTATTCTAGTAGCCTTTAATATCGCCCAGGTAATTTGCTCGGCGGTTGCCATGGCAATACAATCGCTCCAATCATGTTGCGACGTTTGATGAATCAAGTACCGTTTGTGACACTTGCACCCGGCTTTGTAACAGTAAAAGGCTGTTTCTGGTATAATCGTCAGCTAATAGGCCTCAGAGCCTTTGAGAGCTGAACTGTTTTCTGTTTCACAGACTGTACTGTTTTCATTTGATAGCCCTCCCTTTAGAGGGTACAATAAATCTCTTTACAGGGTAGGACATGCAGTGCAGTGTGCTAGCCCAGCCTAAGGACCCATTATTTTCTTTTAGTAACATGAAGCCATTTGTAATAGCCTAATGTAAATAGCTTACATTGGCTGTAACCCATAGCAACTAGAGACCGGGGGTTTGATCAGTCAACTGCGACTTAGTAATGTCTGATTGGGTGTAACATTTGCAAACACAGTTAGACTTTGTTATGGGTTTCGCAGCTGTTTCCCTGTTATTAAATAAACTTTATGATGTTTGCACATTACCTTGAAAACTCTACATTTGGACCAAAAAAAGAATGAACAAGAGAGAGCTGGTTATAGTGACATTTATATTTAATATTTATTATAAACCTTAAAATTAAAGCTGGAACTTCTGCATACAGGTTGTTCTCAAATGAGCAAAGATGATCAGTATTGAGCTGAGAATGTTTGGCAAACTTGCTCACATTAACGCTACCTGATGCTTAAAGGGTGTTTTCATCAGAGGTCGAAACATAAATCTCAAAGGCACCCTTAAATGCCTTCACATAAACAGTGTGAACCAATCATACATTGTCTCAAATTTACTTATCATAATTAAATAGTATCAATATGTTCTATAATGTGATATTGCACTGAACCAATAATAAAATACTCACTATTAATCAATTAGAAAACCGTATTGACAGAGTCCCAACATTTGATCTGATCAGACATTCCATGCACAAGACTATCAACGTTTTGTTTTAAATAATCATAATAATATAAATACAAACATGTATTGGTATTTAGTCTCCTATAATCTAACGTGCATTGAATATTAAAGAAGTTTCATGTTGCCAAACGTCTTAAGCAGACTGCGATACTCTGCTACATTGTGCCGCCCGTTCTGTAAACAGTCACGTGGTCATAACTAACCAATCATCGTAATCCCCAATGAATAATTACATACTAGCTGAGAGACAATCATTATCGTTCCCAATGTTTACATCACATGTTGCTGAAAAGCCAATTCTGTTCAGAAATTGGGTACAGTACCTGTTAATGTTGTAGCAGCGGACTGTTGTAGCAGCGGTTAAGTGAAGCACCCCATTAACTCATTAGCGCCTATTCATTTTGTGTGGTTGTCTGTATATTTGGAACCCGGGAGTCTCATCTGAAAAGTACATATGAGTGTCATAGATGTGGTAGTGTCACGTAATGTTTTTTAAACCTAAAGTTCTATTGCTGCATTTGTCAAGTTGTATTTAAGCAAGATACCAAAACATTTATAAGTGGGCACCGTTATCTTATCATTGGCAGATAATGCTTGTAGAACAAATGGTTATTATTACCCTTGGTTTGTAGAGCTTCTACATATTCCACAACTGTATTCAGTCACTCGTCCCCTGCCCCCATCTAAATTACAATCTTGCTTACGTACCACACACCCCAAGGCCAATTTCAATAAGTAGTCTGCAAAATTGTCTTTGGACCATGGAAAGAAACCGGAGCATTTCCAGGAAACCCATTGAGTGGGGTTTTTTTTTTATTTGTTTTTAATTTTATTTCTACCTTTCAGACGAGCATTTAAACTTTGCTCCTGCACATTTTAATACTGTGCTTGTCATTTTACCATGGGAACATTTATTGTCCCAACCATCGATGGAATCATCATCATCATCACCATTATTTATATAGCGCCACTAATTCTGCAGCGCTGTACAAAAAACTCACTCACATCAGTCCCTGCCCTATTGGAGCTTACAGTCTAAATTCCCTAACACACACACACACACACACACACATACACACACACACACACACACGTCAATTTTGTTAGCAGCCAATTAACCTACCAGTATGATTTTGGAGTGTGGGAGGAAACCGGAGCACACGGAGGAAACCCACACAAACACAGGGAGAACATACAAACTCCTCACAGATAAGGCCATGGTCGGGAATTGAACTCATGACCCCAGCGCTGTGATGCAGATGTGCTAACCACTAGGCCACTGTGCCGTGGAATCCTCGGAAGACCTGACACATCATGTTGTATTAAGGCATAGGACGTACATGCAGAACCACCTGCTCTATGGCACATGGAGGGAGCCTTCCACCTTAAATGAGGCTTCTTTCTTTTCAAAAACATGAATCCATTTTATTTTATGTCTTCTGTATATCGGTCATTGAAATGGAAACTGTATACACAAACTCTGCATGTGTTTGCAATACTGCTCACATATCCTTTTAAATAGAATATATGCAAACTGCCTAGACATAGTCAGCAGCCAAGAACTGTTTACATGTTATCACTGATGGCGTTAACCCTTTTATTTTTGTTTTCTTAAGCCAAACCAAGCCGGAAGCTGACTTTCCTGTACTTGGCCAATGACGTTATCCAGAACAGCAAGCGGAAGGGACCAGAGTTCACGCGGGAGTTTGAGAATGTTCTGCTGGACGCCTTTTCCCATGTCTCCAGGTACAGAGAGCTTGTCGGTGCCACTTGGGTGAATCACATATCACAGGGTTGCATATTGAACACTGATGTACATAAAGTTGCTTATTGTGATCCAGGGCCTTAAAGTCTTTTTGAGCCGGTGACAGATTTTGGGACATTTCCAAAACACGGGCAAGGAAAGCCTCTCTTTGAGCAAAGTGGGGGTTTATACAGTGCTATGCCGACACTTCTGTTTGGTATGACTGACAGCTTTGCAGAATGCACGGGGCAGTTCGTGATGTACATAATTTCACCTTTTTGACCTGGGTCAGATTTCATTAGGACACGGTCCTAAATATTTGCAGTGGCTTTATATGAATGAAGAGAGAGTACCTTTTAATAGAGGTGCGGGGAAATGTCGGGCTAACACTGAAAAATGTATTTTGCCTTCATGGTATCTGAAAACACTAACGTCTGGCTTTAAGTAGTCTTTTAATCAGATGTGATATCATAATGACACCTTCATATAAATTGGGAATATCCTATAAAAACACGGTGCTGCTGTTGGCCTGTGTAGTATGAGTACTGTATTGTAGACCATTTTATTGCTTCTCTTCCTGAATGTGGAATTAGATCACAAGCATTTTATAGGAGTGTTTTTAGCACCTCTACTACATAAAAGGCCTCTCTATGAACCTGCCTGAAATAGCTCAGCAGTACTGTCACCGATCACAGACAGCCACAGGTTTTCTTTCTTTAGTGCTGGTTGCAGTGTAATACACATGTATGCTTGTGATCCATTTATAGCGCTGCTTGTGCATCGGCCGGTATTTAATGTCTGATCTGGTAACTGTAAATGTGTGGTGCGATCTGGTAACTGTAGAGGTATGGTGCGATCTGGTAACTGTAGATGTGCGGTGCGATCTGGCACCTGTAGATGTGCGGTGCGATCTGGCACCTGTAGATGTGCGGTGCGATCTGGCACCTGTAGATGTGCGGTGCGATCTGGCACCTGTAGATGTGCGGTGCGATCTGGCACCTGTAGATGTGCGGTGCGATCTGGCACCTGTAGATGTGCGGTGCGATCTGTGGGTTACAACATGGAGCTGCTGTTTGTACTATGGTAATGAATTTGACTTTTCTATTGCCTTGTGATGCAGCAACCGCACACTTAAAATTCTGAAGGAGGTACAGGATAATATATTGCCAACAGCATTTCGCAGTTAAGGTTTAGATAAATCATAAGATCCAGGTTTCGGCAAACATGGGATTGTATTCAAGGCCATCTATCTGCTCAGTGGGAGCTTTCATCTAGAATATAATAAAACAAAAAGACAGGAAATAATGTGATCCCTAGCGCTGACCTTCATTAAGCTGGTTTTCAGCACTCCTTTGTTGTTTCATATCTTTCCCACTCCAGTGTCTACATTTTTTCCTGTTTACGAATAATCTCAAGCCCCATCCACTCTTAATTTTTCTTCCATTTTTGATGTGTATTCCCCATGCATCTTAATCCTGTACTGTGCTCCATGTACTCTATGCTGTTCTACCCTGCTGCGTATTATACTGTTCTGTCCCCTTTACCTCTCTACTCATCCATCTACTTGTATACCTTTTGTACCTTTCTTCGTCTGCATTCCACGCTTTTCTGTCTGCTGCTGTACGGTGAATTATGCTTTTTCTAACGCTTTTGTCTCTCTTTGTATCCTTTCTGTGTCCCTCCATTGTCCCGCAGTGAGGCAGACGATGGCTGCCGGAAGCCCTTGGAGAGGCTGCTCCACATCTGGCAGGAGCGTAGCGTCTACACCGCCGACTTCGTCCAGCAGCTCAGACTGGCGATCGATGGAGACGACAGCCCTAGGGAACCTCCAGGTACACCGCCACTGTGGGACCCCATGTGACATTGGTCTTCTCTGCTTTTCTTGAGACATGGATGTGAGCGGCACTGCTTCCTGAGGAGTACATCCTATTAACCCCTCCTCATTCACAGGTGCCCGCATCACATTCATATTAATGCATAGTCATTAAACAGGTGTTGTCACTCTTTTGCTCTATATATATATATATATATATATTATATTATTGCACGCACAGTACTGTGCAAAAGTTTTGGGCAGGTGTGGAAAAAATGCTGCAAAGTAAGGCTACTTGCAAAAATAGAGATGTTAATGGTTTATTTTTATCAATTAACAAAATGCAAAGTGAATGAACAAAAGAGAATTCTAAATCAAATCAATATTTGGTGTGACCACCCTTTGCCCTCAAAACAGCATCTGTTCTTCTAGTTACACTCGCAAAAAGTCAGCGATTTTGATTAACCAATCAGACCAAACAGGTGACAATGATCATCATTTTCATATGTAGGTTGAAACATAGTCATTAACTGAAATAGTTGTGTAGGAGGCTTAAAACTGGGTGAGGAACAGCCAAACTCTGCTACAAAGGTGAGGTTGTGGAAGACCGTTTCATGTCACAGGCCATACACCATGGCAAGACTGAGCACAGCAACAAGACGCAAGGCAGTTATACTGCATCAGCAAGGTCTCTCCCAGGCAAAGATTTCTAAGCAGACTGGGGTTTCAAGATGTGCTGTTCAAGCTCTTTTGATGAGCACAAAGCAACGAGGAACGTTGAGGACCCTAGACGCAGTGGTCGGCCAAGGAAACTTAGTGCATCAGATGACAGACACATCACGCTTTCTTCCCTTCAAAATTGGAAGATGTCCAGCAGTACCATCGGCCCAGAAGTGGAAAAAAACAGTGGGACCCAGGTACACCCATCTATTTTTTGGAGAAGCCTGGCCAGAAGTGGTCTTCATGGAACTATTGCAGGCAAAAAGTCATACCTTTGACAAGGAAACAAGGCCAAACGACTCAACTATGCATGAAAACAGAGGAACTGCGGTGCAGAAAAATGGCATCAGGTGCTCTGGACTGATGAGTCAAAATTTTAAATATTTGGCTGTAGAAGGCAGTCTGTTCGTGGAGTACTACAGTAATGAGTGTCTGTAGGCAACAGTGCAGCACGTTGGAGGTTCCACTGTGGCTGCATTTCAGCAAATGGGGTTGGGGATTTGGTCTGGATTAATGGTGTCCTCAATGCTGAGAATTACAGGCAGGTACTTATCCATCATACAATACCATCAGGGAGGTATCTGATGGCTCCAAATTTATTGTGCAGCTGTAAAACGACCCCAAACATACAGCCAATGTCATTAAGAACTATCTTCAGGATAAAGAAGAACAAGGAGTCCTGGAAGTGATGATATGGCCCCCACAGAGCCCTCATCTCCACATCAGTGAGTCAGTCTGGGATTACATGAACAGACAGAAGGATTTGAGCAGGCCTACATCCACAGAAGATCTGTGGTTAGTTCTCCAAGATGCTTGGAACAACCTCCCTGCCGAGTTCCTTCAAAAGCTGTGTGCAAGTGTACCTAGAAGAATTGATGCTGTTTTGAAGGCAAGAGTGGTCACACCAAATATTGATTTTGATATAGATTTCTCTTTTGATCATTCACTTTGCAGTTTAATTGGTAAAAATAAACTATTAACACTTCTATTTCTGAAAGCATTCTTACTTTGCAGTATGTTTGCCACGCCTGCCTATAATGCTTGCACAGCACTTTGTGTGTGTGTGTGTGTGTGTGTGTGTGTACAAGTTGCCAATCTGTTCCTACTGCTTTGTTTTCATTCATAAGTTATTAGTTAATTTGTAAACCCTTTTTTCCAGATTGCAGTTATTGCTATCCCCTTTGTTGTCCTAAAGAGCTGTACCCACGGCCCAAGGCTTACTATAGACAACTAAGACAGTGACATCTGTAGGATAAACTCTAGTACAGCACTCCATTAAAAATCTTACTGAACGTTATGAAATATTTGGTACATTAGCATTCTAAATAACTGAGAACTGAAGTTTGTCCTCAACCACGATGTACATTTTTTACGGAATTTGACAAACTTTAAATCAACTTACTAGTTTATGAACCAGGACCGTTTAGAATATCTGTCCAAAGGAGCTTACAGTTATTTCCCTCTTCTTACTGTATAGTGGTGCAAGTGATTCCTCCAGCTGAAGTGGTAACATGGATTCTTAGGGGGAACCTCCACAAAATGTAAAATAAACTATGTACTGTCTTTAGGCAGGTTTTAGTAAAATAGTAATATTAACCTCTAGTTACCTCCACCGTAGAGTTCTGCTGAATGATCAAAGCAAACAATGGTTGGCTCCTTGGAACGACTATCGTTCATCATCTAAGTGTATACACTGGTGCGATATCGGGCTGAATGGACCTTTATGGGGTGATTGGACTGATTATTGGCTGAGAACTCTAGTGTGTACCCAGCAATCACAATGAATTGCTCAGAGTCTCTGTTATCTCAAGTACCCATTTGAAGATTATAGGAATGTAACAACAATTTTCCCTCTCTGCGGAGTGATGTGAAAAGAAATGTTAACAGTTATCCTTATGTGAACTTCACCCTTATCCCTGAAGGTCTGTAGTGAAAATCGAATGTATAAAACGACACAATTGATTTTTCTTGACAAGTCCTTTTTAAATCCCGTTTTTCTAGAGTTTACAGCTTTGCAATGTGTTTGCCACTTGGAACAGATAGACCATCTGTAACCAACTTATATTGCGCCCTCTGGTGGTCAGGGGAAAGATGGAATACGATAGATTTTTCAGCAGTTTAATATATTGCAATCATCAGTGCTATCTCTGCTGCATATTAACCATCCTCTGCAACCATGGAAACAATTGTGTAGAATTAAGGAGCCAGTCAGTAAGTAGATAATTATTTTTATTTTAAAGAGAAGAATTGTTGGTCGCTATGGGATTTAGTTAGACATCAGCGATACATTTTTAGAAACGATAGATACTTGCTCCATATCTGATGTAGCGTATGCGACATATTGTTTAGTGTGTTCCAATGTGTTGGTTCTATATAAATAAGTGTTAATAACTAAGCTAATAAACATATGTCTGAGCCAGCAGGTCATCGTGGTCAGGGCTTTAACGGTGTAGCAGCTGAAAAACTTGACTATCCATGTGTCATGGATTAGTGCAGAAGGTTGCTCACTTCATTCAATTAGACTTCTGGCCTCCTCCGTTCCTACCTTCCCGATCCGCTTTAGCAAGTCGTCCGCCTCCTCCTGTTTCTAAACAGGCAGCACATTTGTTGTCGGTGTTTAGTAATTGTGCCATTTGGCTGACATAAAATGTTCCTCTGCATGCATAAACTGTGTGTAATCCTAGCATCGGGAAACTCTGTTTATGACTGATGAATAAAATGACGAGAGGTCACACAGGCTCTCAGAGTATGGATCATGGTGTTAGGGGGAAGTATTACAGATGTGCTCCTGATGGAGGGAAATGTAACCTGAACATACGAAGTCTTCATGGAGAGGCCGTCTTGCAGGAAGCTGCACTTACATCTTGTTCAGTAACTGTGGCTATATCTGTACTGACAGCGTAGCAAGTGGAGGACATTGCCATGTAGGCAATGTTTGGCGTCCGAGCTGTTGAACTCCCAGCATGCTCTGCCAGAGGTGGAACTAAGTGAGCTGTGGGGAGGAAGGAACCGGGGCCCCACAGCTCGCTAGTTCCCCATGCAGCCGGTCCCATTATCTCCATGGGCCCGGTGCACCCCACCTGCTGCACCAATGGTAGTTACGCGCACTGCTACATCCTATCTACCGTATACACCCCCGCTGCCTCCACTAGTTTTCCTATACTTTATTTCTCACATGAAAAGTAGGTTCTGAGCCACCTGCAGGTCACTTGGATGTCCTGATTTCATTTCAATATCATGGGAAATGCCAAAGAGGGATAGTTGCTGGCCATAAGATGCATCATACTACACACAGCGGCAAATACATTAAACCTATAATACACAGGGCGGACTCTATTATATATTTAGGAGCCTTTGACAATGTTTATCAATCCATCAGACACAGACGAAGGACAGTTTCACAGGGGGCCAAATGCTTTGAATTTCCAAATGAGGACTTGTCTGACTAAATCTATCCAAACACGACACACATTGATCCATTAATGCATTAAATTAAAATAAAGCAGTAAAACCACTTTGTAACCCCTGGAATAAAAATGCAGAAATTCACTATATTCGGATTTGAACTTAGCATCTTGCAGAGATGGGGGTGGTAAAATAATGTGTAAACACCACATATTAACAAATGGATGGCATTTTGTCTGAGTAGATACGGTGAGTTGTCATAGAGCACACTAACATTAGTGTAACACTGTACAGCTCCCTCATCCAGCTGTCCCTGGCTGGTTGAAGTTTAAATCAGAAGTCGGTTGTTCCACCATCTTTGTCGGTTGACGTAGTTGTAAGGTCCCCAGTGTGATAAGGTAAATGTGGCTACTGTTTCCTACTAACTTATATTAGTTGAGGTAGGTAGAAGAAATAATATACATTTTTAGTGATAAGTCCATTTAGGACCTGGTCAGAGTTTTACTACAGTCTGCATCATTGGCCTATGGACAGGGTAGTGGTCTCCCCAATATATTTATTTATTTTTCCTGAATGTACTTGTTCTTTAATACGACATACAGCAGCTATCCCCTCCTCGTCCTCCTCTCACCCCCCCCTCCTCCTCCTCCTCTCACCCCCCCTCCTCCTCCTCTCACCCCCCCCCTCTTCTTCCTCACACCCCCCCTCCTCTTCCTCTCACACCCCCCCCTCCTCTTCCTCTCACACCCTCCCCTCCTCTTCCTCTCACACCCTCCCCTCCTCTTCCTCTCACACCCCCCCCCCTCTTCTTCCTCTCACACCCCCCCCCTCTTCTTCCTCTCACACCCCCCCCTCTTCTTCCTCTCACACCCCCCCCTCTTCTTCCTCTCACACCCCCCCCTCTTCTTCTTCCTCTCACACCCCCCCTCTTCTTCCTCTCACCCCCCCCTCTTCTTCCTCTCACCCCCCCCCTCTTCTTCCTCTCACCCCCCCCTCTTCTTCCTCTCACCCCCCCCTCTTCTTCCTCTCACCCCCCCCTCTTCTTCCTCTCACCCCCCCTCTTCTTCCTCTCACCCCCCCTCTTCTTCCTCTCACCCCCCCCCCCTCTTCTTCCTCTCACCCCCCCTCTTCTTCCTCTCACCCCCCCTCTTCTACCTCTCACCCTCCCTCTTCTTCCTCTCACCCCCCCCTCTTCTTACTCTCACCCCCCCCTCTTCTTCCTCTCACCCCCCCCTCTTCTTCCTCTCACCCCCCCCCCTCTTCTTCCTCTCACCCCCCCTCTTCTACCTCTCACCCCCCCTCTTCTACCTCTCACCCCCCCTCTTCTTCCTCTCACCCCCCCCCCTCTTCTTCCTCTCACCCCCCCCTCTTCTTCCTCTCACCCCCCCCTCTTCTTCCTCTCACCCCCCCCTCTTCTTCCTCTCACCCCCCCTCTTCTTCCTCTCACCCCCCCTCTTCTTCCTCTCACCCCCCCCCCCCTCCTCCTCTCATCCCCCCCCCCCTCCTCCTCTCATCCCCCCCCCCCTCCTCCTCTCATCCCCCCCCTCTTCTTCCTCTCACCCCCCCTCTTCTTCCTCTCACCCCCCCTCTTCTTCCTCTCACCCCCCCTCTTCTTCCTCTCACCCCCCCTCCTCTTCCTCTCACCCCCCCCCCTCCTCTTCCTCTCACCCCCCCCTCCTCTTCCTCTCACACCCCCCTCCTCTTCCTCTCACACCCCCCCCTCCTCTTCCTCTCACACCCCCCCCTCCTCTTCCTCTCACACCCCCCCTCCTCTTCCTCTCACACCCCCCCTCCTCTTCCTCTCACACCCCCCCTCTTCTTCCTCTCACACCCCCCCTCTTCTTCCTCTCACACCCCCCCTCTTCTTCCTCTCACACCCCCCCCTCTTCTTCCTCTCACACCCCCCCCTCTTCTTCCTCTCACACCCCCCCCTCTTCTTCCTCTCACACCCCCCCCTCTTCTTCCTCTCACACCCCCCCCCTTCTTCTTCCTCTCACACCCCCCCCTTCTTCTTCCTCTCACACCCCCCCCTCTTCTTCCTCTCACCCCCCCCCCCCCTCTTCTTCCTCTCACCCCCCCCCCCTCTTCTTCCTCTCACCCCCCCCCCCCTCTTCTTCCTCTCACCCCCCCCCCTCTTCTTCCTCTCACCCCCCCCCCCCCTCTTCTTCCTCTCACCCCCCCCCCCCCTCTTCTTCCTCTCACCCCCCCCTCTTCTTCCTCTCACACCCCCCCCCCTCATCTTCCTCTCACCCCCCCCCCCCCCCCCCCCCCTTCTTCCTCTCATTACCCCCCCCTCCTCTTCCTCTCTCATTACCCCCCCCCTCCTCTTCCTCTCTCATTACCCCCCCTCCTCTTCCTCTCTCATTACCCCCCCCTCCTCTTCCTCTCTCATTACCCCCCCCTCCTCTTCCTCTCTCATTACCCCCCCTCCTCTTCCTCTCTCATTACCCCCCCCCTCCTCCTCTTCCTCTCTCATTACCCCCCCCCTCCTCCTCTTCCTCTCTCATTACCCCCCCCCCTCCTCCTCTTCCTCTCTCATTACCCCCCCCCCCTCCTCCTCTTCCTCTCTCATTACCCCCCCCCCCCTCCTCCTCTTCCTCTCTCATTACCCCCCCCCCCCTCCTCCTCTTCCTCTCTCATTACCCCCCCCTCCTCCTCTTCCTCTCTCATTACCCCCCCTCCTCCTCTTCCTCTTCTCACGTCCCCCCCCCCCCCTCCTTTCACAATCCCTCTTTGCCGGGTTCAGAATGACAGCTGTTGAAATAAGTGACCTGGATTTAGGAATCATCTGAATGCCCCTGTTACACAGAGAGAACGGTGGAGGTGACAGATTATCTGAGGTGACAGATAACAGTCCTCACTGATGAGCTGTAAACTCTATTTATGTCCGGTAATCTCTGCAAAGGTCTTTACGCCCAAGAGTTCATTCTGGTTTTGCTTGGCAGAAGGACCCAGTCTTCTTACTTAAGGTGGGAGAGAGGCCGCCCTCTCTCTCTCTCTCTGCCCCCCTTGGGTCTGTCGACAAAAGCTTGGCTCGAGGGATGACTTTCAATAGATCGCAGCGAGGGAGCTGCTCTACATTAACCCATTATGTAGCAGTTGACAGTATTGTCAAGTGTGTTTCTCAGCCCCATGTATAACCATTATGTAGTCTTAAAAACATCAAAATTGATTTATATACTGAATACTCGTCACTAACATTTTATTATAACTTCCCCCATTTCCCACCTAGTAGAACCCGTGTTTGGGAGTCCCCATGTTTCTTGAGATACGCAGCCCCTGGTGCCTGAGTAACGGTCAGTTGTCCTTAAAGAGAACTCTGAACAATTTTCCAGCCGCCCGCTCGGTGCTCTCAACACAAGAAAGATCTGTGATGTCTGCAGGGCTTGATCATTGATCAGACATCTCGTGTAGTTACAGTGGATGTAAAAAGTCTACACCCCCTTATTGAAATTACAGGTGTTTGTGATATGAAGCCTAAAATCAAGATAAATCACGTCAGACTTGTTTCCGTTGTTAATGTGACCTTGCAACCAACAACATTCAAGCGAGAAACATATAATGTTTAGGGGGGGGGGGGGGGGGGAGGGAATGTAAAAATTAAAACTTACAGTGCCCTGTTGTATAAATGTACACACCCCTAAGCTAATACTTTGTGGAAGCACCGTTTGGTTTTATTATATTTTGAACAAGTCTCTACCAACTAGTCTTGATAGAGACTTATTCAAAAGACTCAATGCTGTAATAAAAGCAAAAGGTGCTTATATGGAGTATTCGTTTAGGGGTGTGCTCACTTATGCAATATATGTATTGTCATTTTTTGTATTTTCACTTTCTTTTTCTAATGATTTCGCGATTTGATTTCTCACTTGAGTTTTGTCTTGATTTCAGGCTTTACATCACAAATGCCTTCAATTTCAATAAGTGTGTAGACGTCTGTATATTCTGCACTACACTTGATTCTGGATTGATCTTTTTCTTTAACTCCTTTTTTTTTTTTCCTTACCTTTGCTGGGAAGCACTGATTGCAGACAAAAATCTATTTAGGTTGATTTACTTTACAACTTGTTTCCCTTGTGGTTCTGCAATGACTATCATCATCATCCTCTATTTTTATAGCACCACTAATTCCGCATTGCTGTACAGAGAACTCATTCACATCAGCCCCTGCCCCATTGGAGCTTACAGACTAAATTCCCTAACACACAGACAGATACAGAGAGAAAGAAGTCAATTTTGATAGCAGCCAATTAACCTACTAGTATGTTTTTGGAGTGTGGAGACTGGAGCACCCGGAGGAAACCCATGCAAACACAGGGACAGCATACAAATGGTCTGGTCGGGAATTGAACTCCTGACCCCAGCGCTGTGAGGCAGAAGTGCTAACCACTAAGCCACCGTGCTGACTATCCATATTACGCTACTTAAATGCTGTTGAATACACAGACAGAGGTCCCGACTATATGTAAGTGTCAGGATCCTGCTAAATGCAGCAAATAGGGGTAATCCCAGGGAGGAGATTTAGCAGCATTCATTTTTAAAGTGGAAAACCCCTTTATACGGCTAGCATTACTTACAGATGTTCTGTACACTGATTAAATCAGAAAGGGTTAATCCACTTAAAACACTCCCTTGTACCAATCGAGGTTTTGAAAGTCCTCTATCCATTCAGAAATCAGATGAGATATGCACATTAACTACACAGAAGGAAAGCCGTCTATGTAGTCAGGTTTATACTGGCGCAGACTTAATCTCTTACAGCAGGCTTCTGTCAGGTTGTGCCCACAGGACAAAAAAAATAAATGCGTTCACTGACAGTGTGTATAAAAGCAGTGACTCACGGGTTATTCATACATTGTCTTCCCTGCAGATATTTTATAGCTTGGATATTTAGACTCACGGTGCAGGTAGGCCTCTGTGATGGAGAGCACACAGGATATTCCTGCTGTTCTATAGACGGCAGTGTTTTCTGTACTGCCCCCATGATAACAGAAGTGGATGACTGCTGGTCAGTTAATGGGGGTCTCCTACTCTTTATTCCTGCAAATTAGCTTAAAGGTGTATAGGGAAATCAGTGTGCATATATAGTTCTGTTGGGAATCTGCTTATATGAAGAAAGGATTTCACTATAGTCTCCATGGAACGTGTCATCTAGGTTCAATCTGCTCTACAATAAGCCTTTGCTTGTAATATAACTCTATCAACTCATTTCTTTAATCTTTTTTCTTTTCTTTTTTTTTATTGAGAAATTATCATTTTTAATAAAGCTGCTGTATAGAAGAAAAATAAATATAAACTATAATCTTACACAAATGTACAATAGAAGCCATAATAATGTGCGGTATACCTAAATCACAGCAAACATTCTGCAATGCGTTCCTGTAACTAGCTACCGAATGTGTCAAAACATCTGCGGTCTGTTTGGCTGTCTGGGTGGCTAATGTCCACATTATCCAGGCGTGACACAAATTATACATTTCAACTTTGCACGGTCATTTTGATAATTTTTAGCTGATGGCAGTGACCGCCGCCTTGATAATTATGACTTTTGGTATTTACATGTAACTGCCGGCATAAACTACTGCTCTAACCTGCAGCAGATATCATTATTTTATTGATATTAAATACTGATTATTACCACCTAGATGATGGTGTTGCTCAAGCAGTCTATCAAAATGATAGAGGCACACATAATTATAGGTACAGATATGCAGAGGGGGACATTTACAATTTTACTTATTTAAGAGCAATCCAGTGGGAAATCCATATTGCTTATAAATGAAATATTTGCTTTATATAGTTAAGACGTTGCTGGTTCAGTACTGCTCATTTGTATATTACTGCTGGTGTTATATACGCAGGGTTCTTACTGGTTCCTGTGAATAAACCTCTCTTCCTCTTGCAGTGACAGAGGAGAAGATGTCATTGAAACGCGGTTTCCAGCAGATCCAAGAGGAGGAGGATGATTATCCGGGCAGTTACTCCCCGCGGGATGCTTCTGCTGGTACTCTCCTGGTACGTGCTCACATCTCTGCCAGGACCCTGTAGCAGAAAGACTGGCCAGGCTCATTAACCCCAGTTGATCCCATATGTTGCTGGCTGCAAGACATTAACACATCTGCCAGGAGCATCTTCCATGGATGACCCCATTGTGTGCGTTCAAGGACATTTTCAGTTCTACCCTAATTAGGCAGAAAAAAAAGTGTGTTACAAGGTAGAAGCCCAGAATATAAACCAGTTTAGTCATAATATTTAAATAAAAAGTGACTTTAGGTCAGTGTGCTAGACTTAGTCTTGGCCGGTCAAGTTAAACAGGATATTGGGCCTTAGAAGTGACATGTTTTAGTAATAACCTGTCCTGTACACAGTGCAGTTCTGTTTTATCTATTCTGCAAATATTAGCATTTGTTTTTATTGTTTAGCAAATATCTGGTCTCTTATTACCTTGCTAGGGCCACTTCCCTTGTGGCCTCCACTTGCATTCTGTGGCGGCTGGAGCCTTCTGAGCTGCTCCCTCACTTCGCTATAGGCCACAAGCCTGGCCAATCTCACCAGGTGTTGTAAAACTAAAAGCCCCAGCATGCTTTGCCAGCCGATAGCTGGAAAGGCATGCTGGGACTTGTAGTTTCACAACACCTGGAGAGCCACAGTTTGGCCAGGGGGTAGTATAGGACGTTGTTGTGTGAGATCTTCAAAAACAAATCCACTTCCTGGTTTGCGGTCCGCACTATCGGCATTGATAAGTGAGCTTTGGTGGTCTGTTAACAAATGTTTATATTTTTCTATTCGCTTGCCTTATATTCCCTTTTTTGTTTTATTATTGACTTGTGTCTTGGTGCATATATGCAAAAAAAATAACCATATATATGTATTAACACATGTATAAAATATGCCCATACTAGGAAATATGATCTCCACAATTAACTTGTTAAAACAAAACTGCTTCAGACATTTGACCTTGCCAAAAACATTGTAAATGTGCTTATTTTGGCCCTTTTTTAGCAGATTATAAATCTAATTTACATCTGGTATAAACACCACGAAGAGCCTCTTTAAGGCAGCTCAGCCTCACAAACAGGCTGTCATGTTAGAGGTTAGTTCACTTTGAGATGAAGCAGGGTGTCTGTGTAGGAGAACCAATCTTCCAGCCTGCCCTGTATCCATACTCTGCTCTCAGATAAACCCCCTCACTGCGTGTCTTAGAAGGATAGTGCTGAGCATGCAGAAACTGGTTTTATGATAAAGGAGTAACGGGGAGCAACGGAGGCAGATGTACATTGTAGATGAACTGCAACGAAAAGTAGCTTAGGACGGAGGTTTAGGAGAGGGAGAGACAGGTAAATGGTACAATAGACAAAGAGGTTAGCCGGGAGTTTGAGGTGGATATTTTCTAATGTAGTTGGGGAAAGGTTATTTTCTAATAAAACAAAACATAAAAGTAATGTAATAATACAGCAGATTAATTAGAAGTGTGTGTGACCAATGGAGTGGGAGCTCACAAATAAAAGAGAAAACTGTGGACGTGCAGAAGTTCTGGTGTTTTGAGAGAGTGGGATTGAGAAGCCAGAAATGAGGTGTATATATAGAGAGCACAGGAACTCAGAAAACTCGGGACCAAAAAACAGGCATGACAACCGAAAGCAAAATCAATGTGTACTGTGTGAGCGCAGGTCTAAGGGAGTTTTAGAGAAGGAAACGAGCAGAGAGTGCTTTTCTAGAGAGCAGAGTGTGTTCTGCATCAAAATACAGCCTAGAAGAAAGCATATATAGCATATTAGTGGGAGATAACAACTGAAATGTGTGGAGCGGTAAAAGAGTGGATGGATATGTAATGCTTTTCAATTCATTTGGATTTAGCAATGGAACAGCGGAGTCAAGAGAACAGAAGGTTAGAACTATAGACCAGAAAGTTGATAGTCTGCATTATCATTAAATAGTGTACTTTACTATCTGTGCACCAGGAACTAGTGACCTCACAGAACGGGGATTATGCTTTACTGATGGTGCTAGTTTCTAGTGAATTGATTGGCTGATTATTGCTTTCACCCACAAAATAGCGGCCACTACTGTGTATAGAGGGTGGGTCCACTTTTTTTTTGTGAAACAAAACACAACTTTATTGCAAGGCTGGACAATCTTACAGTAATATTTAAACATGAAAAAATATCCAGAGATCTCTGATAGCATAGATATACATATCAAAATAAATAGAAATGGTGAAATAGAAATGTAAAATATGGGAAACAAGACTGTCTCTCCAGTCCACTTGGGGGGGGGGGGGGGGGGGCGACGACGACGACAAAAGGGTAGCAGTAGTGACTAGGGAGAAGTTCGGGAAGGAGGGAGAGGTGTAAGGCCCAGGGATGAGCAGAGCAGAGGAAAAAATGTTTATGGAAACTTGGTGGGCCAACTTTTAGAGGCTTTTATAATAGTAAAGTTTGGAAATGAAACAATAATGATACTTTGTTAAAAATCAAACAAAAAACTTCTGACATGAGAGAGAAATGGGTCTTGATATAAAGTGGGAGCAGTCACAGCTGCAGGGAGAGAATTTCTGGCTTATGAAAGAGGCTTAATGTCTGCTTATCTCTGATGTGCTTGAGGTGAGTGCTGTGGGTGTACAGGGATATTTCTGTTTCCTGCTCAGTACCAGGCACAGACAGCCTCGTGTCTCTGCCGATGATAAATTTAAGAGGCATATTGAGGGGAATAAAGGAAGATTAATTACCTATTAGATGATGAAAATAAAATGAGCACAGGCTGAGCTGAACACAAAGCAGCTGGGTTCTGTGCTGACCCTATAGACCTTGCTCTATTGTGTTTTACAAGCATTCGTGCATATATTAACTTCTCGTCGTTCAGTCTCTTTACTGCCATGTTTTGCAGCTCCCTACCGTTGTCCCCAACAGCTGACCGTGTATCGCCTCCGTACCCTGTGACATTACCGCATCTAAAACAAACCCATGTCATTTCTAACGTGGATGTTTCTTATTTTATAGTTCTACACTTGGTTAGGGCTCATCATATGGTGGCCAACTGTTTCCTCTGTTCTCTAGTGGAACACGGATCTCATGGTGGGGATTAAGCTTCACCCTCAGGAGGAAAGTGTCCTTCTCTTCTCATGCTTTAGCCACACTAGTACAGATAAGGGTCAGATTTTTTTTTTTATTTAACACTTCCCTTAACGCAGGGGGTTGGAGCTGGGCTAGTATGGTATTTGTAGGCCTAATAAATACCAAAATTAAAATTTTTAAATGAAATAACTAGCTCTGTTCCTGTGTATGAATTCACCAATCCACACAGTATATGTCTGTAATGCAAGTCTGCAGGCTTCTGTCTCAGATAAAGAAGCACTGCCAACCACAACATAGTTCAGCTAGTCAAGAACCCTATTGATCCCGACGTCGCTCAGGTAGAGGAGCGCCCTCCCCGACGGTTTCTCGGGTAGAGGAGCGCCCTCCCGCCTCCCCGACGGTTTCTCTGGGAGAGGAGCGCCCTCCCGCCTCCCCGACGTTTTCTCTGGGAGAGGAGCGCCTCCCCGACGTGGCTCGGGGAGAGGAGCGCCCTCCCGCCTCCCCGACGTTTTCTCTGGTAGAAGAGCGCCCTCCCGCCTCCCCGACGTGGCTCGGGGAGAGGAGCGCCCTCCCGCCTCCCCGACGTTTTCTCTGGTAGAAGAGCGCCCTCCCGCCTCCCCGACGTGGCTCGGGGAGAGGAGCGCCCTCCCGCCTCCCCGACGTTTTCTCTGGTAGAAGAGCGCCCTCCCGCCTCCCCGACATGGCTCGGGGAGAGGAGCGCCCTCCCCTCGCCCCCGACGTGGCTCGGGTAGAGGAGCGCCCTCCCGGCTGACTTTGAAAAAACTAACAGCACTAGAGCAGCTATTTTATCAATAATAAATGTTGCCTCTCTGGAACCAGTGTCTGGGAGTGCCCTCCTTCGTTATTTGCAGATCTTTGCATGCACTTTTATTTAGAACTAAATGAGCCCCACAACAATTACCAATATCATAGGTATCTTGATATTTATATCCTATAGATCTTGGGGTAGCAGTTTATGGCTTCTAGTTTTATTTTTAACTTGTGGATGAAAATAACATTTGTAAACGTAGATTAATAAAAATGGAAATGATCCATACAGAGTTATTATAATGATGTACATTTTTGCTTTATAAAATACAGTTTTACTTCTTAAATGTTTTATTCCTTCCAGCTGAGTGTGTGTAGCTCTAATTAGACCTGACTGAACTTCATACATTGTGCTAACGCTGTTCTCTTCCACCTAGTCCTGTCACGCAGTGAATGCCTCTCTTTCTTTCTTGTAGACGGAGGATCTCATTAAAGCACTGCAGGATCTGGAGAATGCCGCTTCTGGGGATGCTGCTGTAAGGCAGAAAATTGCATCCCTTCCACAGGAAGTTCAGGATGTGTCCTTGCTGGAGAAGATTACAGGTGAGACCAGTATTTGTAGTTGCACTGCGTACATCTTTTGGTTCTCTAGCTTTGTATGGTCTCTATACCCTGTGATGTCTGTCAGTATCATGGGATATGTAGTTAAGCATCTGCTGAAATGCATATTTTCCGCATGGTTGCTTTTATCACCTTTTTCATCACAGTGGCCTAGTGGTTTGCACTTCTGTCTCACAGCACTGGGGTCATGAGTTTGATACCCGACCATGGCCTTATCTGTGTGGCGTTTGTATGTGCTCCCTGTGTTTGCGTGGATTTTCCTCCGGGTGCTCCGGCTTCCTCCCACACTCCAAAAACATACTGGTAGGTAAATTGGCTGCTATCAAAATTGACACTAGTCTCTCTCTCACTCTGTCTGTCTGTGTGAGTGTGTGTCTATTAGGGAATTTAGACTGTAAGCTCCAATGGGGCAGGGACTGATGTGAATGAGTTCTCTGTACAGCGGTGCAGAATTAGTGGCGCTATATAAATAAATGATGATGATGATGATTAAGTCTATGCTGATAAAGCCTATAGTACAATTTTGGTAACTAGACCATGTCCCAGTCTGATTGACTTTGGCGTGACTGCTGATTAATGGCATTTTGTCAACCTCTCATGGCATAGTGCCATCTTTCAAATAATGTCCTTCCTTAATGTTTTATCACCAGACAATAACTACTAAACAGTCCAGAGATGGGGGGGGGGGGGGGAGTATAATGCCCAGATCTCCCCCATCCTGGCTTCATTAAACCTAACGTGTAACTCTCTTTAATGTTACAAGTTTTTAAATCTAGACAGAATGAGAAAAATGTATTATTTTCAAGTGTAGGTGTTATTATGAAAACCTATGTGTAGAATCCTGCTCTTTGCGTATTTGGATAGGTGGATTGTTGCCACGGCAAGAACCACTAAGTATTTCTTGGTGTTTAGAAAGAGAATAAACATTTGCTATCTGTCCACTTTCTTGTTACTTCAGAAAAAAAAACCAAAAATGGCCATTTTGGGTCGATTTGTCTTTGCCGCATCAGGCGGTATAAGCAAACTGGTGTTTTCTGAAAATTTAAAGTCTAAGGGCTAGATTTACTAAGCTGCGGGTTTGAAAAAGTGGGGATGTTGCCTATAGCAACCAATCAGATTCTAACTTTCATTTATTTAGTGCATTCTACAAAATGACAGCTAGAATCTGATTGGTTGCTATTGGCAACATCCCCTATTTTTCAAACCCGCAGCTTAGTAAATCTAGCCCTAAGTCTTCTGGGAAACACAACGGGTAAATATTTCAAGCTGAGAGTTTCTGGTGGGTTTGAAAAGTGGAGATGTTGTCTATAGCAACCAATAAGATTCTAGCTATCATTTTGTAGAATGTACTAAATAAATGATCACTTGAATCTGATTGGTTGCAATAAGCAACATCTCCACTATTCAAACCGGACGGAAAATCTCAGCTTGATACATTTTCCCCTAGTTATCATTTGTGTGGGTAATTGATAAACAAATTACTGATGTTGGAATGTGACCAGCCCAAATAGTGTCAAAAGAGGCTCCGCACCGGGGTGACAAAACGTATAATAGTGTGGTAAGCAGAAACTAGGGAAGCTGTTAAGTTACTGAACCCCGTATTGTTAATCTTTCAGACAAAGAAGGGGCAGAGCGTCTTTCTAAGACCGTGGATGAGGCTTGCCTCCTGCTGGCAGAGTACAACGGGCGGCTGGCAGCAGAACTAGATGACCGCAGGCAGCTGGCACGGATGCTATTGGAGTACACACAGATCCAGAAAGATGCTCTGAGCAACAAAGAGAAGAAGCTGGAGGTATGGCCCTCACCTGGTGGTTCTGTACACGGAATGGGTACACCTGACTTATTGGGTCATGGACCAGCAGGAAGCCTCTGGTATACTGTACAGAGATCCTTAAATATATCGCAAAGGAGAGTCAGTCACCAGCGAATAGCTGCGATTTAATCAATAAAATGTACAAAGGAGCCATTTACACTGGAAAAGATTTATAACCCTGTCCATGGTTCTCCTATAATGATAACTGAACAAGTCCAGTGATGACTGTTGTCCCATTACTTTATATTGTATTTATTCATGACTTTTATCCCTGTGTAACCCTCACTGCAGAACACAAAATTAATTAGTGGTTCAGTGACACTGAGCGAATTCTTGATAATCCCCAGTCACAACCTAATCTTTGTATTTATTATGCTTTAGTAGCACCAAAATATTACACAGCACTTCACAGGTAGAGTAAATGTATTTACACCAGTCCTTGCCCCAGTAGAGCTTGCAATCAAATTCCTTACCACAGGCCCAGTAATATACACAGTCCCAATCTAGTTAGAAACCAGTTAACCTACAGTCATGGCCAAAAGTTTTGAGAATGACACAAGTATTGGTTTTCACAAAGTTTGCTGCTTCAGTGTTTTAAGACCTTTTTGTCAGATGTTGCTATGGTATACTGAAATAAAGTAACAAGCATTTCATAAGTGTCAATTGACAATTGCATTAAGTTTATGCAAAGAGTCAATATTTGCAGTGTTGACCCCCTTCTTTTTGAAGACCTCTGCAATTCGCCCTGTTATGCTGTCAATCAACTTCTGGGCCACATACTGACTGATGGCCGCCCATTCTTGCCCAATCAATGCTTGGAGTTTGTCAGAATTTGTGGGTTTTTGTTTGTCCATCCACCTCTTGAGGATTGACCACAAGTTCTCAATAGGATTAAGGTCTTGGGAGATTCTTAGCCATGGACCCAAATTTTTTATGTCTTGATCCCCAAACCACCAAGTTATCACTTTTGCCTTAGGGCAAGGTGCTCCATCATGCTGGAAAAGGCATTGTTCGTCACCAAACTTTTCTTGGATGGTTGGGAGAAGTTGCTCTTGGAGGATGTTTTGGTACCATTCTTTACTCATGGCTGTGATCTTGGTCAAAATTGTGAATGAGCCCAGTCCCTTGGTTGATAAGCAACCCTACACATGATCTCAGGATGCTTTACTGTTGGCATGACACAGAACTGATGGTAGCGCTCACCTTTCCATCTCCGGACAAGCGTTTTTCCAGATACCCCAAACAATCTGAAAAGGGATTCATTAGAGAAAATGACTTTACCCCAGACCTCAGCAGTCCAATCCCTGTACCTTTTGCAGAATATTAGTCTGTCCTTGATGTTTTTGCTGGGGAGAAGTTTCTTCTTTGCTGGCTTTAACACCAGGCCATCCTCCAAAAGTCTTCGCTCACTGTGTGCGCAGATGCACTCACACCTGCCTGCTGCTATTCCTGAGCAAGCTCTGCACTGGTGGTACCCGATCTTGCAGCTGAATCAACTTTAGGAGACTGTCCTGGTGCTTGCTGGATGTTCTTGGGCGCCCTGAAGCCTTCTTCACAACTATTGAACCTCTCTCCTTCAAGTTCTTGATGATCTGATAAATGGTTTATTTAGGTGCAATCTTACTAGCGGCAATATCCTTGCCTGTGAAGCCCTATTTGTGCAAAGCAATGATGACTGCACGTGTTTCCTTGCAGATAACCATGGTTAACAGATGAAGAACTATAATTTAACTCAATCAGCATGACAGAGTAATCTCCAGCCTTGTCCTTGACAACACTCTCACCTGTGTTAACGAGAGAATCACTGACCTGATGTCAGCTGGTCCTTTTGTGTCAGGGCTGGAATGTAGTGGAAACATTGTTTTGGGGATAAAGTTCATTGTCATGACAGAGAAGGACTTTTAAATTAATTGCAATTCATCGGATCACTCTTCATGACATTCTGGAGTATATGCAAATTGCCATCATAAAAACTGAGGCAGCAGACGTTGTAAAAAATATTTGTTTAATTCTCAAAACTTTTGGCCATGACTGTATACCCCTTGGTGTGTAGGCAATCTCCATTCTTGTGTAACTTCGTTTATGGAAAAGTGCAATGTAAAGGAAACAGGCGGAGTGGGGGACAAAATCAAATGCTCTGCGGTGATGAGTTAAACTCCAACTCACCGCCAACACCCCCTCGGTACTGATGTCACAACGATGTCACTGTCACGATATGAACATGATGTGATTAGGTGATCTGTGCTGTCACTGACCTCTTGCTTCCAGTCACCATCTTCTTGCACCATTTATAAATGCGGGCTTAGGCTTCATTACAGTTAGGAAGTGGTTAACTGGATTCTCCTCTGAAAACAGCCATTATGGATTCTTCTGCTTATTGGGAGTACTCTGCGAAACAATAGTGCTGTCTGTCTGCTGTTTTATGCAGTTTTGATTTTTATGCAGGTTTTTTTTTTTTAAATAGGTTATGAACAGGGCAATAATCAGTTGCATTGGGAGCGACTGCATGATTGTGTTTGCTGATATACATAGTTTTAGACATAGTCACTGTGTACACAGTGCTGGATGGATGATAAATACAGGTCGGGAATGTCACCCTAGGTTCCTGGGCACAGTCTGTCCTTCAGTCCCCAGGAGACGTATGCAATGTTTGATGAGATGACAAGGGGTGGGAAAGTGGAGGAAGGGCGGGGGACATCCGTGGACACCATGGTTTCTAATGTGTCGGATTAACCCCTTGGTGGACACTGCATTAGAAGGAAAGGACTGTGTACGCGCGACTATTACAGGCCACTGATAACCTGTTTAATTGACCATTAGACATAAGAGAAAGGTGCTTAATATTAAGAATCTGATTTAACTATGATGGGGGGACCCCTTGCTCAAGGTTTGCCTGTTATGGATTAGGTTCAGCCCTGGCTGGTTAGAATTTGGGGAGGGGTGTGGGGGAAGGGGGAATCATGCTGCCTGTGGGGGTTTTTTCAGGTTTTGAATGATTTCATGTAATTGTATTTAACAACGTTGACCATGTTGTACCCGATGCTGGGGTCAATGGCCTGGTGCTGCACGGATAAGTGAACTGTTCTTCCCAGGAGCTTCTCACACTATCGCTGGGTGACAGCTTCCAGAGGACATTGTTCATTTTCCCAATTAGATGGTGAAATTAATAGTCTCTGCTCCCTTGTCTGAGTTAATTATACTCTCTCTTTCTGCTTTCATTGTCCAGTTCTCCCGCAAATGTACAAGCGGGATGTGGTTGGGTCAGGTTGCTGGTAAAAGGCACCTCCAATCACAGGCCTGGGTATGGTACGGGTCTCCTAGAAGACGCCACGGACATGAGATCAATCTGTTACACAGAAAGAAAATTTAGGCTTCTGTGATACTTTTGTGTGCCTTCTGTTTCAGCAGATTGCTTATGTCACTCTATTTACTGCATATGAGAGTCCACAAACCGAGATATAGGAAAACATATCCTTGTGGAGGATATTATAAGAATAGCGTTTACCGTAATTTGTGTTGTTTGCTTAACTCTTTCCAGCAACCTGTCTGTCTATGTCTTTGTTGGCACAGGACACCCTACAAGGATTCAGTAAATCTACTTTTTTGGGGGGGAAGTGCAGAAGGCTGTCTGTGACAAGTTTGCAGTGTTCTAGTTGTAAAAGAAGAAATAAAAAGATGGGGCATGGCCTGTGACATCATAGGAAATATAACTGAATGGTCTGATTTTACCATTTGAGACTTTTGTCCTACAGATTAAACGCATCCTTTTAGTCCACTGTCTGGACTGTTATACGTCTCTCTTAGTGCTGGTAATTGATAAATTAAGAAAAATTCAAATGCACTTTACTGAGCAATGGTAAAGGTCAGGAGAAGATATATTAGGGCATTGTAATGTCAGGATTCATGTGTGAAAAATGCATTTAGTTGGTCTATGTCAGGGTTTCCCAAACCCAGTCCTCAGGGCTCCCCAACAGTGCAGGTTTTCCGGATCACATGTGACATAATTAGGACCACCTGTGGATCTGTTACAATGTGTCAGTCAGTAATGAATACACCTGTGCTCCAGCAAGGAGATATGGAAAACCTGCACTGTTGGAGGACTGGGTTTGGGAAACCCTGGTCTATGTGATATTGTACGTATATCCACTGGCACCTTGCCATGGTTATTGTAACCACCGTTCACAACTCTCTTATGTTGCGTTTCCATTTAGTTTGGGATTTTTTCTAATGAGAAGGAAACTTTACTATCACTTCATGGTTTTCTTAGGAAATGTCCTTGATTGATCACTTGCCCTAGATATTTTCTCCTCATTCTGTTTATATTAATAACACTATCACCCCCATATAACTGTATTCCTCTCTCACTGCCAAGCACACATTGTACTAGCAATGCTACAGGTATTCTGATCTGTGGTTCATCCATGGCCATTTCACCTATAATCTCCAACTCCCATAATTCCCCTTCCTCCCTTTGACCTCAGTCACCAAATTGTTTTCTTACTCTCTCCCCCTTCCTATAAATTTTTAACAAGGAAATGCATCATTTCCTGCAGACAAATATTTAAATAGCCTCCAAAAATTCCCAAAATTAAAGAGTCCAGATGTTAGTTCAGTTTTTTGTACTATGTTCCCTCTTGATGTGTTATTGCAGCGCAGTGAAGGATGTGCAAGGGAAGCAAATGTTGAGTCATGATAGATCTCCATTAATGATCACACTGGGAAAGATTTGGTATTCCGTCCCAACAATAACAATATTCAATTGACTAATTATAGGGCGTGTACGTGGTGTTATTGTAAGAGTACCTGACACGTGTGAGACCTGAACAGATCCATCTGTAGACACGCTCAGGGTCGTATTTACTGCTGATCAGTTTGGTTTAGTACTGGCAGCAAATGCGGTATGAATTGGAAAGCTATGAAAAAAAACATTGATATTGCACACAGTATAAAAAACGTGTGCACAGCACGGTGGCTTAGTGGTTAGCACTTCTGGCTCACAGCACTGGGTCATGAGTTCGATTCTCGACCAAGGCCTTATCTGTGTGTTCTCCTCGTGTTTGCATGGGTTTCCTCCGGGTGCTCCGGTTTCCTCCCACACTCCAAAAAATACCAGTAGGCTGATTGGCTGCTATCAAATTGATCTTAGTCTCTCTGTGTGTGTGTGTGTGTGTGTGTGTGTGTGTGTGTGTGTGTTAAGGAATTTAGACTGTAGGTCCCAGTGGGACAGGGACTAATGTGAGCGAGTTCTCTGTACAGCGCTGTGGAATTAGTGGTGCTATATAAATAGCTGATGATGATGATGATGTGTTTAGTAAGTTGCACAGTTGTAATTTCATCATTCTCTATGCTTCCATGTTTTTTGTTTTAGGAATACAAGCAGAAGCTAGCTCGTGTAACGCAAGTACGGAAGGAGCTGAAGTCTCACATTCAGAGTCTGCCCGACCTCTCGCTGCTTCCTAACGTCACAGGGGGTCTGGCACCTCTCCCTTCTGCTGGGGATCTCTTCTCCACGGATTAGGACCAATCCTCGTGTTTGGGTGACTGATCCACCTTACACCATCAACATACACCAGCACAGGAGAAGGAGAGGAGCACAACATAGCTCAGAAAGACTGGAACTTTATCCTCTCTGTACGAAATAATGATGTTCCTACTGCACCATTGTAGCAGTGTATTAGTAATGGCAACCCAGTCCCCCACCTTCCTAAATCACCTGTAGTGTTCGCCGCTGATGGACGAAACCACATGGGCAGTTGCTTAGGGTTCATCATCTTCCCTGTGTTGTGTTTTTTTTTTTCTTTTTTTCTTATTTTTTTTTTTAAATTAGAGAGACTCATTTATGGAGCGTGTGCGCAGATTATGCTTCTTTACCAGCTTTCTCTGGCAGCTTGTCCTTCCTGTTCCGTTCAAGAGATGGGGAAATGAATTTGTGTTCAGAGGCAGCATGGCTAGTTGTCCTGTAACGTGCTGCTGGACAGGAGTAATACACAATATAGTGTGTGTCATTTCAGAACAACCGTGTCCTTGTATCTGTGTACAAACCTTTATTGCTAGATTTTCTGAAATGAAATTTCAAAATTCAACATGTTTTTCTCACTTCCCTTGTACATTGTTGATAAATTTGGAATGTGCGCATTTTTACACTCAGTCCTGTCTAAGTCATAGTTTTGTACCAGAGCAAAGATGGTGATAGAATTGGTTGACAACTTATTAAAGTGTTAGAATAACTGACGGTGCTGTTCACCATCAAGAAGAAACCAGCCCAGCACATGCTATTCAGCCTCCACTTTGTTTCATCATCAGAGGAACAATCGTATTCAAAGGGGAGGGGAACTCCAATGCCATTGTTCGCCTCTGTAATGTTGTTGTCGCTATGATGAATACATTTTTTTTTAAATGCACTTAAACAGCAGTCCGGACCTATCATTTCTCTGGTTTTTTTCTTTCCTCCTTCTCTCTCGCTCTCTTCTCTCTCGCTCTCTTCTCTCTCGCTCTCTTCTCTCTCGCTCTCTTCTCTCTCGCTCTCTTCTCTCTCGCTCTCTTCTCTCTCGCTCTCTTCTCTCTCGCTCTCTTCTCTCTCGCTCCCTTCTCTGCGTTTTTCGTCTTTCTCTCTCGCTCTCTTCTCTCTGCGTTTTTCGTCTTTCTCTCTCGCTCTCTTCTCTCTGCGTTTTTCGTCTTTCTCTCTGCGTTTTTCGTCTTTCTCTCTCGCTCTCTTCTCTCTGCGTTTTTCGTCTTTCTCTCTGCGTTTTTCGTCTTTCTCTCTGCGTTTTTTCGTCTTTCTCTCTCGCTCTCTTCTCTCTGCGTTTTTCGTCTTTCTCTCTGCGTTTTTCGTCTTTCTCTCTCGCTCTCTTCTCTCTGCGTTTTTCGTCTTTCTCTCTCGCTCTCTTCTCTCTGCGTTTTTCGTCTTTCTCTCTCGCTCTCTTCTCTCTGCGTTTTTCGTCTTTCTCTCTCGCTCTCTTCTCTCTGCGTTTTTCGTCTTTCTCTCTCTCGCTCTCTTCTCTCTGCGTTTTTCGTCTTTCTCTCTCGCTCTCTTCTCTCTGCGTTTTTCGTCTTTCTCTCTCGCTCTCTTCTCTCTGCGTTTTTCCTCTTTCTCTCTCGCTCTCTTCTCTCTGCGTTTTTCCTCTTTCTCTCTCGCTCTCTTTTGAGAGAGCGAGGGGACCAATATGGAATTCGAGAGTGACGTTTACTAACAGCTTCTGACATCAGTTCTCCAGAATCTTGGCAACCATTGTAATGCTGACTTTTGTGTTTCTTCTACTGTATTAACTGATATGTTGGGTCACATTTTCAGGACATTTAAAATATATATATATATATATATATATATATATATATATATATATATATATATATATATATATATATATATATATATATATATATATATATATATATATATATATATAATTTTTTACACACACACCAAAAAAACGGCTACTTCGTATGTTCCAGAGAGACTGCGGCAGTGCCAATGCTGATTGGCCGAGGTGCCCCAGCTTGATGTGACAGCTGGCGCCCTGCTAAATAGAATACATTGTGTTGGTCCCAGAGGAGAATTCTCACCATACTCCTACTGTATATAATGGGCAATTTGGGCACAATACTATTTAAAGTATAATACACATATAAAGTCCCTGTTCCATTTTAAGAAAAATAAAAACACCTACTTCATCTTAGGATAGTGTCTTAATGAGATCTGATACTGGTTGCAAAGCTGAAATTTGACCCTCTCTGATTGGTTTGCCCTGTGTACGAATCTACCAATCAACGCAGTTATGCGAAACAATCCGGTCAGTCACGCACTCATGTTAGTGGGTCAGGTGCGGCAGTAAAATGATGAGAGCCTAACATTCATATTTAGTCTGAAGACTATTCCATTACTCAACTCAGTAATGTGAGAAATATATGTATGTCAAATAGTTTCTTGTACTTTAAATGCCTGGTCAGCTTTATCGTGTCACAGTGGAATCATTTTAAGTATACAACATTGCTATAAATAGCAGCTGTTCCCTTACTGAGAGTCTCCTGCGTTTCACCCCTGCTAGGATGTGCATAACACCAGTGTCCCAGAAATACCTCTGCCATCTGTATATCTTGTAGCCATATATAGATACTGTTTAACTCCTTTGTTGCCTGAGGAAATTCCCATGCAGAGAGTGACCTCCTTTGTCCTTTCATTTACATAACCCCATCACTTTCCTGTACGTCTCTCCCCTCACTATTCTACATGGTTCCCAGGCACACATCGTCCTCACTAGCTCATTAAATATGATTTGGGTCTGTGCCTGGAAAATATTTGTCGTCTTTCCAGTGCCCTTAAAACACTGCAGCTGAGAAACAGGATAAAGCTGTGGGCAGGTCACCCCAAGCTACAGCAAAGAGCAGGGTTTTCATCCGTCTCCATTGATGTTGACTGAGATAGGGCTGAAGTGTCCACACATGATAAGAAGCGATGTAGCAAAAAGAGTGTGGGAGATTGACATGAAAGGAGCGTATTGGGCCCTTATTAAAGGAAAAACTAACTTTAGTGCAATTGGTGGTAAAGTATGTAGAGTGCAGGCTGTGGCATATGTTGCTGTACAATGTGTAGAGTGCAGGCTCTGGACTATGGCGGTAAAGTGTGTAGAGCGCAGGCTGCGGAATACATGGCGGTAAAGTGTGTAGAGCACAGGTATAAAACACATTGGAGCTGAGGCCAATTGGCGAAGGAGAGGCCTTGAGGGCTGTCTGCTGCCCATTAATGTTACAGGAACTAGAAATGTATGTTGGTTTGTTTTTTTCATTTTGTTTTTTTTACTAGAAAAAATTGGACATATTATTGTTTTTTTTTTGTTTTGTTTTTTTTATAGAGGGGACACAGGAAAATACTGCATCCTGTATACACTGCATGCCCTATTGGAGACTGTGCAGAAATGATAGAACAGTGCTATAACCATGCACAATAGTTGCTGCCAGTCTCTGGTGCTCCAAGCTGTCATAGATGGCCAATTGGTAGCATGCACCAAAAAATCAGGGTACGTAGTTTTTTAGCAAAGGGCTTCCCTGTACAAAGGTGTTGTGGGTGCTTGTTAAGGAGCCATCAGGCTGAAGTACACTTCGGTAACCCTGGGAACTTTGATGGACAGAAAGTGGAGGTAGCCACTTTATTGGTTTAATGCAATATTTTTAAAAAAAGTAAATGTAGTCTTCTAATCCACCTGGGACCAGTGTCTCCATGATGTCACTTGTTGTTAGTGAATTGATAGGCTACGTTCTCATTAATGTTGGTTCAGCACACTGCTGTGTGTAGGCGACAGGTGCAAACCTGAGCTTGTGTTTCACCCTTCCTATTCATTACAATGGCAGGGACCCTGGTCTTTTGTTAGTTTTTAAGGAGCGTTTGACCACCAATAGTCAGTCAGGACCATGGAATGGTCGTAGCAGGAGAGGCGTGGCTTATCTAGTGGGTGGTAATGTTTTTGACACCAAGGTTCATAGTCTATTTTGTTAGCAGCAATGTCACCATTTGTGAGAGTAAACTCTTTACTGCTACAGAGACACATTTTTTTTATTCGATTTTTTTTTCCTTTTTTTTTTTTTACTATTGCACAATGGGGAATTACATTGTCAATTTTCCAAATTAGGAATATGTATTTAAAATTGGAAAAAAAAAAAAGTGTTCAGTGGGCATTTCTTTTAATGTGTGTATTTTAAAAGAATACATACTGTGTTTGAAAACACTATATTCTGTATTGTTAAGAAGTTGGATGTATGAACGTCATTTCATCTAGAGGTCTACCCTGGTTTTCCTGCACTAATTTTCCTTCCTAGTTTTCCGTTCTAATTTTTGATGATGATGATGTTGATAGGAGCCTCACATTGCTACTCTGTTATTGGTGACCCTTCACTTTCAGCTAAATAAGTGTCTATGGAGTCATGCTTGCCTCTATTCCTCCAATCATGACACAGTTACTAAAGACAGGGCTGCCTGTAATACGATTGGACAGGTCACTGCTTTCCATAAGATCAGTACACTCACTAATCTCCTGCTGCTGTGACTCTTCTGATAATCTGATTGGCTAGAGCTAGTTCTATTCCCGCCCACCTCACATCTGGTTATGTCCTGCATAAAAATGAGCTTAAGAGTGAATTATTATTGTTTGTAAAGTACCTCTATGTTATGAAGCACTTTACAGAGAATGTTTATCATTCACATCAGTCCCTGCCCCATTGGAGTTTACCATCTAAATTCTCTAACACACACACACACACACACACACACACTTTTAGTCGTCAGACAACCTGTCGATATGTTTTTGGCCTATGGGATGAAACTCGTACAAACTTTGCATAGATAATGCCTTTGTCAGAATCAAACTGATGACCCCAGCACTGTGAGGCAGCAATGCTAACCACTGTGCCCAATTAGATTAGATGTTCAGACCTTGGTCTAATGCACCTAGGAAATTAATTAGAGATCAGGTTGCTTTGTAGTATAGTGATCAGCAGTAAGAAATTTACATTAGTTAATGTGCCAAGTGATTTATCTTTCTTAGCTCACAAAGTGCGAGTATGAAGTATGAATTTTGATGATGTGAAGGAGCGCGTGTGCATTTTAAATAAAGGTGGTTAGGTGACGGGCTGATTACAGTGATTCACTGGTTTGCAAAGGCCATTTTAAAATGATGATCTCCTCATTGGTGTTTATACATCTAAAATAAGGATGTGTAATATATGCGTAAAAGTGCAATAGAGAAGGAAACTGAGGCAGTAGTTTAGATCAGAGGGCAGGGAAATGGCAGTGTAAGAGATTAGTGCTTATATGCATTGCAGGTGAGGGACAATAATTCAGTCTCTGTGGTTACACTAGACCAGTATTTGCTAACCCGTAACACTCCAGGTGTTGTGAAACTACAAGTCCCAGCATACCCTTCCAGCAATAAGCTGCTATATATTGGCAAAGCATGCTGGGACTTGTAGCTTCACAAACACCTGGAGTGTCACAGGTTAGCCAACACTGGACTAGACTTTGGTTACTGCAACACTGATGAGCAGGCGAATAGTTGGAACTGAAGGCATTTGTGCTGGAGTTCGATGAAGCCTTCCAGGACACCTGCGTGACTTGTACAGGAGCCAGGCTTGCAGTTACCCTGTATCTAAGTGACTCCAGATGGACTGGATCCCAGACTGGCTCCTGTTACCACACGTCTTCCAGGAACAGGACTTGGGAGAGGAATAAAGAGTGTTACTGGGAGGGGAAGAGCAAAAACAGGTCAGAACTCGGGAAAAGACAACTTGCAGACTCTCTTGTCATTTTGTATAAATGTTCTTTTAATACTTGGATACAAAGTTTTATTTACAGTGTCATGGTAACAAATCTGTACTCCCTGAATTGCGTTGTATACACGTGGATCAGGCAAGCAGGCTGGGTGCAGGTTACAATGGGGGACGAGATCTGACCACTGCCTTGCCAAGACCCTAAAACAGCATTGTGTGGATCAGTGATTGAAGGCACAGAGCATAAGTCACAAGCTTCTAAGAGCAGAGTAAATACGGCTGCATAGGGAGTAAAACATTCTCACATTACAGGACAAGTATGTAACATGTTGGCTGGAGCACTTCGCTCCTCTACTGCAGTGTCTTCATCTTTCACTTTGGGAGGGGGGAAATTATGACATTCTTATGACCTTTCACCCCTTTCAGATGATCACTTTCAAAATCTACCACCAGCTTGCGTAGTCCAGATAACTTAGGCATGAGGTCCACTCGCACTTTAACAGCCTGCCCGGGTTCCACGGGGCCATCGCTGTAACAATATGGAGCATTTTATTATAATCTATAGTAAGAGTAATAAGTGAATGACATTTTATTAATATTGGACATATTACCCACAATATTGACCACTTCACTGTAACTTACAGTTCTTTCTGCAAAAGGCCTTCTGTCAGGCCAGCTCCTTCCAATGTGAAGCAGCAGCCAACCAGAGGCTCGGACAAAGGATTCGTCAAGGAAATCTCTGCAACCAGCTTCCGGTTCTGCTTCGGCTCACCCAACATCTGACAATAGAAAGATGGCGACTAGTCAGTAGGAATGTCATACCAACCAACATTTCAAATGGCCAATTCAGATTTCAATTGTGGGAAATATTCCTTGTTGCAGAACAGACCTTTTCTGAAACAAGACATTCTTGTACTATTAATGATCATGGCAAAGCTACCTGGAGAAGTGTCAAGACACGGTTCACATTAGTTTGGCAGGAGAATTCAGAGTACAGTGCTGCATTACTTGGGGGCCATTCAGTTACCGATTTTCTGTATAGAAAACGCCTTTGAGAGAATTCTGCAGCTGACCGAGGACTAGGTGTGATTAGGGAAATATTTCTAATTTATAAACACTTGAAGACAGCATGACACAGATCGTGACTCAGAGCTTTATCTAGCTTGGTCATTCCCATTTACATTTTGACCGATATAAGATGGATTTGTTTAGTTAAATATATTAGTAACCTAAGCCCTGCATCAATTGATTAACAGAGCCCACGTGATTTCATTTTTAAACAGCAGGAAATACAGAACCAGATTACTCTAACCCATGAAATGGGAGATATTGGCATCTGGTTACTGGTTTACTATGAAGATATAAAATGTTTATATAAAACAAAAATATCTGTGAAACTTGGGAATGAGTAAACAGTAGATATAGAAACTGGCAGTACCACTTGTTCAAATGATTAAATAAATAGAACTGCTAATCATTTAATGTATCTTAATACTTTCAGGTTAAAACATAACGAGGGTGGCATTCCAATGACAGTGACAGTGACACATAATGGGATTTATACACTAATACAGCGGTTCCCAAAGTTTGTGCCACGGCTCCCTGGGGTGCCGCGATCGCCCTCGAAAAAATGAAAAGAACTTGCCAAGCCAGCGCCGGATCCTCCTCCTCCTCCTCCTCACTGCTCTCAATGACGGCCGGGCGTGACGTCATCACGTCCGACAGTGTCAGTGAGGAGCAGCAGCAGAGAGGACATCAGGACAGAAAGACAGCAGAAAATGAGGAAAGAAGGTAACGGAGAGCGAAGGGGGGCAGAGAGAGATAGAGAGAGAGAGACGCTGAAGGAGGGGAGTGGGGCACAGAGAGAGACACTGAAGGAGGGGAGGGTGGCACAGAGAGACGCTGAAGGAGGGGAGGGGGACACAGGGTGGAGATGTCCAAGAGGGGGACACAGCGTATGAGATGGCAAAGGGGCACAATGTGATGGTGAAGGGGGTCTAAATACATCTTACGTCATTTTGACCCAACTACTTAAAACGGGACTACCCGGTAATTATTTTGGCCTCGAGATGCCTTGGAAAAATGATGGTGAACCTCGAACTGAGAAAGTTTGGAACCACTGCCCTTATATAATACAGTACTTTCCTGCAGATGTTATACCTAGTGGTATAAAGTGGGGTTCTTAGAAAGGGTGATCACTGTACATTACTTAGAAAATAAAACTGTTGAATTTGTTTTATTTACTTTGAGGTGTGGCTACAACTCAGCTATAGTCACAAGACGTTGTTTAAATAACCTATTGCCTTACAGTTGTGTTATATCTGGGGCAGGCAGCCTGAGGAGTGAGGTAAGCCTTCCACAAGTACACATCTGTGAAGTTCACTTACAAGTACATCAGAGCCTGCTCCCTTGGCTCCCTTCAGAATAAATACACAGTTTGTCTGGTGAGTGTTGTATGAATATGATATTTCTGTACACACCACAGCACATATATTATTGTTTTCTCTGTAAAATGAATGAGTATTTACTCCGAAAGGCCCCTGAGGCTGTGACTGACACTTCTTACAGAATCTCTCCTCTTAAGCAATATTGTGAGAAACCACAAATGAGTAATTTGAAAACAATAATACTGAAAAAAATAAAAAAAATAGGACCAGAATATAAATCCGTATGGACACGGGATTGTTGTACGAGTCAGTGCTTCTTCATTATATCGGTGCTGCTTGAAAAAGAACACCCCAAAAACCTAAAACCTGTCACTCCAGGGATTTGGTTATCATCATCATCATCATTTATTTATATAGCGCCACAATATTCCGTAGCGCTTTACAATTGGGGACAAACGTAATAAACTAATAAACAAACTGGGTAAAACAGACAAAGAGGTGAGAAGGCCCTGCTCGCAAGCTTACAATCTATGGGACAATGGGAGATTGACACATGAGGTTAAGTATACATTTTGCATCTTGGCCCAGCCAGACTGCAAAGGTAAGGTGACTCATAAGCTAAATGATCCTGTCACACAACAATGTTGGTCCGGGGGTAGTTGTCTTCTGTGAAATTGTGTAACAGGCTAAAGGTAGTGAGGTTAAGATGGTGGTTGAGGAATATTATAAGCTTGTCTGAATAGGTAGGTTTTCAGAGAACGCTTGAAAGTTTGTAGAACAGAGGAGAGTCTTATTGTGCGAGGGAGAGAGTTCCATAGAGTGGGTGCAGCCCGAAAAAAGTCCTGTAACCGGGAATGGGAGGATGTAATGAGGGTGGATGAGAGACGCAGATCTTTTGCAGAACGGAGTTGCCGAGTTGGGAGATATTTTGAGACAAGAGAGGAGATGTATGTTGGTGCAGCTTTGTTGATGGCCTTGTAGGTTAGTAAAAGTATTCTATATTGGATTCGGTAGAAGACAGGCAGCCAGTGTAGAGACATACAGAGTGATTCAACAGAGGAATAGCTATTTGCAAGGAAAATCAGTCTTGCCGCAGCGTGCATAATAGATTTTAGGGGTTTGAGTCTGTTTTTGGGAAGACCAGTAAGGAGGGAATTGCAATAGTCAATGCGGGATGCACTGTATTGTTGGTACTCCTATCTGCATTGAACTTGGGGCCTGACGGAAGTCCTGTCCTCCCTGGGGCTCCGAACCATCCTGACTTCCCCTACCTGCCACACATTACCAAAGTTCACCCCAGTCCTTGCTGCACCTCACCTTCTGCTCTCACTTCAGTAGCCGGTGGGTGGAGTGTTTTCAAGTGGTGCCCATATAACTATTGGTGTGGCTATATACAATGATAGAAAATCATCAGAAAAAGGGAAAGCTGATATGTTCAAGTAGCAATATCTCCGTTTAAATGGCCGGCTATTGATCTGTAATTCATGACATGGCCTGGCTCCTATTAAAATTATGTTGTAATTTAGTTCTTTATGTGTGTTGTCTGTACATTTTGTTTTGTTTTTGGGTCTTTTATAAAATTTACAACTAGAAAAATAATTAGTGTGGGTCTCACTGAATAGTTAATTATATATATATTTTTTTTAATCGTAAACTGTGGTCTGTGTACTGGAAGCAAAAGACCAAAATGGACAGAACAGGGATCAATTTCTTTGCTGGAACTACAACTTACTCCCCACCCAAACATTAATTTTTGTTGTTACTGCAGTGTGTTTAGTATTGTCTGTCTGAGAATTCCAGGACTTGTTTAGACCACACCCCCTTTTTTACTTTTATCAATGGACTGCCGGCAGGCAGAGTATGCTGCCCGGCTGTGATTGTATTTTTTAAAGCACAATCGGAGCGGCCAGGCAAGGGAAGGGGGGGGGGGAGGGTTTGATCAGGGCAATTCCCCACCCCCTGCGGATCGCAACGCCTTTACAGCAAGTAGAAGTGCAGATATATTGGATAAAACTGATCACACCCATTACGATCGTATCTAGATTCCATACAATAAAATGGAGTTGGATTAAATTTTCCAATGAGCTAATAATTCTTGCTGGTAGATTTTCAGCCAAAAGGTTTGTCTTAAAGCTGATTAAAGTCATAATCAACATGGTAAGATCAACACTGTAATGAGTGTGAAGTAACCACTTTTTTTTTTGACTCATGGTCCGATTGAAAATGTCAAATAAACATTTACATTTGTTTATTGGAGTTTGTATAGTGTTTGTATAGAAATGCAATAATTTGTTCATAAACAACAAAATCGATGCATGCATGGCCAACATCAGTCACACTCACCCGCACTTTAATATCTGGGTTTTTAACGTGGATGTCTCTCATGGCAAGTAGAATGTCCTTGGTGGAATAGTCATGTAGAAGAGCCACCACCTTGATCATGTTATCTTGTGTCAGATTACAGCCATACTTCTCATACAGAACCCGCAGAGGCACTCTCTTTTCTGTAGAGACAGTAGTGAGATTCAAAAAAAATGGATGAACGCTATCACCAGGAAAGACATGAATTTCAGAGAGACAAGATACTGGCAATTTAACGTGACTCCAACCTCAGCATTTTTATTTTCTTAATTTTACCTATGATAGGAGAATGTGTATCTGTACAAGCTATAAAGCAAACTTAGGTGCCACTTTAGATGATGCACACACGAACACCTTCTTGCTTTTTACTTTGCTTTTATTGTCAGGATGGCAAAGTAATTTATAACATAACATTGCAACACTTTCTTGTGACCCTGATGCTAAAGTAACAGAAACCAGCTCCTTAGACACTGGCCACTGTCTGGTATCAGTCACACTGTGTAAAAGAAAAACATAGTCAAAACAGCTCTGACCCATCGAGGTATGGATTACACAAGACCTCTGAAGGTGTCCTGTGGAATCTGGCACCAAGATATAAGCAGCAGATCCTTTATGTTCTGTAAGTTGTGAGATGGGGCCTCCAGGGCTCTTACTCGTGTTTCCAGCACATGCCACAGATGATTGATCAGAATGAGATCTAGGAAAATTGGAGGCCAAATCTTTGTCATGTTCCTCAAACCATTCCTGCACAATTCTTACAGTGTGGCAGGGTGCATTATCCAGCTGAAAGAGGCCACTGCCAGAGCATCAACCTCCGACCAGCTTGCCCTCTGCCCATATAGTCTATCCTGGGGCCATCTCTTTCCCAGTTAAATGACGCGCACACACCCGGCCATCCACATGATGTAAAAGAAAGCATCACACCAGGCCACCTTTTTCAATTGCTCCATGGTCCAGTTATAGCACCACATGCCCATTGTAGGTACCTTCGGAGGTGGACAGAGGTCAGCATGGGCACTGTGACCAGTCTGCAGCTATTCAGCAAGCTGTGAAGCACTGTGTATTCAGACACCTTTCTATAATAGCCAGCATTAACCTTTTCAGCAATCTGTGCTACATTAGCTCTTCTCCCCACACGCATCAATAAGTTTTGGGTGCCCATCACCCTGTCACCGGTTCACCAGTTATCCTTCCTTGGACCACTTTTGGCAGGCATACTGGGAACACCCTACAAGACCTGTTTTGGAGATGATATTATCCAGTCATCACAGTTTGACCTTTGTTAAAATCGCTCAGATCCTTACGCTTGCCTATTTTTCCTGTTTCCAACACATGAACTGCAAGAACTGACTGCTCACTTGCTGCCCAATATAGCCCAGCCCTTGACAGGTGCCATTGTAATGAGATAATCAATGTTATTCACTTCACTTGTCTGTGGTTTTAAGGTTGTGGCTGATCGGTGTGTATATATATTATTGCTTTGGAAATTTGCTCCTCAATATATGGGGTTGAAATTGTATTTAGGGTGCATGCTTATACAAAAATAGAAGATTTACCACCAGCATAATGCATTCCAAAGTTCTCAATGCACCAGCAGTCTGCAACAAGTTACTATACCACAAAGCACCAGCAGTCTGCAACAATTTACTACACCACAAAGCACCAGCAGTCTGTAACAAGTTACTATACCACAAAAGCACCAGCAGTCTGTAACAAGTTACTATACCACAAAGCACCAGCAGTCTGTAACAAGTTACTATACCCCAAAGCACCAGCAGTCTGTAACAAGTTACTATACCACAAAAGCACCAGCAGTCTGTAACAAGTTACTATACCACAAAGCACCAGCAGTCTGTAACAAGTTACTATACCCCAAAGCACCAGCAGTCTGTAACAAGTTACTATACCACAAAGCACCAGCAGTCTGCAACAAGTTACTACACCACAAAGCACCAGCAGTCTGCAACAAGTTACTACACCACAAAGCACCAGCAGTCTGCAACAAGTTACGATACCACAAAGCACCAGCAGTCTGCAACAATTTACTACACCACAAAGCACCAGCAGTCTGTAACTTAAAACATTTTCTTCTGATTTCAAATCAATATATGCATAGTCTCACAGACATATAGAGAACACAATAAACTTATTTGATGAAAAGGCTACCTATTCTATTTACTGACAGGGATAAAAGAAACATAGATAAGAACTGCAGCTCTTGTATGTAGAGCCATTTACTACAACATTAATATAGTATAAATGTACAGTTTTGTTATGAAGTAAGGCAGCTCTGAATTGTACAAAGCACTATAGGAAGGTGGCTCCATTTACTTATAACTGCATAGGAACTATTTCTGCACTATATTCTCAAACCTATTTCTTTGCTGCCATGAAACATATTGCTCATACAAAACTAATAATTTATAGATGATTATATATATATATATATATATATATATACATATATACATATAGTAACAAAGGGAGGCATTTATCTGACAAGAGGCAGAGAAGGTATACAAACAGAATAAAACATTGGCACAGTTATGCACATAGGTTGAGGTTAAACCAGGTAAAAACGTATGTGTAGTTTAAAGTTTGCTAACTTACATGATTCCCTCTCAGCAAACAAACAGGGTGTGTCTGATTAGTCCAAACAGAGGCAGTGATGGGCGTTTCCTTATAAAGAGAAGGTGGGTGTGTCACCTGCCCATCAAGCTAAGGCTGGGGGAGGAGTATCATGTATAAAAGCTTGACTGTGTTACTTGTTCAGGGAGATCAACGCTGGGGAAATGGGCTGATCTTGAGAGAGAGCTGAGCTATGTCTAGCTAGCGTTTAGGGTCTCCAAGTATTGCTGTGAAATCTGTACGGTGTCAAAACATTTACCATCCTGACAATAAAACTACATAAAAAGGAAGAAGTTGTTCGCGTTTGCTTCAGCAGTAGCGGGCTCTTGCCACAATATATATATATATATATATATATATATATATATATATATATATATATATATATATATATCTCACTTATTGTCAAAAACAACAAGAGTTACATTGACATATCTACTCCTGTCAGGGATAATTTTAGCAATGCCAATGCAACAGTCAATATTCTTGTAAATATTGGTAAAGTGGAATATTAATAGTCCACAAGCACTGTAATAGGCAGCGAAGTCTGCAACTTATGATCCTTGTGGAAATAGTTACATAGTTATTAAGATTGTATAAAGACATATATAAGCCTGGAAAACAAAAGCACAAAGTGATCATAAGTGAAGGTATCAGCCATATCGGTCTCTTCAGTTGACATCACACTACTTACTTTTATTTCTCTCGTTGCTTCTAGCATAAAAGGATCATCGTCATCATCATCAATTTATATAGCGCCACTAGTTCTGCAGCGCTGTACAGAGAACACACTCACATCAGTCCCTGCCCCATTGGAGCTTACAGTCTACATTCCCTAACACACACTGAGAGAGACTAGGGTAAATTTAATAGCAGCCAATTAACCTACTAGTATGTTTTTGGAGTGTGGGAGGAAACCCACGCAAACACAGGGTGAATATATAAACTCCACACAGATAAGACCATGGTCGGGAATTGAACTCATGACCCCAGTGCTGTGAGGCAGAAGTGCTAACCACTAAGCCACCGTAAAAAGATGCCTTAAATCAAATGGGTACGCCATCTCCAAATAAAAGCACACATTACATTTATGATGGAACAGAATATTTTTCTGGAGATTTTTCTATTTGAAAACCATTATTCCCAATACCTTTATAATAAGCGTCCAATTACAGCCTTAATGGATCGCCACTGCAGTTCTATTTGGAAGCACTCCCTAGTGAGCGGAACAGATAAGTCATCGACATCGCATGATGCACTAGGGACTGTGTTTAATTCAAAGCTACATGATCTGTAATTCACACTAAAATGATTCTTCCTCTTCCCCGCATGCCATGTCCAGAAGTGATACACAGCTCTGACCTATATGTTGTAAATAGCATTATGCTGGGATTTATGTGTGCCTTCTCTGGAGCTCAAAAATGTCTCTAAATTTGTAAATGTTTGGAAAATATGTTGGAAATGTCCACTTCTAAAGTCACAGCACTTATACCGAGACTGAAAAAAATGTTGCACCATTTGCAAAGAAAGAGTAAGAAAATGCATCTACAATTCTGAAAAAAATAGAGCTTGTTGGGTGCAACATTTTTTTGCAAGAGCTTTTATAAGTGACATCTTCCACAACTGCAGAATATTTGTTAGGTGTTAGTGTCGACGTACACAGGATAGTTAGCGCTGGTGGACGGTGGAAACTGCTATCTGAAGCTATCCTGATACAGGGCTAAACAGCACAGTAATAAACAAAAGCAAAGAAAAAGTAGAACAAGGTAATTTTGTAATTTATAACAGTGTTTCTTAAACCTGGTCAACAGGACCCCTAACAGTGCATGTTTTCCATATCTCATTGCTTTAGCACAGGTGTATTCATTACTAACTGACACATTGTAACAGATCCACAGGTGGTATAATTAATTCCCTGGTCACCTAAAAAACCTGCACTGTTAGGGTCCTGAGGACTGGGTTTGAGAAACACTGATTTATAAAATGTTGACTGATTTTCTCATTTAATCATTATTATAACTGAATATGTTTAAGCATGCAAGCTCAATACATATTAATATTATATTACCATACAGTTATGATCAAAAGTTTTTAGTGACACAAATATTATTTTTCACGAAGTCTGCTGCCTCAGTTTTTATAGTTTATATGATGGCAATTTGCATATACTCCAGAATGTCATAAAGAGTGGTCAGATAAATTAAAACTAATTTCAAAGTCCCTCTTTGCCGTGACAATGACCTCTATCCCAAAAACATCATTTCCACTGCATTTCAGCCCTGCCACAAAAGGACCAGCTGACATCAGGTCAGTGATTGTCTCGTTAACACAGATGACAGTGTTGACGAGCACAAAGCTGGAGATCACTCTGTCATGCTGATTGAGTTAGAATAACAGACTAGTAGCTTTAAAAGAAGGGTGGTACTTGAAATCATTGTTCTTCCTCTGTTAACCATGGTTATCTGCAAGAAAACACGTGCAGTCATCATTACTTTGCACAAAAAGGGCTTCTCGGGCAAAGATATTGCTGGTAGTAAGATTGCACCTAAATCAACCATTTATCGGATCATCAAAATCTCAAGGAGAGGGGTTCAATAGTTATGAAGAAGGCTTCAGGGCGCCCAAGAATGTCCAGCAAGCGCCAGTTTATTCAGCTGCGGGATTGGGGCACCACCAGTGCAGAGCTTGCTCGGGAATGGCAGCAGGCAGGTGTGAGTGCATCTACACTCACAGTGAGGCGAAGACATATGGAGGACGGCCTGGTGTCAAGAAGGCCAGCAAAGAAACTACTTCTGTCCAGGAAAAACATCAGGGACAGACTGATATTATGCAAAAGGTATAGGGATTGGACTGCTGAGGACTGGGGTACAGTCATTTTCTCAGAATGTTTGGGGTATCGAGAAAACCGCTTGTCCGGAGAGAAGGAAAGGTGAGCGTTACCATCAGTCCTGTGTCATGCCAACAGTAAAGCATCCTGAGAGCATTCATGTGTGGGGTTGCTTCTCAGCCAAGGGAGTGAGCTCACTCACAATTTTGCCTAAGAACACAGTCATGAAGACAGAATGGCACCAAAACATCCTCCAAGAGCAACTTCTCCCAACCATCCAAGAACAGTTTGGTGATGAACAATGCCATTTCCAGCATGATAGAGCACCTTGTCATAAGGCAAAAGTGATAACTAAGTGGTTTGGGGATCGAAACATAAAAATTTTGGGTCCATGGCCAGAAAACTCCCCAGACCTTAATCCCATTGAGAACTTGTGGTCAATCCTCAAGAGGTGGATGGACAAACAAAAACCCACAAATTCTGACAAACTCCAAGCATTGATTAGGCAAGAATGGGCGGCCAACAGTCAGTATGTGGCCCAGAAGTTGATTGACAGCATGCCAGGGCGAATTGCAGAGGTCTTCAAAAAGAAGGGACAACACTGCAAATATTGACTCTTTGCATAAACTTAATGTAATTGTCAAGTAAAGCATTTGACACTTATGAAATGCTTGTAATTTTATACCATAGCAACATCTGACAAAAAGGTCTAAAAACCCTGAAGCAGCAAACTTTGTAAAAAATAATATTTGTGAGATTCTCAAAACCTTTGGCCATGACTGTACATTGTCTGTTATTAAAGATCACCCAAATCTCCTTTTTATTATGTTAAAGACCAAACATTTACCTAATGGCAGAATTATGCCATGTTCTTGTGAATCAGATCCTTGTTTTACGTGTGATTAAATCTTGAGCCTCTGTTGCTGTAGACTGATGCTGAGCTCTATTAGCACATTGGTATAATAAGAACACCTAAATCCTTCTCCATCAATGAAAGGAGTAAATTATCACCATTCAGTAAGTAACAGGATTGTGCTTAATCCTCAAGACATTTCTTAATCCCCACAAGACATTTGTCTCTATTGACTCATCTGTCATGAGTGAGCTTCCTGCCACAATTTATCCTAATTACTAGACATTTACCCTCATTTGACCTTATTACATTATATAGGTATGTGTCATCTACAAAACTGCAATTGAACGTGAACTTTTATTGAACCTCAACGCTCACTAACAATTTAATGCAATCTACAATCCTTTTCTATTACACTGACATGTCTCTGTATATAGAATACCCTGCTTTGAGGGACTGCATATAAGCTAAACAGTCCGCTGGTATTTAGTAGCTGTACCAAATCTACTACAGTGGCCTTAATCACAATTGTTAATACTGTAATAAAAGCTGCTGTGTCAATAGATTGGTGTCAAAACCCATATGAATCAATTCATCATTAGATTGTTCATTTACATTCATAAACAAGTATATTTGATTTGCAGAAGGGCCGTCTCACCTCTTTGTATTACCCAGTATTATCTATTACTATCTTTGTCCCCAATTGTAAAGCGCTATGGAATTTGCTAGCGCTATATAAATATATGATGATGATGATAATAATGATTACCTGATTTTTCATATAGTTGTTGTGAATCCAGATTGCAATCTTTTGTCAGACACACACTGGGTAATGCTAATCTCTAATTAACCAGGATATCAATCCGCCATTCAGATGCGCAGGTAGTGGAATAAAAATGTAAACACCAAAATAAAGTCTCTAATAAGGCGCTGTGTCAGTCTGTGCCATGTACAGTCTGTATGTGCCATGTACGGCCTGTATGTGTCATGTACAGCCTGTATGTGCCATGTACGGCCTGTATGTGTCATGTACGGCCTGTATGTGTCATGTACGGCCTGTATGTGCCATGTACGGCCTGTATGTGCCATGTACGGCCTGTATGTGCCATGTACAGCCTGTATGTGCCATGTACGCCCTGTATGTGCCATGTACGGCCTGTATGTGCCATGTACGGCCTGTATGTGCCATGTACGGCCTATATGTGCCATGTACGCCCTGTATGTGCCATGTACGGCCTGTATGTGCCATGTACAGCCTGTATGTGCCATGTACGCCCTGTATGTGTCATGTACGGCCTGTATGTGCCATGTACGCCCTGTATGTGTCATGTACGGCCTGTATGTGCCATGTACGCCCTGTATGTGTCATGTACGGCCTGTATGTGTCATGTACGGCCTGTATGTGCCATGTACGGCCTGTATGTGCCATGTACAGCCTGTATGTGCCATGTACGGCCTGTATGTGTCATGTACGGCCTGTATGTGCCATGTACGCCCTGTATGTGTCATGTACGGCCTGTATGTGCCATGTACGCCCTGTATGTGTCATGTACGGCCTGTATGTGCCATGTACGCCCTGTATGTGTCATGTACAGTCTGTATGTGCCATGTACAGTCTGTATGTGCCATGTACGCCCTGTATGTGTCATGTATAGCCTGTATGTGCCATGTACAGTCTGTATGTGCCATGTACGCCCTGTATGTGTCATGTATGGCCTGTATGTGCCATGTACGGCCTGTATGTGTCATGTACAGCCTGTATGTGCCATGTACAGCCTGTATGTGCCATGTACGCCCTGTATGTGTCATGTATAGCCTGTATGTGCCATGTACAGTCTGTATGTGTCATGTACGGCCTGTATGTGTCATGTACGGCCTGTATGTGCCATGTACGGCCTGTATGTGCCATGTACAGTCTGTATGTGCCATGTACAGTCTGTATGTGCCATGTACGCCCTGTATGTGTCATGTATAGCCTGTATGTGCCATGTACAGTCTGTATGTGCCATGTACGCCCTGTATGTGTCATGTATGGCCTGTATGTGCCATGTACGGCCTGTATGTGTCATGTACAGCCTGTATGTGCCATGTACAGCCTGTATGTGCCATGTACGGTCTGTATGTGCCATGTACGGCCTGTATGTGTCATGTACAGTCTGTATGTGCCATGTACGGCCTGTATGTGTCATGTACAGCCTGTATGTGCCATGGCATTGAGTGTGCCAGTGTCTAATTATGCAGGAGAGGATGCAGCAACATTCTCCCACAAGAAAGTCCCTCAACTGATGCCTGCTTGATGGTGGTGGAGGATGTTTAGGGGCCTATTTACCAAGTCTTAACTCCTGCAAAAATGGCACTTTTTGCAAAAAAATGCTAATTTTAGTATAGGGGCAACCTATGAAAGCCCCCGGCAGGTGAAGACTATGACCAGCAGTAGCCTTCGGCAGGGGCCTCCTGCGAAGCTTCCCCAAGCAAAAGACGGAGAAGCATAATTAACAAGGACAGCGCTCGTCAACCACCATCTCAGGATGGCCATAGCGGAAGCGCAGCCGAAAAATGTTTTATTAGCAAAGTAAAGCATTGTTTACTATTACAAAGTAAAAGCAATGCAAAAACATAAGGATCATGGGTATAAAAACAAAGCTTGTTGGTACAGAAGCAAAGTAATGGATATGTCAATGCATAATTACTCATTGTATTGTAAAATTAAATGTTTAAGCCTACAATCAGGATTCTTGTAAACATTGTATAATAACTAACAATATCGGATAATAAAGATTATAATTCACATAACAAAAATCAGGAGAGTAAACGCTATTAAGTTGCATCTGGAGTCCTAAGGCGCGGGGAGACCGGAAGGGGAGAAGGTATACACCTATCAGAGGTAAATCAGAAGATCTTATACAAATACTCTAGTTTCATACCAAATCGTACGACGAAAAATCTCCCGAAACTGCTCTCTCAAGGGAGTTGATAACGTACTGGTATAGCTTTCCCAGGCTTCAGAGAATTTAGGAGTGAGTTTGTCTTTCTGAACGGACGCCTCCAACCAGTCCATTCGCATAATAAACATATTTTATTAAAATAATTCTAGTGTGGGGGGAGGGGGGGGGGGGAGAGCTCTGGATCCACATGTGGAGGACGCACTCTCTGGCTGCTGCTGCTGAAATTGCCATTGCAGCTTTGTGCTCACTTTAGAAGCTCTCACATTTTGTGGCAAAATACCCAAGATTGCCCATTCAGGTGTTGCTCTTTTCTTTTTTTTAATAAAATTATATTTTAAATCTATTTTTCACATTTTTGGGGAGAGGATAGAGAGGGAGAGAAAGATGAGATGGAATGAACAGGCCTCCATGTAGGAGCACAAGCATGTGGAGGACAGGAACACTTTGGCCTCCATGCAGGAGAGTAAGCATGTGGAGGACAGAAATAAAGAGACTTCCATCCAGGAACATTAGCATGTGGATGTTGTTACACAAACACCAACTGACCAGACCATTCAGAGACGACCAACCTTATTATGTGAATGGTTACATTATAAAGAAAGGTTAAATTAAGACTTGTTTACTTTGGAAAAAAGGTGCATTAAAGGTGACTTAATTACAGCCAAGGTCAATACAAAGATTTCTCTAGTGATCTTTTCATACCCAGGACTGTTTTCTGCTTACCTTTACCACTGTAAGGGTAAGCAGAAACGATGGGATTCTCTACTAATGGAAATGGTGATGGAGAATTATTTTTCTGTATTTAAAAGTGGATTAGACGCCTTTCTTACAAGAAGTGGTGCCTCTCGCTAGAACTATTAGTTTGCATCATTGGCGGATAGAACCAGGATGTTAATCATTTATGTGGTCAGGATTCAGAAGGTATTTTTCCACACTATGAGGACAAATTGGCAGATGCTTCAAAAAGGTTTTCAGTTGCCTTCCTCAGGATCAACATGGCCAGAACATAATAGGTTGAACTTGATGGACCACTGTCTTGTCAACCCTATTATGAAGCTATATATTAAGGACACGATCCAACAGGAGCTTCACTGTTCTGCAATGGAAGGTTTAGCTCTCAGGGCTCGTCCCATACATAATAAAAAAAAAAATATATATATATACATAGTGATTCAAAAGTCGCAGTACACCCTTTTATTTCAAAAACTCTACAGAAATTGGGCCGATTTCAAGATGGCGCCCATTTTTGGTACATACCGTAAAAGATAGAGCACGTCACCCATACCTTACTGGAGTATTCAGGTTTCCCAATTTCCTGTAGAGTTTTTGAAATAAAAGGGTGTACTGCGACTTTTGAATCGTTCTGTATATATATATATATATATATATATATATATATATATATATATATATATATATATATATATATATATATATATATATGCTCTCTGGTTTCCTGTCTGATAATAAATATAATGGTCAATTAGACAACCCTAGATAGAATCAAAACAAAGAGGAAGTGACATCACTTATTTGCACATAGCTCTCTAAACACCCAGGGGTGCAGAATCACTTTTTATAGCTACTAACATCTTTGGAACATATTAATACCTATGAAAACAGTTCAAGTCATTAGAAAACAAAAGAAGAAGAAACTGGACATGATGCCCGACAAAATGCCATTCACCATTAATGACACACATATCGTGCTCCAAAGCGATAAAAACAACAATAGATTTACACAGCCACCTGAGCTAGTGAAGAAGACTTCAACTGGCGCAGACTGATCAACTTAAGACCATCAGAAACTGCCATAAAAATCTCTTCAAGTAAAAAAATATAGAAGAGCAAAGCTGCATTCAAAATCCTCCAAAAGCAGATTGAAACAAATATTCAGCTGAACAGTTTTGAAAAATTCACTCATCTATAAAGATGAGAAAAAAACACAAAAAGCAATTTATAATTGACTAAAAATAACATATTCTGTTAAGCAGACTGCTCTAGCATCATCTACACATGGAGGACTTTCCATGAAAAATCTTATTGTATAGTAAAATAAAGTGATAATAAGAAATAAAATCAAAACTTGACCTTATGTGAGTGAACATACCCAGTCCAGTATGCCTTATGAACAGTATTTATGCACGGTACAAATTCATCCCTTCCAATTCTGCAGGAACAATCTGTTTCGATTACAACGGGGATGAAGTATAGAAATGTTGCTGAAAAACTGTTCACATGAATGGAATTTGAATATAAGAGAGTAAGAAAAATTTCGTTCCTCTGAATCTGTGACCATATTAGGTAGGACAGAGCAATGTGGGAAAAGCAGAACCTCTCATGAAATGGACACTGTTCAGTGTGTGAAGAGATGATAATAAACTTGTCGTTGGAAGACATGACAAGATAGAAGTTATAAATAGACAATATACCTTCTTTTCTTTTGAGAAATGAGAAAATATAACCCAGCAACAACAAATGGAAAATCACAAAAATAAACAAAAATAAACAAAAACAACTAGGAATGTAATCCAAATGACCAAATAAATTAGCCATATAAGGAATTAAAAGATAGTTTAATTCTGAAATGGAAAAAAATGCAGCTTTAGTACAAACTGTTTTAATGTGAACTGAAAAATTTGCAGTGTTAAGGGAAGGTTTGGTCTATAAAGTGATGGCAATGAGACAGCTCAGGGAACAATATTTCCTGTACATCCTCAGCATATACTCACAAGTGTCCTGCTCAGAAAGTTCCTGTTTAAAATAGCTGATTTTTACTAAATGCTCTAAAATTGAAATTTCTCTATGATTTGCTTAGCTTTTATGTATACTATCTTCAATGAAGAAACAACACAACACTCAAAAAAGCACCAACACATACAATAGTAAACTATACAACAAATTCAATTATAAAAACAAAAACACAATAGGTCCGATTCATTAAGGAGCGTAAATGCCACATTTTGAGTAAAATTGCACTGTGCAAGCTCAGAAAAGGACTATATGCCAATGAACACACGTATATAAAGTTAATTTTCGAAAGGACCCTTCTGACAGTCTACTACTTCACGGGTGGAACAGGGAGGGGAAGGGGCGTATGCATGTAGTCAATGTACAGTAAGAGCATGCCAAGGTTGAGCGCACACACATCCATCTGACTCAAGCTCTGGGCATCTCTCAGGTACATGGTTTTCAGCCGAATCACTTGCACCAACTACAGGGCAGGTGTGAGTCGCAAATGATAGTGATGATGGCTGTGTATGTATGCTAGAACATGTGTTTGCAATCAAGAGCAACTGTAAAATGAATTTTATGTACAATAGACAATAATATTTCATAAATGTATTTAATGTGAAAAAATAAATGATGTGTTTTTCATTAATGACTATATTAACAGGTGTTAATGGATTTAATAATATTTTTTTAATTTGTGAATTCTGATGGGACTTTATACGTATGTATTATGAGGTATGTATGTGTTTTGGTGTGTTTTTGAAACAGTCGGGAGTACCACTCTGTCATCATTTATAGCTTTGCGCTGTCCATTTCGGGGTAATTGTTGTCGGCGTTGTCATAGTCGCGGAAACGACTACCCAAGTACCTGCTTGTTTTTCAATTTGTTTAAAAAAAAATACACAAATTTCATTCATTTTGCCTTCCTTAAGTAATCAGGCACAATATGTGTTTTATACATATAGACATATTCAGTTATGGGATCTATTATCCAGAATGCTGGACACTTGGAGATAAATGCATCAAGCTGCGGGTTTGAAAAAGTGGAGATGTTGCCTTTAGCAACCAATCAGATTCTAGTTATCACTTATTTAGTATATTCCACATGACAGCTAGAATCTGATTGGCAACATCCACACTTCAAAACCGCAGTTTAGTAAATTTACCCCTTGGAGTTTTCATGATAGGTTTTTCCATAACTTGGTGCACCATGCCAAAAATATTTATATATATATATATATATATATATATATATATATATTATATGCTGCAATTTACACTTTTTCCTTTCTAGTTTTGGAGCTTTCTGGCTAATTTTTTATGGACACCTGTACACAGTTCACCAGGCTTTGGTTATCCATTAAATTAATTACTCTGTGACTCGGGCGTAAATTTTTATGCTATTGATTTCCTGCTGTAAATGCTTTTCCTCGATGTTGATGCCAGTTATATATTATTATAAATTGGTGGTTTACCTGCATTTGCCTGCAAGTTCAGGTTGAGAAGATCCTTCATTCCACATTCTGGTCCCACTTCTCCCGTGTAGCTGGATGTACGTGCACAAAACATAAGCCTGCACTCCTTGTCCTCCTCAGTGTTGTTGTTGATAACTGCAAATACGTCAAAATCACAACCCTTATTCATCCCCTCGGAAACTTTAATCTTGATGCTGACCCCAGAGGGGACGTTCTCCGTCTGTCTACTTGGAACATTGCAGAACTGACTTGCTTTTTCAAATACCCGCCTTTCATCTTCAGAGCCTGGGGCAGAGAGGTGGACAAAAATAAAAAGACACAAAGAAAATCCCTGTTAAAATACTCATACTTGTGTGGGTAACATTTATGACAGCCATCTGTAAACGTTTGAATGAGTTGTATGTTGAGTGAGCATTTGTGTTACGAATACACAAATGTGCTAGGCTTCTATGGTCCAGGAATTGTGCTTAACTTTTCCTTTAACTTCTACATATCTACAGCTATTGTCAGGTCACGTGTTTACAAGCAATGTACATGCTCTCGTTCATAGAATAAAAAGTGGTGTTAATGGATATGTATACTCTGGAATTCCTCCATAACTGCCAACTCTGAGACATTGAGAACCGGACACAAGAAGCCCCGGATGCGATCTGACCAAACCCTGCCCAGATTATCCCCAAAGCGTCCACTTTCAGGTGAAAGTCCGTCCATTTCTGCAAAAGCTCTGACCCCTTTGAGGTCCACAGTTCGGGACTGTTCCACAAACATCAGGATAGTAGGGAGGTGGGTTCATTTAAGAAGCAAGCCACTAATCACCCCATTACAGGTATCAGAACTACTCTGTAAAACGAGGCACACTGGAGTACCTCTTTGTGACTTCATTGAGACTGTTTTCACTCCACCACATACTTACCCACTCTCCTGGAATGTCAGAGAGATCCCGGATTCCAGGTAGATCTCCCAGACTCCCGGGAGAGCAGGGCATTCTCCCACCTCTTGCCCACTTCCTAGTGAAGTGGGTGAGATGGGGGTTTCCTTCATCATGAACAGGGCTGTCAAGAGGAATTTCTGGCCCCGGTTGGGCATCTTCTTGGGGCCCCTTCCATAACCACCGATGGAGGTGTCCAAACATACATTAATGGCTCCTCCTACTACTCAGGATGGCCAGGTAGGCCCGGGCCCTGGTACTTTGTACCTGTATCCCCCCTATCTACACCCCTGGTCACGAATCACATAATTTGATTATTTATGCCACACCCACTTTTCAGCTGAGCTTCACCTAGAAATAGAAAAGTTGGCACGTATGCTCCACCCTACTTCTTCCCTCTGCCTATGCAAAGTCTGCTCCACCAGCAATGGGCCCAGGTTGCTCTGCAAACCTATATGACTCTGTAGAACTCTAGGCACGTTTACACAAATTGAAACAGACCAGTGGTTCTTTCAGCTGTATTTGCACTGCTGAGCGGAAATTTTGCCAAAAAACCTGAGGGGGAGAAGCCTGTGACCTGAAAAATGATAACAAACTGGAAGGGCACCAATCATAAAGTTAAGAATTTTGCAGCTGTTGGCACTTGTATGCTCAAGATGTTCTTAAGAAGTCTCTATGTAGTGTGGGTGTTTTCAACAGAGAAAGGAAAATGCTGCCAGCGCTAGAAAAAATAGTTACTGTATAATGTCTACATTGTAAAGTTCCATCTCAGGTAGCTATAAAATCAACTCTGACAACATTACATAGCAGTAATATAAATTCACTATACCGCCTTGTCAAGCAGTCCGCTGTATTATACAGCCCCCATTTGAAGAGCGTACAATACAGCACCCGCTTGACCAGCATAAAATACTGCAACCATTTAGTGACCACTATACAGTGTGGATCTCCCGGTAACTGGGCTGACCCCCTCCCCCCATAAGGCAGACACTATTTGTACTCACATGTTGCCATCTTGCACCAGATACCTGGCCAAGACTCCCATGTGACCATTTTCCTAGTAAAGTCCCCTTCTCACCTAAAATTCCTAACTCACAAGGCTTATTTTCCAATTATTCAAATTTATGGTGCACCTAAATCAACATGACAAGTAGGGAAGTGAGGGGTGGATTTTATAAGGTCACCAGGGTGTCTTTGTTTTTTTTCCTTGAAAATTAGGGACTTTTACATAAAACAAGTACTGCCATTGGTAGTGGGGCTGACTGCCTCTCTTCTCCAGCAGCCAATCAGTACCTAAACCAGAAATCTGCCACTGAATCGAATATCTGCCAGATCACCTGGGGAATGCTGGACTTGATCATGCATACATCCTTCATATGGTTTCACTTACCCTCAGGGTACTTGTAGTTGTGTGTGATGTCTACACTGCTGTCTTTTCCCACTGCTTTAGTGCTGATATTTTTTCCAACTTGGGCGGTGTATTTCGTTGGCCTGATAGTACCATCTTTTTGTTTCAAGTAGCAAACCAAATCTGCATTTACCTCGGCAAATACAAATGAGACATCATATTTCTGATCCAGGTCACCCTCCTTAACGGCAACAACAGGAGTAGGACCACAGCAGAAAACGCCTATAGGAAAGGACAATGTCATGTCATAAAGAACTACAGTATTTAGGAAGGTTACAACAGAAAATGAGACAGAATATAATGCACACTGCTTTATGAGGAAAGCTCTGGTTGCCTTCTATATGGAAGCATGATTGGCTTATAGACTAGACGAACTTCCTGCCACAGGGGTGTACTGGTTTTATGTTTCAAAAGTCAAAACAGACCTAAAACAAATGGTCACGTAAACACTAATATTAGAAAAGGCACCCATAGAGAGAATGTAACATTGACAAGAGAAAACAGGCCAGCAGCTGACACAAGAAACAAGAAAAGCAGCATTTATTTCCAGATTATGAGAAAACACATGTGACCATGGTGAAAGACATTAAAAGCGGCGGTGGACCCAGAAGAAGGCAGGGGGGGGCGTGATCGGGGCAATCACACCCCCCTAGCAATGGCATCCTGCCTGTGGCCGCATACTATGTGCAGGTCTGTGTCGGCAGAAACAGGCGGACAGAGAATTCTGCCTGGCTGTTCTCTGATTGTGCTTAAAACACAATCAGAGCGGCCATGCAGCATACTCTGCCTGCCTGTCTCTGCCGGCACTGACCTGTACTTAGTACAGAGCTGCAAGCAGCCCACTACCAATAGAAGTTAAAAAGGGGGTGGGACTAAATAAACCCCCTCCCATTAAAAAAAAGTCTAGATCTGCCCCTGATTAGAAGAGCTAATCAGGTCTCATTCCCACCTTCACTCTTCTCCTGAGGAGTTGGATCAACAGCTTGCCACCCATTGTAGCTTTCCCCCAGATCAGGACGTGTCATCCATGATTCAACCCAACAGTGGAAGTTCCTTCAATGCAAGAGGGATGCAAAGTTAATCTCATGTCAGTTGAGCAATGTTTTTGTGGTGGTTTAATTCCATAACACCACTTTTCATGCATAATAAATATATAGTGTACTATATTCTAGAGTCTGCAATGTCTGGCTAAGTAGAGCCTGGTTATATAGAGCTAATGTACTTGCACCTTAATACTGTTTTATTCAGCCATCTGTATCCTTACCAGATGATCTCTTTTTGTTTCTTCTGCGTCCCTCCTTGCTCATCAATGTAGTATTCTATCAACAAATTACTGTTGGTGTCATGGGCAGAGTTGTAGTTGGTGATGACCCGTGACGGGATGCCGAGGCACCTTAAGACTGAGATGAATTTACAACAGGAATTACCTTAAAAATTAATGACAGATTTTACTGTGACCATTTTTGTCATTCTTCTCACCTGAACAGGCAACTGCAGCAAAAACCCAGCACTGCCCATATCGCACCGCCTGACAGCCGTACTTCCTCCAGCGTCGCAGGATATCCACACTGCCGATCCAGGACATGGGGCTGATCCCATCATCATAATAGTTGTCCCACCGCCCATATAGGACCCCTCTGTCATCATTGCAGTTCACCTGTAGGACCATGGGTGAATCTCAAATGTATCAACATACTGGGCTTGCCAAGTTATGCTCTATACCATAAAAGGTGCAGTATACTAAAACTGAATTCCAGGAGTCACCAACCTATTAAATATATGATATCGTTTGTAAGACCTATAGGTTATCTAGGACCATCCTGATATATTGTCCAAAAAGCAGAAACATGGTGTCAGTTCTTCAAATTACAAGCAAACTCATGACATTGCTGTGTGAAAATAAAAGAAAATATATTCCGGCGCTCTTAAAAAAACAATAAACAAATCACTGTAGCAGTATATACATAAATAGGAGACTATTGTGCACAATATCGCTATATTGGGATAAGCTCACCGACCAATGACAAGGCATTTTCTCACCTATAGACCCCTTACACAAGACTGTATAAAATTCTCCTATTTGTGAGTATGTTGACAGTGATTTATATATTATATGTTTTAGAGTGCCGGAACTGTATTTATTTTTTATTTTCACATACACAGTGGTCTTAATTGTCCTGGCTGCACTTTACTAATGATTTTAGTCACTTGTACACATTTCATTCATTTAAAGACGTGCACCTTTTCACTAATTTTTAGGTATGGCATTGCTATCTTTAACAGGCTTACGTACTCACCATTGCACTGACAACACGGCTAATGTACACCGGATCATTACGCCGGGAACAGTCCTCGTTGGTATCGCTATTGTAATTGGGGTTGGCGTCTAACAGCTGGAGACACGCTTCCAGTACACCGTCTTCAAACTGAAATAAATAGGAAGAAAATGTAGGAGATAAACCAATGGCATCACTCAGCTGCCCCGGTGACAATTCAATGGTAAATTCGGGTGGAGGGTCAGTACAATGTAAATTGGCAGTTAAAACTTCTATTGTTCATTTAAAATTTTGAACTCCTGGCAGTTGGGATTATCTGGAATCTTAAATGAGTAATCTGCATATCTTTGTTCTTAGTAATCAATACCATTGTTCTTCATAAAAGGATGTGTTTACTGTATAAACAGATACTGCAGACCATTGAACATTCCATTTCCAGCCACTGCCTTTGTTTTTTCTTGAGGAGGGTTTCAGAGACTCACAATGGAATGTTTACTAAATGAACAGGTAACCTGAAAACTGTATGTGTTTAACATTTGTTTAGAAATACTCTTGTATAACTAAAAACATATTATTATTTCAGAGGCCAAGGATAGCAGATATGAATTAGATTATTAAATAAATATAGTCATAGATTTGTGCTGTAAGTTATATAACTTATTTTACAAGAATACTAGTGACTATAAATATAAATGCATTTGGAAAGATACTAAAATATTAATGAACAATTATATAAAGTTGTTTGGTAAATTATATCCGAAGAATGAACAAATAGTCAAATGTATGCAAGTGTGAAATAATAGATATAGAAATACAGTGAGAGAATAATATTAGTGAAGTCATGTTTAGTCTTAAATTGACAAGCTTTTACTAACATATCTGATAGAAAAATTTTCCAAGATTTTAAATTGTTTTACTTAAAACTTATCTTATTATTATTATTATTATTATTATTATTATTAAGAAATAAGTGGATATGTATTAGTGGATATTTATACATTTTTTCATATATCACTTTTGTTGATCTAGTTAATGTTAAGGTTTGGGCACAAAGATTTAAGAAATAACAAATTATGCAGATATACAATATTTGTGATATGCCTGATACATTTAAAAGTATGAGACGTATGAATGCAGTGTATGATGTGGGCAGCACGGTTAGCACTTCTGCCTCACAACGCTGGAGTCATGAGTTCAATTCCCGACCATGGCCTTATCTGTATAGAGTTTGTATGTTCTCCCAGTGTTTGCGTGGGTTTCTTCCGGGTGCTCCGGTTTCCTCCCACACTCCAAAAACATACTAGTAGGTTAATTGGCTGCTATCAAAATTGACCCTAGTCTCTCTCTCTCTCTCTCTCTTTCTGTGTGAGATAGGGAATTTTGGCTGTAAGCTCCAATGGGGCAGGGACTGATGTGAATGAGTTCTCTGTACAGCGCTTCGGAATCAGTGGCGCTATATAAATAAATGGTGATGATGATGATGATTTTAGAGATATATTGATAGAACTATTATCTGAACAAAGCATATAGTGGTTAGCACTTCTGCCTCACAGCGCTGGGGTCATAAGTTCAATTCCTGTCCATGACCTTATCTGTGTGGAGTTTGTATGTTCTCCCTGTGTTTGCGTGGGTTTTCTCCGGGTGCTCCGGTTTCCTCCCACACTCCCAAAACATACTGGTAGGTTAATTGGCTGCTATCAAAATTGACCCTAGTGTGTGTGTGTGTGTGTATTAGGGAATTTAGACTGTAAGCCCCAATGGGGCAGGGACTGATGTGAATGAGTTCTCTGTACAGCGCTGCGGAATCAGTGGCGCTATATAAATGAATGTTGATGATGATGATATGGATAAGTGTGTTAATGAGTAAAAGGAAAAGACTAATTGAATATATATATTTTCCTATTTTATGTAATTTGGTAGTTTGTAAACAACAGGTATAGTATAATGGTACATATCAGTGGAAAAATCACAGGTGTTAAATGTTAAATGTCCAAATTATGTTGATTTATTTTTTATCTCTTCTTTCCCTTGAGTAAGTTCTGGATATGTTTTAGAATGAACCTGCTTATGAAAATAGTAAATAATTATAAATGTTTGATAATGACAGAACCTTTTGTTTATAATTATTTGCACTGTGAAGCGTTTGAAATATCCATTTCCTTATGGGTGCTGAACAAATGTGTGAGATGGCGATATGACCGACGTACAGGTTAAAGTAGGCCCGATAGGCTCTGTGTTTGTGAGTAGAGATTGTAAGGTAAGTATACAGTAAGGTTAAGTATACAGTAAGGCGAGCACAAGCAGGAAAGTATAAACCGAATAAAAAAAACAAAACTTATATAGATATCAAATTTGTATGTTAGGTTCACAAAAAAAATTGTGACTTAAACATAATTGCGTGTTTACATTTTTGCAGTTTGTGTCCGCCAATACCCTTGTGCTCCACAGCCAAAGTGGCCGACCAGAGCAGAGGGGAGGAACAGTGCACGGCTCAGCCCCAAAACTATGGTTGACCATCAGGAAGTTGGGACATCTGGGTTAAGTACACAAAGCATAGCTACAAGTAAAGAGGTGATAACAGTAATTACAATAGTGAATATTCCAAAAATTGTAAATGCTAATGATGAAATTGAAAACAAAATATAGTTGCGCCAGCGTTTAGTGTGAAAGGATTGTTTACGAGTTATTGGAAAATGCTGTTTATAAAACAGATTGTAGGGGAACTGTCATTATCAAATGTTCTAAATGAAAAATCCATATATATATATTATATGTGTTCTGGGAAAATAATATCAGAAGTGATGTGATGGAATAAAGTGCATTATGAATTCTCATATTTTCTCTCTATTATATATAAATTTGTTTTCACAGGTCAGCCACAGAAATCCTTGTTTGTTTGTTTTTCTCCTACCCAATAGATATTAGGAGATAAAGGGGGAGTATTGATAAGTTGTGATAAGAAGATATTAAAATCTGCTCTGCGATTTTTGGACGAATGGCAAGACTCCATCTTACCTTGCCAAAGATTGACATCATGATGTCACAACAATGAAAGAAAATATTCTCGTTTTTGACAAGGATAAGACATAGCTTAAGTAGGAGTTGTTCAAATCTGTGTTTCAGTATCTAGAGGTTAGCCAGGTGTCAGAAACAAAATAAGGCAGACTTTTTGTTTTATCTCTGCATAGTGGAATGAGTTTGAAGACATTTTGGGCTAGATTTACTAAGCTGCGGGTTTGAAAAATTGGAGATGTTGCCTATAGCAACCAATCATGTTCTAGCTGTCATTTTGTAGAAAGTACTAAATAAATGAAAGCTAGAATCTGAATGGTTGCTATAGGCAACATCCCCACTTTTTCAAACCCGCAGCTTAGTAAATATACTCCTTTGTCTCTTCTCCTATAGTCAAAGATTACCGTGAATTGTAAAAATGTGTCTGTATTACCACAACTAATTTCCAAATTGTATTATATATATCTTTGAGTCAACAATGGTCAACAAAAATGCACACAAACACATTCTGCACAATCCATATTTGCATTAGAAATTATTGAGTAGATATCTGATTGCATCTTGTCACTTGTGATACTGCACAAACAAATTACTGTCTTTTAGAATTTCTCGTCATTTATGTAGGGTGTGGGATTTGTGAAAACATGTGTAGCACTGTGGCAAAGTGGTTAGCACTTCTGCCTCACAGCTCTGGGGTCATAAGTTCAATTCCTGACCATGGCCTTATCTGTGTGGTGTTTGTATGGTCTCCCTATATTTGCGTGGGTTTCCTCCGGGTGCTCCGGTTTCCTCCCACACTCCAAAAATATACTAGTAGGTTAATGGTCTGCTATCAAAAATTGACCCTAGTCTCTGTCTGTGTGTGTGTTAGGGAATTTAGACTGTAAGCTTCAACAGGGCAGGGACTGATGTGAATAAGTTCTCTGTACAGTAGATTTTTATAGTCTAGTGATTATATATATATATATATACAAAGAAAAATGATTAATTATGTAGACCTGATGAGGATAAGGAAAATGTTTTGCTGTATTATAGATTTAAAGAGAATGTTTAGTAGCTTGTCATATTTTAGGATGTTTTATTACAATTTAGTTCAGCGGTTTATCACTATGTCTTTATATTATGTGAGTACATAATGAAAGATAGTACATACTAAGAAGGATAGCATGCACTTTAGTTTAATGAAGGACAAGGGAATTATGATCAATTATTGACTATATATATTAGGTACTGCTGTTAGAATTGACCAAAGTAATGACAAGCTTGGTGTGGCCAGAGGGATATCTTTTGGTTTTGCACAGCATCATAATCACTTTCAGACATCTATCTAACTCTTTTTTTTAAACATTTTTGTTTGGGGAAACAGCCACATGTAATGACATTTGAACTGTAACAATGCAGTGACTGTCAAATATTTGATTACCATAAGTCAAACAACTGAAAGGGGAAAAAAAAAGGAGTTTGAAGATCCTCTCACCAGACTTGTGAAACCCTTACTGTTACAAGTAGAAATTTACTGTGTTCTGGTTGTGTTATAAAGCAATGGGAAAGATATTACCAGGTGCTGAAGACTGCTACCACATTACTGAATGTTGCGATAAGAGACACTTGGATCCACGCTACCATTTGTAATAGGAACATCAAGACATCAAAAGACCAATCAGAAGAGGGAGAAATACTTCCACAGCTTGAGAATGTGTACCAGGAAGTGAAAGATTAATTGGTGAAGAAGAATGAGCCGTACATGGTGGCCACCACGGGGTAAATGTATCAAGCTGAGAGTTTTCCGGTGGGTTTGAAAAGTGGAGATGTTGCCTATAGCAACCAATCAGATTCTAGCTGTCATTTTGTAGAATGTACTAAATAAATGATAACTAGAATCTGATTGGCTTTTCAAACCCGCCGGAAAACTCTCAGCTTAATACATTTACACCCACATGTTTGTTTTTCTACTCGCTGTAATCTATATGTTCCAGCATCATCTATTCTTAACTACAGAAGGGGGGTTTGAAAAGTGATTCTGAAAATTCGGTTAAGGTTTTAAAAAGGTAACAAGTGAAGTCCAGCACATTTCTTTGTTCAATCCACAAATTTAAAAGAAATTCATTAGTTTAGAGATTAGATTTGGGATGATATATTGATCAAATCTCACTGGTTGAACAGATGAACAAAATAAGAAATTGATCAAAGAGAAAATGTGTCTGCATTGGGGAAAATTTTATTAGTGGTTCTAACTGATCTGTTAGTGAAATATGTAGTAAAATATATATATAAAAAAAAGGGAATTGATAGAATAATCAATGGTAAAATACATACTAGCAGAAACATCTGGTACAGGGAAGGGGGCATACTAAGGTTAAGACAAATTGGGTTAAGCACTACATGGTCAAAACAAGGGAAGAATTATTATTAATTATTATTATTATTATTATATTTTTACCTTAACATTATGGTAGTTTTGGGTACTACAAGAGAGTGGACTGTTAGAGTTGTATTTATAAGAATAATAGATTTTTTTTGTGAGCAACCTGATTTGCAATATTATTATATATTATTGTTATTATAAACCCTTATTTGAGGAATTGCTGGTAAAATAATGGGAAAAGGCTAGGATTTATATCTTGTGTAAATATCTCTTCTAAGAAAGTAAATCTGTGAAGTGAATGTTGATTCATTGTAAACCATGTGACCTCTGTGATGACATAATTTTGTAAACACACCCACCATTTTAAAAGTTTTTAATTTGGCTTGCAGCCAACCCAGGGCTCTCTGTCTGCCATGAAATCATGGGCCTACAGGCTGTATGGGAACTGAACTCTCTCTTTGGTAACTATGTAACTTAAGATCTAAAGTGAAGCAAATCTCTTTTTATTGCAAAATCTACAATTGAACTGGACAATATTGATTTATTCTGAAAATGAATTCAACTAAATATATTTATATATATATATATATATATATATATATATATATATATATATATATATATATATATATATATGCTAGCTCTTGGGTCACACAGCTCTGCATCTCAACCCTGCAGACTCACCAGCTGCTCCATTTTGTTGCTAAATTGTACAGCAGCCGTCGCGCTGTCAAAGAAGTGTTTGCGGCGGTGCTGTGTAGGAGCAATGTTTAACATGTTTAAATACATGCTTTTGTGCCCGTTTGTTCGCGGAGTAGAGGGGTTTCTGGAGAACCAGAAACCCCCCCCTGCGTGTGTCCTTGACACACACTGGAAACAGATTTTTTTGCAAAATAGCAGTTTGCAACAATTTAGTAATGTCTTGGAAGGTCTGCAGTCTACTGCCTCCCTCTTGCAGTACTTTATGTTTATCAAATTTTGTTATTTAGTGCGAGTGGTTACTGCAAACAATATACAAACATTTTTTTTTAAGGTAGTTGCCCTAAAATGATTGAATTATACACCCCAAAACTTTAATATGCCTCCCCTTATAATATGAAAAGATAAAAAAGGAACAAAAGGTCATTCAACTGAGTGAGTCATTATCATCTCAATGAATAAACCCAATGTGACTCCTGTAGTTATTCTAAACCTTTTATGGAATAAAATAGGAGTTTTCTCTCAGCATGGCAAGATGCCAACTTGTGGGAGTCCCGGATGAACAGGGGCACCGGCTGATGTGTCCTGAGAAAACATTGAACATAAAAGCAAGGGCAGAGACGGAATGTTGCAACATGTGTTGGGGAGATAAGAAGCTGGAGGAGGGGGCAGTGCTGAGGCATTTGTGATAAGAAAGAGAAGGGACAGTGTTCATCATCAGTGCTAAAAACTACACCGAATATCTGGTCTGTGTCATTGTAATCTAGTGTCCATACTACATACACACAGGCGACAGTTGAGGTCAGTACATTGAGGTCACTGGGGGTTTCAGTTTCCCCTTTATGTACTGTTCAGTTTCAGAAAGGAGAACAAACTCTGTTTATGACGAGAAGGATCTTGCTATTAGTTCTCTGTTCTGACTTAGCAGCACTGTGAAAATATTCAGTGAGTTTAATGGAAGGATCAGGGGTGAAAAATGGAGGAACAAGAAACCTTTAAAAGGAAAACTGAAAACAATACTACAGTATATATTTTTATATCAAGGTGAATTGCACATCTCATCCCTCTTTGGCTCAAAGAAAATATGAGGCACATTTAACAAATCCTAAACCACGCGGAAACGGATTTTTCTGCACGGTTTAAACATTTTAATGTAAAGTAAAGTGGCTATTTAACAAAAACCTAACGCAGCATTAGGGAAATTACTGCACAATTCAGCAGTCCCATAACACTCAATGGGGAGTGTGGACAATTTTATCAAGCTCCGAAATGTTTACCTTTTCGGAGCAGGACTCCGATGACTAACGCCATCTGAAGTGAGCCATTCAATCCTATGGGGAAAGCATCGCAGGAGAGGGATCTGCAGACTCCTCTCTGTACAGCCTTCCTGCTCTCCCTTGTTTTAATTAACATAAATTATCTCTGCACATGCTCAGTAAAGACTCTGGGTCACAACCAGGAGTTGTCCTTCGAAAAAAAGTAATTGTGGGACAGCCTCCTATCGGACGCACTGTCCCGACCTAAATTGCCCTGTTAATTCATCTATCATCACTGCGTGGAAGATGATAATTAACATGGCACAAAAGTGAATAATAGTAAATAGCCCTCTATAGGTTTATTCAAAACGTCAGTGCATCAGACATCTTTCCTTCTCTCTACTATGTCATTTCAGACGCCTAAATCATAAAAGTTACTTTAAAACACTTTCCTTTGCAGTTTCAGTGTACGATGTGAACGATGTGAAAGTAAAATTTTCAATTTTGATGTGTAATACATATTGATATTGTGAGGAAGTACAGCATTCACAGGAATCCGACTCAGTTATGCTGAACCATTTAACTGTTTATTAGCAGTTGTCAGGATGGTAAACAGTTCCAATGCTGGTTCAGCAATCATATCCATAAACAGCGTACAAATATCCCCACTACCTACATCTGGCTAGACATAACTTCCCTGTCTGCAAGCCGGCCACTTAGTGGCATTGCGGTGGTAATCGCTTACCTGATTACGATAACCCCCGACACACAGCACACCTACAAGAAAAAAACGATTGCATGGAAAAACGACAGGTATATTAACAGACTTAACTTAAAAACGACTGTGCACATCTCCGATGCCAGCAGAAGGCTGACAGGACCTCCTTCCGACTGGCCAGCTCTCCAGCAGTACTGTGTCACTTCAGTGCGCCCTTCATGACTTAAAATTTAAAGCGGCAATGACAGGATCCTGGTTAAACAGTGTCCCTGCAGGGTCCCGACATTGCCGCTTTAAATTTTAAGTCATGAAGGGCGCACTGAAGTGACACAGTACTGCTGGAGAGCTGGCCATTCGGAAGGAGGTCCTGTCAGCCTCCTGCAGGCATCGGAGATGTGCACAGTAATGTTTAAGGTAAGTCTGTTAATATACCTGTCGTTTTTCCATGCAATCGTTTTTTTTCTTGTAGGTGTGCTGTGTGTCGGGGTTATCGGCATCGCCAACCCGTACCCCACCCTGGCATCAGTGGTTCTACCCACACATACGGACAGTGCAAAGCAAAACCGATTACACCCACGTGGAACACCTGTGTGTGTATGTGCTAAATGAGGAACCTAGGGAAAACTTAACCCTGTCTGTGTTCCTATAAGATCCCTTATAGGGGAACTGTGGCAAAGAGGCATATTTGCCACAATATATACACACATATACATTTACATATATATAATAATTTACCTGTCCAAAGTTCCAAGGAACGGAGGTGATTAGGTCCTTGGTCCCCATAAAAATGATCCCATGCTGAGTAGAAACATACTCTGTCCGCTCCTCCTCGTTTTCCATGTAGACCGAGTCCTCTGAGAGAATGAGATAGTTACAGTGGGGTGAAGAGTCCTGACACAGCGCCTATTACAGAAACCTCAGCACAAAGGTCAAACATTTACAGACGCAAAATACATAATGGTTATTCATTAGAAAAATGCCAATGTGAACATAAAATATATGGCATATAGATTGCAATCGCTCACCAAACATTTCTTCTAAGCCTACTAAAGGACACACAGGTAGCTACCAGCAGTAGTCAAAAATACCAGCAAACATTTACAAAAACTAGAAACACCATTTAAATGAAAAGGAACCTTTTCTCTTTCAGCGTTTGCAAGTTTTGTGACGTTTTCCAGATTAGTGGTAAAAGAAAGTGCATGACAATTTGCAAAATAGGCAGAAATATTCTTGTCTGAATTTGTGCAAAGTAAGTAGACTTGTAGAGGTTCAGATTGTGTAAATAGACACATATTTAAGGGTCAGATTTGTGGAAACTCAGTACACACATAGAGGTCCAGATTCATGGACAATGGGTACACATATACAAGTCAGATATGTGTGAAGTAGCCACATGTATACAGATCAGGGGGTAAATGTATCAAGCTGAGAGTTTTCCGGCGAGTTTGAAAAGTGGAGATGTTGCCTATAGCAACCAATCAGATTCTAGCTGTCATTTTGTAGAATGTACTAAACAAATGATAGCTAGAATCTGATTGGTTTTTCAAACCCGCCGGAAAACTCTCAGCTTGATACATTTACCCCCAGGTCTGTGTGAAGTAGGCCCTGGATTTGAGAAAAGGCTGAATGAGCCAGGGCCGAGGGCAGCAGTGTATAGGCAGACATCTAGCCATTCATTTATTTTATATAGAGAAGATGCCAGAGGCATAGAAAAGTGACCTGATCATGTAACTACACTCAAGTGATGGGCAGGCACAGGACGGTTTATTACATGCATGTGATACACAGTACAGCAACATATGAGGAAAATAGCTGTGTACAATGCAGCACTTTCTTATGATGGGTTTCAACAGAAAGTGACAAATTATATTGCCGCTTTCTGTATGTATATTATTCAAACATACAGAAATGAAATGAAAATGGAAGTTAAAATATTGTTATTTTATAATATAATATAATCCCACTGCTGGACTTAAAAATGCCTGTGTATTACAATATTAATTAATATACCTGAAATCACAAACGTTTGTCTCTCTAGAATACTATCCGTCCCATTCCCTCAGTTAAAACAGGTAAGTTTAAAACTGTGCAGGAAGCTGGATGTCTGTATTATCCATCACTCTGTAACATCCAGGGAGAGGAGAAGCAGTGATGGTGTTGCTGTTTACTCCTGGCACCCAGCCCTGTTATCTTTCCCATCAAATTATTTAATTGGCGTTTGCATAAATTATCTTCCAAGTGTCACTGCACGTGGTACTCATTTTGCTTAAAAATGCAACTGGAAATCAATAGATTACTCCAGGGTTTCCCAAACCCAGTCCTCAGGGCTCCCCAACAGTGCAGGTTTTCCAGATTGCATGTGACATAATTAGGACCACCTGTGGATCTGTTACAATGTGTCAGTCAGTAATGAATACACCTGTGCTCCAGAAAGGAGATATGGAAAACATGCACTGTTGGGGAGCCCTGAGGACTGTGTTTGGGAAACCCTGGATTACTCCCTGAACATGAACAGATTGTATAACTCTACTGAAATGTTCTGAAAAGTCATGTAGACTGGTGCAATTACAGCACACACGCTACAATATGATTGTATAGAAAAATCCAAGATATCCAATCACAATTCTATGCAATCCAAACCCTGGGGGCGTTTTCGCTGGTTGCTAAATAACGCTATAATAAATGGATATGTCTAACTTGAATCTGTAGCATTTAAGTCAATGGATAAAATCTATGTAAATTGTTTGCTGGAGAAATACTTCAGATTACACTTTTATTTTTTTGTTAATACAAAACTGCAGTAAAACGTTGTTGCAAGACTAAAGAGTGTATTTTACATTAATCCTTCCTATATGAAAATGTCACTTGAATTTAGTTATCAATGTAGGGACATAAAAAAATATCTAAATTTATATAAATAATATTTTTGCCGACAAGAAAAAAGCAACACATCTGTGTATAAACATAATAAAAGAAAACTAAAAAAAAAGCAAAATAGACTATAAGATCATTGAATACAAGTCTCTCCGCTCTGTTTGGATATCATCTGATAGTTTGTTGTCCATCCTCAGTCTCTTACCTGGACACCAGGGGTTAAACAGAAGAATGAATTCCCCAAGATGGCAGCTGTTCTCCTCAGTTCCCGTGGAAGTCTCCATGGAGAGGACGTACTTTCCAATGCGAGCATCAGGTGGGCTGGTGACAGAGAGAACAAGAGCCCCCCCATCGCTGCTGATTATGGCAGCGCTCCATACTCCCTCCTGGAGGGTGTCGGTCACTTTAATGTTCGCTTCAGTGCCAGAGTCTTCAGAGGGACAAGGACCTAAATGAAAAAAGAAACGTCACTGGTAAGGTGGGAAGCCTAAAAAAAATATGATTTTGTTATGTTGGATATAGGTGGGACAACCACGAATTAAACTGAAGAGATTTGGGCTTTGAGTGGGTATAATTCAGCTGCTCCTTGAGAATGCTGGCGATACATCCATATATTGATGCCTTAGGTAAGAGCAGGATTGGACTAACAAGGGAGACACTGGTGCCCACTTCTCACCGAACAGGGCCAGGCCATTTAAAAATGGCAGACTTTTCATCAAAGAGTAATGTGAATCTCATTAAATTGTTGAGAGGAAAAATTAATTTAACAGTTGCTAAGAGAATCCTTAAAAAGTGCTCCGTGAAACAAATGCCTCATCGTAGGCATGGCTCTGCCTTTATCATATATATATATATATATATATATATATATATATATATATATATATATCTATCTTCAGCATCATAGTTTCAACTTTACCTTTTGTTTACTTTCAGAATCCACCTCTATGTGATAAATGACAGGGAGAGAAAAGTCTGGGAATTCAAGCTGATAAGAACATTCCAGTCATTGACTCAAGGACTCAACCTAACACCTGGATTTATGACCCACTACATTGACACACTTCACACCCCACAGCAGAGTGACTCCAGATCTCGGAACTCTTAGGACTTTCTCTCTACCATAATAACAAAAACCTCAGTTTTATTACTTTACCTTATCTTTATGATGTATTCCCCCCCCCCCCACCTGTACAAATTGATTGATGTAACATCTCTTAAATGTTTTGCCCTTTTCTCAGTCATTCATTTGTAAACTTGCCTGATGAAGGGGCCTCTGTGCTCTAAAAGCTAGCAAATATAAAAATGTATTTTGGTTAGCCAATAAAGGTATCACTCCTATAATACTTTTGTCTTTTTTGACACGAAAATATTCAACATCACATAGATTTTTCTGTCCGACAGAGTACTGCAATAAAATGTTTTTTTTATTTTATTTTGCTACACATTCTGAGAATCCACCTCTACAAATTCCTTTACTTGCTCCCTGATGGTAATCGAGATATCTGCTAGGCACTATTCATACAGATTTGTTTTTAGTTACCTCTTTAATATTATCAACATACGTTTTGAATTAGCTTTAAGTCATTAGCAAAGATTCCTTACCTACTTCCAGACACATCTCTACATTTCAAGACATTAACAATTCCACCCAACCTAGTGGAAGGACTCCCTATCCTTAGGCACTAAATAAACACAATTATCCCTGGTGTGAGCAACAGCCTTGCGTGATCAGAGCAAGCTGTTATTTCTGCAACCTCAAGGTATTAGAAAAGGGAGTTTTGCCGATGTTACACTATATTTAGACGACACATTTGCAATAATATTCATGATTATCATATGCAATATGTCATATGCAATAACCTTCTATGAGGTATAGTTGAACATTCATTCAGTAGGGTCTATTTATAGCCCATTACATATTGCTCACGTTAATTATCAGTTTTTATTGCAATGATAACACATTAGTTAATGTGGCAATTTATTAAAATTGATAAGCCGGGACAGTGGCTTTGATAGGTACTTGTCCTGGTGAATAGTCTATAATAAAGTGATCAGAATGGCCATGAGGAAGCGCAAAAGTACAAAGTACAGTTTTCGACAAGAAGGAGGGGGTGAGTGAGCACGAAGACTGCTGGAGAGAGGTGCAAAGATCCCTGTCCTGCGATGCTCTTCCCGTAAGACAGAACGACTAACTGAAGATGGCGTTAGCTGACATTGGAAAATAGTTCCAGACCGCAGTCCCAATTGAGAATAATAGCAGGTTGCTTAATACCCCTGCATTAGGCTAATGTTAAATAGCAAGATCACTTTATTTTACATAAACCATGTGGAAACAGACATTTCCGCATGGTTTTAGGCTTAATAAATGTACCTGAATGTGAGAGGGAGGTTTATAGTCCAGAATTTTATAAAAGCACAAAAAAAAAAAATTTACTTCACAAATATGAATAATCTCTGATTTGATTTCTTTTTTACATTGAAATGTTCACTAACTCATGAATTGTACGTTTATCTAAGGTTATTTTTTTTATATATACGTTCATCTAGAAATAATTGAAAAATAGTCATTGATTCTGAATTTTTCTTTAGCTTTTTATAATGTCAGAATGACTTTTGCTATATTAATGTCATGTATTATTTATTTTTTTGCCGATTCCAATAAAAATAATTCTTAAAACTAAAATTATAAAGCACAGGACAGCACACCCTGTCTTTCTCAACATCCTGACATTGTGTTAAGAGGCTGGGAAATGACTGAAGAAAATGAATCAGCTGGGTCAGGAGTTCTTATCCTATGCACATAACCATTAAGACAGATGTATGAAACCACATCAGCTAAATTAATCAGTAACCACAATGACAAAATCCAGAATGAAACTTCACATCTGAGAACAGAGTTAGTTGCTATAAAGTTTCCCTTTCAGTGGTTTGCTTGTACCTGAAAATCTGACTCCTAGGGGGAAAATACAATTAGCCGCGGTACAGGCTATCGTAGTACCTGTAAAATACTGTAGTGCCTGGAAATGTGCGCAGCCGCGATGTTCGGCAGCACATGGCGCACAATTGAATTGGAACAGTCCTCGGAGACAAATCACCGCAATGTTTTTACTTAAATCTCCACTTATTTTCCCTTGCGTTCCATAGAGATGAGATGAATGGAGATTCCTTACCGTATATGCCGGCACCTTGCGGGCGATTGAACTTGCTCCTAAGTCTGGATTTCCCACTTATTTCCCAACTGCAATAACCTGGTCTGCACTGACGTATGTAAGAATTGCTATTAACTAAATGCAATTAATTTACCCCCGGTTATTGCAGATGGAAAATAAATGAAAAAAGCAGCTGCATACAGTAACAAGAAATGACTGGGGCCCCGTAGTAATATTTTGAAACCACACTCAGAGGAGACAGGCCTCTCAAAGTACCATCCTATAGCCTGAACTATACAGATATTGCTGTGATCCTCTATAGAAGCTAAGTTCAGTAGCTGCCTAATTAATTTAATATGCATCCAGGCTAACGGGTCCTTAGTGGCACTGGGGCCTTTCCTCGCTTTGGCATCATATGATGTCACTTATAATTAGATGTATAACAACAAAATAAGAGATGCAAAGAAAAGGAGAATTTAAGACCTGAACAAGTTTTTTGGGGATTATATATGTATCATCGGAAATTGTGGGGTCAGGTACAAATGAAACAAATCTCATCTATCCCATCTCCCAGACCGCATACATGCCCAAAATGGCACCACATGACCTCAGACTCCCACATTCAACAACTCTTCACATGCCAGAAAACCTCCCCAGATGCCCCACATGTGCTTGAATTGCCCATCAGACCTCCCCACATGCAACACACTTGTGCCTTTCAAAGCATCGTACCTTCCCATATGTCACCCAGACCTCTACATGTACCACCTCACCATGTGTTCCTTGCATGCCCATCAGACCTTGCTACATGCCTTTTCCATGCCCCTCATACCTCACGCATGCCCATTAAATTCCCAACAGTCCTCCACATATTCCATCAGTCCTCACCATATGTCCTTTCCATGCCTCTCAGACCTCCTCACATGTTCTTTAAATTACCATTAGACCTATCCACATTCCCTTTCCATGCCCATTAAATGCCCATTAGTTCTCTCCATATGCCACCAGACCTCCTCACACGCCGGGCCTACATTGCCTTCCTTCCTCAACAGCGGTGTGTAGATGGGTGTGATGTCAGGTCACACCATCAACTGCCTGGGACGCTGTCATTGTAGGTGAGTCCCCTGTCACTAATGTGGGAGAAGCAGCTTTCCCCCGCTGCGCTGCTGATGTGCCACTGCAATATACAGAGAAGCTCACTGTCGCTGGGATCATCGGCTGGCAGCGGGCCCCTTGGTGAGTCCAGGCCACTGGTAGGTCAGGCCTTTTACAGTGGTACCCTCCCCCCATAATTCCCTGATGGCGGCCCTGTGCAGAGCCAACATTAAGGTAGAATTTCTATTGCTACTTATTCACATTCATTTACATCAATAGAAAATCTTCTTCCAATTTATGATTAAAATTTCGCTGGATGGTAGAGTGATGCATATATATCTGCAAGTAGTGCCACCATAGATTAGTCTGGCATTCAGCACCAGAGACCTCAACATAAGCTGACCATTAGCTATGATAAAACTAAATTAAAATAAATTAGAATTACACTTTTAACTTATTACTGCACACAAAATAATAGGCAGTAGAATTAATAAAATAGAACGAAATGAGCTGTTCTGTGCAATTGCACATACTGTACATTCATAATAAGAGCAGATCCTGGCATTTATATTCAGTGTTACAGAAGAAAAGCATTGGGACATTGCAGTTATTTAGTCTGAAAAAGACTAAATCTGCAAAACCTGGAACTATACCTGGAAATAACAGACAGCTGGCAGCTGTGCTTACTCCATCTGGCAGCTACTCCCTCGCAGTTATAAAATATTTCTCCATTAATATCCTATGGCTTACTTGTTCACAAAGCTGAAGCTATCTGGCAGATTGAGTTTGTTGCTGCCTATTTCACTAAATAACAGAAAAGGGTTTAAGTCAAGTATACAGTATAATACCTGTTTGAACTATAAGTGTCAACTGATCTACTCCTTCTTCATATCCCCGGGGAGAAAACTGCAGGTTGATATCAAAGGCCTGGCCCCTCCGGACAACCAATTTCTGACAGCCGACATCCCCGGTGTGGTGGCTCCGGTTATTGGAGCTACAGTCCAAGTCACAGTTCTCCAGAAACAGAGCTGCAATAAACATGAGCACGGTTTATGTACAAATATATTCAGATTTCCTGTGCACACAAGTATTTGCCAGGTTCATGAAAACAAATCACTGCACTTATATAGATCTGCTTGCACCCTGAAAAGTGTCAAGTTTGACCTACAAACTAAAACAATGAAAAAACAAGAAGCGACAAGAAGCAAAATAAACTGAGTCTTGCCATGAGGGGTATCATCTTTGGAAGGATCTCGGGACACAGAATAGTTTCACTATCATTATCATCAACATCATCATTACCATTTATTTATATAGCGCCACTGATTCCGCAGCGCTGTACAGAGAACTCATTCACATCAGTCCCTGCCCCATTGGAGCTTACAGTCTAAATTCCCTAACACGCACACCGACAGACAGAGAGAGACTAGGGTCAATTTTCATAGCAGGAAATTTACCTACCAATATGGTTTTGGAGTGTGGGAGGAAACCGGAGCACCCGGAGGAAACCAACTTAAACACAGGGAGAACAGTCAAACTCCACACAGATAAGGTTATATGATAAATGGGAGATATTATCTACAGATAACTTTTGGTTTGTCCAATGCATCTGGCCAATCAGGTATAGGGGTCTAAAAAATACCCTTTAAACTGTCCTGAATTCTCTCAGAACAGATACCTGAAGAATTTAAATGACACCTGTCATTCTATAATACAGTTATCTCACCTTGCGTGCTTTTTATTGGTTATCCTACAGTTATTTGTAAATCCGGGTCCTCCACTCCCCCAATGAAGAATCACAAATAATTATTGTGTACCAAGTAAACCAGTCCATAGGAACAAATGGAGTTAAGTCAGTATCCATTTTTCATATTACTAGAATAACAGGACACAATAAAAGGGTGGGAAAGAATTTTAGGAAAAGTGAATTAAATGTGGTTGAGGTAGGGACCAATATTAATGAAATAAAAATGTATGATACTGGAATGGAAAATAAGCTACTTAGGGCTAGATTTACTAAGCTGCAGGTTTGAAAAAGTGGGGATGTCACCCATAGCAACCAATCAGATTCTAGCTGTCATTTTGTAGAAAGCACTAACTAAATGAAAGCTAGAATCTGATTGGTTGCTATAGGCAACATCCCCACTTTTTCAAACCCACAGCTTAGTAAAACTAGCCCTAAGATGTTTAGGCTGAAAGGACAAATATCCATCGATTGCAACCTTCCATAAGCAAAAACTTGGCATATTCTGTTCTGCCCTTGAGTATGATGTATATATATTTTTAGTCATAGTGCTTTAAATATTTGTTCATATCTGTCCATGTGCTGAAAGCTGGAGGTGGCTGTAAGGAGAAAGAGCCTCTGGTGTGGTGGGGACAGAGTTTCATTTCACTGGTGCACACGCCCATATTTCATAAACACTTTGGACACAGTATATGGGATTAGTGGGTGTAGGGTAATGCACAGTTTTCCACTATGTCATTGCTCCACAGGAAGGACAGACAGTACTATGCAGACTGAGCTCTCTGTACAAATGCCCATGGTCTCCACACATCTTTGCGTAAATCATCATCATCATCATCACCATTTATTTATATAGCGCCACTAATTCCGCAGCGCTGTACAGAGAACTCACTCACATCAGTCCCTGCCCCATTGGAGCTTACAGTCTAAATTCCCTAACACACACAGACATAGAGAGAAACTAGGGTCAATTTGATAGCAGCCAACTAACCTACCAGCATGTTTTTGGAGTGTGGGAGGAAACCGGAGCACCTGGAGGAAACCCACGCAGACACAGGGAAAACATACAAACTCCACACAGATAAGGCCATAGTCGGGAATCGAACTGATGACCTGTGAGGCAGAAGTGCTAACCACTTCACCACCGTGCTGCCCCATATGTCTCTAATCATTATATCATAAGAGATGACAATATTATCTACATGCCTTTTTGTTTGTCCCTTATTAAATCTGCTCCAGACTGGCTCTCCATTGTGACCAAAAGAAACCTCCTACTGTCTGAGGGATATGGCGCCCTTCGCACTACTATTATACACGGTGTAAATACTGGCACTCACACAATGTTTGCTCTGTAAGACAAACATTGTGCTTTATTTATTATTACAACTATCACCAATAGAGAAACATTCCAATCATTCAATGGAGCAAGAAATTAAATGCTCCTCTGCTATTTGCTGTATTCCAAACTCAAACAATGATTATACAGTAATTCCAACCAAACGCACATATAAACTAGGCAGAAAATCTATAATTACAGCAACAGTGTTACAATAGCTTTATTAACTAACTTTGATGTGTCCTCTCTCTTTTGGTCTATACCCAGCACCAATAGGCCTTATAAACTATGTATGTCCCAGGTCTTCTCTGGTGTTACAATTTTAACATTCCTCTATGTGGAGTTAAGAGCTGGTGAGATCTTTCCCTACTGTGACTGCTCTCATTGTGTTCAGTGTATGGAATTTTAATGGAAAAATTTACTTGTGTTTATTTTCGGGAGAACTTCAAAGAGCATCCGCTGAAATATGCATTATGTTTCCCCAAGGAGAGTTCATGCTCTAACGTTCTGCACTCCCCAAATCTCTTATCTGTGCTATATTTTAACCTTGACGACAGTTTACATGTAACTGAAACGTACTTAAAACATATCTCCCAACATTTTAGGAACATAGAATTTGACGGCAGATAAGAACCACTTGGCCCATCTAGTCTGCCCAATTTTTAACCTATGGTAAACTCAAACCCTATGTTATCCTTAGTTCTTTGTAAGAATATCCTTATGTCTATCCCAAGCATGTTTAAATTGCTCTACTGTATTAGCCTCTACCACCTCTGATGGGAGGCTATTCCACTTATCCACTACCCTTACTGTGAAGTTGTTTTCCAAAATCCCCTCTGAACCTACTTTCCTCCAGTTTCTGTGCATGTCCTCGTGTTCTAGTACTTCTCTTCCTTTGAAGAATGTTTCCCTCCTGTACCTTGTTTAACCCCTTGATATATTTGAAAATTAAGATAATGTTCCCCCTTTCCCTTCTTTACTCCAAACTATACATATTAAGATCTTTTAGTCTTTTCGGGTAAGTTTTGTGCTGTAGACCATACACCATTTTAATTGCCCTTCTTTGTACAGTCTATAATGTATTTATATCCATCTGGACATATGGCCTCCAGAAATGAACACAGTATTCTAGGGGAGGCCGTAGCAATGACCTATACAGTGGCATTATTACTACTTTCTTTCTGCTACTGATTCCTCTCCCTATGCAACCTTTAAGGGCCAAAGAGGGGCATTAAGTATTTCGGACTTGTTATAAAAAGATAAACGATACACATGGATTGCTGAAGACTTCCAGTACAAATGGCGAAACAAAATAAACCACTAGTTCTTTACAGACTATATAACCTACACATCACTGAAACATATAAATTTGGAAACTAGGAGCCAGACAGTCCCTTTGATGTGCAATGGATGAGTTTACCACACAGATCTCGTACATCAGTCTGAAAATAGGGACAGTGGGATTTGGGTACAAAAGGACAGCCCCTGCAAAACAACAACAGTTGGGAAATAGTCTAGAAATAATAGTGTAGGAATGTCTGCATAAACGGAAGCAACACTTTGGCTTAAAAAATATATTACGTTGTCCCTAGAGTCTCCATGATTGTTAGTATGGACAACATTAGCAGACCATTTAATTTTGTTATATTTTGAACCCATTCAGTTTCAATTTAAGCCTTCAAAACTTGCCAAATAATGTACTGTACTAACTTGCTCAATGTAACCACCCACATGCTTCACCTCTTTCAAGTACCACAACACTATATCCAGATGTATTCAAGTCCTTTATCTAGCCAGTTTATATATCAAATTATTATAACTATACAAACACCCAGACATGAACAACTGAAGTTGCTGAGCTACATGTTGTATATCTATGTCCATTAAGAAACAATCACTAAATATACAGCAATATCCCAAATCCCAACTTGGAGTTTACAAACTGTGCATTTTATTCTACAGCATTTTCTGCAAACACACATATGCATCACATACAAAATATTATAGTGAATATACATGTTACCAATATCTAAACACAGAACACAGAAGTAAATCTTGGGGGCTATATATTAACTAAGTCCAAACGTGCAGAAAGCAATAACAAGCAATGACAAGAGACATATAGCCACAAGATACTCTGGGAGGATAAATAACTATTATATATACCAAACACATCAGCGCTGCAATTTGTCCCACGAATATGTGTATATTTGGGTTTTTTCTTATGACTGTCGTAGTTTTGATTGAAGTGTACTTCAAAAGCTAACATAGTACTAAATTAAACTATACACATATACAAACACAAACGCTTTCATATGGTACCTTCAGCCATGGTCCAGGGTCTTCTTGTAAGTAGTAAATTGACAACCTAACTATAGCAATGTGTTTTTATACATATCCTCCTGCACACACCCCGGGGGTGGGACTGACAAACTAAGGAGAACTTTACTCACAGAGCTCAGGGTGACACTTTGCAAGGGAGGGGGGGATAGTTTATTAACCCTATGCAGTGTAATCCTGTAACAAGGAATACAGTTCAAGGTGTTGAACAGTTTTAGAAATGATACCAATGTTTACATAACTTTACCAAATGTAACAGGTCTTTGTCTCACCAGAACAGAACACGGAGGGTTACGTGCTAACCTGACATAAAAGGGCATGAACGGAGAGTATATACGTGTGTTTTGTAGGGGTTCCTTCCTATATAATGGTGCTTTAAAAGTCACATAAAAGTGTCCTATGATTTACGAGCCAGGAGTATACTGTAGCGTTTAGCATTGCCTTCTGCAAAGTCACAAAGTCCATATATACGAGGAACAGAGAATAGACGGACCAGGCAATGCTTTAAAACACAGAAAGCAAAGAGTTGCAATAAATTCAATTCAGAACCAACCAGAGCTCCATCTTTTGGACCTGTATTCAGGGGACTTTTCCAAACTGACTCTTCATTGATGTATAGCTCTTTAAGGACAAACGTCTCCATTCACTCCCAACAGGGTTCTAAATTTTTAACAGCCTCCTTTCCCACATGTTTAAGTGTTTTGCTATTGTTTACAGTTTTTATACAGAGCATAAGTTTAAATAGTGTTATACATGCAATACTTTAGCTACAAATTCCTTCTACACTACAATTAAACAATGCAGTCTAGTTTTATGCTGTTTGGGACAATGAATCAAATATTTCTTGTGACATTTCCAAGGTTACAAAGAGCTGACACAGCATGATTGTTATACACACAGTTAGTAACTACTAAGCTCTTACTGTCATTTGTTTTGCTCCTTTTTTTGTAGAATTTTTTTTTTCTTATCATTAATTTTTGGGAGGCATGTATGCTTTATTATTATTGTTATTCTTTATAAGGAGCCACAAGATTTTCACAGCGTCGTACAGAATACAAACAGTAGACCATACATGGTATAACAACACAGAACAAAAAACAAATAATAGCAAGACCAAAAGCTCCAAACATAGCTACTAGAGAAGTTGGACCAGAAGGTATAGAGGCAGGAGGAAAGAGGGCCCTGCTGGTAAGAGCTTACATCTTAAGGGAGGGTAAACAGATATCAGGCACAGACGGGAGTCAGTAGAGGGGATCTAGCGCAAGCGGACCGCGTAAGGGGATGGGAAAAAGAGAGTAGTGAGGAACTCAAGCATGGTAAGGAACTCAAGCATAGAGAGATGGTTAGATGGATGGATGGTAGGCTTTGAGGAACAGGTGAGTTTTAAGTGCCCGATTGAAGGTGCACAGACTAGGTGAGAGACGAATAGAGCAAGGAAGGTTATTCCAGTGGAGGGGGGCAACCCAAGAGATATCTTACATTCAGGAGTGGGATGTGGTGATCAGAGTGGAAGAGAGGCGATGGTCATTGGCCGATCACAGAGAATGGGAGGGAGTGTGAATGGAGAGGAGGTTGGAGATTAAGGGCCACATGGACCTGGAGCTGAACATTATGAAGGCCATTTTGTGAGCAACACTGTGCCGACCAATGTGTTGTTTCCAGCATTATGGAGTGCATGGGTAGAGCCTAACTCCAACCATCGTCATCTCCCTCTCCTCTTCCCTTACATGATGCGCACACCACTAACTCATACTTGCCTACTCTCCCAGAATGTCCGTGAGACTTCCGAATTTTTGGGAGAGCAGGGCAACCTCCTGCACCCTGTCCACGTCGTTGGTGAAGTGGGTGGGGGTGGGGCTAATAGCGGCATCCAGGCCCTATCCCCTGCTGTAATTGAACAACATTGGTATACTTTGACAGGGGAAATGGCCAGGATGACGCAAATAGTTGCCTACTTCCTGTCTCCACCACCGAAAGGTGGAAAAATCTTTAGAGGCACAGAGTTTTGTGTAGAATTGGACGCAATCTCCATCTGAAAAGCAGCCTGAAATTGCATCCCAAAAATGACACATCGTACACAGTGTTATAATATGACACACAAGCTGACCGGCATCACTATCAGTTCGTAACTTGCACCAGTTATAGAGCGCTCGCAAAGTTCTCGGGCCTGATTCATCAAGGTACGCAAACTCATACGCATTTGCTAAACGGGACTTGAGCTACGTAAAACACCACATACGCAGCGCAAACAGAGCAGATACGGCACTCAAAGTCAACTCAAAGTCAACTCAATCTCAAACTCCAACGCAAATATAAGGGTTTGCGTCACTCAAAGTATGAAACATGAGTTTGCGTACCTTGATGAATCAGGCCCCTCATTTTCTGACAGGCGCATGTGTTCTGAGTCTCAGTCTATATAAGTCGCATCGGCTCTAGCACACCCATCCATGCCCCCCCCCCCCTTCCCCTGTTCTGCCAGTCTACATATGGCAGCAACTGTACCTACTGCTTTGTGGGTAGGGGCAGAAGTAAGAAAGTGTATTATATGCTGAAACTGCTAATTGCGTCCAACTCTACATGAGCCCTACACTGGGCATAGTGTGAATCCCACAACGAAGGCCATCTTCATACACCTCTATTACGACCTTTTCAGTGTCTCACCTGTTATACTGCTAGGCTCAGGCTCATATAAGGCTTATGTTAATGATGGGAGTGAAGGTACATACAGGATTGGCTTTATTACATGTGGCAACTGTATGCTTTTTATTACATTGCTCAGAGTACGCCTCTAAAAGGGCTTGTTGCAACATAACGGGTCCCATAAAACATATCAGATAAGACATGGAGGTGAGAGATGGCACAAAATTCAAGTGCTTTCGCAGAGTCCAAAAACTCCTAAAAATTCCCCCTTTGCACAACTTTACCTCATTACAACATTCTCACTCTGCAAAATTAATTTAGTACCTGCACTGCTCTGAAAAATTAGGCTTATTGGTGCAGCTACTCAGTACTTTACTGGGAACGCATTCACTCTTTCCATCCCCTGCCCTTGTAAGCTGCTAGTCTGCCAAGACCACAATTGTGCGCTAAAAATCTATACATCTATGCACCCCATCAGAAATATACCAGCACCCACACAAATCGAGGCACGTTTTTTTGCAACAGGTAGTTCACCTACTTCATAGCATATATCACAATTATAATATAATTTACCCTATGTACAGTGCAGTGTTCACCGTTAACCGCATATTTGTTTAATTGCAGTAACTTTGTACCTGGTAAAATTGGTGATATTGGAAGATTTTCTACCAGAAGGCAGCAGTGTAGTTGTCAGCAATGGATTGTAGATCATCTTGTTATTAATTGGAGATATGCTTTTTTTTTAATGGATTTCCCCTTTAATTAATGTAAAAAAAATCCCTTCTTATATTATTTATTTCAAAACAAGTTACATCAGCTTTAAAATAAGGAAATGGGATATTGTATAGTATAATATGGGGAGCGGGATACTGTATCGTATAATGTAGGGAGCAGGATATTGTATAGTATAATACGGGGAGTGGGATATTGTATAGTATAATATGGCTAGCGGGATATTGTATAGTATATAATATGGGGAGTGGGATATTGTATAGTATAATATGTGGAGCGGGATATTGTATAGTACAATATGGGGAGGTCTGACATGGCAAAACTACATTTTTTTTGTACAGTTCCTCCGTATCTCTTTTTGTCCATTTAGGTTTTTGATTGTAGGAGATGTGTATGGATGCAGGGAGCACAGTTTTACCTCTATTATTTGGGAGACACTTGTCAGGTGACAAGGAGTTAAATTCCGTCTGGTGCAGTTGTTTACAAAGGTGATGTAGCATTAGGTCAACCTACAAGGTACTCACTTGTATATTGAGCTCTGTAGTGTGTCGACATACAAGATCTGGTTGTTTATTTTAGCCTAGTCTCTAAAACAGAACCGCACCTTTTTCTGTGCCTCCATCCTGTGTGACTCTCACCTACACAATCACACAGTCATTATTAATCTTTATTTATAGGGCACCACAAGGTTTCCGCAACGCCGTACAAATTGCAGACAGTGGACCATACAGGAAAGAAAGATACAGAACAATAAACAAGAAATGCCAGGACTTCAAAGCTTCAAACATAGCTTACACATTGAAGATGGAGCAGAAGAAAAGGTAGAGAGACAGGATGGATGAGGGCCCTGCATTTGAGAGCTTACATCCTAAAGGGAGGGGAAACAGAAGGCCAGTGGGGAGTCAGAGGGGATCAATTGCAAGAGACACAAGAGGCGGGACAGGGAAGGAGAGAGGTGAGGAAATCAGTCATGAATAGCGGGTTAGGTGGATGGCTAGAAGGCATTGAAGAAGAAGTGAGTTTTAAGTGCCCGCTTAAAAGTGCACAAGTTAGGGGACAGTCGGATGGAGCATGGCAGGTTGTTCCAGTAGAGGGGGGCAGCCCAGTAGAAATCTTGGATTCTGAAGTAGGATGAGGGGATCAGAGAGGAGGAGAGGCGACGGTCATTGGCCGATCGCAGGGAATAGGATGTAGTGTGAATGGAGAGGAGGTTGGAGATGTACGGGTCAGTGGAGTGGAAGAGGGCCTTGTAGGTGAGGGTGAGGAGTTTGAATAGGATTCTGTAGGGAAAAGGAAGCCAGTGTAGGGCATGGCAGAGAGGGGAGACAGAAGAGGAGCAGCGGGAGAGGAAGATGAGTCTTGCAGACGCGCTAGGTATAGACCTGAGGGGGGCAAGTTGAGAGAGAGGAAGACCGGTGAGGAGAAGGTTACAGTAGTCAAGACGGGAAAAGATGAGTGCATGGATAATGGTTTTACTGGCATCCTGAGATAGGAAGGGCCAGAGGTGGGTGATGTTGTGGAGTTGGAGATGACAGGATTGAGCAAGAGATTGAATGTGGGGGGCAAAGGATAAGAAGGAGTCAAGGGTGACGCCCAAGCAACGGAGATGTGGAACAGATGAGATGGTGGTAGTCGAGATGGGCAGAAGATCTAGAAGGAGGGGAGACAATAAACTCAGTTTTGGCGATGTTAATTTTGAGAATAAGTGAAGACATCCAAGAGGAGACAGCGGAAAGTCAGTCAGAAACTTGAGAGAGGAGCATGTTGGAAAGAACGGAAGAAGAGATGTAGAGTTGAATGGCATAAGCATAGAGGTTATATTGGAGACCAAAAGAGGTGATGAGATCACCCAGGGAGGTAGTGTAGAGTGGGAAGAGGTCCAAGAACCGAGCCCTGAGGAACTCCTACAGGGAGGGCAGATGGGAGGGGGGGTGGGGCGGATGAACCAGAAATGAATACAGTGAACGAGCGGTTGGCGAGATAAGAGGTAAACAAGTGAGGACAGAGCCAGAGAGGCTGAGAGTCATTTAACTTGCACAGGGACTTGTGTGTCATAGAGTGGTTAACTAACCCATCACACACAGTCTGTGCACCATCACTATTATGGAAGGTGGTTAGAAATGTAAGAAACTCTTATCACAAGCATCCTCTATATCCATCTCTGGGTCAAGCTTTACATTTGCTGCCTTATGTCATTTTCTGACACCTAAAAATACCTCTCAATGGGAAGAAATGATCGTTTGAAAAAAGTAGACAATGTAAGTAGAGCTCAGAGAATAATAGAGGGGACGAGAGGCTGGTTTGTGTTGCATAAAATATATTTAGCTCAATTAATCATCTTCTGAATTCCTGATACAGTGTAATGAAAACTGTTAAATTGATATTTAATTTTGAGATATTTATTTTCCTGCTAATAGAATACAGTGCTTGGAAAGGTAAAAGAAGTTATGTTGAGAGATAACAGTGTTTAGAGAGAAGAGTAATTACGAGGGGGGAGAAGTTTTGTATTGCAGGACTCCAACTTAGACAACTCCAGTGGGCCAGAGGAAACCTATTCCCCTAGGGTGGACTATATCAGTAGACTTTCTGACTACAGTATCATTTTGTTAAACGGCTGTGGAGGAAAGATAATGGAGGACACTTACTTTGGGTGATAATGAACTGATCCTACTAAAGTGCACTTTTTTGTACGTAATACATGCTCTTATTAACCTTTATAAATATATAACGCCAGCATATTTTACAGCGTTATGCAGATAATATTTAATCATTCACACTTGTCACTGCCCTAGTGAAACTTACAGTTTAGATTCTCTACCATAGGGTTTCTAAAATCCATTCAACAGGGCTTGTTCTCCATATCTCCTTGCTGGAGCACAGGTGTATTCATAACTGACTGGCACATTTTAAAAGATTCCCAGGTGGTCCTACTTATTTCACTTGCGATTCTGTGGGGAGATCTGGAACACATGCCCTGTTAGTGCTCCCTGAGGACTGGATTTGAGAAACACTGCTCTACCACACAAACACACAGACTAACATTAACCTACCAGTGTGTTTTTGGACTGTGGGAGGAAATCGGAGTACTCAGAAGAAACCCACGTGGGCATAGGGAGAAAATACAAGCTCCACATAGGGAGTACCCTGTTTGAAATGGAACACATGGTCCCAGCACGGTCCCTCCTTGCCGCCTCACTCTTCCATCTTTATTCCACATGGTCAGTAAGTATACTATATTAAATAGGAAGACTAATACATTTTTGATGGGGGAAATACATTTTTTGTTTTTCTAGGTACCAAATAATCCCTGATTATAATTTTTGCTGGTTTAGAAGCACCTGAAAGGTTTTAGTTAATATATTTCTCTAGATATATGAGATTGGTAACGCATGGTGACTGTTTCTTGTGCATGTACAACTATAGTAATTACTTAATAATGGCACATTACTTATGAAAGCGTTGCCAGCTAGGCATATTGTATTTAGTGAGATTAAATCAATCTTACAGTTTTCTCCCGGTAGAATAGGGCATCCTCCCTCATCTGCCCACTTCCCAGTGATGTGGGCAGGATTAGGGCTGACATGACGCGATTCTCATTTTATCAGGCCAAAAATGATGCAGTTCGCCAAGTCACACCCCCCCCCCCCCCACCCCCCTCCATCAAAAAGTCGTCAAGTATGTGTTTTCCTCTCAGTTGTGGTCCGGCGCTCCTACCTGTCCCCTCCTGCAGCCGCCCTCCGCTCTGTAAGCAACGCTGTGCTTCTGCTGGCGGGCGCCATCATGACGGCAGTTCTGCGCATGCGCAGACCCATCTTTTATTACTTTCAACCGTTGGTTGATTGCCGGCCATCTTCCTCTATAAAAAGCACCTGCTACCTTCCCCAAGTGCCAGATCTTCAGTTCTCCCTACCTGTTAGGATGCGCCTATCTCTGGCTCCTGTTTGGTTTCCCATTATTTCCTGCTGTGTTCTTCTGCAGACCATCGCGCCTACTACTGATCCTACACCACGGCTTTCAGTTCATCAGGACCTCAGCACAATATCTCTCTGCAGACCATTGCACTTCTGATTCACCACTCCAGTTACCTGAGTTCCTGTGTTCCTCTGCAGGCCATTGCGCATCCTACAGATCCTGCACCAGGACTTCCCAGCTCCTCAAGACCTCAGCTCTACACCACCTCTGCAGTCCCTTGCACTACTGTGCACCTCTGATTGCCTATTCCACTTACCTGGTTATCCTCACTCCTCTCATCTGCGTATACGCTTGCTGCAGCTGGCTTACTGTCCTTTGACCTTAGCTTCTGGGCTCTCCACCCAGTCTTGCTTGACACCCACTAGAGGGCCACAATCTGCGGTTTGGGAGCTGCGAAGTCCATATTTCCTTGCGGAGATCCCTGGCGAAAACCTCCCTCTCCGTTCAACTCTGCACCTCTTTGTGGGTAGTGTCAGCCAAGCAGACCTCGATGTTCCCCCGAATCTGAGTTTGTGACAGAGAGTAGGATGCTCTTTGCTCTTTATTTGTTAATACCCAGTCTTGTTTTATTACATTGTTTGTCCCCTTTTCTAAAGTGCTGCAGAATATGGTGACGCTATACAAATAAATGTTAATATATAGCAAATAATACTATAGTGCATTTTTATCGTCCATGTTCCTCCTCTCTCCCTCTCATTTATTTTATTACATGCTAGCAAAAGATTACATTAAATCTTATCTTCAACTGAAAATAGATTGGATACAAAAAATGTATTATTGTTAGATATATTTTCTTAGGGCAAATTCAGAATATCATCTTATGTGTTGCTTATGGGTTCTTTTTCCTAAGGGAAATATGAATAGAGTAGTTATGAAATAGGGAAAACATTTTCATCAATTGAATGTCTGCAATTTTATTGAAAATGGTTTTATCTGTACACAAAGCTACTTTTAGTGTTGATTTGAGAGAACTGTAAACAAAGGTAAAACCTATTTATCTACTATCACTTTGTCAAAATCCAGACCACAAATTAAAAATATATTTATAAAGTGTGAGGTGTCCTCTCCGGATATCTAGTATATGATATGTTAGTGTAGTAAAATGAAGAGGTTCTGGTATAAAGTCATAACATTAATTAATTCTTCTATTAAACATTTGATATTGTTGGACAAACATATTGTTTTATCTTATATTCCTACAGGGCTGGTGCAATCCTTTGTGACGCCCTAGGCAATGCACCCCCCACTCGGAATCTGTACCCCTAGCTTAGCAGATGGGAGTCAGACCGCTATTAGGGCCGGGGGGGTAGGCCGGCCGGCCGCCCCCCCGGATGCAACATACCACATTTTTACCCGCGGCCGCATCTGATGACATGAGATGCGGTCGCGTCAGCGCACAGGTGGCCGCATCACATGACAGGCGATGCGGCCGCGTTATCAATGACGCGGCCGCATCCCGTGTCATGAGATGCGGCCGCCTGTGTGCCCCCCGGGTTTTCCTCTCTAAGCCCGCGCCTGCTGGGAGTGTGGCGCTTTCCTGTGACATCATAGCCAAGCGCCACACTTTCAGCATGATACTGACATGGCTTATTGTTCATGTCAGTGGCTGCGCTCCGTGTGGAGGCACCGCTGGGGCATTACAATTACTGAATGAGTGACATTATGTGACATTATGTGCCCCCTAACAATTGGCACCATAGGCACTTAGGTACCTTTAATAGAGCAGAACAGTTTCTGATCGTACCTCTCCAAACACTAACAATATTATTAATTATTATTATTAGCGATAAATTATTGGGTGCCGCAGCACTGTACATGGCGGTAGTACAAACAAAGGACACTTAGGTTACATAAACAAACAAAAACTGATTGTGGGTCTGATTCATTATTCATTCATTAAGGCACGAAAAACTAACGTATTGTGCATTTTTTGAAAGACGCATGTAAATTGGGCATACGCATGTTCGTATTCAACTAGAAGCGGATCTGAAGAAACGTCTCTTGTTAAATATGGTTGTAGGCATGTTCTGCATACACGGCGCTTGCTGTATTGAGACTGACGGAATACACTGCAGGATACGTACAATACATATGTGGAACATATGGTCCTAGCAGAATGCACAAAAAAAATAAATTAATATCACCTGTTAATAATATAGGGCCTCATTCATTACTGATCTTATCTTGTGCATAAGTTGTGGTAGGTATTTTAAGAACAAACGGGAGGATAAGAAATTTGCTAATCAACAAGGAACGGAAGCTCAAAGACACACCCATCTTAAGTCTTTTAAGCAATGGAAAATAATATGCAATTAGCAATAAGTTCCTCTTAAGATCCTCATCTTAAGATCTGCTTGTTAAGATTTGCTTCTTATTTAAAAAATAAGACAGTATTAGGTAACGGCAAATGTGAGAGGTGCAAAGAGTTTGTTTTCACATGTTAAAATACAATCAAGTGTATATTGTATAGAATTCTTGTTACCTTATTATTTGTGTTAGCATTTATATAATTAGATTACCTTTGACAAATGATTTTAAAGGGTTACTCAGTTAAATTGACACACCTTTTTAATCACCATCATGAAAGATCGTATAATGTCTTACGCTTGTTTCGCAGCACTGGGGTCATGAGTTCGATTCTCGACCATGGTCTTATCTGTGTGGAGTTTGTATGTTCTCCCTGTGTTTGCGTGGGTTTCCTCCGGGTGCTCCAGTTTCCTCCCACACTCCAAAAACATACTGGTAGGTTAATTGGCTGCTATCAAAAATTGACCATAGTCTATATGTATATGTCTATGTGTGTATGTGTGTCTATATTAGGGAATTTAGACTGTAAGCTCCAATGGGGCAGGGACTGATGTGAATGAGTTCTCTGTACAGCGCTGCGGAATTAGTGGCGCTATATAAATAAATGATGATGATGATAATGTGTTTGAGTTGAACTGAGCGCATGTGGATGCAAATGCTCATAATTCGCTGGCATAAATAAACATGCATATAAATCTTAAAATTAATATATGCTAAAATATGGTGTCCTGACCGTTACAAAATGAGTCAGGAATTGAACTCATGACTCCAATGTTGGAAGGTGGATTGGCTAACCACTAAGGCAACATTCATTTAGGAAAATTAATGCATTCTATGGACTAGAGCGAGAAGCTCAACAATACAGCATGTGTGCAACAGATGTAAGAGCTAGATAATAGTACTTCAAGAGAAAAAAACAACACAACACAGCCACTCTTCCTTATTACCCAAAAATATCTGCCAGTTAAGCTCTGGTACCTTAGTATGAGAATAAGGAAAGTAATGGTTTGTTCTCATATAACACACAAACACTTGATAACTTGGGTTCTGATTCATTAAGGATCTTAAATGAAGAGAATTTTTATTTCAGTCTCCTGGACAAAACCATGTTACATTGCAAGGGGTGCAAATTAGTATTCTGTTTTGCACATAAGTTAAATACTGACTGTTTTTCATGTAGCACACAAATATCAACTTTAAATTTCAGTGTACAAATAAGCTATTAAGTATTTGTGTGCTACATGAAAAAACAGTCAGTATTTAAATTATGTGCAAAACAGAACACTCATTTGCACCCCTTGCAATGTAACATGGTTTTGTCCAGGAGACTGAAATAAGAATCCTCTTCATTTAAGATCCTTAATGAATCAGGCCCTTGATTTTTATTTTGTCATTTAAACGTGATCTACTACACGCTCTACCACAATTATAAATCTGTCCTCATATTTTAGATGTATCGCCCCCTAAAATGCAACTTTGTTAGGGCAAGGTGCATTTTAATTTATTACAATGTTTTAGTTTCAAAAAGGATTGTGGCCCACAGGTCACATTCACATTATTATGTGCATGCTGACATCTATTACTATGAATGGACTACGACTGGGAGGGGGGGGGGAGGGGTGTTGATTTGGAGGGGACAGGCTTCTTTGTGGTAAATGTAACTATTTTTATTTTGTCTTGAAACCTTGTTTTTTCTTCATCTACAGCTTGTATGTTATGTTATGTACTCAGCTGTACAAAAAAACTATACAGACCATAATCCAGCATCGCAATAGCTTAGTGACTAGCACTTCTGCCTTACAGCACTGAGGTGATGAGTCAGTTCCCAACAAATAAAGAAAAAAAAGTTAACCAAACAAGAAGTTTGAACCTTTTCCAAACCATGTTGTGACCCATGAAAAATAAAGCTTAATGTATGTGATAAATGTGCAATCATTATTTGCAAAGTGACATGAACACATTTTTGATAATTACATTATAAAAGACACACACACAATTTTTTTTTTTTATATATACGAACTTAAAATAGGCAACAACATAAAAAGATTATTTTTAAAAAATTTTAAATTAAACTGAACCAGATAATTTTTCTAAATTGGAAATTGTTTGTTCTTTTATTTTTTGTGTTTTTGTATTTTTTTTTATTATATTTTCTAAGTTTTTGGATGACCGAACCCGCAATTCTGTGGTCACCTCACTTGTTCGGGTGTCTTCTTGAGCTGTTAAAAACAAGGAGATAAAAAAATTAGCATGCTTACACTAATTATCATACATAAATTACTTCTTAGGGTGAAGTTTGATGTAATCAGCAGAAGTGTAAAGTGTGGCGTAAATTTAAAATGTCTGCAAAGGTTAATGGGATGCTAAACACATTAGTAGTCAGAGGTTTGATAGTTTTTATTGTTATTTATGTATAATATATATATATATATATATATATATATATATATATTCTTTCTTCCTTACAAAAAACAGTAGAGCCATCGTGGTCCAAACCTGTGTAATGATTAACTCACTATCGGGCAAATGGCATGTGGGAAAACAGTGCTTTATGATGTCTACAATGGGCACAACAACAGAAATATCAGTTTGTTTGTTAAAAATACATTCCACAAAAGCCTCCACATGGGCCTCCTCCTCCCTCGCCTGCACACCTGCCAATTGCTCCACCTCCTCCTCCTCAGGCTCCTCCCTGGGCGTCTCTTCCTCCTCAGGCTCTTCCCTGGGCGCCTCCTCCTCCTCAGGCTCCTCCCTGTGCACCTCCTGCACCTCCTCCTCTTCCTCCCACTCCTTCTCCTCCTGCTCCTCCCTGGCCTCATGTTGTTCACGCCTCTGACGGCATGTTGGAATAAGTATATAGTTATATATTAGTTTCTTTATAAATGGTCTCCCTGTTTCACAGTTACCTACAGATAGCCATATAATAATGCCAGCTGACATTGTGAAACATGCATTTAGTGTCTTTCAATTAAAATTGTAAATGTACAGACACACAACACTTTAAGATGGCCTGTAACAAATCTTGGATTTTCTTTAGGTGACATAAGGATGTTGAACTGACATTTTTTGTTTCTAAAAATATGTACTACATTAATATTGTAATATTGTAGTTTTCCAGAACAATATTTATATAATCTAAATAATGACAGATTCTGGAGACATATTACAGGAAATATTAAGGCCTTGCAATATTGACAAAAGAGGTTTGCACTAATTTGAGTGTTGCCCACCTACCAGTGTTATCTTAAAAAACTGTGTGGAAATTAATATCAGCAGTTGCTTTAGTGGTTAGCACATTGCCTGAGTGGTTAGCACATCTGCCTCAAACCCCTGGGGTCATGAGTTTGAATCCCAAAAAGGCCATTTACAAATGAACTTTTCACATGGGCAAAAGCATGTTGCCATGTAGGGGTAGTTACATAGGACATGGCTTTGAAAGTAATTGTTAAAGAAAAAAAAGTATTTGGATTACAGTATTTTAGGCGATTAATAGAGAACTCACGTCTTAAAAGCTCCGCTCATAACTCCTCCAAAATCTGTTGCTGGCGCTAGCTAAGGTCACTCCAGCGCTGCTAGAGCTGCACAATGTTGCCATATAAAACAGCGCACTTAAGTGTATGCCTGCAGCTTCATCTAGTTTGAGATATAACGGCCTCTGGCAGGACCCGCAGCTCATGTCTTGCGAAGGTGCTGGCTCTCATTCTGGAAATGTCATGCTTTGCAATAATCTGCTCTATGATTGGTTCTCAGAGCACATGTAGGTGAGCTCATGTCGTTCGTGGATCTTTTCCATACTTGTCTGTAAAATCTCGGCTTGTCATTCATTTCTCAGGTCCTAGCAAACGGGGGCGTGACGGAGCTATGCGAAGTGTATACCACTATTCGCAATTACAGGCACTTGCTAACAGGAATCTGGTCCTCTAGATCCCAGCATGGCCTTTAGACATTGACTATTCTTGCCCTTGTAGTACTAGTGATACTTTAGCTAAACCTGCCCATCCTGGGACCTAGAGTGCTCCAGTTAACTTTGACTTACATGGAATATTGTTATCCCCCACACACACACACACACACACACACACACACACACACACACACACACACACACACACACACACACACACACACAGTTTAGTTAAGGGATATATTCTTTTCATATCATGGGTGGATGGAGGCAGAGCAAATTGCTGATTATTAGTGAAATTCTCCTCTCCGAATTTGGTACACTGCTTGGAATAATCTTTTGGACAGTTGTTTAGGCTTGAGGGGGTATAATATTTAAACTTTGTGGGACCTTTGTCTGTACAAATGTTTTTTTTTTAACTTATGTTAGGTTTTATTAATGTATTCCTGCTATCCTCATCACAAACTTACTGAGGATTTAAATTTTAAGCAACACAGAGATTATAGTGGTGTTATTGACAGTGAGTGAGATTGGAGGCCAGTTGGAGACTCTGGCATGAGGGACAATAATAAGCTCGGTTTAGAACCTGTTCAGCTTTAGTTATCATTGTGTCCTAAGCATAGAGGTGGTATTGGAAACCAAATGACCAAATTAATACCCCAAGACAAGAATGTACCAGAGGTAGGTACACTACAGGAGCGGTTTGAGATGTAGGAAGTGACCCAGGAATAGCCACCCAGGAGTGTGCATGGCCCAGAAAAAAGCTCCAATTTGCTGCCAAGCGGTACAGGTGCAATCCCTACTGCCCGATAAACATCAGGGACCGAGGAAGCAGCTGTGCATGCTAAGGAGATAGCCGACCCTGAGCATGGGGCTGTGGGGGCATACCTCCTGCATTCTTCTGAGTGTGGCGAAGGCTGCCTGGATGAAAGCATCTGTGGAACACAAGAGCAGGAAAGCATGAGTGGGACCCGTTGTGATTACAGCTGGGTCGGTGGAGTTGATCCGGCTGCAGCGGTAGAGGAACTGTGCATTCAGTTATGACCGGGTGGCTTACATATCTAGATTAACAATATGATGGAAATATTAAAAGAAAAAGAGAAATCTAGAGAATCTAAAGATATCTACAGTGTGTAGAAAGATCCAGAGAGGTGATGCGTGAGCATCAAAAGAAGAGAGGATGTTGCAAAGCCAAAGTTGCAAAAGGGTGGTTAGAGAAGAGGTGCTTTCCTTGAGGAGAGGCAATAGATTACAGGATAAGGGTGCCTCACAGAAGTCTTTTGAAGCAGCACAGGTATCCCCAAATGTACCAGGTGATGAGGAGCTAAATATTGCAGAAAGCCAAGAGATCACACTGCTTCAACCTATAGTAAAAATGGAAGATGATATGGACACAAGTTCACAGATGGTAAGTGTGAGAGTCTGGGGCTCAAAAGTTCTAATGTTGACAGTACTATTATTATTGCTGAAAACATTAACAATAGTCAGCTGTCTGTGAAAGATAACAGTGGCATTACAAATGTTAATAAGTCCACTAAAAGCAAATTAAATCTGCCTGTGAAGGGTAACAAGAGTGAAACAATTGAAAATGAGTAGGCTGTAAATGCTAGCAGGCTGGGTAACCTGTCTGTGAAAATACAAACGCTAATATGTCTGTAAAAATAAAAGATGTCTGTGAAGGCTAACAGTGGCAATGCAAAGGTAAATGTGTTTGATAAGAGTGAAGATAAGCTATCTTTTAGTGTTAACAGCACTGATATAAGTGCTAATGAGTCAGCTATGAATGCTAACAGTGTGGGTAACCTGTCTGTGAAAGATAACAGTGGCAATAAAAATCTTAATATGTCTGCTTAAAGGAAAGTTAAGATGCCTGCGAAGGGTAAGAGCAGTAATGCAAAGGTTAATGTTTTTGATTAGCATAGGCAAACCGAGGGGGGAGGGGGTTTCCTAGTGCCTGGAAACCCCCCTCCAAGCCTGGGACACTGTATAATTCAGGTGGCTGGACCCTGCCCCCACTTCACACGACTCTGCTTGCAAAGGGAGACCTGCGTGCACCTAACAGTAGTGCACACAGCATTGCCCATGTATATTATGGGGATAGGGAGAGTTGGAGAGCAGCCAAGCACGCTCTAAAATTATAGCCATGCCCCCATGCATGCTGGTCACGCCCACTGGCGGCGTGGTGTGGTGGAAACTCCCCATAACAAATCCTGTGTTTGCCCCTGATTAGAGTGATTGGAAACTATTTGTAAATGGTAGCAGTAGTGATAAAAAGTGCTAATGAGTCGGTTGTGAAAGCTAATAAGGTGTGTAAGCTATCTTTGATAGATAACCTTAGCAATACAAATGTTAATATGTATGTTAACAGTGAGGATAAGCCACCTGTCAGAGGTAACTGCGGCAATGTTAATGTATCTGCTAAATGCAAAGCTAAGCAGTCTGTGAAAGGTAACACTGGCAATGTTAATGTGTCTGCTGTAAATGTTACCAGTGAAGGTAAGCTGTCTCTGTAATGGATAACAGTGGCAGGGTGGGTGTATTTATGTCTGTGACAGATTGAAAAAATGTAAAGAAAGGTGGACAGTTAGCCAGTTAGTAGTCAGCCAGCCAGCAGCAGGGGTTAGCAATGACAGTAGAAGGGTTAAAGTACCAGCTGCAGATCCTCACGCTGATGCAAGTAGTTCACCTGTGGTCCATGATAGTGGTATAGCTGGTGGGAGGAGGAGTAAAAGAATGAAGACTGCGCATGTGGTTGCTATGGTTACCAAGAATAGTTTCAAATAACACTGTACAAGCTAATAATAATGATCCAAGTAATGCAAATGTGAGCTGTAATGTGCAGTTGGGGGAACAAAGCCTTGCAGCAGAGACTATATTCAGTGTTCCTGCCATGGGAGTGACGGTACAGGGGGTGGTCCCAGCTGACTTAAGTGATAAACCAGGTAGAGCATCAATATCATATGCCAGGACAGTTAGGGGTGAACCGGTAATAAAGAATGATCAGCCAAGGGTTATTGGTCAGCCTTCTAAGTGGAGGAATGTTGTACAACACACACATAGGTGCGAGGGGCTGTATTAAATAAGATCTTTGGTTTGTGGTTCTCTGCATTGGAACTCTTTGCCTGCATCCATTCCGTTCTCCCACCAGAATACAATGTTAGTTTCTGCACTTACAATGAGTTACAAACTTTCTGGCAGTGCTTTGGGGGTGAGAAGGAAAAGAGCAGGTGGAGGGAGTTCTGGTCAAACCTTACTTCTAGACAAGAATCAGTACAGTGCTGATTAGTAAAGAATCATTGTCCGCAGTCGATATTACTTATTGGCTTAATAGATATGCAGACACACTCACCTCTCTAACAAAAGTGACGGATGAGAAGAAAAAGGTATGTGCTGCAGCATGGTTAGCTTGAAACAGATTCTTCCATAAGGTCCCAAGAAGCTTTGAATGCCTTTCATACCTTAAAAGAGGCATTTTTTATGGCACCTGTACTTGGGCACTACTACAATATACACCTACCATTACAATATTCAGAGGATTAAATAGGCAAAAAGGCTGAATCTACAACACGCCCGATGGGCCCGTTCTTTTCCAGATTCAACTTCACTATTACATTCAGACCTAGGTCTAAGAACTTTAAAGCAGGCACCCTTGCTAGGTGCTTCCTTCAATACCACTCTGAGGTCAAACCTCCTGCTCCAATCATCCCATCCAGTAAGATCGTATCGGATCTAACCCGGGATCTGTCCAGGCATTTAAAGGCACCACAAAGACAGGGCCCATCTCAAACTCCGCCCAATGTCCTGTTTGTTCCAAAACATTTAACGCAAGCTGTTCTAAGGGAATCGATAAACAATTCTAGGTCTTGTCTCATTCATTTCGCCTTCCATGTAAAAGGATACAAATTAATTTATTCAAACCTTTCATATTTGTGCTCAAAATAATACCCTTAGGGGGCTCCCCATTGGACCTCTCATGCCACTTCCAATAAGCCATGGTCATCCATTTCTCTGGCCTTCATAGTAAAGTTAATTCCGTCCAACGGGTTTACCACCATATGGGTAGTTGGCCTCCTTATTTATCCAGCACATTTTCAGTACATGGGATTCCCACCAACATTATATCTGACTGGGTGTCACGATTCATTACAAGGCTCTGGAGATCATTCTGCTTGGTGTGGAACTTAATTTTTCATCTGCCTATCACCCTCCAACGAATGGGCAAATGGAGAGAGTCAATCAAGTTTTTATCCAATATCTCCGGTGTTATGCGTCCCATCTACACAGCAATTGGGGCAAGGCATACTATGGGCTGAATTTGCATATAATAATACTCCCCACTCATCATCTGGCACATACCCCTTTTTCTGTACCTGAGGCAATCATCCTAAAGCATGATCCTTGTCTGATGCTGTAAATACTGAGAATTGGGATACCAAGATAGCTATAAAGAAACTCAAGAAAATCTGGAAAAATTTCTCTAAACCGGGTGGCCATCCAGTCAAAATTCTTCTTCAACAAAAGCCATAGGAATTGTAATTTTAAAGTGGGGGAATGGGTGTGACTTTCCCCCAAAAATATCCGGCTTATGCAGCCTTCTAAGAAATTTGAGCTCAAATTCATTGGTCCATTCAAGTTCACCAGAAGGATAAACCCAGTTTGTTTCCAACTAGATCTTACTCCTTCATTATGGATTCATTTAAACCTGCCTTTAAAATGAAAAGCTTCAAACCTAGTGGTAATGCTCCGCCACTCCCTATATTGGTTGATGGTCAAGATGAGTTTGAAGTAGAAAAAATTCTTGATATGAAGAAGGTAGAGAAACAAATTCATTACTTGTTCCATTGGAAAAGCTATGGTCCAGAAGAGAGGTGCTAGGTCCCTGCTAGAGATCTTCATGCCAAAAAATTGGTGGACGACTTCCATAAAAGAAACCCTCAGACAGTGGTTCCCAAACTGTGTGCCGTGGCTCCCTGGGGTGCCGCGGCGATCTCACAGGGGTGCCGCGGTCAGGGCCGGTGGTAAGCAAGGCGAGGGACTACTTGGTAATTATTCTGGATTAGGGGTGCCTTGAAAAAATTATGGAGACAGTAAGGGTGCCTTGAACTGAGAAAGTTTGGGATTCACTGCCTCAGAGACTTGGTATTGGGGTCTTTCGACCCTTCCCCAAGGGGAGCGGGGTAATGTTAAGAAATAGGATCTATCTGGTTTATCTGATCTCTCTGCTGTGCATTACTGCTACCATGTGTAGGATCAATCCTGAAGTTCACTTATTCAGCTGGTTTCTGGGTAAATAGCTCTAGTCCTTCGCCTGCTTTAATGCCCTTCCTGAACAAAGACCACCAGAGTGCTACATTTTCCAGGTATGAATACTCTTTAAATGAGAGTGGCTATCAGGTTTTGAAGATATCGGATATGACTGCTGAAGCGGTTTTCCAATCCAATGCTTTGCTTTGGTGACTTGATAAAACCAAATATGTGTTTTTCACATGCAATGTGTTACTATGTGATAAAAAGGTGATGTCTGATGAAGTGCAGAGCTCAATGGTTGTGACCTCAGAATAAAACACCAGATTCATAGCCTCTAAGTTGGTGTGATGTTCCCTTGATCAGAAATTCCTGTGTCCTGGAGAATAGCCAGCTGTTCTTACTTCTCATTATCTACAGGGGCCTAATGTGCAACTTGTGACTGTGATATTTAGGATGCATATTACCATAATTCTGATCTTTGCTCAGTACTGGATGCTATATTGCCAACTCTCAATTGATTTTGAAGATTCTCATTGTCTGTGGATGTTCTTCTCTGTAGAGAAAGAAGTTATTTTTTCTGAATGTTGGAAGACAACATATTGAGCTAAGACGTCACTCTGAAACATATGGACCTACAGTATATGTTTTTGTGACCCCCTGCTCTGAAAACAAATTATATTTTCTTTATTACTGCTTATCGCAGCAATTTTAAATTATGCTCTATCCGCTATCCTGCAGAGCTAAGTTCCGCGGGAGGTGTAGCTGCGGCGAGAGCTATCTCCCACCCACAGATGCTGTTAACCAGTTGTAGAAATGACAGCAAGTCCAGTGTACATAGCTCTGCTAGCTCACACTTAGGGGACATTTTCAGTTGCCCGAAACCCCCCCCCCCCATCCCGGGAATATGAGACCAGTCAACCTACTGCTTGCTGCCACGGAAAGATTCGTTCTTCAGCTTCCTAACCTATCTCTCTACTAATGACCTCACATGACATGGGACACATCACGTGACCTGTTCACCATCCCAGCAAGAGAGACAGACAGAAGACTGCCTCTGCAGTGTCGGATGGAAGAAAGTAAGTGTGGGGAAGGGGAGGGGAGCTTAATGTAATTTCTTGATTTTAGCCTATGTTTGAGGTAATACAGCAATAACAGTAAAAGTATTTTTATACACATGCAAAGAATTCTATAACAGGCAAATTGTATATAGTTACAATTTCCTGGTATATTCAACAGAGACTGATTGCTTGAAATAAAATTGAATTACTTTGCTGTTGACAAAATGTGCATTATTCAAAGAAATTAAGCTATAAAATACCTATTTTCATGAATACTTTTTTCTTTAACAACTCGAAAATCTGTGACATTTGCAATTTGCAATTAATTTATTGTTGGGGATTAATAATTTAATGTGTTGAGGTATTAATTTAATTGCGAGACTATTTGTGGGATCTATTGGATGTGGGGGCTATTTAATTCACTCGTGTTGTACCTATTATTTTTAGTGAGGTGACAGGACCATTTAATGCAGGATTGTTTTTCTTTTCATTGAATGTTGGGCTGAATTTGGGGAGAAGAAGGTCTATGTTTTTCAGAGCCTGATTCATTAAGGCAACAAAAGGAACGTAAGTTCGCGTTTTTTTAAATATTCAACTAGGAATGGATCTAAAGATACATCTGCTGTTGAATACGGGTCCACATGCGCTCTGCTCTAACAGATAAATACACTGCAAGATGCATCCAATACATATGCAGAATATAAGGTTCCAAGACAAAGCACAGAAATAAAAAAAAATCATTAAATGTTACCTCTTAATAATATTGTCATTAAAGACAAAGCATTAAAAAAAGTTTTGTTTAAATCCCCCCCTCCCACAAAATACATTTATTAGGAAGTTATGAATGTCTACTGTACTTAAAATGGAATTTTACAGTTGCTCCTGTTTACAGTTGCCCATGTTCTAGCATGCAAACGCAACTTGCATCACCAGTGATCATTACTTACACCCGTCCTGTAGCTGGTGCAAGTGATAAAACAGAAAAACCCGTATCTTTAAGATGCCCAAAGCTTGAATTGAACATTGCTGCGTGCCCTCTTGTTTGCCATGCACTTATTGTACATTGACTACTAGCATATGCCCAGTCCACTCTCCATTCCATCCTAAAATCAAAAGCTACAGGATGGCTCCTTTGTGCTTGAATATAAATTGGATGTTGCAACGTTTGCTGGTGTATGGTCTATTTCTGGGCATGTGCACAATGATTTTACACAAAATACGGCACATATTGGCATGTACTTTACCTACTGAATGAGACCCTAAATGTGATATTTTATGTTGGGTCTGGTTGGAGGGAGGAACCTTCTATAAGTATTAAATGTGGGCACTATTGATTTAGCGGTGGGGCAGTTTGGGGGAAGAGAGATCTAGGGGTAAATGTATCAAGCTGTGAGTTTCTGGCTGGTTTGAAAAGTAGAGATTTTGCCTATTTCAACCAATCAGATTCTAGATTTCATTTTGTAGACTGTACTAAATAAAGGATAACTAGAATCTGATTGATTGCGATCTCCAACCTGCCGGAAAATCACATTTACCACCTAGAGTGTTCACTCATTGCTGGGATGGCTGTCTATATTTCAAGTTCTTATCCATTTTCCAAATGGATAGGAACTTGGCCCCAACAATCCAGGATTCAGGCAAGCGGCAAATTAGCTTTAGGCACGAGCAGCAGCAGGTGGTGAAAGCTGCAAGAACAGATAGGAGATAGTAGGACAGTCCACCAGCTATCCTGATTCTGGTGCTGACGATTTTGTCCTGTTGCACACTGCTCTACTTGTGAAATAGGAGGTGCGTGCACCTAACAATAGAGCAAGCAGCATTGTCCATGTATGGAAGTGTTGGAGAGCGTCTTAGCACTGGCCAGCTGCCTGTCCCTTGCCTGCCTTGTTCTGGTGCTGACTGAAATATTACCTAGGGAGGGGAAAGCACTGTGGAAAATTGACCCTAGATATATTTATTCTGGGAATTGATGGCTGGAAGCTGCAGGGTGGCTGGTGGCTCCACCAGTGAAGTACATTGTAATTTGTTAGTACCTTATGTTTTATAGACTTTCCAATAAACTGAAAAAAACTGCATGATTTATGTAGGAAAGTAAAATTGACAAACAATTTACCTCTTGCGGTTGTATGGTTCTAACTAAACAGTATAATTTTCTTCTCTTTTGTGAGGGACCTAAGAACTAGGCCACACTAAACAAAAATAACAATATGAAAGTTTCTGCAATTTACAGATCAGCGGTTGCTCATTCATATTTACAATCCCTGATTTTTCCTCAGGCAGTAAGAGAGTTCCAGCAGATTGTCATACCCTTTTATATTTGTGCACTGGACCATACACAGCTGCATTTGCTAATCAGACTCTTACCTGATATGTATAGTAAATAGTACAAAGTAAAAAAAGTAGCGCTTCACTTTTAACAGCTGCCCGCTAGAATTCAAAGGGTATATACACAACTTCCCAACATTCATAGATAAAATATAGTTATATGAAAACCTACAGGCGCTTATAAATATTCTTTCTAAATAAATGCACCTTGAAAAAGACCAATTCAGGTCGAAACATGTTGGAGCTTGTTCACTGTTGATTTTATTATATCTCTTACACTGAATGGATGCATATTTTTGGCGTGCTCTGCATGGGAACCAGTTTGGAAACTCTGTGGAATCTTACCAACTGCCTGAATATTTCATCTATCTGGTATGAGTAGATATACTTTGTTTGTATATTGTATATCTCTGTGATTGTATTAATACATTTTTATTGAAGCAATATCACACTAGAGATATTTTATTTCATTTTTTTATGTTGGTGAAACATCTATAATCCATGTCAATGGAAATATCCCATGGATAAAGACTTTATGAAAAGTAAAGACAAGTTACTATTTTGATGAGCCTACATTCCATCTGATTCTTGTGAGTACCCCACCAAAGGGGGTGTCTACATATAAGAGAAGATCTTCTGTATTAATTTAACAACATAGTTTTGTTGTTTTGATGCATTATTCTGATTGTATTACACTATATTGCCCTTTTCTCTCTGTTTCATGATTTTATGAACAACTTGTGAGAAGTGAGAATCGGAGGGCTGTCATCAGCAAATTTAAGTATTTTTCTTTACTATCTATTTAGAAAGAATATTTATAAGCGCCTGTAGGTTTTCATATAACTATATCTTACCTGATATGGTATCCAGAAAACTAGGACTGATCTAATATAATGGAGGTTCATTTATACTCTTCCCTTCACTCCAGGGACCCTGGAAACCAGCTTTTACAGAATTTGAATACTAAAATTCCCAGAAGCTGAAAACACAAAAGACAAAAAAAACCCAGGACAAATATAGACACCCTCAACCAGTTTCTAATTTCTTATTTTTCTCAGAATGTTTATATTGTGTGAGTATGTGTAAATGTGTGGCAGTGTCTATCTGACCTCAAATTATTTTTTATTATTATTATTTTCCCCTATTAAAAGTTTGGTGCGACTTATAGTATACATATACATAGTATACATATTATATACATATTATATGTAGCCCCTGCACTGCAGGGTCCATCAGTATAACTGGAGGGCAGGGGTGTTAGGTTTCACAGGTTATTCTCACATTTTCTAATACACAGTGCCTCCACTGTTATAAATTTAATGGAACTTGGATGAATTCAAGTAATATATAAGGTGTGTATATATATATGTATATATATATATATATATATATATATATTTCAGCAGAAGAAATAGCCCGTTCAACTGATTCCGAGCAAAGAAAGAGACAAGGCACATTCCTGTGCCTGACTGTACCAAGTTACGAGAGAACCAGATGTATTGTGGACCCTTGCAAGGTCATACTCTGTATAGGGGGAGTCATAGAACAGGGTGTGTTACTAAAATCTGCCCAGTAACAACAAAGGTATATAAGACATTATTTGTGTTGAGAATCTTGTAAGAGTTTTGCACCCATGCTTGCATGCCTGAATAAAGAAGCTCACATTTGAATTTTTTGGTTATGATTTTTGACATCATACTGATTAATAAAATCCTAGTTATAATTATAACACCATCCAAGTCAAGTTCTCTCTTAGGGGTTGCAGATTTTGGCAAGATCTATCAGGGGTTGACTCAAGAAGCCCCAGCCCTGCTCAATCAATGACTGGTGATTATTCACACACAAACACTAGGTAAAGAGGGGAAAAACACTTAGCATGTTTATTAAATGACTTAGGTACTGGAAAGTAATTTAGCAAATAAGTGATAAGTAAAAAGCACCATATCCTTGAGAAAGATAAAGTGGTTGAGATAACTGTAACTATGAAACATAATTGTCATATGACAATGCAATAGTACAATAGGCCGCAATAAATTATTGATGAGAACTTTTATATGTATAATAAATATACATTTCTGCACAACCCTCAAATGACTTATTTAACCACCTACATAGTTATTAATTACCAATATGTAATATATATATAATTATAAACAACATTGAACCTTAGCTAGGAAATTACTACATGTAATGATAACTTTACATATTACAGTATAAACTTTAGACATAATTTGCGTCATAAACAATCCATTTAACTAAATTAGTAATTTATTAATATATGTTGTTACATTTCCAGCATTTGGTGCACAATTGGAGATATTTTTGTAATAAATTAATGTGCAAGGTCCAGAGAGGGCGATGGTTATGAAAGAGGTTGATCCAAGGGCAAGGTCTTGAAAAGGTGATGGGGTTGATGTAACTGACCTCGTCCTGATTTATATATGTATTGTTAAAAATGCAGAAAAATATATATATTTCTTTTAAAACACATACTTTTGTTAATAATTATAGTATTAAGAGTTATTAATTTATTTGAAAACATATTTGTTTTTGCATGGGTTCTGATGAGACTTTATATTGCACATGTGCATGTGCAAATCCTGCACTGCGTTCTGTCCGTTAACATATGGCAAGTAACAAACAGCCAGAGCGCACGTATACCCAGATTCAAACATATCTTGAATTCCGCTTGGATATGAATATTTGCGTACATGTAGTTTTTTTAAATGGAAATTGCGTTCACATTGCGTTCAAAGATGACTGAAGCCCTAAATGTTTAGGTTTTTTAAGTCATTAGAAATAAAGGATCACAATGTTGCAGCATTAACAAACCACAGTGATTAACTAGTTACCCCCATTACATTTAAGGAGATGCATCAAAAACATGTTTCCCATGGAACATAATTTCGCTCATATTATTTCTACAACAATAATTTTATATAGTACAGTGTGGAGACCCAATGTATGCAGAATGATTTGCAAATAAATGCTGTTATATAGCCTGACACCATACATGCAGCCACTGCATCACTGGTAGATGATCCTACTGCTTTGCAGAGTTTTTCTGAGATTGGTTCCATTCTTACTAACTTCATAACACACAGAGTCATGAGTATTATTCCATCTACATTCAGGACTCTAATAAAGAGTGAAAACAACACAGCAGAACTAATCAGTCAACAGACTGCTGTCCATCAAGCAGAATATCCTTGTCAAATCTGTTACACCCATGCATATGTCAATACAAAGAAGGTTATTTCACAAAAACAACAACATGGTTCGGTTTCCTAGTCCCTTTCACCCTTCTAGAAATAGTAAAAAAATTAAGAGAACTTGCCTCTTAAGGCTTCTGGGAAGAGGTGATGAGGAGGTGCATACAACTACAAGTGACAGTAAAAATATCAAATATATAGTAAAAAATGCTAGGAGTCTTCCATGTAAAATAGGTGAACTAGAATTAATGAGATTAATTATATTAGAAAGTAATGAAAACAATTATGATATAGTGAGATAACTTGGACTTGGGAGGAGGAACGTTATGACTGGGCAGTGTATTTGGAAGGATATACATGTTTAAGAAGGATAGGAGGGACAGGGATTTTTTTATATTTAAAAAATTGTGTCCGAGCAGATTATAACAACATTTATGAGTAAATTATCGATAGAGAAAAAAACCACCAGTAAAGTACTGATTGGGATTTCTGATAACCACCTAGCATAAATGGTTATACTGAAATTAATTACTTTATTATCCCATTTGGTGGCTCATACTTTGCCATGTTGGGCCCATTGCCCTATATCACCCACAATGTGCAGTATGTGTAACCCGCTCTAGGTATAATACGCTACTACAGATTGGTGCTAAGTATATTTTAGCTTGTTCCATTTAGCTCAAACTAAAAGGTGTGGTGTTAGAAAACAAGAAAGCTTGATAAACCCTGGTGTATTTATATTACATATTTTTATACATACTCTTGAATAATACACATCTCCAGTTCCTTCCTTCTTCCATGTCCTTACTTATACTTTTTATCCAATGTCCTGCTACCAGCCATTACAATTTCTAGTAACCGTTTTCTACAACCCAGTATATACAATGGTACTCATGGATTTCATTGCTTGAGGCATGTCACCATATGGCAGGACCAAGAATGGGATTAATTAGGACTCTCCTCCCCTATGTATATCCAGCTGGGGAATCTCATGTTACAAGTGGATAATGGAATCTGCTAATTGGCTATGAACACAGTTATAGTATTGCATGCTAAGCTTCTATTAATCATTTTCCTTTTTTTCATTATTGCATTTTATTCATTGCCAACAATTAGCAACTGTAAATTTCTATTATAATCACAATCCAAACCTCTCCCCAGGAGCTAGAAACTGAAAGGAGAGTGTTTACATAGAAGGAAATTAACTCCTTCACTTTTACATGAAATTCTATTTAGTGTGTTTTGTATTAAGGACAGGAAGAGTGAAACCATTGCTAGAGGGCACATTCCTGGAGAGTGTAAAAGTGCAATGTTTGGCAGAGACTTCTTCCTTTATCTCCAGATTCTTGTGCTAAAATGTACATGTGGGAGTTGGGGGGGTTCATTCACTGCAAGTATTTATCCCTGGGCAATAATAAGTGATAATTAAATTGTAATTAGATCATGTTTCTCGTCTCCATATTATATTAACTACTAGATGCCTTAAATCTGCAATCCTAAATAAACCTTATGTAATTGTTCATATAGCATTGCATAATGAGCTAGTTGTTACATATAAGGCTTGTTCTTCCATAGCATTACAAATATAAGATTTTTCCTAAGAGATATAGGGGTATATTCACTAAACTGCAGGTTTGAAAGAGTGGAGATGTTGCCTATAGCAACCAATCAGATTCTAGCTGTTATTTCTTTAGTACATTCTATAAAATGACAGCTAGGAGTATATTTACTAAACTGTGGGTTTGAAAAAGGGGAGATGTTGCCTATAGCAACCAATCAGATTCTAGTTGTTATTTTGTATTTGGTGGACTGTCCTACTCTTTCCTACCTGTTCTTGCAGCTTTCACCACCTGCTGCTGCTCGTGTCTTAAGTGTCTTAAGCTAATTTGCCGCTTGCCTGAATCCTGGATTATTGGGGCCAAGTTCCTATCCATTTGGAAAATGGATAAGAAATTGAAATATAGACAGGCATCCTAGCAATGAGTGAACACTCTAGGGGGTAAATGTGATTTTCCGGCAGGTTTGAAAAGTGTAGATAGCAATAAATCAGATTCTAGTTATCCTTTATTTAGTACATTCTACAAAATGATATCTAGAATTTGATTGGTTTCTATAGGCAAAACCTCCACTTTTTCAAACCTGCAGTTTAGTAAATCTAGCCCCTAGAATCTGATTGGTTGCTACAGGCAACATCTCCACTTTTTAAAATCCGCAGTTTAGTAAATATACCCCATAGGCTCAAATATACACGGGCAGCACGGTTGGTGAAGTGGTTAGCACTTCTGCCTCACAGCACTGGGGTCATGAGTTTAATTCCCGACCATGGCCTTATCTGTGTGAGTTTGTATGTTCTCCCTGTGTTTGCGTACTCCGGTTTCCTCCCACACTCCAAAAACATACTAGTAGGTTAATTGGCTGCTATCAAATTGACCCTAGTCCAGTGATGGCTAACCTGTGACACTCCAGGTGTTGTGAAACTACAAGCCCCAGCATGCTTAGCCAGTAGATAACTAGCTGTTACCTGGCATAGCATGCTGGGACTTATAGTTTCACAACACCTGGAGTGTCACAGGTTAGCCATCACTGCCCTAGTCTGTCTGTCTGTGTGTGTATGTTAGGAAATTTAAATTGTAAGCTCCAATGGGGCAGGGACTGATGTGAGTGAGTTCTCTGTACAGCGCTGCGGAATAAGTGGCGCTATATAAATAGCTGCTGATGATGATGATGCCAGAATCTTTGAGCAATTTGCCAAATTATGTGAATAATGTGCATACCTACTTATACACTTACCCAACTCTCCCTCATTGTTAACCAAAATCTTCTGGCTTTCTGTCATTGTGTAACCCACTGTTTGTAGGGATATGTGATGCCCTTAGGGAAAACACCCAGCTGAGCTTGAGCCCTGTTCCCACTATCAGTTTTACACATCCTATTTCACTGAGAGTGTTACATCTATTTCCTGACAGATGTATAGAGTCTGCAACCAGGTCTACTTCAGTCTTAACTGGACTCTTAGAAAAGGTCATGAAATGAGGTAATGGAATTAAGCAGAAAACAAGGAAACACCAAGTTGAGGTACTTCCTACTTGCCTACTTTGGAGATCTCCCGCCCGGGAGGGTAGATCTCTCTGCTGCCTCCTGGGGGCATAGTGACGCGAATCGCGTCTTTTGCCCCGCAACTCTGCTGAACCATACTAATTTCGTCCCATTACAGCAGAGGGTGGGGCCAGGATGACACGATTAGCCCTGCCCCCACCCACTTCACCAACAAAAAGGCCAGAATCCAGGAGGTTGCCCTGCTCTCTCGGAGTCTGGGAGAACTCAAAATTTCAGGAGTCAACTCAAAAAATTTGGAAATAGTCTATAGAACAATTAGCTAATATGAAAGGTATTGTAATAAAACATAACTAAAGATATAAGTTAAAATTATAGATGGGTGGACTATACAAGCAAATGAAGCAGAGGTTAAATAAGAAGTGATAAATAAAGGAGAAGGTGAGAAAAGTAGTAATAAAGGGAATGTGTCAACATTATAAAATGTATCTAAAAACATATAAAAAGACCACGCAAACTGATATGATGGTGAAGAATTATTTTATGTGTATTTAGGGAATTTTAACTAATGAAAATAAATTATTATTATTGCCACACTAATATTTTCCCCTTTTCTCTTCTACAGATGCTGCAGACAATAACATCCCTTCTTTCAGTTAAAGGGAGATGGCCCAGGCATACCTGGATGGTATCCATCGTCAATTTTGGGGTTATGCAGTATCTATTTGAAATGTTAATTAGCTAAAGAAAAACATCTAATAGTTTATTAAAACAAATGTAAAATAAAATGTGCATATAAATATTTTATTTTTGCTAAAATCACTCTGTTTTATTGTCCATTGAATGGTTTAATTAAATTGAATTAAATGCATTAGAGTAACCAGTGTGATTAATACTAGATATTAGTATTACAGTACAGTATATTATACATATATCTAATAATATATTTAATAAGGTGTTAATAGTCAAGGTGCATAAGTGTCTATTGGTTACAAATGGGGGCAGTCAGAAAATATAGTCAACGGCAATACATAGAGAAAATCAATACATACATAATAAGGTAGTAATAATAATCGTGTTTCAATAAGCACACACAGTTACAAATGGGGAGGTAGCACTACACTAGAAATATGCACTGTTCGTGTAACATTACTGTATTCCTGTAGAATATGATGTATGGGTACATTCTTAATTGAGCTCAGTGATGATTTAGAAATACAGCCTATACTACACTCTGCATTCCTAAGTTAGCATACTTTATGCTTATATGTACCTGTATGGTCAGCACAGTGGCCTAGTGGTTAGCACATCTGCCTCACAGCACTGGGGTCATGAGTTCGATTCCCGACCATGGCCTTATCTGTGTGGAGTTTGTATGTTCTCCCTGTGTTTGCGTGGGTTTCCTCCGGGTGCTCCGGTTTCCTCCCACACTCCAAAAACATACTGGTAGGTTAATTGGCTGCAATCAAAAATTGACCCTAGTCTCTGTCTGTCTCCCTCTCTGTCTGTCTTTGTGTGAGTGTGTGTATATATTAGGGAATTTAGACTGTAAGCTCCAATGGGGCAGGGACTGATGTGAATGAGTTCTCTGTACAGCGCTGCGGAATTAGTGGCGCTATATAAATAAATGATGATGATGATGATGATGATGGTCAGGGTTGATTCAGGTGTAAGTATACCTTGATGTAAACTTGGTGTAAACATGTGGTATATATATATATATATATATATATATATATATATATATATATAGTCCCACGGTTAAAAATTGGAAGGCACTGGTCAATACCACCATAAGGCACGAGAGATTTGTTTATACTAGCAGACAGGCTCTGAAGGAATTTGAGAATATATGGTACAGATGGTTAGAGTCTCCATTCTATCCTATGTCATCTAGTACAGATGCTCTATCTACTTAAATGTATGGCTACCGCAGTTCTTATAATATGGATCTGAGTCCATGTAATAAACCCTGCATGTGTAACATACTTATGTATAAGCATTTACGATGTATGATCCTGAATGAATATAGCACATTTATTATTATTATGCTTTAATGTAATCTTGTAAATTCCGTCATTTAATTCTGATATGTATGCGATTGTTTTTCTTTTCTTTTTGTTGTTTAGTATGTTTATATCTTAAAAAATTTCAATAAAAATACTGGATTTAAAAAAAAACCAAACATGTGGTATATGCTTGACATAAATCTCGCACACATGGTTTTGCGGGTTCAGCGTTGGATGCATTTTTCCTTGTGTATACCTCAGCATAAGGGCGCTTATCTATAATATAAATGTCTAGTGGCGTGTGTTAGTCTGTCTGTGTGTGTGTGTGTGTGTGTGTGTGTGTGTGTGTGTGGATAAAATAAAACCAAGCTGCAGCGCCACCTGCTGGGCGAAGTTATACACTGACCTACTAAATTCTTAGTGTGTGTGGGAAAAAAAAATCAGAAAGGGCTGAAATTTGGTATACTAAGATGTTTTTAATTTGTTAATTTAATTTGTTAATTGTTAAAAGTGTTTATAAAGATTTAAAAAAAAAATATATATATATTTCTTGAAGGAGAAGTGACAGTTGGGAGTGGTTGATGGTTGCCGGGGGTGACAGTGGGGAGTGGTTGGTGGTTGCCGGGGGTGACAGTGGGGAGTGGTTGGTGGTTGAGGCCTGGGCTATGGCCCAAATGCATGACAAGAACCTTTTTAACACCTTAAGTAGCTTGATTTGACTAGAATGCATGAGTATCATGCACGGGTTAACTTGTACAATATATTTTACGTGCAGCTTATTTTAGTGTAAATTTTAACGCATATGAGTCCAACTCAGCCTCATACCCATGACGTCACTAAACAGTATTTACCCTGACCTTTGTAAATTACACGTACAGACATAGTTTGGTGTAACACACAGTTAACAAACAGATATAAAGCTGCATAAGAATAAAGTTTTATTTTTCAGTGCCAGAATCAAGGGAAACCTGTATGCAAGAAGCTGTACTGTAAACAATATAATCCTCAGACTCTACAAACACTTCTAACGTCTACATTTGTAACCGCTAGTTAATCTGAAATAAAATATTATTCTACCACTGTTATTTTTAGATTTTTACAGATTTAGAGTTCATTTTGCTAGACTCAGCTAAATACAATTTGATCATATTTCACCAGCTCGATGACCCCAAACGTGTTCGCTATGCAATTGGTTATGGTGCCCGATTTGAAATTTGTGGATAACATTAACCTTTGCCACTTTGTGTATGCTATTCACATTGGAGGTTCGCATTTGAGGTTCACTGATTGAGATCAAGATTCACCAATTCAAAGTTCTTGATCATAGTTCATTTTAAAATAAATATTTTAAACATTTGTATAATTAACATAATCAAAATAATATTTTGAATTGATATAACATTATTTTATCATTTTGTTTTTAAATCATACTGTGAACATTACTGTTTTTACAGTTCGCCCTTCAAAGTTTGCTGTTCATGTTTAACGTTTGCTATTAATTGGTTTCCAAAAAAAAAAAAGTATTAAAATTTAACTTAAATGTGTGCAACACGGCTCACGTGTGTTCGAATTGGCTCAAACACTCTCGAGCAAGCTTGAACATGGCTGAAGCGGCTCGGTCATGTTTGAACCTGTCCTTCTTTCTCGATTTCTTAACCAATTCTAAAATTCAAGACATTCCACTGAATTTTCACTTTTTTGAACTGATGCTCATGGTTTGAATCAAACCGGGAACGGTTCAAACTTCTCTGCATTCAACTTATCAATTCACTGAGGCATGAGTTCTCTGTCAACTGCTAGGTTAAATATTGGTTGATCTCACAATGGCTGTCTCTGCTCCAGTTGTCTCCGTATGTGTGTGTTCGAAAGATATATTTCAAAACATCCTGTCGATTTCAAAGTCCCTCTTAGTAGGTGTCTATGAAATTTGCTTGTGCATAAAACAATAGTATACTTATTTGTTGTTGTCCTATGGCATTTTGAAATGTTCCATAAAGCATGCTACTGATGTTTAGACAAGCTGTAGAGTTTATCCGGTGTCACAAGTTTCAAGAGTAGGGTATGAACTGGGATGTCCAACAAAGATAACTGAATATTTGGCCACATTATAGACTAAACAGTCCAATCTCAAAATAATTAAATCCACTTAGAAGAATTGAAAATGAGCAAACAGTGAACCAGTACATTTAATCCCCATTTAGGCTATCCTCTAACTGTGAATTTGAACTTCGTGTTGGAGTGAGACTGGCACTTTTATATGATGATATCACAGCTAAAAATTTGTGAAGGCTGTGGGAAGTTACAAGGTGTTGCCGAGCATTGTTATCACACCAAGGAGAGGGTTCATTTGAGGATTCATCTTCTGGGAACATGGAGAACAAGAGTCTTGACTCTATGCCCAGCACAAGCACGATGCCAAAGATAAACACCGATGAGATAGCTCCTCCCAGCTGGCTGATGGCGGGAGGATGTATCAGCAATCCCGAGACACGCGGATGACCATGCAGCACAGTCACTCACCATTTGACACTAAATCCAATAAAGATACAGGCGCAGGGAGGGCTCTTGGCTTAAATGCCATTAACTTGGCATTTAAATCGAGTGTCCATGCAACACGAAAATAAAAGACTCCAGAACCAAATCAAGAAGGAGGTCTGGTTATATAAATGATGATGGACAGTCATGGTTGCCAGCAGATGGCTGTTCAATATTTCTTCAAGGACTAGTTCATCTTTCCTTTCTCCACTCTCCACTGTCTTTCCTCATTCCAAATGTACCACCCCACGTAGATGCCAATGGCTGCTTTATTATTGATGATAAATAAATAATGCTTCTTAATAATGCACTTTCCCCTCCAACAGCTGCAGCTATAAATCTGCTACAATATGTATCAATGGTCCCCCATACCTTATGCCTTTTAGATTGTAAGCTCATTTGCTCAGGGACATCTTTACCTTGTGTTCCAGGTCATTGTATGTGTTGTATCCCATAATAATCCCCTTAATGTACAGTGAAGTTTTAATATGTTGGCGCTTTATCAATAAATGATAATAATAATAATACTTTTGCACAGTATTCTTAGGTACTTACCTGTATAGATTGCTTATTATTCGGACTTTATGTTACAGTGGTTTTCCACTTTAAGGTTCAATGTTAATCATGCATTCCTCCTACAACCTTTACAAAATACCGTGCTTTTTATTCATTCCTCGTTTCTGTGCTATTACCTATATATAATATCAGGGACCAATGTCTGATCTTGTTGCCCTGGGATTCAACATACCTTTGTTTTGCTCTTTGCATTAGATACAATCATCTAATAAGAAGACTCTATATCCAGGGACACTAAGAGGTGGGTTGGTTTGTGCAAAATATTGGGGCCTGGCCTGCCTGTGTAGTGGGAGGAGTCACCACCCAGGTGTGGCCACGCCCCCATCAACAGCTATGGAAGGGGCCACAAGAAGTTGCTGTACCTGGCTCAAAATTATTCTTGGTGGCCCTGCCTAAGAGTACATTGTATTTAGTGTCTCTAAATTCTAAATATTAGCAATCTTGTTTTTGCATGTTTATAAGTAGACATACTCACACTCAGCATCGGATCTCCCTCGTTGTGTTCAGCTTCTCTTACCAGAAGGTACATATTTTTGCACCCCTGCAGAGGTCTCCGTCGTGGTCTACAATTCCATCTACTTATCCATAAAAGAAGGGTATATTTGTGTAAAAAGAGGTGGATGATGTCATAAATCAGCATTTCCACTGCTTTTGTATATGAGCCTTACATTCTTTAGGATGCTTTAGGATGGCTGCACTTGCTGCATAGATTATCTCAGCCCCTATTGAAAATAGAAGCAAAAAATGAACTGCAAAACAATACTATTTGCGTAAAGGCTTATCATTGTCTACCTGATGTGTGACAAATAACACACACACACAGCATATATTCAGTCTGGATTTTTGGAACTGTCCCCATAAAAACTCTCTGCATGACCTTAACAGGTTTGCAAGTCTGAATGTAAATGCTTACTATAGAAAAAGTAAAAATACAATTTCAAAGCCTGTCCTACTTTAACATTTGTACCACCCCTTCATTAAATTTAAAATTTCCATTGCTGCTGGATTCAGCTTTATATAGATCCTGAATTCATCATCATCATCATCATCAACATCATCATCATTAATTTATATATCGCGCCACCAATTCCACAGCACCGTACAGAGAAAATTTGGCATTCACATCAGTGCTTACCCCATTGGAGCTTACAGTCTAAATTCCCTAACACACACACGTACACACACACACACACACACACACACACACTTTAGTGGGAAGGTAGGGGGATGCTATCATACACTCTGAGAGCAAGAGGAAAGTGGTATACTACTGCACACTGAAACTGGAGGAAAGGAGGATAGTATTGCATGCTGAGAGGGGGAGCGAAGGAGGATACTATGGCAAGCTGAGAGGGGGAGGGAGGGGGATACTATCACATCCTGAGAAATGCGTCCTAAGCCCCGCCCCTGACACTTAACTAATGAAGTGGCCAGGAATAGGACATTCCGGGAGAGTAGGCAACTATGATTTAACAAAATGTTTAATAATTAGGCCTTTCCCCTAACCAGCCCAACATTAAATTAATAGTGTTTAAGCATACTTGCCTACTTTTTTGCTTTGGGTTCAGGGAGGTCCATGGGCAGGTGGGCGTGTGGGGACGGGGCTTGGAAAATCACGTCACTAAGCCCTGCCCCCTCCATGTAATTTACCAGTCTGTCTGGGACCCCCCAATTTTACAGGTCCTGAGTTCAGAATATTGCAAAATGATGCTGCCCTGCAATTGCCAGCATCTTGGCCAGGCAAATCCTTGCGCTGTCCTGTAAAAACGCATGCTTTGCGCAAATATAGACTTGTGACATACCCAAGACATCAAAAGAGCTGCAGACAGAGTTGTAACTAGATATTTTAGTGCCCTGTCTAGAGAGAACTCTGGCAATCCCACCCCCTTCTCACATCTTGGTGGAAGTAGATGCTGCTTCTCAGTCGTGACACACCACCGGGAAAGCATAGCCATCCTATGTTTAGGACGTGCCTAGTCCTCTACAAGCGCAAGATCATTCTCCAACCCTGTGTTGCACTCTCTAATCTGTTCTTGTCGCTATGACTACCTGGTGCTCCTGCTGGTGTCTTAAGCTCAGTTGCTGCTTGGCCAGATCCTGGAATGTTGGGGTCCTATTTGGTAAAGAGCTAATTGTTACTCACCTCCTGGAAAGCAGAGGGGTGAGTGACATAATTATTAATAAATTAATAGCATTTCCATTTAATAAACCAACATATTCCCCAACTGCCAGTAGCCCCAATAGTAAATTAATGACATTCCCATTTAATCAACAGACATATTCCCCCCTGCCAACTCTGACATTAAATTATTAACATTACCATTTAATAAATGGCCTATTTCCCCTAGAGACTATTATTGATAATAAACACATTAACTGCCTTTTGAATATATTATCAAATTATTTTTTATAGTTATAGTTAATTAATTTTTTATGTTTAATAGTATTTATGTACCATATATTTATGTGCCACAAAAAATCCCCATTCTTTCCAAACCCCAGCCCCTTGAATTCCTCCCTTGTTCTCTCAAGCCCCTCTACCCCACCCCCTATTATCTTCAGCCCCTCTCCCCAACCTGTTGTCTCCAGGCCAACTCACCCAACCCCTGTCATCTCCAGCCCCCACTCCCCCATTCTCTCCAGACCCATCTCCCCCTGTTCTCACCAGCCACCTCTCCCCCATTCTCTCCAGACACCCATGCCCCCATTCTCTGCAGCCCCCTCTCCCCCCAATTTTCTCCAGTCACCTCCCTCACAATCCTTCCAATCTTTCCAACCACCTCTTCCCCCATTTCCTCCAGCCAGCTCTCCCCTGTTCCCTCCAACCTGCTCTTCAACAATTTTCTCCAGCCACCTCTCCTCCAGTTGTATCCAGCTCCCTTTTTTCCCAAGCTACCGCTCCCCCCATTCTCTTCAGTCACCCCTCCCCCTGTTCTTTCCAGCGACTGCTCCCCCTATTTTCTACAGTCACCCCCCCCCCCGATCTATCCAACCACCTCTCCCCCTATTTTCTCCACTCACCTATACCCTTGTTCCCTCCAACCACCTCTCCCACCATTTTCCAAAGCCAACTCTCCCTTTGTTTTCTCCAGCCACCTAACCCCCCATTATTTCTAGCCACCCACATCCCTTGCTTTCTCCAGCCACTTCTTCCCCATTTTCTCCAGCCCTCTCTCCCCCTGTTTTCTCTAGCCACCACTCCCCTATTTTATCCAACCACCTCTCCACCATTTTATTCAGCCACAACTTTCTCCCTGTTCTCTCTAGCCTCGTCTCTCCCTGGCCTCTCTGGCCTCTTTTCTTCTTTCTTTCCCTGCCCACGTCTCTGTTTCTTCTTTTCTCCTGCCTCCTCTTGGATCCTCCTCCCCTGGGCGTCCTTTCTTCTGTTGCTAGGCAAATGCTGCCCTGTGTATATATGGGGTCTGAAGCATGGGCAACTAGCAGGCGGCTGTTGCAACCCTTTGAGCTTGACCCCCCTTGGTACAACCTTGGCTGCAGACCTGCAGTTTTGTAAATGGCTCTTTCTAGAGGCCCTTTCTGAGTAGTTTCTGTTAAATGTCACCTGTTTTTAGAGAACTGCCTATGTAATTACACAGAAAAATGCAAAATAAGGACATTTTTAATGGGACGAAAGACAGACCTAGGTGGATATGTGGTTGATGTGTCACTACAACAACACTTGTCAGACTATGCTCCTAATCTGCAAAAACAATGTTGTTTTGTAGGATGAAATATTTAAATTGTCAGGAAGAGGTGGAGATTTAGTATATTTGAAATTACTACTTTCTTTGTGGAATGATAAAGAGTTTTTTTTTATAAATGTAAATCACCTGAAACTGATATTGCCTCAATAGGGACTAAGGGGTATATTTATCAAGAGACGGGTACCGCATCATCCGGTGGTAGGTTTGCTTGTATGGGAAACCCTATTTGGCAAGTATCATGGCAATAATTCCATCGCTACAATACCTGTTCTGTTCTCGTTATATCAGAACGGAGATAACAGATCAAAATCATTAACAAAAATGCCTTATTCTGGGAATAAAGCATGTTTTTTTTAAAATTCAATTATATGTAAAACATTATTTAACATTTTTAAAATGAATTCAATCTATTTTTAGAGGTTTGTATTTTTTCATTAGTGAAACTGATGCCCAAATCTGGGCTTTCAGTTCAACTGCACATGCAGCCAGCTCACACAGTCAACCTTCTGCACTGACTGGCAAAGTGGAAACCTTACCTAACCCATATCGCTCTGGGACCGTATCACTGCAGCAGCTCAGCTGACTCAGCAATTTATTTGGTTAAATTGAAGCGTTAGCTGATTTCACTGCAATAAAAATATCAGACTTAATGCTGCGCGGATGCTGTCAATAATAGGTCCTTGCTTCATCTATACACTGAAAATAAAGCCATGTAAGTCATGTGCTACAGAAATGATCATCAAGGACTAATTCCCATGACCTCACGCTGGTTTATCAAAAGTCTAATCCAGCGGTTCTCACAGATATGCCACTGCCAGGTTCCGCTGTAAGCAAGGTATGCAAGGTGAGGGGAGGTGCCAAGCCTGAGAGGCCCTCCACCTACCACTCCCCCACCCCGGGACATGATGGGCTGGGAGGCAGGGGGGCATCTGCACCCCCCGGGCTGGTACCATAATGTCTACCTTGGGTTGGGTCACTTGCATTTTTTTCCTTTAAAATGTTGATATTAAGGCTGATGAATCTAGTCTTGACCCCCAGGCTAAAATTTGCTAGCCCTTCAAACTTCAACAATCAAAACTTACCAATATGGCAGCGTCTGAGCCTGGCATCTTGCTCCTCGCACTGACTGTTAGTAGGGGAGATTTGATTTTTTAGTTGCTGTACTTAAAGGGTCGCAGAGCAAATGCATTAAAAAAAAGTATATATATATATATATATATATATATATATATACTGTGGCAAGAGCCCGCTACTGCTGAAGCAGACGCGTACAGCTTCTTCTTTTTATGCAGCTTTATTGTCAGGATGGAAAAATGTATTTGACACCGTATGAATTTCATACCGATTTTGGAGACCCTAAACGCTAGCTAGACATAGACCAGCTCTCTAAAGACCAGCCAGCTTCCCCAGCGTTGGTCTCACTGAACAATGAAAACAAGCAGGATTTTATACATGAGACTCCTCCCACAGGCCTAGCTTGATGGGCAAGTGAAACACCCACCTTCCCTTTAAAAGGAAACTCCCATCAATTGTTCTGTTTGCACTAACAGACACACCCTGTCTGTTTGCTGTGAGGAAGGAGCTTCCAAACCATGTGAGTTAACCAAACTTTAAACTATTGTTTGTCACACATAAGTCTTTGCCTGGTTTATCATCAATCTAGGTGCATAACTGCACCAATGTTTTACTCTGCTTGCACGCTTTCTCTGTATATTGTCAGCTAAATGCCTCCCTTTGTTACAATATGTATATATATATATATGCTGTTGTTGTGTAGGTAGGGGCCCCAGTGCACTGCTTTGCCCGGGGGCCCATAACGTTGGTAAGATGGCCCTTTCCGGAGGGATGATGGGCCACTTGCTGCAAAGGGCTGTGTTATGGTACGGGTGTTCTGGTTCAGCCCTGCAGATATGATAGGCCACTTGATGCCTGTGCTCGATGCCTGGACTAGGGTCCTGCAGCTGATGCAGCCTTTAGCGTGGCAGGAGAACACTGTACAGGTGATAAGCAAGGTTGATAAAGCGTACATAGATGGTAGTGAGGTGTTGGGATTCCACTCACTTCGAAGAGTTGGCTTAGGTTCAGTGCAAGTACAGGCACCGTGGGCTGGCTTGTGGTGCGTGACAATTAGCCCAGAAGGGTTTGGGTTCCGGAATGCCTGGGGATTATTGTCCTGGTTTAAGGATAAACTACAAGGGTGTGCTTAGGTAAAATGGTGGGTAAATACTAATATCCCGAGGGTGGGTGACCTGTGATGTGACATCCAAATTGGTATTGATCAGTTTCTGATGCTGTGAACAGTGTTGTCTCTCCACCATATCAGTGAGTGCTTAATTAAATAAATAAGTTAATTTGCCAACAAGTCGGTGTGGTGTCTTTATTATATAGCACAAGTAAGACTAAGATTAAGGGTTTATAGTTATGTTATCAACCGCTAAGCATTTTATCGAGGGGCAACACTGGGATGAAAGGGGCAGTGTAATAGTGAAGGGGCAAAGTTTAATGGTGAAGTGATGCAGTGTGATGATGAAGGGCACAGTGTGACGGTGAAGGGGCACAGTGTGATGATGAAGGGGCAGACAACAGGCGTACACATCCCATTAATAATTAAGTTTGGTACTTTTTATAACATTCTTTAATAACCAAGCACATTTTTGTACATATTGTTGTTTTATTTTGTTTGATCTTATTCCTGTTAATGAGTGCTGTAAATTGTTCGTTGAAATAAATATAATTAAAAAAATCTAAAAATATTTTTTTCCTTGGATTTTTGTATTATTTTTGTAACCAACTTAACAAGTATTTCTGCCCTGACCTAAATACTTATTACGTTATTTTGATCCAGTTACTTAAAAAACGGGACTGCTCAGTCATTATTTTTGCTTGGGGGTGCCTTGAAAAAATGATGGAGACCCTAAGGGTGCCTCAAACTGAGAAAGTTTGGGAACCACTGGTCTAAACTCTCTTTAGGGCCAATTGAGAAAAGCACTTTTTAAAATGTACTTGTGGCACAGACAAAATCTCTACACTATTTTCTAGTTTTTTTGGCCACTTACCATTCCAGTGTGAACAAAACATGTTATAAGAGTAGGGAGTAATGATCCCCATCACTACAGCATAGTAAATTTTGGTTCCGCGAGCATCTATACGGAACATGTTAAAACCTCTGAAGCCCTCAATGTTAAAGATCCCTATTTAAGAACTGATCTATGTCTAAAGTAACTGTTCGAATTGAGCCAAAAATATTATCCAGTGACGTTTAACTGTTGTGAATTTGTGTATAAAAAAAGAAACAAATACTTTTAGAAAGACAAAACATATCCCTACAGGCAGGAATTCAAAGTCAATAACACTGCTAAGGAAAATAATAGGTTTGGCATTTTTATTTGCTTTTTGAGACTCTACAATAGATCTCAAGGCTCATTAAACAAGAACAATTTTTCTATGACATATTCCTTCTAAATAGTCTCTGTTAACAATGGGAATAGACTTATAAAATAAGAAAATGGACATTATGTATTTTATAGCCTACATACATTTCTCCTTATCTATAGGATTGATTTTTTCGTGGGTGCTTGGGGTGCCAATACCTGCTCTCCCTTGGTTTGGGAGATTCCTTGCAGGTGCATTGGGTGCCACCACCTTCTCGTGGGCATGTTTTAATAGTACGCCTGGTTTGGTCTGGTTTCCAATACCCTTCAGCTTGGATGCTGTGTGCTACTTTTACTCCCAGTGCAAAACTTTTTTCGCTGGTGGTTTGGGTGCAAACACCAGCTGGTTTGTGTTTTCCCAGAAAACATTGAGCAGTCAGCAGACTGCTAGGTAGGCATACTAGGGGTGTGCACCGGCCACTTTTGGTGTTTTGGGTTTTGGGTTCTGATTAGCTTGAGGTTTTGGGTTTTGATTTGTTTTGCCAAAACACCCCACGAAAGGTTTTGGTTCTGATTTAGGGTTTTGGGTTCTGATTTTTTTTTACAAAAAGCATAAAAAGTGCTAAAAAACAGTTTTTTTTTCACTGCTACACTATTATTAACCTCAATAACATTCATTTCCACTCATTTCCAGTCTATTCTGAACACCTCACAATATTGTTTTTAGGCCAAAAGGTTGCACCGAGGTAGCTGGATGACTAAGCTAAGCGACAGAAGTGGGAGGCACAAACACGTGGCAGGATCAGTGGACTTAAACAGCAGTACCACTGGACTTATACGGCAGGATCAGTGCCTTGCTTGCAGTCTCCTAGGTAATGCAAATAATCTGTACAAATATGCACACAGGGGCATGGCCAGTAAAATATGGAACACATACCACAATCAGTAACATAAATGAATTTACCTTAGGATTTACATCACAAAAGTTTTAATAATTACATTCATAGGTCTAAGTAATGGAGTAATGGCTGTGTGAGTTCATGATAACAGAACCCATCTTACATAAAGAGGCACTTTGTAGTGAATTCTGAAAGCATAGAGAATTAATGGAAGGTTTGGAGATCTCCAGGTACATAAAGAAAAGTATTGTGAGATTTGCTTTGGGAATAGCACATGAAGCCGTTTAGATGACCACACTATGTAGCTTGAGCTTGGAGACAAACATTCTCCTTATGGTGGTTTCCCTTCTTTGTGGACTCCACCTGGGCTTCACTAATGCGGTCCTGTCTCATCCCACAGCGAGGACATCCTTTTGCACCACTTGTGGCGGTTCCTCTGAATTCAGTTACTATCCCTTGTGTCAGTTAAGCCCTTCAACCATCTCATCATAGAAAACATTCAACTTACCAGACTCGGCCACCTGAGAGATGTGGACGCCCTGCTCCCGTTGCTATAACTCCAGCATTATGAGATTCACCTCGGGATAAATAAAATCTCGCGAGATCCGACCGCGTGATGACGAGGTTTTGCCTTGTTCTGAGGTTCGTTATCGGCGGGAACCCGAACAGTGCTCGGATCGGCACTGTTCGGGGGGGTTCTGATTTAGTAATTCCGGACCCGCTCATCTCTAAGGCATACATAAGTTTTATTTATGAATGACTGAACCCTCATTCCTTTGAAGAGTAGGGTTTGGTTTCAGTACAGGAATCGCCTTAGGGGGCTGGTTTGCTGGTTACGTTCCGTCAGCCCTGAAAGGACGCAGGTTCTCGGGTGCTTGGGATAAGTGATCCCAATTCTAAGCATAAAGGTGCACCCGGGTGAAATTGTTACCCATTTATTGCTATTAAAAGGGTAAGTGATCCTCACTGGGATATTAGATCTTGAGGGCATTGGTTCTAGAAGAACTACCTAAGTTTTCTCCTCCGCCATACAGAGATTTGTTTTTACAAACTCCTTTTATTTGCTAAAGCAATGTGTAGCATCATTTATTATAATAGAATGGTAAGAATGGAGGTAATGGGGGGGGGGGGGGGTCTGACTATTATTGAGAACATCATCTGTACTTTTCCTCACTTATATTTTGTCTCTATTTTTTAAATAATTCTGAGACTTCATGTTTTCTCAATTTCTGAATACTAAAGACTATGTAACTTTCCATGTATATGGGGTGTGATTAATGGCACATCAGAAAGTGGATTAAAACTATTATGGACCCTGGGGGGTACACAAGTCATATTCTCCCACACAACATTTTTTCTGCATGATTACCCACTGAAACGGCCACAAGTTTAAAATATTCTCTATTGAACACTTTTGGGTTTACATTTTTACGATAACATACTGAACATCTTTAACTTCAGGGTTCTATTTACCAAGAGTCTAGACTAGATTTTCTATTTCTGCATATCGCTGTGGGCATGGTTGAGCTAACATGCCAGCTGGGACTGGAAGCAGACCAGATTCTGCAAAAAAATGTATATATTAATGTTTAAAAGGAAAAAACAAAAATAAAAATAAAAAAGCATTCTCTCATGTGGGCACTCCCTGCTAAGGCCATCCTGAGAAGGAGATTGCAATCAAAGGACAGCTTGGTATATTTTGCGAAAAATCCAATTTTCACAGGATTGAAGGCTAATCTCCCTTTAATAAATACCACCCCTAAGTGTTTTCAATTTTTGTCATCTGCAGAAAGACTTTAAGGACAGATCAGTTTTCAATGAAGCCTGAGCTGCCATTTTAGAATTGGGAATAAACATGGCCCCCTCCATCTAGTTCTGGAACCAGGCTGTCGTATCAGCACTGTGAACACCTTCTTTAACACTGAATAAATAACACGGTTGTTTCTCCAACATATAATTTTATTGCAGTTAGAAAGATGTTGGGTCTCTCCACCTTTTGTCACCATAACATTTACACTTTGAACTATACATCTCCTCTCAGATTATGCAATTTTTTTTTGCTGACTACTAATATATATGGACATCATCACCATTTATTTATATAACACCACTAATTCCGCAGCGCTCTACAGAGAACTCATTCACATCAGTCCCTGCCCCATTGGAGCTTACAGTCTCAATTCCCTAACACACACACTCACACAGAGATAGAGACAGACTAGGGTAAATTTGATAGCAACCAATTAACCAACTAGTATGTTTTGGAGTGTGGGAGGAAACCAGAGCACCCAGAGGAAACCCATGCAAACACAAGGAGAACATACAAACTCCACACAGATAAGGTTATAGTTGGGATTTGAATTCATGACCCCAGTGCTGTGAGGCAGAAGTGCTAACCACTTAGCCACCGTGCTGTCCAACATAATGTTTATCAATATAATATGTGTTATACAGCACAACAGCTTGCCTGCTGCCTTTAATTACACTTTTGCTGTATAGCCTTTGCCAGGTTACTGACTACTTATAACATATATAATAAACAATTTAGTAACACAGCCTATAATACTGTTTCTCAAGTTACTTAATTGATTGCTCCCACTCCCAGTTACAGGACTTGTCTCGGGCTGCACCCATTCTGTGGAATTCCCACCCTATATCCTCCAAACCTTCAGACATTCTCTGAAAACTCATCTCTTCAGGCAAGCTTATCAAATTTCTGAACCATCTTCCTTCCTGAAAAATTCTTAATTACCCACCCACTACATAGTTCATGTAAAATTAGTCATTATCTTATTATAAACTTACTGACCCCCAAACCAGCATTGTTGTGTGACTGGATTATTCAGCCACACTAAGCACTTTTTTCCATTGCTATCTGGCTGGATCAATATACAAGCTGTAGTTTAACAGTTAAGAGACTCCTCTTTTCATATGCATTGTAAGCATGTGAGCAGGGCCCCCTGCTCTTTGCATGTCTGCAAATACTTAGGGGTCTAATTATTAAGACCTTCCTAAAAAGTAGATATTATATCACTGCAATAAAGAAAATAACACTAAAGGGGAGTGATGCTCAGCTTTCTGGTGATACTGGCTGACAGTGGTAAGATTTTTCTTTCCGCATGCCAAGCCAGTCCTGGGACCCTCTGTGCATGCTTGAGCCTGTGAGAACGTGGGATTTTGTACCTACAGGAGAACACACCAGAAGATGTATGGATGCGTAGGACAGCTGAGTACAGGCTGCTAACGTGCCAAGGAGTACACAGACTTGGAAGCCACTGCCTGGGAAGCGCATAGTGTATAATGAGGTACACCAATAGGATGGCACTGATTGAACAGCGTGTAACGTGATAAGATACAAGGATATGTTGCCATTGACTGAACAGCACATAGCATGAAATGCGGTGTATGGATGTGTGGGCACTTTTTAAGGCAGTAAATAAATAGATAAAACGGAGTATATTGCAGTGATCCTGTAGAACAGAGATAAACAGCTAATGTAGTGGAGTACACACACAAAGATGGCAATAACTAGTAGGCGCAACCAGATACTCTGGTGCCGAGTCGAAGACTCCCAGCGGACTTCATCAGGAGATGTAGCGAATATATACTTCGCTCTGTGAGGACCCAAGTTGCGGCTCAGTGTAGTTGGTTCCCTCAGTGAATGCAGCACAATACTTAGCTGGTAAGAGGTCACTGCCGAAAAACAATGCAGATAGAAATGGTGTGCTCTGTTGGGGAGACTGGACACAGTAGTTGAAGAAACACAAAGATCTGCTATACTTCCTAGTATAGTCCTGGAGATGGACTATCGATGTTGGACACATCTGATATTCAGTCACTGAGCAGTGCACTAAGCAGGTTCCTATAGTGGCTGGTTGATTGGTGATTTTCCCCCTATAGTGTCAACAGCACTGGAGATTAGTGGTAATAACTGAGAGAAGTGTTATGTCATCTCCTGCATGAGGTTGAACCCAGCTGGGTTCGGTTAAGGATTCTATTTGGGAAGGCCAACATTCATTGGCAAGCTGAGTTTTGGAGTCAGGCTAGCGATGCCTAAGACTGCTGGTACTGACAGAGCCAGCATGCCGGCCCGAGATGGAGTTAACAATTAAAGGACAGTAGCTGTACTTGTACCCTTGCTGTCCTTGGTAACTAGACTTTTCCATGCTTGAATGGGGAAGAATTGCAGGAGGCCCCTGGTGATGGCTTCCCTGCTGTGATAGCAGATGGTAGCATTTACCAGAAGGGGGCTTTGGTAAATAGGGAGAAGCCCTAAAGTGAAAAATCCTTTACCTCCCTTTAATAAATATACCCCTCAGTCTTGTTTTATTACTATGTTTGTTCCCACTTATAAAGTGCTACAGACTATAAATAAATGTTAATAAAAATAGTGGCAATATATACTTTTTCTAACAGGCTATGATGCTTTCGACAGCTCTCAAGATAGAACATAGTTATTTAGTATCGAAAAAGTAACCTATTAGACCACATAGCGACAGCATGACAAAGCCACAGAGCTACAAATATTGAAAACATAATTTTCTGGTTATAAACAAAACCTCGCCACAACTTTTTATTTTCTAAATAGCATTTTTAGCCTATTTACCAAATAATTTGCTAATATATAAAAACTGCAACACATTATAAAGCGAACCAGTGCAATGCTGGGTGACCCTGCTAGTATTAATATAAAATATATTAACACAGTCGGTGTTATATAGCACAATGGTGCCTGGTTATTCAAAGTACACTTTTTCGGCCAGGTTATGATCCTTACTAGAGCTCACCCGCTAATGATGGTGCATATATATAATCATAATATCCATCAACAAAGAATACTTAGGGCAATGGTGCTTGTCAACTTTACGTATACTTTCTCTCACTTTATGTCATTTTAACACACCGGTCTGTCAGTCTTTTACCAGGTACACATATTTGGTATTCTTATAGCCAAGAGAACACATTGGTTAATGTTTGGGGAGGTGGTCAAAGTGGAAATTTAGTTGTACTGGCATGGAACTTTGAAATGAATGGCAGGGGGCCTGGGGATAAGTGGGGAAAGCAGAACCTGGCCCCACTCGAGCACTGGGTAGGGGAATTATTTTCGGGTTGCACTAATAAATCAAATAAAAACTTATTTTTTGCTATTTTTTTCCATTATTCCATTTATAAATCCCCAAATATATAAATATATTTATTTCTCTTCTCTACGAAATGAAAGCTCCGTGGGCCTCACTAAGGACCTATTTATCAAACGGTGAAAAGCACTAGTTTTTTTTCACTTATCACTATTTATATTGATGCAGTTCACCAGCTTTCACCCTGTACACAATATAATGTAATGAAGTGTCCCATACACAAGAAAGAATAGTGCCATAATAAATGTAAAAGTCCTATTCACCATATAAATATAATAAAATACAAACACCTCCATGTCTGTTGTTTACTCCTTGAAGAGTCTTGTTTCCTGCAGTAGCCCAAATGGAAATGATTAATAAATAATCCGAATAGACGTCCACAAATCGATATAATAAAGCTGCAACACAAATTAAAGAAGTACTATCAGCTGATAGGACCAATATGCAAGTAGCCAATCAGAGGCGGCTAGCTGTCATTATGTGCAGTATGCACATTGCGTATATGTACAGCACAAAAATTGATGCACGCCCAGCTGTACATGGGGCCCAATGTGTAAAAACACAAAAACAATAAAATATTTGCTTGGATAGATAAAATAAATATAAAAGTTATTCCCAGTGAAAGCAACACATCTCCAAATCATAAAAATTGGTGTGGTAATGAAAGGATGACAATCCTCTGTTCATTAAATGGTTAATATAGGCAGCTGACCTCCTACTCTACAAATTATACAATAAGCAGCAACATTATCTCCCTAAGTTATTTGCAGTAGACAATGAGCAAATACTGAGCTGTCTAACAGTCATGGGATCCAGCTACCACCCCAAATGACTCTATTATAATTCACCACAAAAAATGCAATTAATAGGTCAAGAGAAGGCAATGAGTACACAGTATGTGAATTATTAAGCTAAAAGAGTTAGAATGAAGAAGGTAAATATTTAATCTGAGACTTGCATTATGTGAAGAATCTCAAAGAACACACATGTTCACAATTTCAGCCACTGTACTATCTAATAATTAAATGTATTTCTTTATCAAAGATCCCTACCAACTGCCATTACAAGGGGCAAGTCGCTCATCTAAGGCTGGGTACACATTACAGAATTTTCCGACCAATGTGTTATCTATAACGATTTTACTAACGACTGAAAAAAAAAAGTCCCTATCAGAATGCCGATTCATGTGTACACACTATACATGTTTTACAAGTTTTACCCTCAGATCTGTGCTCTTCATCTGTCATAACTGTCGGCTGAAAAGATCGTGACTCTGTAAACTCTATGGAGATCCTGACTGCGAGTGCATGCACACTGCAGGATTGGAAGGACGCATTCCATAGCTGAACAAGCTTTATAGTTCTGCTGCACAATCAAAGCAAACGACGATCTGTGCTTTGGAACGAGTATCGTTCATCATCTAGTGTACACACTATGTGATATCGGTCTGAACCGTTGTTTACAGGCTGATTAGCCCGATAATTGTAGTGTGTTCCCAGCCTTACATACTGGAAGGTGGCTGGAAATGTGGTCTGACATGATAAAATATGGTGTCACTACCACTTTAAATCACATTGGGCCTGATTCATTTTCAAATGCACAAGGACCATGAACAAGGAACATGAGCATAGTTACGACCATATTCAAGGCCCTAGTTAGGGGCGGGAAGACCATAAGTAGAAGGGCTCAAAGCCCTAGTTAGTGGGCTCAGAGCCCAAGGTAGAGAGGAGGCTAAGGCCCATAGTCAGAGCACAAGAGGCTGGGCAGAGAGGCCCATGGTGTAGTTCATAAGGCCCTGGTTGTAGTCAGTGGCGTGAGAGCCCTGAGTAGAGTAGGGCGCGGTCCTGTGTGTGTGGTGAGTACACTAGGTGGGAGACAATAGTAGAGCAGAAGGCTCCTGTTAGAGCTATATTAACCGGCTGGTTAGATAGTAACTGTGTACTTGCGTGGTCAGCCTGCCATATACTGTAACAGTATTATTCCGTCTGTGCGGCGAATATTGCCTTGTGTACTGTGTTTGGGGCTGTGTCGTGTTTCTTTACAGGTTCAAGATATCAGGCCACCATTAACGGTAGGCTCTTGTTTCCTGATTGTTTTCCTGCTATAACCTGTACTGTGGGGACAAGGTGTAGTTAAGAGCTTACACTTAGCTAGGGAAAGAACACACATTAGTTTTCCCGTCCCGTAAGTCACTGGGGTTACGCTGGTTTCCAGAGGTGGTGATTGAGTATCTCACTTGCAGTGCGGCACAGCTCAATTGAGATCCAGGGGCGGCCCGTGGTTCTGGTTGAGTGTTCCAGTCCTCAGTTCCGGCAGGTTCTCTGGCGGTTCTGGACTAGTACAGGTGTTCCGTTTGAGTGGAGGCAGTCGTTTCGAGTTCCGGCAGTGACGACTGGCGGTTCCGTGTGGCAGTTGACACTCCGGTGGTGTGCTGTTCCAGTGGGTCTCTTTCGTGCCTTGAGCAGTCGGTCCTTAGGATTCCGTGGGTGACCCCATAGCGAGAAGACAGTCTTCTCAGTACGACCTGGGTGAGGGTGTTAGAAACAGCTCTCTGGAATAGACCGTGAACATCGGCTGGTGTTCCCCGTAAAGTACAGTGAGTAGGTCCCGGTAGTACACCACACCCAGTTCCAGTTCTAGTTTTATATATAGTCAAGTTGCGTTACCGGCCATTAGTAGTTGTTAGGGTCGGGTCGCCTGTTGTAGCAAGTAGTTTTGTGGGTGTACATCTTAGCCTCACTGGTAGAGTAGAGGGAGGCTGTGTGTTATCTGTCGTCCACAGGTGTCAGGAAGGATCAGGAGAACAGAACCGGAAGTTTGGAGTGTCCCGGTGAGTAAACGCTTTTTTCTGTCTTTCGGTTAAGCCCTCACCGAGAGGTGAGTGGGGTACTTGAGGCGGGATGGTTCCTAGTCTCAAGTACCCGTAGTCCCGCGCCCTCGGCAAGAGGAAAGCGAGGTGGTGGCAAGCGAGCCTGACTCGAGTCTCTCTGCTCATTTCCGCGGTCTCGGACACTCCTCTCCTGATAGGCCCGGGTTTATTCTCCGTTTTCTTCCCTAGGGCAATACCAGCGAGTGGACGGAGATTTTCCTTCCTCTGGAACAGAGGCGGAGGCAGGGTCCGGTCATCCACGCGAATTGTGGTAAGTTCCTTAGTACTAGGGGTTTGTCAACTGTGAGGCACTTCTCCTCACGGGGTCCTTACACTTGCGTATGTGCAATATAAAGGCACATCAGAACGCATAGACAAAAAAAAAATATTTTTTATAAAATAAATGAACAACTCTTAATACTATAATCATTAATAAAAATGTTTGTTAAAAGAAAATATTTTTTTTTAATAGTAAATAGATAAATCAGGATAAATCAGGATGTTCTTGATGTGCACTGTACCTACAATGCATTTTTTCTTTATAGTCTATCTTCCTTGTATACACATGTTCTGTGCTATCTAGTGCCACGCATACATATAGTATGTAATACAAGTGCACTTACACCTGCCTGTAGCTGGTGCAAATGATATGGCTAAAAAACACATACTTAAGAGAAACTCGGACTTGAATTGGCGCATCCGTGTTGGCACGCCTTCAGCGCGCCCTTAATGTACATTGCCTAAGTTCATATGCCCCTTCCCTCCTCTGTTCCATCCTTCAAGTTGTAGGTAGTCCTAATTGTCATTTGTATCCGACATAAATTGCATGCAATTGCATTCATTGAAGTAAGATCAGTTTCTCAGCATGTGCAGATGAAATTCGTGCAAGATACAGCATGAAAATGGAATTCGAAGATTAATCAGGGTCATTATGTATTTGACATATTTACTGATGTCACTTGGTTGTGAGTAAAATAGAGAGGGTGTCACATTAGCGCTTTACTTGCTTGAATGGTTTTCAAATGTCAAAAGCACTCAATGCTAAGGTTCTCCAATTGAAACTACTTTATATTGGAGCGGATGCTGTCATGCAGCGTGCTAAGCACTCATTATATAAAGTGTTGGGCTTTTTCAGTTGAGCCAAGAGTGGTACAAAATTAGGCATAAGCACTTCTAAAGCTGAAAAAGCAACATTAGAATGTCAGGGAAAAACAGTTATTTGTTTGGTATTAAAACAATGAAATTATTATACTGATGCCTATTAGATTTTTTGGGATGTGTCAAACATTGGCTTATCTACAACTGGCTTAAAACCATTTTCAATACCTGCAAAGTTTCAAAGCTGTCATGGAAATATAGCAACTTTTTCATGTTTTGACAGATTTTTTCTTCATTCAGAGATAGCCTTAGGCTGCCTAGCAGCAGGTATCCTTCTCATCCCAGGGCTTTAACCAAACAGTGATATACGTGTAAATAAGCAAAGTGAGATTTGGATAATAGAAAGGGTGCTAAAAACACATTGCAGACACCAGTGCCAGCATCACAAAATTCCCAGCCACTATTAAATAGTCCTCTTCTCACTCCTAAGTTTATTTGGATCCGCCCATGAACCCCCTGGGGGGTATCCAGTATAGTGGTAAGTGGTCTGTAAAAATGTAAATAAAACATGATTTTTAAAGTAAACTTTAATTACATAAAGACTCCCTGAGACTACTCTTTTACCAGTGTACTAAAAAATAAAATGATTCTTGACAATCAACTGGGAATTGATTTAAAAGTATATGGCATTACGAGAACATGATGCTAAAGGAGTATGTCCTCAATTGAGTAGTAGATTTTAAAGCTCAGCCAGTCACAAACGGCCAGAGTGAGAAAATGTTTGTGATTGGTTGAGACAAACAGAGGTTAATTCAGTTCACATTCTACAGGGGAGTCAAGTGCAGCAGTTCTCTTCACATCAAATTTTGCACCTACACAGTACGGTAAAGTTTGCACAAAACGCATTTTACATTATGGAAATGAGGCCTTAAATGTATGATGCATACTGAGCTTTGCATAGAGTTACATGAAGATGCCACAGGAAAAAATGCTGTCCACAAGTCCTAGTTCTCCCTAAATAGCCCTATAGGCAATGTTGTGGCTTGTGGAGAAAGTTGACAATTAATAGAAGTTTCAGCCCTGACATGGTTATGTAGTATAGTATGTTGGAGCATATACAAAGATATAATATATAAATCATGTAATAATCATAAAGATAAATAATAATATAAGTTGTGAGAAGCTGTAAAGAACCAGAGGTGAAAGGATTCCTCGTGTTAACCTAGATTGGCACTGGCCGACCAGGGATGCAGAGTCTAACGAGTTCCCCGTTCTTCACCAAGAGCCTTAGCAACCAGAAGCTCGCAGGTCACGGTCCTCTGGCCTGCCACTAGATGTAATACTGCTCAGAGGCGGAACTAGCTAGCTGTGGGCCCCAGTGCAGGGCAGCGGGGAGGAGGAACCCGGGGCCCGCAGCTCGCTAGTTACCTGTGCAGCGGGCCCCATTATCTCCATGGGCCCAGGTGCACCGCACTTACTGCACCAATGGTAGCTCTGCAACTGACACTGCAATACAATTCAGGAAACAATAGTGAAGTCAACGAACTAGGACAGGCGGTTAGTGGTGTTCTAAATTTGGGGGCAGATTGGAGAGTCAATGGAGCCGGGAACTGGTACACAGACTGTCAGCAGAATATTGGGAAGCTCAGGAGGAGAGATCACAGGGGAGCACCAGGTAGAGCACACAGGAACCAGGAGTCAGACAAGCTTAGGTAACTTGTTGCTCTGACACTGCTACATTGTCAGAGTGAGTTTAAATAGTAAAGGGGATATGAATTACCTGCCCGGAAGCTGCGGTCACATTATGCCAACACGAGGGTGTGTTGGCCGGCACGTTGTCAGTGAACGGGTAACACTGTAACAGGGAACAGGTAATATTGTGACAGTAGCATACCCCGTACATGACCATCTATTCCATGCTGTCAGTCTTAGCGGTGGAGCACTCTCTTTATTGCTTGATCTATGCCTCATTATCTGCCCCTTTGTCCAACTTCCTAATTTATGTCTGTCCACATTGTCTCTTGTGCCTTGGCTCCAGAAATCTTCAGAGGGGCAGGGATATTGTATTGGGAACAATGAAGATAGTAGGTGTGGAGCTCCCACAGTTCTCTTAGTTAGCACCACAAGAAAATATTTTAAAATGTTAGCAAGTTTTGGTGCTTTGTGTTTTCAGGTCTTGAGTGAGGATAAAGAATATGCATGAGTATCAGCGCTCATATTTATGACTATAATTACAATATATATATATATAAGTCAGTCTATATCTATCTATCTATCTATCTATCTATCTATCTATCTATCTATCTATCTATCTATCTATCTATCTATCTATCTATCTATCTATCTATCTATATCTTTATATATAAAAGAAGTTTGGTTGTTTCTTCGTTTGCTTTTTTATTGGTGAATATCTTACACAGCTCTCAAGATAAAGCTGCCAAATATTACATAGTTATTTAGTATCGAAAAAGTAACCTATTACACCACATAGCGACAACGCAACAAAGTGACAAAGTAACAAATATTGAAAACATAATTTTTTGGGTTGTAAACAATTGTTTGACTGCTGGAAGGAAATCTTGTGACAACACGACATAACGACAACGCGACAAAGGAGCAAATCTTATTTACAAAATAGCATTTTTGGTCTTTTTACCAAATAATTTACAAATATATAAAAACTGCTGCACATTACAAATCGGACCCACGCAATGCTGGATGACACTGCTTAGATCTTATAAAATTCATTTATATGCCTGATTGTTTGTCTGTCCGGTTATACATTCAGACACCCCTGCACCAGTTGAGATTAAACCAATGCGAGGTGGTCAAGGTTTCAGGGAGGTTAGGGTCTGAACTGGACCACCCGTTGCTGTATGTTGGGCAGAACTTTGACCCGGCAAGCATGTTATGAGCTTTCCATTGGATGGATTTGGACGAAAACTTCACAGAGTGGTAACATTCTCACAAGACATACTTGGGGGTTATAGTCCCGGTCAAACCTCATGTTGGTATACGCTGGGCAGAACTTTGATCTGGGGAGCCTATTCTGGGCTTTCCACTGGATGGAATTGGATGAAGACTTCACAGAGGGATGGCAATTGGTCTGGAATGCCTAATGGGGGTGTTAGGATGCCAATTGGACCACTCTTTGGTGTACGCTGTGCAGAACTTTGACCTGGGGAGCTTCTTCTAAGGCCTTCTACTGGATGGGTAAAGTATAGAGAACAGCTCTGCCCTTACTAATATGCGATATATAATGCCGCCAATATGGCAATGTAGAGAGCAATTTCCAGAGAATCTCTCAATACTTCCACTGGATACATTTGGATGACATCTAAGCTGTTTATTATTTTTAAAATGTTGACAGCCGCATCCAACTCATTGATATCTTAATAACTTCAAAATTTAAACCCGGACAGCGCTGGGTACCTCAGCTAATATATATATATATATATATATATATCTACTATATAAATGCCTAGTGGCGTGTGTGGAAAAAAAACCAAGCTGCAGCGCCACCTGCTGGGCAGAGTTATACACTGACCTATATATTTCTTGAAGGAGAAGTGACAGTTGGGAGTAGTTGGTGGTTGCCGGGGGTGACAGTGGGGAGTTTTTAACACCTTAAGTAGCTTGATGAAGGATGTGGCGATGAAGATGAAGGATGAGGTGATGGAGAAAAATGATGAGGTGGTGACATGTGGACAAAGCCACGTTAAAAAAGGGCGCTTGCATCGGAAAGTAACGCTCTTCCCCTGAGGAGGCCTGGGCTAGGCCCAAATGCATGACAAGAACCTTTTTAACACCTTAAGTAGCTTGATTTGACTAGAATGCATGAGTATCATGCACGGGTTAACTTGTATATATATATATATATATATATATATATATATATAAATATATATATATATATATATATATATATATATATATATATATATATAATGACATATAGCATATGTTAACAGTTACTTTGCACAGTTAGATTCCGTGCTGTTATACCATATGCTTTGACCTTCTCTGACATTAGTCTGTGCCTCTGAATTCTAACCAATAGAGCTGTAGGCTGCTCGTATTATTGAGTGTGACTTGCTATGAGAATTCCCATGAATCTGAAGCACGACTGCAGCATTAGTACAGCAGGTAACACCACTATGCGGTGTATATCATTATACATTGTTGGAGGGTTCAGCTGCACTTCTGATTTAAATTAATATTCACACAGTACTTCGTCTTGTTGCGATGTTATATACATTGGTAAAAAAAAAAAAATGTCCTGGGGAATTATCAAAAAATTGTCAATGTTTATGGAATGAATTTACTGGCGGAAGAATATCATATTGTGCCATGTCTAAATTCCCTGTTAGAAAGATTGCCTGAGGTAAACTAATAATGTAAACCGGAGATGAGGTTAAACCTTTGCATAATCATGGAGAATATTTGCAGAACAGGAACATTCATTATTATATGCTATGCTTGGCCAGGCTTTTCAGGACAGTACAATTGTTATTGTTAAAAGAGTGACATAAATCATCCCTTACTGAATATTTTACTGGCGATGTCACGGAACGCAAAACAAAAGGAAGCTGTCATTAGAAGTGTGTGTTAGCATCATAGAGTATTGTAGAGCAATCCTCTGGGTTTTTGGTAGGTATACAAGTACACATATACAGATATGTAATAATGATTACTATGTGTATGTTTTAATATGATAAAAAATATCTTTGTGGTGCATGCTATATACATGTTCTGATAACCTGAATAAAGCAAGACTTTGCAATTCTAGCCTGTAATAGAACATATATAATATATATCCTCACTGGGTAATAAGTGTTAGCGCTTATTGCAAAATAAATCCAGAAAAAATGTCCAATATATTCAATCAGATTGAGCACTTGCAAGGTTTACATATAAAACAAAAAGACAATGCAATTAAAATCAGATGCACTGACCTCCAATGTGCAGGGGCATACATCTAGCAAGGGGTTGGGTACTAATTGTAGTAATGATTAAGCTGACATAAAGTACCAAACAAAAAACTCTGATTAGAATAATGCCGATAAAAGAAAAATGCAGACTTACCAATGAATATGTAGATCACTGACATGCTTGCGCTATATACCGAATCCGGGGAATGCCATCAGTTTGCATTGACGTCATTTAGATTAGCGACTAGCATTTGTATGTATTTAAAGCGGCAATGGCAGAAGCTGTGTGTAATGTAAAAGTGTTTATGGTGTTAAGCCTAATACTAGCCCTAAACCTAACCCTAATGCCAACCCTAATCGTAACCCTAACCTTAAAATTAAGTCATAAAGTGTTTAGTTACTGTCATTGACGCTTTAAATACATACAAATGAAAGTCGCTATGCTAAGTGACGTCAATGCAAGTTGACGGCATTTCCAGCATTCTGTATATACCGCAAGCATGTCGGTTATGTACACAGTCTTTATTATGGTAAGTCTGCATTTTGATTTTATCGGCAGTATTGAAATCTGAGTTTTTCGGTTGGGTTACTTGCTGTTGTGGTAATAATTGTCGTTATTATGTCTACCACCGCTAGGAAGTGCTGGCTTGTGAACCACACCATTAAAAAATGACTTATATAGACAACTGAAGGCATTTTTTTTAATCAATATCAGAGAAGAAATAAGCCAGTGCTCTGTTAATCCCATATTTTATAGAGATAATAAATATAAGTACTGGGTTTTGAGTCACACCCAAAAGAACTAATAGGGGTTAATAAAAAAAAGGCCTAATAAGACAACTGCCTAGACAACTCAGGGCAATTTGTTAATCAAAAGCAAGAGAAGAAATAAGCCAGCAAGGTTTATATATGTGCACATTGAAGACGTTCCAAACCAGGGCCTGATCATATCGACGGCACAATCAACATTAAGGGAACCAACCGAATCTTTCCTTATAGGTGAACAATCTGAATAAATCTGTCAGAAATTTAAAATAGATTAAATTATATTAATGAAGCTTTTATTCTTTCCAAGGCATAGCATAGTATAACAGGCAGTTAAATTAGCCTTAAGTCACCATACAAGCTGGTTGATGAAATGAACTCTGAACTCATAACAGTTTCTACTAACCTCTTATACTAAAATGTGTCTATCTCTACAAGTTTATACAATGATTGGGGTGTGATATGATTGGTTAAGCTACTGTCTCTGAAAGGTACATTTTACTAGCCTTAGGCAGATATCTGTAAGATTCAAGCATATTTGATAACCTGTGAGATTTTATTGTGTCATAGTTCTGTCTATATTTCATTTCAATAGACTATTTGTTCCCTTAATTTAAGTAACGGAAACAAGTCCTCCAAGTGTCTCGTTTTATAAATCCCTTACAAAATACACACACTTATGACCCTCTTTTTACAGACATTCTGCTGACTCAAATGTAGAATTAATACAAAAATGAAGCATTCTAAACTCAAATGGAAACATTCTATAACAAAATAAACCAAGTGAGCTATGAAAGGTAACATATCCAATAAATCAAGCATTTTTTCAGTTCTATTGAAAATCTATTAAATATATTGCACTTAAAAATTTGTTGCACAGACAAGGATTGAAATACTTGCAGCTGTACCAGGTTAACTGCATTAGGAAGCCTCTCTGCTATGCATTTCGAGAGGAAACGTGATCTCTTGTACAAGCAAAAAAACACTCTGATTGTGTGACCAGTGGATATACAATAAGTTATGTAATAGAACATAGCAATATGTGCCAAATATTTATTTTACTTTTGAAGTGGTACTTTTTGAAGAGCATAATGCAGCCATAATTCCATTAAATGTTATTTGTACAGTTAAACTATTTGTAAGTAAATAGATTCTGTGCACAAACTCTACCATTAGAGAAGCATAATTACAAATAAAATCTCATTATCCATGCAAATGGAATAAATACAATTATTAGGTTGTCCAAAACTACTTGTACACAATATACACATCAGGTAATTTGAAGTCATCCAGTAAATAGCAATCAAACATCAAAGACGTTGTCAGCATTAGTCGTTCAAGCTCATTGTCACAAATAAAAAATAGTAAAAGAAGAAAACAAAAACATGAATGGGAATTATACAATGTTATAGCAACAAGAAATGTAATAATGGAACATAGTAAATGTTTAACCATATCATATCTGTTTTTAATTCAAATTTGACAACCCCTTCTTCATAAGTAGCCACTTATTTTTATTTACACTTTAAATTAATAAAATAAATGACAGTATATTCCCTTGGCACATGTTGGCTGTGTCATAGAGGCAGGCGGAACTAGCGAGCTGTGGGCCCTGCTGCAGGGGGGTCGTGGAGGAGGGAACCGGAGCCCAGAGCTTGCTAGTTCCCTGTGCAGTGGGCCCATTATCTCCATGGGCCCTGGTGCACCCCACCTGCTGCACCAATGGTAGTTCTGCCACTGCATAGAGACATGATAGCTTAAATCACATACACTAGAGCTATTCAAAAATACAATCTCTTGGAATAATGTTCTATCTAGCCATAATACTTCCTTTAGACCTGGTGACTCATTTACTGTGCCTACATATCGTAACTCTCCCCAAACCATACCCTAAATTGGTAGATTATATTGTAACAGCAGAGAGGCAATGCTTAATAGTACTTAAAATAAAGAAAACCGCCATGGCCATTAAATCCAACCTCAACAGGCATATCAGTGATGTACTACATGAAGCTGGTTACTGCTAAGTGATCCTTAATCGTCCTGAATGTATACTATATTGCTGACATATTATTATTATTATTTTCATTTATTTATATAGCGCCACTAATTCCTCAGCGCTGTACAGAGAACTCACTCACATCAGTCCCTGCCCTATTGGGGCTTACAGTATAAATTCCCTAATACACACACACACACAAACAGACAGAACAGAGACAGACAGGCACACAGACTAGGGTCAAATTTGTTAGCAGCCAATTAACCTACCAGTATGTTTTTGGAGTGTGGGAGAAAACCGGAGCACCCGGAGGAAACCCACGCAAACACGGTGAAATCATACAAACTCCTCATGGTTGGGAATTGAACTCATGACCCCAGTTCTGTAAGACAGATCCTTGTTCATCGATGGAGCGCACACAATATTGCAAAATTGGACCAAACAGTCGTTTATCGTTGGATTTACCCAATACTAGGCTGAAAACACTGTAGTGTGTACACAGCCTTAGTCCCTGAGATTAGCTCTCCATGGTGCAAAGCTTTTTTCCTGAGCTATATCTGTAGAAATGCAAATGTACCCAGAGACATTATTATGGTTACCTTGGGATCAGTTTATCCATTGTTGTGAAGGAAGAAGGAAAATTTAGTGCATTCTTAGTTTATCTGTACCTAACCCAAATAACAAATCAATTGTTACTGGAAACTGACAAAAGAGGTCAGTATTTCTTCCAAGTTGGATCTGAGAGGAGCTTGATTTGAATATAAAAAGGGATGCACTTAATAAAAATCTTATAATGCCTTTTAGTTTCTCTAATATCCCCAGCTATCTTCCAAGGATTTGTTTATAATATTCTCATGATATTTAGAGTGGTTTACATAGGCAATAGATTTCTATATTTATCTATCATGTCCATCTGTACTTGAAATAGTTCTTAACAATTCTTTACTTGCTGCAGTTGAAAAATGTATTTTTGAAGCTACTGATTCCCTTCTTGGAATACATTATTTCTGTGGAAGGATTTCCAGTGGATTCTTGCAAAGTACTAGACGTTTTATATCCGTACAACCCAAGAGTCTAAAATTCATACAAAGGATTTTGAGAGTTGCCAATTGTTCAAGACAATTTGTCAAGGACTCCACTTTTGCTGCCAAAAATATCTAACACAAGCGTACAGAATGTCCTCAAGAGACAACATAATCTCAAATTTTATCTGTTTTCAGTCCAGATTTATCCACAAATTTCAAAGTGATAAGCCACACAATACTCAATTTAAGTTGCTTTTTGTACATTAAGGTTTGGGCAGTGTTGACAGAAGCCCATAATTCTAAGCTGACAGCTCCTCCAAGTTTTCATGAAACTGTTCAGATTTCATCCAGAACTGGATAGATTCAAAAAAGATGTATTTTATTGTCTTGTGCAGGGATACTTACTTACCTTTCTTGAAATTTACAAATATACACTTGGCCAAACCATACAAAGGATGCAAATGCAACTTATTGTTGTATGGATGGAAAATGCTGCCTACTTTTGATTGTACCACAGGAATCTTTATGTTTAGAGTTGAGCTTGGAGGCACCTGTTTTTCAACTCTAAATGTGTCTTCACCTTTGAAGTCCCCCATGCAGTGCAAGATGGTTTTACATAGGTGCAAAATTGCACCATCTACATGGATACCCCTGACTCTAAATGAGGCCCTTCATTTGTAAATTATGCTGTAACTAAGTAGAGCACACAGAAGTAGGATGGCACCATATAGGAATATGTTGAGGGGGTGAGATGCCAATATATTTTATATAACATAATCTTTTTCCAAGAAGTTTTCACCCAGAGCTAAAGGTTCTGTGACATGGTATGGGGACCCAATATCATCTCCTGGGGTAGATGGTGTTTATTGCAGCTGAAAGATTTTACACAAGTCAAAAGATTTCATACAATTTGCCTCAGCCAGTTTTATTCAGTAAGAAAACAAAAGAAAACTCCAAAATAGACACCTTGCTGTCCGGCTCTAACAAAACACTGGTCACTCCTGACTAACAAACTAAGACAAAACAAAAAGTTTCAGCACAGTTACTTACAGGCAGAGATCAGGCTTTCTCTCACAGACACTCTGCAGTCCTTGTCCCCAGGCAGTGAGAGACTGACTGAGCTGCTTTACAGTCTTTTACTTGCACCAATCATGTGCAATTCCTGATTACCATCAGAATCTCTGGTAATTTGAGAGACCTGGTTTATTGGCCTAATGGATGCAGCCTGCCCTCATTCTCCATCCATAACCCCAGGACCCTTTCTGGCTTTTCAATAGGCCTATAGCCCTTCAACAGCTTACACGCATTAACATTTCCCTGGGGTTTTAATACAAGTAGGTTAGAAACCTAGATGAAATATACATGCCCTTAAACACTAATCCAGTGACTCCACACATCCCCGGAACACTTGTAGCCCCTAAACAAAATACTCCAGACAATGCTTTGGCATTGACTAACTGTGTACTGGGTCTATGTTTGACTGTGAACCTAAAATCCTGTAAGGCTAGAAACTTTCATAACCTGGGTTTTCTGGCTTTTATTTGCAAACATCCACTTTAATGGGTCATGATCTGTCAGAAGCTTAAACTGTCTACCCAAGAGGTAATACCTCAGAGTGTCTAATGCTCAATTCATAGCCAGTGCATCCTTTCCTACAATGGCCCACATCTTCTCGAGTTCATTTACCTTTCTATTCAGACATATTATAGGGTGCTCCTCCCCACTCTCATTCTCTGGTTTGGGACAATACGACACCTACTCTTACATCTGAGGAATCTGTCTGTACAACAAACTCTTTTGAAAAATCTGATGTGATTAATACAACCTGCGTACATAATGCCACTTTTAATGCCAGAAAGGCTTCTTCTGCCTCAGTGCTCCACTGCATCATATTAGACTGCTTTCCCTTCCCTGTAAGGTCTGATAATGGAACCACTGTGGTGGCGAAATTGGGAATGAACCACCATTAATTCCCTATGATCCCTAAAAACAGGGCCAGTTTTGTATAGTCTCAAATGTATTCAACTTGGGCTTAACTAAACATACTCCTATGGTAAAGTCCAGGTACCTAACCTCTTCCATCGCTAGGCAACATTTCTTCGGGTTGGCTGTTAGACCTGCCTTTCTAATTGAGTCCAACACAGCTTTAACTCTAGCTAAGTGAGAGTCCCAATATGGACTGTGAATCAGAACATCATCCATATAGGCCACTGCATACTGTCTGTAGGGCTTCAGCGTCTTATCCATGGCACTCTGGATGGTTGCTGGGGTCTCATGTATTCCAAATGGCAACACCTTATATTGATAGAGCCCTTATGGAACAGAGAATGCTGATTTTTCTTTTACGCTGTTGGTCAATAGAACCTGCCAATAACCTTTTGTCAAATCAAGTGTCATGAGATATCTGGCTATTCCTAACCATTCTATCAGCTCATCCACACGGGGCATGGGGTAGGCACTGAATTTGGACACTACATGGAGCTTATGAAAATTGTTACAGAAGAATAGGCTGCCACCTGGTTTCGGGATTAGCAGTAGGGGGCTGGGACACTCACTGTTCGACTCTTCTATATCATTGAGTTCTAACATATTTTTTGGGGCCACTGACAGTGACTCTGATACCTTTACTTCTGGAATTAAAGGACGTTATTGGTGGACCCGGTTCAGCTGCCAGGCCTGGACCTATCCTTCTAGGGTTTATTTAGGTTAACATGGTAAATGTGCTTTCTTTTCCCCAGATGATACACTTTATAGTTAACTTCACTCACTCTTTCCCTGATCTCAAACAGGCCCTGCTATTTGGCCAAACACTTGCTTTCCACTTCGGGCACGAGAATCAGAACTCTGTCCCCAGGAGTAAAGGTACATACACGGGCATTCCTATTATATACCCTCTATTGAGTGCATTGAGTCTGCTCCATGTGCTCCCTGACAATGGGTACCACTGCAGCAATCTAGTCCTGCATCTGAGACACATGTTCAATAACACTTTCATACAGAGTAGGTTGCCCTTCCCATATTTCTTTAGCCATATCCAGCAATCATCTAGGGTGTGTCCCATATGATAGATCAAATAGAGAGAACCCTGTGGAGGACAGAGGATCTTCTCTAATGGCCAGTAACAAATATGGCAACAAATAGTACCAGTTTTTCCCATCTCTGTCTACAACTTTTTTCACCATGATTGTCAAGGTTTTGTTGAAAATTTCCACCAAACCATTAGTCTGGTGTCCTGAGGGTTGGCAATCATATTTCATACATTAATAATACTGACACTAAAATGCTTACACTTAAAATACTGACAAGTGGATAACGTTGAAAAAGTGACATGCAAAACATACCGGCAGCCTAAATAACTACATGTAAGAAATTCTGAGGGCACAGGAGGGAGAGGCAAACTGCAGGGTAAGAAAATGGTGAGAACTGCAAAGGAAATAAAGGAGAGGGATGGTTCCATGGTGTGAGTATTAAGGTGCGCAGTGAAAAATAAGAATATGGACTCCAACACCTTGTCTATCTCTGGTTCTGGAAATATGACTGAGAAATTCCCCCATAAGAGAGAGCTGTAAGGGACATAGGGGCTATTTATCAAAACGCAGTGATGACCGATTTCCGTATAAATTGTCTCTTATTACAGCAATTTATCAGAAGAATCTTGCTGAGGCAACTGTGGAATACTCAGTTGCTCCTCTGACATTGGCTGGGAGCGATCAGAGTATATTACCGCTTCACGTCAACGATATGCACATGCGTGAGCAGGCTAGATGGATGATTTGGGTTTTCAATTCAACTAATCAAAAAATATAAGTTAAAACAAATAAAAATGTAAATAAATAAATCAATTTAAAACATTTAAACATTGAAAAATATGTTTTTTTCCCCAAGAATAAAGCATTTTTACAATGGTTCACTTCTGAGATGGTGATAACTGAACAAAGTATTGCAGCGGCTAAAGTACCACAGTGATATTTGTTAAATAGGTTTCCACATGCAAAGGCATCTTATCGCAGGCAGCAGAGCCGTATCTTAGAATTCTAGCGCCTGGGGCAAGAAAGACAAATGCTGCCCCCCTAGCCCTCAATTTTAACCAAATTAACCTAAAATATTAGTAAACTGAGCCCCCCTTCAGCCTTGCGCCCTGGGCGGTTGCCCCTGTCGCACAGCCCTAGTTACGGCCCTGGCAGGCAGATGATAGCCTATATTATGGCACATCACCTCTATAGTTAATGATTGTATCTCTTTAACAGTGGATATGTTTGCATTGCTAGCTCGTGCCAAAGTAACAATTGGGCTGGAATTTACTATAGTGCAGTATAGTGAAATCACAGTTTTTTCTGTGGTTTTTTTTGCCAGTTTGCCAACCTCTGTATGTACTAAAGGTCAAACCACTCAAAAGCCGCTGTTTTTTAAATTGCTACATTAGATATCGCCATCCCGTTTTACAAATACACATTTATCAAGCTGCGGTTTGACAAATCATTTTTTATAGTACACCCATGTGCATGCTGGCTCTTGCAGTGCCACAAATGTGTACTACAAACGGTGCCCACACCATGAAATAAGTGTTGTGCGTGTTGTAAGCACTTATTGCCCCTGTTAGCAATAAAATAATATTGCCCTCATAACATAAATATAAAATGATATTGTCCTTTAATATAATGCTAAAATAATATTGTCCTCTTAATATAATCATACTTTTGGCCCTCCTGATATATTTATAAAATAATTAGATAAGATCATTATTAATTATTTTTTCCACTTAATCGATAAACAATTAATGCCTCAAAATGAATAAGTGTTTTGTGCCTCCTCTTATGTTTTGTATGTGGGCAGCATGGTGGCTCAGTGGTTAGCACTTCTGCCTCACAGCACTGGGGTCATGAGTTCAATTTCCAACCATGGCCTTATCTGTGTGGAGTTTATATGTTCTCCCCATGTTTGCGTGGGTTTACTCTTGGTGCTCTGGTTTCCTACCACACTCCAAAAACATACTAGTAGGTTAATTGGCTGCTATCATTATTGACCATAGTTTGTGTCTGTGTGTGTATATTAGGGAATTTAGACTGTAAGCTCCAATGGGCCAGGGACTGATGTGATGAGTTCTCTGTACAGCGCTGCAGAATTAGTGGCGCTATATAAATAAATGATGATGACCATATATTTCAAACAACAAGCGGTTTGAGCTATACCACATCTCACAACCACCTCTTATTTTGCCAATGATTCTGGTGGATTGGCTAAGAAGTGTATAAATGAATAGCGTATAGTGAATGCATTCTCTCCATACATTGAAAAAGATTTTGACAATTTGAAACGCGTTGGTGGTGGATAGCGGACGTCAGAATCAGTGATTGCTTACTGCATATACATTCTCAGACACAGAAGCCGCCACCCTGAAGCATCTAACGGGGATTTGTATGTTTGAGTATACGCTGTTTTACCATCATAATGTGGCAAGGATCCATCTGTACCCGAGTCTGGGATTGTTTGTTAAGGAATGTACTTTTCTGTCTGTATTTTTATCCAGCGATTATGCTGGTTATAAACCTGTATTTGTGATTTTATATCCTCCAATTTTTATTTCTCTGGTGAAAAACATCTTCCATATAAGTATGGTATGTCCCCTTCAATATTACATTGGAGATGAATCACTGCTATAGATAACTTCTATTAAGAAATACCGCACCATGATTTGTTTTGCTATTTTTTCACATATGACACGCTGAATTACACAAGGAGGATTTACACTTCAAATAAGACAAAGAACATTTATGAAGAGCATCTCACTGCAAGACAGTGAGAAACTGAATGAACTATACCAATGTATTTATTGATATACAAGGACATATTGTTTTAGCGCCTTGTTCTATGAACTTTTCTTGTGTTTATGGTGGTTTAGCCTAACCCACATGTGGTTTGAGGTTTTTCAAACTGCCACACATCGCTGGTGGTTTGAGTGTTGAAAATAATTATGTGGTTTAGAGGTGAAAATCACCAGAGATTTGTGGTGGTTTGAAAACTGGCCAAAACAATTGCTGGTTAGTAAATTTTCCCCCTGGTATTCAAGCTCTTAGTTTATATATCATCGTCATCATCATCATCCCCATTTATTTCTATGTATGAGGGTTAGTAGTCACATTTAATTTGCTCTTGTATAAATCACTTTCCTATGGCTAAAGTGCAAAAAAATGTTGCCTGAGGCACTGGAAAATTCTACATATGTTGTAAGTACATTGTATTCTTTACAAAATAATAAACTTACACTTCTAAACGAGGCTTATAAAAATAGTACAGTTTTCCATGGTTCACACGAGGTATGTATGAACTTGTGTGTGTTTGTATAAAGAGCTGAGATCACACATTGATTTAGTCTGTCATTCTGTCAGAGTGTGCATATTCCTACATGATTTATTTTTCAGTTGACTGGTTTCTTACCTGCTGCTATGTTTGTATTGGGCTGAGTGTTATCCTGTTCCGTCCTGAGTCTCTCTTACATATTGCTTCAGAGAAAAGTAACAACAGAAACATAGAACTTGATGGCAGAAAAGAACCTACAGATCCATCTAATCTGCTCTTTTTTGAGTGTGTTTGTTTTTGTTGTTTTTCTTTTCTTTAACACATAGATCAAGCCATCTTGCTGCACCTTCAAAATGAACTGACATTTGGGAAGCAGTTATATACCAAACCTTACATCTCTCCAGGAATATCCAGGAGACTCCTGGAAGAGAGGAACACCTCCCTCCCGGACTTCCCAGACTTACTGAACCGAACCACAAGAAAATGGGCAGAGAAATAATGTGCTGCCCATAAGGGATGAAAATCCTCATGAACTTCCCACAGAAGGTGTGGGATACAAGAAAATGACCACTGCCCTACCAATCATAGCCAGGGGCAGAATTAAACAGGTTGATCATTGGGTTAAGATTGGTTATTTGTCTGATCACATGCTGTAGCCCAACCTGGAAGGGAGTTGCATGGCCAGTGGGTGTTGTATAACTTCTGGGTGAGAAGAGGCAGTGACTGAGGGTAATGGCACCGAGTATAAGTGGACATATAAACATATATATCACATAGATACACACATACATACTTGACACATAACCATAGTTGCTTACTGTAGTGAACAGGGAGGAATTATAGTTATAAGGATTAACAAATAACATAATTGTGGGGAATAAGGCTGAATCCTAGCTGCAATGCAAATATTGTGTATCAAATGAAGCCATTAATAATTTGTTTTTCTCTGTAAGTTAAATGCAAATGACTTCAAAGCAGAGCCCTGCTCTCAAATGGCCTGTGTTTATTCAGTGGATCTGCAGACGCCATAATTACCACATAACATTGCCACCTTATAGCAAACTGATCAGCTTAAAAAGGTCCCCAGAATGAGCTATGTTCTGTCGTAGGAGTGTTTTTTGTCACCTAAAGAGATATGGGACAGACAGGAGGGAGACATTCCTAGCAGGAGTCTCACATGAAGAGACATGAGCTGTGTGACCATGGTCTGCAATACTGTATATAAACAATTATAATTCAGTTTTCAAAAATGCCACTTAATATCAATTTAATTAGTGATCAACCACATTTTCATAAATAGCAGGATAAAGGGCAGCCCATACGTCAAATAAAGCTGTCTGTAAGGCAGAGAAGGTGAGGAAATCAGTACCAGCTCAGCTAATACACTGTATTGATGCTATTTGTTATCTATAAATTCATAAATTTTGCATTGAATTTATTAATAATAAAATTGGGTCTGTGTGACACTCCACAGGGAAGTTAGGTCACATTTTAGAATTGGGTATTAATGCTGGGAAGATGCAAATTGTGGTTGTAAACGGTGTCACAGGCTCCCTCTGGAGATCACAACCCCTGGTGGTGGGGAAAGGTATAAAAGTGTCTTCATAAAGATGAGACCGATTACAAGAAATTGTCAGACTTTTGGGAAATCAATCCACATTGATAAGCAGTCCACCTTCCAAGCCAATTTCCCTCGGAGCAGACTATACAACTCATATATATTCTGAAACGTTGTCCTTTTTATTTTTAAATCTGTTTTGCTGTGAGTGCTATTCTATCTTTTATTAATTGTTTTTATAACCTGCAAGTATTGTACTTTTTTTTGTATATTAAATCTAAAATTTCATAAGTGCTGCCCTTATTGATCTAAACAAATTCACTGCTTTTTTAGAAGAGATAGATTGCTTGGCTGTGTTAACCCTTTAGATACCAGTGTGTGAAGTGTTAAGTCTTTTAGCTACCAGAGCACAGAGTGTGTGTGTAATTGGGTAATTAAGTCGTAGGTGTTATACAGGCCTTATACGGAGATGATGGCAGAACCGAAGTGTGTGAGAATTGTGGAAGCGGGTGTCTGTAACCTAAGAGAGAGGTGAGTGCGAGATTTAGGCTGGAATCCTGTGTTTCCCCTTGCAATAAGCTTCCAAGTCACGAGTGCGCAGATAATGGTTTCTGACAGGTAAAGGTAGTCAGGAGTGGTTTTCTGACAAAATAGAGGTGATATATTGTTTAACTATGTGAATATATGATAAAATATTAAATCAGGGAGTGTCTAGAGGCAGCTATCCCTGACATTTACCCTCCTGGAATGTTCGGGAGACAACCAAAATAATTGGGAGACTCCCAGAATATTGCGATTGCCGTTAGTCCACAGTTGGTTTGCAGCGTAGGTGAAGACAAAGCTAAGCACGCACTTAGAGGCAGGCGAGAGCAGGTTCTTGTTCCATGTATACAAATTATGTTTAACCTTTTCTCAGTGCTGAGCCAGGTACGACTGTGATTAAAGGAAATGAAAAATGTTGACGGTTCCGAGTAGTAGGAAAGAGTTGGCTAATGGTTGTACAACTACAAACATCTCAGGTCATCTCTAATAATTTTTATTTTCTTTAAAGAATGTTTCGCTATATCGATAAATCAAGACTTGGTCACTTAGTTTCTGAAAGTTGTGTTTGTGAATATTTCCACTTTGATTTAAATCTGAGTAGGAGCTGGCACAAAAAGATATATTTCAGACTACATTTGTAATTAGATTGGAATTTAACTGGAATAATACAAATTTATTAGCAGGAGTAGATAAAGCCGTTAAAGCAAGTATGCAAGAACAAACACACACAAAGTTACTTACAAACTGACAGACACACAATACGCCTAGTTCACTTCAAGATAAAAGATAAACCATAAAAATCAAAATGAGAAATACTTGGATAGAAAAAAACAGGAATTACTTTTTCTACTGTAACAATTGTTATGGTTGTAGGACTATTGAGAAGAAAACAGTAAGAGGATAATGAAGCAACCTCAAATTTAAATAAGGAAACATTTAACTTTAACCAGAAAATCAGTTGTGATATGAAACAAGTTTATATTTACTTGAATGCCCATGTGGCTTACAATATATAGGACGTACTCGAGAAAAAATAAAGTAATGATCTGCAAACATATGAGAAACATCACAATTGGGTTATAGACATACAAGGTGTCATCACACTTTGAAAATGTGCACAATAGGGATCCAAAATATCTAAAATTAATAGGTGTAAAAGAGAGAGGGAAAAAGACAATAGAAAAACCAAGGAGAGGAGAGAATTATGAAAAGTAGATTATACAAGAAGAAACCAAATGTATTTCCTACATTCAAACCTACTACTATATAAATGCCTAGTGGCGTGTGTGAAAAAAACAACCCAAGCTGCAGCGCCACCTGCTGGGCAGAGTTATACACTGACCTATATATTTCTTGAAGTAGAAGTGACAGTTGGGAGTGGTTGGTGGTTGCCGGGGGTGACAGTGGGGAGTTTTTAACACCTTATGTAGCTTGATGAAGGATGTGGCGATGAAGATGAAGGTGATGGAGAAAAATTATGAGGTAGTGACATGTGGACAAAACCACGTTAAAAAAGGGCGCTTGCATCGGGAAGTAACGCTCTTCCCCTGAGGAGGCCTGGGCTAGGCCCAAATGCATGACAAGAACCTTTTTAACACCTTAAGTAGCTTGATTTGACTAGAATGCATGAGTATCATGCACGGGTTAACTTGTATCTTTATATGGTTTGATCATTGACTATGAATTGACTTCCTTTTTAAGGTTAAACACCTTCAAATGTGAATAGTCCAATCTGGTTACTAGAGGTTAGTTATTAGATAATACTTTTTAGATACCATTTGTTTTACTCATATTTATTATTATTGTTTCTTCATCTCTTTTATATAGTAATTAAGCATTGGTTTTATGGTTTTATATTTTTATTTTATTTTTCATTTATTTCAGTGCATGCAGATTTAAGATTTAAAAAAAAAAATTAAGTTTAAGAAGAAACTCCTCCCTTTTCTGTAGGGATTGTAAATAAAATTTCAGAGCAGAGTGATTTTATGGATATTCATTTAATCTGTCTTATGTTTGCATACTATCTATTTGGAATTTGAATAATAAAATATGGAGATGTTTATTATCTCCTTATTTATGAGGAAGGAACAGTTATTGTACATCTACAAACATATTTTTTGATTGTATTGATAAGTACAATTTTACAGAATTTGATTTTATTATGTTCCTTTATTTTATATATGTTTTATGTATGTTATTGAAGTTTATTAGCAGAATGTTGGGATTTCTGTAGCTATAGTATATTTAAGAAGGAGATCATTCCCCCCTAATCAACGTCCTGAATGAAAAGATGAAAAATAGGCCAATTTTCCATTATCATCTATGTTCCAAAAGGAGAAGTACTCTAGGATCCTGAAGGAGTTGAGAAGCATCAGGGTTTGGCCCCTGGATGCATCTGTAGAAAAGAATCTGACTCTAGCTTGCGTTCCAGTGCATTCCACTGTAATCACCTAAAGCAGGACTCAAAGCAGTAGAGATAACTCAGCTCAGCATTGGAAAATAGAACGCTAAGGTCTTGCAGAGTCTACAACATACCAGTACGCAACATAGAGTAAAGGTATGACACAGGACTAAAAGACTGAGACTGAACTGTTCAGATACAAAGATGATGTTTTTGATGGCGGGATATAAAAGATAATTTATTTGCTTATTAATTTGTTTCTAACAGTTACATTGTGTTTTTAGAAGTTTATATGTGGTAACAAAGTTTTACAATTTTATGCAGTGACAAAATGATTTTGATAAAATAAATACTTCTAAGGTTAAGGGTACATTTATTCCACATATCAGACATCCCTATTGGGATTATATTATTCTAGACCTGGACCTAAGTGTTATTTCTATTAGTACCGCCACTTCTCAGCACCAAATATGGATTTGCATATAGATAGCGCCACACATAGCTCTGTTTTTTAGACAACACCAGATATGGGGCTACATATTAGTCTTGACATCATATATAGTTCTGTCTATTAGTCTTGGCACCAAGTGAAATTTTTCCTATTAAAGTTTGCACCAGATATGTATAATTAAGCAGATATTTTGACCCAAGAAAACTCATTTCCACTAAGGCTATCGAAAACAAGTGGGAATCCAATCCAGCATTTCCTTCAGTTGGACTTAGTAAGGATTCTCAGGCAATTGTTCTCATCTGATCAAGTACAAAAATAAAATCCTTATTTAAACCTGAGCGATAGACTTATTTTTACTTCCTAAGGGAAAGTGAGCAGAGTGAAATTCCCAGGAATCCCTGATACAAATGCCACCAAACCTGTGTGTTTCCTGTATTAATTTTTAAGCAGCCTAGCTTCTTGAAGGATAGTTAGGTGTTTGCTTAAATATATCAGTTCTCAGCATTGATATTTTGTATGTTTTTTGTTTTGTCTTGTGCTGCAGAGATTTCTGTATTTTACATGGTGTAGTAAACAGACCGCAATGCAGTTTAATCCATGTGCGCCTGCAAATCAACTTTTGTCTTGAAGTTACATTCAACTCATTAATAACTTAATAACTTGAAGATTTAAACCTGGGTACTTCAGCTAGTAATATATAAAATCAATACAGAGTGGCCAGGGAGAAGGGTAAGATGGGCACATGAATTCCTTGTGCTCTATTTAAACATGAATTAAGCAATCACATAGGCCCGAACTCACATGAAGATTAATTAAGATTAATTAGTTAACTCTCCACAAGCCTATCAGCAAAATAATATCATATACATCATGTTAATCAATTAAACCAATACATTAGAAAGCCTATAAAATGTCTATAAAGATACTTTGAACTACCTGAACAAAACAAAAACATGATAGGTACCCCTATAAATTTTGGAATCTTTATGGGAGGAAGGAAATTGGGTGATTTCAGATCAATTTTTATCTGTGCTTCAACATAAGTATTAGAACAAGAGGTGAAAATTGCATAACTAAAAATAGTGGCATATATATAATTCTCAAAAATTACTTTAAAAGAAACTATTAGTTTTACCCACATCAATGCAAAGAAAATTATGCTGAAAGATATTATAGAATAGTTTTAGAGGACTTCTCTAATGTAAGTAAACATGAATAAAAGGTGTTGGAGTCCTTAACTTTATATAATATTACATTTAAGACTGCAGGTAAGGGATGGGAGGGTTAGTTATCCAAAAAAGTGAAATTTTAGATTAGAGGCTCTAAGACTCAAAGGAATGAAACATTAAAAAAAAATGCTATGTTGTGACCATACTAAAATATACCAATGTAAGAAAGATATATTGGATACTGCAGAGGCGGTTTGGGTGATATCCAGAGGCACAAAATATTTTCTTTTTGCTGAACATCCAATCACAACCACTTACGATCATTTTCTCAAAATACACAAATCTATTGTTAATCCACCAAGGCGCTCTACGGTGTTGGGTCTCTTATTGCTAACCTGTCACATATTTATATATTATTTTCAACCTTATGTCATTTCTCTGAACTCCCACATCAAGGGCTAGATTTACTAAGCTGCGGGTTTGAAAAAGTGTGGATGTTGCCTATAGCAACCAATCAGATTCTAGCTTTCATTTATTTTTTACTTTCTACAAAATGACAGCTAGAATCTGATTGGTTGCTATAGGCAACATCCCCACTTTTTCAAACCCGCAGCTTAGTAAATCTAGCCCCAAGGATATTATTTCATTGCTTCAATCTCAGATAAACAATATTGTTACCTCACATGTGATGTATTAATATACTACATGATGTGTGAATAAAAATGACTTTCTAGTATTGAACAATAGATTGTGGGATTTTGAAGATAGATTTTTTATTTTGCATTGCATCTACTTTATCTAGACTCACAATATCTCCACTTTCAATTCACAATATTATTTAGAGATGCACAGGATGACCATGGGAATCAGATTTGCTCCAAGTTATGTAAATGTATATGTCGGATGCTTTGTGAACCAATATATTTGGTTGTGCCCTTTTGTGGCAAATCTTGCGTAGTATGGCCATTACAATGAAATTTCATTTTTATTTAGAAAGTGGATATTTTATCCATTCATAATGTAGTCACTAATTTCAATTTTAACACATATAATCTCACAATCACTTTCGAAAATGACCCGCACATTGTTAGTCATCTGGATGTCACCCTCCTAACATATATAGGAGAATCCATACATTCTAAAACCAATCAAGAGTCAATAAATGCTAATAATCATTTATAGTATAAAAGCCAACACTAGTAAACCATAATTAAATAACATACCAAATAGTCAGTTTTGCATATTTAAATTAAGTTGTGATCCATCCGACTTATTAGAAAGATCTTTAGATAGAGCTGGATCAAATCGTTTGTAATCCAACTGTATATAGTTCAAGTGCAAAGATTTGTAAGGAGGTAAATCTTTTATCTCTTATTTCAATCGGTTTTCTAATAAAATCAAACATATTGTAATTAAACATCATATAATCTTGAAATATTATCCATTTTAGCCTCATTTTGCTGGTCAAACAAAACGTGGTTTTAGGGAAATCTACTAGCCTTAGGAGCCTTTTGGTATCTAGGTATTTTTTCCACATGCAAGAAAGCTAAATAGAAAAGTGTTGTTGGCTGACTAGTAAACCAGGGTTGCTTGAAATACGTCTATTTCCTGCAGCTTCATTTCCAACAAAGAGCAAAAATTCAAGTCTCCTGCTCGGGGGCAAACTCTCAAATTGAAAACTGTCTTAATTGTAACAGTAAGGTATGTTATTTATGTTCTTGAATGTGGATGTGGCAGTCAAGTCACAATAACCCTGTGTTGCTGCTTTTATTAAGCATAGCAGAATTATTTTGAATTGTTTATTTAACCATAGCGTCTTTAGATATTGTGGGACTGATTCATTAGCGAACGTAAGTCCATTTATGTGGAGCATTTCTTCACTCTGCGCATGAGCAAAACACCAAAGAACGTAATTCGTGTTCACACGTAATTGACACTTCCCACTGCCTACAATTTGAAGGGTGGAAGAGAATGGGGAAGTAGTCAATGTACAGTAAGGGCGTGCCAAGGTTGAGCGCAGCAGTGTCCAATTCAAGCTTTGGATATCTCTAAGTACTTGTTTTTCAGTCTAATCATTTGCACCAGCTACAGGTCTGGTGAACTGACAGTGATGACGGTTGCGTATGTATGCTAAAACATGTATTTGCAATTAAGAGCAGCTATAAAAATAAATTGTATGTAGAATAGACATTAATAACTTTGTTATTCCATGTTTAAATGAGGCACCAAGAATACATATGTCCATCCTACTCTTCTGAAGAAACTATCATAGTGGGAGTGGAAAATGTTAAGTGTGTCCGACCAGTCCGCACTTATTTTATTCATTCCTATGAGAAATATTATATGTGCTTCTTAGCTATCTATGTAGCAAACATTGCTTTACGGACTTCATTACCGTTATTACTCTACACGGGAGACAAGAAGCCACTCAGTTTACTACGTCAGAGAACTGGTTAAATGCCCATATCTGGACACATGCGCGTACATTCCGACATGGCTATGGTGAGATCTGGGGCTGCAGTAATTATATCCTTTTCCGGCATGAAGACTACATGATTAGGGATTGTGAGTTTTTTCACTGCTCTAAGGAGGAAACATGTATCAAGCTGTGATTTTTGGGGCGATTTGGCGCTTGAAATTCAAAAGCATCACATTACACATCTCTGTTCTGATTTTAAGCTATTGTAAGAATACAAATTATGACGTGTGGGAAGCAGCAGTTTTGCAAACTGCCTGAAAATGATTGGAAAAGCCGCCAGAAAAAAAGAGGTAGTTCAGAAAGACAATATTATTAAAATCGCCATGCATTGACCTATGAAGCTATTGACCTGTCTATGAAAATGGCCCAAAATTTATTTTTATTCATGATATAATATTCTTAATTGGAGTACAGAAGATTTTTTTTTTAACATAATAACCGTTTTATTTTTATCTTGCAAATAATAAATGGAGCAGCTTATTTGTGTGTAAAGCTAGATGACTCTGAAAATGCCCCTGCCAAGCTGGTGGGTGGGATGCTGGCTTACCTAAGCTGCTTCATTTGGCTCTTAATAACTTGCATGTGAGTGTTTGGCTTAATCAAGTGTAATTATCATCAGCTGTTGTATACTTACTACAAATAACATACAGATTTTGTTCCCTTATTTAACACCACTACGTATTAGTGAGGACTCCACTGGGTCACCCTGGGTGTATATTGTAAGTGCAAAATTACCTACTTATACAAAATTAGCATATTATTACACCAAATATATTTTATATGAGAATGTTTATGTTTTACAGAAAACCCCCCAAAAGATAGATTATATCTTGGATCATGAACATGGACCATCAACTATTGTAATTTTGCCTAAAGACATGCAATGGACATTTTTTTCAAGTTTGAAAAGCATATTTATTAAATTAGAGTAATTTAACCTTTAAAAATATATATTCAGACATATACATTTTTATTTTGGTTTATAATGGTCTTCATGTGTTTGACATGAGCCTTGGCATGACCCGCCCAGGTTCGTACACTGCATCTGGGTGGAGCCGTGGGTACAGATGTAGCCGGTGTGCTGGGCTGGCTACTTTCAAGTGGACATGTTTGCCATAGAAAATCTCTAAGAATCATCCATTCAATTCTACTTGCTGAAGAGCCCATATTGGATCTGAGCTCTCTGACAGCACCTGTTAAACTACTTAAAGCAGTGGTCCTATGGATCGAGTATGTGGCAGAGCATTTGGGAAATGTCTATAGAGTCGAGAACCTTGAATCGCTTGCATATGTATAGGGTAATAGAAGAGTTCTAAAATTCTAAACCCAAATGGGCAGAAAAACCTGGCGCTGACTATAACAGTCTATACCTTGTATAGTATAGATACAAATCCGATTCAAATAACAATTAATATACTTAGATAGGACAAAATTTCTGCTTATTTATAGACGTTGTTGTGCATCAACTTCAGTTATAATGGAAGAAAACAAAAAAACAAAAACAAGCGAAAATAGATCCTATCTAATGAATACCACTGTAAAATATATAATAAAATTTATTTGTATAACCATTAATACATATATAAAGCAAAAAAAAATAAAAATAAAATAAAATATCAAAACATACTCCCTCAAACCAATAATCCGTACTAATTTTGGTCTTAAATTATGTTGAAATCACATATAGTGCAAAGAAAGGTCTCAAAGACAATAATTCATTGTATAATCCGGAATTTTTGATAATATGAGATCACTGGATTAGCTCACAGTGCAAGATACGATTGAATCTATTAAATTCTGCACATTCGTAGTACGATATACAACACACTATTATGTGGACCACAATTCCTTTTTCAGTTGCGATCATTCATATGATACAGCCGTCAGTATAACAATCTGGAGATACAGATCATACTCTGTACATCTGAAGTCCTGCAAGCTGCCAGAAAACGCTGTTTGTTATATTTTACTCTAAAACTCTTCCAATATGAGGAGTTTTATAATTAGTTTATTGAGTGTCTCCTCTGCAATCTTTATGGTGACTGACATGATTTTCATTTTGCTGCTTTGATAAGCCCAGTAGATAATATTCCCATGCTTATTGATTTATGAGGACACTTGCATGTAGTATAAGTCAATTATTATTTATTGTGGACATATCTTTATTATAATTGCTTTAAGGTATGAATATTGTTTAAAGCACTGTGCAGCACAATTTTTGATATTGGCTAAATCAAATTAAATCAAATTGATAATATTGTCTTGACAACAGGGATTAAATAGTGGCTATATGACGGAGAACTCAGCAGTTTAATTAACACAAACTTGTCGTATTTGTCCTTTGGTTTATATGTTGCCAAAATACAGAAATCATTAATCTATCCCCTGGGCAAACCAATTGTCTGAGCCCAGGCTTCTTGGATTCAGCTGGTTCAATCATTTATTTAAAAATATATGCAATGTTGTGTGCAAAATACTAAATGTTACAGATACAGATACCACTGTTTTTTAATTCAGCTATATAATATTACAGAATTGTCTGCTGACTGTGTGTTGAAAAGTACATATCAGTATTCTGATGAAGGCAGGCTTAACAAAGGAACTGCAGTCTGATGATACGCTATACACTGGTTCACCTCTGTATTATTTCTTGCAGTTACTGGCATATACTTTGAAGTATAATTACAGAAACTCAAGTGAATAGTACTATTTACATATGCAGGGCCTGATTAAGGGTCAGGCCTCCCTATGATAATACACTCCTAGCGCAAACTCCAGCTTCCTTCACACCCCCGGCTCTCCTCCACCCCCCCCCACCAATATTTATGTTCCTGTGTTTTTGAAACTCAGCTCCACTTGGCTTTTTAAAAGGGTCACAACAATCTTTGTCACTGATTTCATTTTCACTAAAATCAGAACTGTATAGCAGAATGGAGGCATGAACGAGCGCTACTGAAGGAAGTCCTGTCGTGCCTGAGCCTATCACCGTGCTTGCCCCTCCTTTACCTTGTGAATATATCTAGATTAAAACCTTACTACATTTTACTTTCTTGTTTTCTTTTTTACTTTGGACAACTAGGGGCAAATGTATCAAGTTGAGAGTTTTCCGGCGGGTTTGAAAAACCAATCAGATTCTAGCTGTCATTTACTTAGTGCATTCTACAAAATGTCAGCTAGAATCTGATTGGTTGTTATAGGCAACATCTCCACTTTTCAAACCCGGTGGAAAACTCTCAGCTTGATACATTTACCCCCTAGTCTCTAATATTTGAAAACGAATTTCAGTTTATACCTCTCCGTGTCACAATTTTGCACTCCAAAAATTGTTGTGTCCATTAAAAGCCTCATACGCTAGGCTGCGAGCTTGTCAGTCTATTTGATGATCAGTGGCCTGATTCATTAAGGATCTTAACTTCAGAATCTTCTTATTTCAGTCTCCTGGACAAAACCATGTTACAATGCAAGGGGTGCAAATTAGTATTCTGTTTTGCACATAAATTAAACACTGACTTTTTTTTCATGTAGCACACAAATACTTAATAGCTTATTTTTACACTGAAATATAAAGTTGATATTTGTCTGAAGTTAAGATCCTTAATGAATCAGGCCCCAGGACCTGTTCTTGTATCTGGTACCATAATGTACAGGGCATGGCACCTATCTATAGTAATGAGTCCATTAAACTTTTTGAACAGCCTAGGCTGGGATCCTTTCTTAAGCACAAAACCTTATACTATATCAATTTCATAGATGATTTGGGAAGGTCTGGAATTATTCATCTACAAATTCACAGTAATCAAGAGAGCTCTTAGTACAGAGTAGGAAATAATAGGGTATAAGATATTTTTGGCCATAGGTTATGAACCTCATTTGACACAACAGTCCACAGCTAAGGTGACCTGAGATGGAAAGAGAAACTCTTTTGCTTTCTAAAACTAGGGATCTTTTCTCTGAACTGAGGTTACTGGTTAGCACCATCTTGTGTATAGAATCCAGAAATATTAAAAGAATAATAAAAGGAATTAGAAATGATTGGAATTCAATTAACTTCTCTCATGAATACCTTTAAAAAAAACTCTCATGGGTTATAAGAGGATGCAATCTTAAGGATTGTAGAAATTCAATTGTTATACAAAATGTCAGAGCCCAAAAAAATAAAATAATCAACCTGGCAAATTCATATATCTTAACACTAAAAATAATTCAAATGTTGGATTTAAAAAATATCCATAAGAGTAGACTCGTCTCCACAGCTTGGGTTTTAATTAACCTCAGGGTGTTTGAGCCCTGCTACAAACAGCTTAGTTGCCAAGGAGATCGTACACAACATGCTGTGATTGCTGCAAGCTGGTAAAAATACACTGCTGCCGAGATCTAATCAGTTTAGAATATTAGTGAACCATACTAGAGAAGTTTAACCTGCTTTATAATACATACACCCAGAGTACAAGTCTATCTTAACATTATTTCACGGACAAATAACATATTGGAAAAATATAATATTACAAATCTATCAGATATTATTGAGTGGTTAGTGTCTCCACCTGAATTTATACCACACTTAGGGTATATACTTGAGATATAAGTACCATGGGTGGTTCAGAAAGCCCCTCTCTATCGTTCCCTGTAATACTTAATTTGATAGATTCATGCATACAGCCAAAAAATATGCTTTATATTATATTTTTGATTACAGCTATGGAAAGTATTCATTACACAATAAGAACAGTGGTGAATATCAAACAGCACATCTCAGAAATTAATTAATTCAATATATACAGAAATCGACATGTAAATCTGTATAATTTAACTAATCTTCTGGTTGATACAATATTACTCCTTAAATCATTCATTAACAACTAGTCAACCCTAAACTTACATATGACAAATTTGAGTGTTACGCTACTAATAATTCCTCTTTTTAAATCACTACCTTAATACTATCACACTATGTATGAAAGCACAGGTCTTATATAAAATATATTTTATATATATATATATATATATATATATATATATATATATCTCTATCACCCTTGCCTTGAATGGCCAACGTATTGACGGTTGAGGTATATTGTAGGGCTGAGGTGTCCAGTATGATCAGTGCATTGAATACCCTTCTGCAATTTTGATAATTTGATCATAAATAATGTATTGAATTAATGGGAAAACTACAGTAAATGAAGAGGGCTTTCAATATTGTTGCCACATTAGATAGCATTTCATTGAATCCATATCCAAAGAATTTATAAACCATATAATTTAAACCTCACTTTGTTTCTTTAAAATTTCAAGATGCTGTTGTTTAATCATAACATTTAACGTTTCATAAATGACTGATAACACTAAGTCTGTGGAAAGATGCATGCATTCCGAATACTATATATTCCGGATACTATCTATTTATGTGTTCATTATCTTACTACAGTGAGTGAGATAAAAGGTTATTATAATTTAACTATGTCTGTTTGAAGTAAAATCTTAGTCTGATTATCTCTAATTCCAGTTCTTTCTTTTAGAGAAAGGCAACCTATTGTAGTTCAGTTATATAAACACCTGTAGGCAAATTACACACACTGTTTACTACAAGTAGTTTGATACACTTATCTCTCACTAACTGACTTATTCCCACAACACAGATTCTCATCCTTGTGGTCTGAGGATTCTCTATAGCTTATCCTCCTTTCGTATCAATTGCCCTTATCTTGTTCTGTCACAATACTCTCATTTCATAAACGTTATTGCTAAATTCTTCTCAATGTTCCTCTTCCTTGGCTCTTACATGTCCTCCCCATTCTCTCTTGTTCTTCTCCACTCAATTGTCTCAATTGTCTCACCCTCTCATGCTCCCTGTCACCTGACTCCTATCTTTTCTTCATCTATAATTATACTCCTTCCTGCTCTTTATCTCAACGCATTCCCCATGCATACTGATGTCAACACAAATTTTTTATACTAGCAGTATCATTAGTTAAATAATTTCAGTAACACTGCTAACATAAATAGACATTCTCATTAACACTGGTTACATTTATAACAGAAGGAGAGAAAAATATATATCTCAGGCATAACTAATAAACTAATGACAAACATAAAAAGGTGACTCTTAATCATTGCAATTATACTAAGGGAGGAATAAGCTTTCTAGTATAAATAGCGTTTCCAATTATTTATTACAGAAAACTAATTTCTAGAATTCATAAATAACACCTGCCCTAAACTATTTTTGGTACTAGCTGAATACACAAAATTACCATTTATAAAGAAATAAATGTGGACAAAGACTATATTGACAAACTGTCAGAGATGACCTAAACGGGTCCTTTCTCCTGAACTCCAGCTGCTATACCTTGTGGGTATCGATCGATAGAGAGACAGACAACTTCAGATGTTAGGCTGAAAATGTATCTGGTTCTGCCCAGCCCTAAGTCAGAGTAGTTTTATTTATACATAGTTTCACAGAAAAAGAGAGATAAGGAATGCAAGGTTTCTCAAGGCAACTTGTCCATGTCAGCAGTTTGTGGGCATGATGTAGAGCAGATGTCTTATCACAGTCACGTAGGCCTCAAGTGGGGGTCGTGGGCTCCTGGTACCAAACTTGCTGGATGTGCACATTCTTGAGAAGAGACATGTTGGTGAGAAAGAAATGAATGTAAGGCAGAGTTCATGGAGAATATTCTGCAGCTTGCAGACTATTCTTCTTTCAATAGTAATTATACAAAATGCATTACATTAAGAAATTCATAAAATGTATATCTCTCACATAAACCCCTCTTTTTATCATTTTTATAATTACCCTGCCTATCCTTTTGGTGTGCATGAAGCACTCCTGCACCCGACCTACTTCATTCAATTCAATGGAACCTCTAATAGGCCCTTAGAGGATGGTAAAGGTACATTCAATCAGGTCTATGGTTCATGTACACCTAATTCTTAAAAATAATAAAAAAGAAAAATGGGAAAGACTGGGGGGGAAGAGTATAAAAGAGCCTTAAAGCTCGGAGAGGACAAGATAAACCTCTGGTACTGGTTTGGGCTTTACATGTCTTTTAAGAGACTTTTTATTCAGAATGAGATCATTTCTGCACCTTTTCAAACAGCATTGGAAAAAACATAAGCTTAGTTTAAAAATGACATATAGCAACAACAATAAAGCGAATATCTTAGCTATCCATATTAAAATGCCTGAAATCCATGTGAAAATACCTTTGCCCCAATTGCTAGGATTTAACCATGAGAAGGCTGATGTCCACCAGCCATCATTAACCGTATCGGGGTCAAAATTCTCTTTCCTGAAATTCTCCTTCATTTCTTTGGCTTCTGTCATGTACCTGTCTATAACTTCTTCTGGATTATCAGTGTCATTTGTTACAAAGTTACAACAATGTATTCCGTATTCTGTTTCTAGGGTCAAACAGTACCCTCCTGACTGAGCAGTGATGTAGTCTAATACAAGTTGATGTTGTATTAACTGGGTTTTCATTGCCTGCAGTTCCTTTCCAACATACCTAAAGGATTTGTCATAAATTTCTGTTATGTTATCTAAAAGTCCTGCAACCTTTAATATCATATTATAGTTTGCCATGTACCCCATTGTTCCTATTGAAACGATGTTGCCAAATCCAATGCCCACATTGTGCCCTTTGGACTTTGCTATGAAAGGGATATGTTCAGTATCTATTGTCTTAATTTCCCTTTTCTCAAGCCTATGGTCCTTTTTATTCCTGAATACTCCTTTGAGGTCATCATGGGTCATGACATAGAATTCAGGAACCAATCTGGCCAAGTAGCATACCCCTATGGAATTTGGGGGGAGCCACCTGTAGGCATTGCGTCCACACACATAATAAACATCATCTGGTAAAAGGTAGGGGATATCATAAAACAGACAATATGTAGATACCTGTTGTCCTAAGTGACATGACGTGTCATTTTCTGCTCTGTCATTGTCAAAGGCAGGCAGTGTGCCGTTCCAGGTAAGATTATATCTATCATATTGACATTTTATACACTCCTGGCTCTTTGAAAAAATAGTACCTTTTTCGGTTTTCATCTTCACTGTTTGGTTGCATTCAGAATTACAGTGTGATAAATAAGGTTGGGTGAAATTCACTATAACTTGACAGCGTGATTTAGGGACGGACCCTAAAGGGAAACTCTTATTTTGGTAACTAATGCGTATTTGGCCATATGGGGTCCATATTGACTCATTTATAGCCCTATTGGATTCTATTCCCTTATTGAAACAATATTTTGGTCTGACTCCATTCGTGTTTAGTTTTACTACTGGGTATCTGGTGGTTTTATACTTGTGGCTGACCATGCGTCCACATGAGAAGTTTCCCTCTTGTTTTAGTCAGCTCTTCACTACTCAAAGGTATGGGAACCAGAGCTATATTTTTACTGATGGAAGGAGTACGAGAACATACCCAGCAGTTGCTGGTATTGGTTATTTGACTGATGGCTTTGTGCAAGTGTGCTATAACATTCTCTGGCTCTTCTAAGTTAGAAAAGGCTGTAGGGAAACATAGAAAAAGAACAATTTTTTTAACAGGACCTTACTCCCCTTCATGGTTTTTCCTGGGTCACCGTAGCCTTTTTACAGTGGCTGGCGTGTATCCAAGGATCCTTTCCTTCAAGTTTCACAGAAGTGGGTGTAGTCAACAGAACTTGATATGGCCCCTCAAATCGTGGTTCCAGAGACCTCCTTACGTGTCTTTTTACGAAGACGTAATCTCCTGGCACCAGGGCATGTGTTCCAGTGCAATCCTCTGGATCTGGGATTGAAGAGAAAACTCAAGAATGTTTGTTAGTGAGGGACTTCTGTAGTTCTTTCACATAACTAGTCAGTTCACCTTGGTGTTTCACTAAAGATTGTGGAAAATAACACCCTGTCTTTGGCGGCCCCCCAAACAGTATTTCATAGGGGCTCAGCTTGTGTTTCTTATTAGGTGTTGTCCTGACTGAGTATAGGGCGAGGGGAAGGCATTGCAGCCAGGGCATCCCTGTGTTTTTTATGGCTTTCTGTATTTTGAGCTTGAGAGTGCCATTTAGCCTTTCTACCTTGCCACTAATCTGTGGGTGGTAGGGGGTATGGAATGCTTGAGCAATCCCCAAGTCTGACATGATAGATGTCATCACTTCTCCTGTAAAAGTAGTACCTCTGTCTGATTCAATCACCTCTAGAACCCCGTATCTACATACTACCTCAGATAGCAGCTTCTTGGCTGTATTTTTCGCTGTGGCTTTGGATACCGCCCACGCTTCCGAAGAGACTGGAGAATAGATCAGTAGCTACTAGGACATATTCATATATTCCACATCTGGGTAGCTGAATGTAATCTATCTGTATGCGCTGAAAGGGGTAGAGGGGTTTAGGTGTCTCCCTGGGAGGTACTGTTACTGTGTGACCAGGGTTGTGTGTGTTACAGATGGCGCAGGCCTTTACCAGATTACTGGCAGCTGTGCTGAAGCCTGGCGCGATCCAGTGTCTGAATACAGAGTTAATTATTGCGTCTTTTGAAACATGGGAAGGCCCATGCACTAGAGCAGCCAGTGTAGTAAATAGGACTCTAGGGAGACAGTGTCTGTCTGTTGTGGCCCATATGCCCTCTATGTGTTCCGCCCCCCTCTTTTTCCACTCCTCTCTTTCAGATACTGCTGCTTGCTTTTGTAGGATTTTTAGCATTTCCAGATCTATAGGGAGGGTGGGGGGTGTTGTGGACACTAAATAGTGTTGTACTAGCGGTAAGTCTGCTGAAGCTTTTGCAGCCTGGTCTGCTAGTCTGTTTCCTCTTACTTCCATAGTCTGCTCTCTGGTGTGTGCTTTTACCTTTATGACTGCCACTTCCTTGGGCAGTTCTAATGCAGCAAACAACCTCAAAATGATTTCTGCATTTTTAATGGGTTTACCGTTAGAGGCCATAAAGTGTCTGTTCTTCCAAATACTTTGATAGTCATGTGCAACCCCAAAGGCATATCTGGAGTCAGTGTAAATGTTAGCTGTTCTCCCTTCTGCATACTGACATACACTTATAAGTGCTTCTAATTCAGCTTGCTGTGCAGATTGACTTGGTGGGAGGGGTTGCTGGAGTACAATGTCTGTTTCTGTTGTAACTACATAACCTGTTTTGGGAGAGCCCTCCTCATAGTACCTGGACCCATCTACAAACAGGAGTAAATCAGGGTTGCTAAGAGATGTCTCTTTAACATCCCCGGGAGGTTTAGTTTCCAGATCCATTAAGGCTAGACAGTCATGATCACAGAGAAAATTTTTTTAGTTGTGTTTCCTTGCTTTGTCACAGTCTCAACACTCTCTATATTGTCTGTGTCTGCAGCATCTATACTGTTACTGTCTGTGTCTTCAGTGTTTGCAGCATTTATACTGTTACTCCCCTCTTTTATATCCATGCAACTTGGGAACAATGTTGCTGGATTTAAAACTGTGCATCTTTTTAGTGTAACGTTTGAGGGTGTCAGTAGTGCTACTTCATATTTAGTTAATCTAGCCACTGAGATGTGTTTTGTTCTGGCTTGATTCAGTATTTCCATGACTGAGTGTGGTACCTGAATGGTGAGAGGGTGATCCAGCACTATGTCTGCAACTTTTTGTAGCAATAAAGCGGCTGCTGTTACTGCTTTTATACATGTTGGGGCCCCTATTATGACAGAATCTAGCTTCTGGGAGTAGTACCTCAATGGTCTTTGTCTGCTCCTATGCTCTTGTGTTAGTACGCCATGAGCGTGCCCTTCTTGTTCATGGCAGAACAAGTTAAACGGTAGTTCATAGTTAGGGAGCCCAAGGGCTGAGGCGCTTGTGATTAAATCTTTGATCAGCTCAAAAGCTACTTTTTGTTCAGCTGTTGACCAAAACATATTGCAACTTCTATTCATTGGAAGTTGGATCAATGCAATCTGGATTGCCTAAATGGTCTTTTTTGCTGGAGATCTGTGAAGAAAAAAAACTTTTGCATAAAGATTAACATTTATTCACTAGGAATTACAGTAACTGTTATTAATTCACGTTGAACAGCTGCTAATACGACACTTGCTTAAAAGTTTCTCTTTGTAGCTTTAACTGTGACGCTATGCCTTCCATGCAATGAAAAACTGATTTCCTCAAAGAGGCAGTCCCCAATATCACAAACAGGGAATGTCAAAGTGACGAGACCTGGTCGAGTGTTCAAAGCCACTCCTTTCTCATAATCTCTTTGTAAACCAAATATTCACACATATTTCCAGATTCTGTGATTTCCATGTTTAAAGTACAAATATATATTCACAATTCTCGCTCACAGACGACATTTTATCTCTTAACAATTCTTTATGGGCATAACAAACCCTCCTGATTTCTGAGAACATTTATCAGCGCCATTTTACACAGATAAAAACAGCTTGTAATATCTCTCCATGTAAAGCTCACTCCCACAATTCTCAACTTCATTAAAGAGAAAGCTATTTTTCTCAAAATAAATAAATAAATAAATAAATATTACTTTGTTCAAATATAGAAACGGCTTGTTGGACCCCAGCCAACTTTGTTCTGACGCCAGTAATAGTGATAATGTACATTATTTACAGTCTTGTGACGGACCAAAGACTTTAAAACTTCTTTTGCATCTCTTCAAAAACATTACATTTACAACTGTACAGCTTTTTCAACCTTGAAACATGTCTCTTGTAAAACGGTCAAGACAGACAAACATGGATCTCCCTCACACGCAGTAAGAAGGAGATAAAACTCACATACAGAGAAAGAAAAATTAACTGCTATCTTCCAGCCTACTGCTGTGGAACTACATGTCCCAGCATTAGACTAAATACACATTAGCTTCAACATGCTAATATCAATCAGCACTCCGGACATATTTTTCCTATTGAAAAATAGAAACATACTTGGAAGAACCATTTTATCAATGTTACATACATTGTCAGATAACAAAAAAACACAGAGTGCTTCTTATCTCAGCACACTGAAATCTTTTACACAGAATAAGGGAGGGGCACATCTCACTCTTCAGCTGCGCAGCATTTAAACATACATTTTTAGTACACAACCTACTTGATTCATTGTTTTAGTCATTATATCATTTAGCTTGTGATACATTTTCTATTTCATCAGTGTCACTTAAATTTGTTAACTGTAACATATCACAGCAATCATTGTCATTCTCTAATTCTTCTGACATTTTACACCATGCAACACATCTGTCAAAATAACCTTTTTCTTTCAGTGCTTTCTCATTGTCTTTAATTAGTTGTTTCAAAAATGGAACTTTTAATATACCGTTCTCAGACACCCCTGCAGCTTTGAACAGTTTTCTCATCCCTTTTATGAAATCCTTGCCTTTATGCTTTCGCATATACTTTATGGGGTCTAGATCCCCGTACTTTTCGGATTTCTCTCCTGTCTTGGACCCTTTATTTCCCACACTGGGATTACCTTATAGTCCAATATATTTTGAATGAGAAAACTTTTATTTGTTCCTGTCTTGCTTTACAACAAGGTTGCAGCGGGTCTGCCTTTCTGAATGTTCCTGACTACTTTTACTAAAATCCAACAAAAAAACACAATCACGTATACAATCAAGATTATTTGCAGGGTCAACTGTGTGATCTGACTGAGTTCTGTGGTGTTATTCATGTGCATATATGTATCAGGTGTATGGCATAGAGAAGACAATATATCAATACATGTAACAATACAAGACAGATTACACACAAGTACCTTGATACTCTTAATAGTATCTGTTGCCAGAGTTCAGGGATCTCCGTCAATCAGACTGCAGTACCCTCGAGCTGGGATAATTCCCCCTCCACAGAGACAGCTCTAAGAGCAAAAATAAAGCTTTTTGCTCACCAGCGCTGGATTAACGTCTGTCTGTCTGGAAAGGGAGAACCCCGTTGTCGGGAGGTCTGATGTATTGGAGATCCCGGACGAGCCCCCACTGAAACTGTCAGAGATGACCTAAACGGGTCCTTTCTCCTGAACTCCAGCTGCTATACCTTGTGGGTATCGATCGATAGAGAGACAGACAACTTCAGATGTTAGGCTGAAAATGTATCTGGTTCTGCCCAGCCCTAAGTCAGAGTAGTTTTATTTATACATAGTTTCACAGAAAAAGAGAGATAAGGAATGCAAGGTTTCTCAAGGCAACTTGTCCATGTCAGCAGTTTGTGGGCATGATGTAGAGCAGATGTCTTATCACAGTCACATAGGCCTCAAGTGGGGGTCGTGGGCTCCTGGTACCAAACTTGCTGGATGTGCACATTCTTGAGAAGAGACATGTTGGCGAGAAAGAAATGAATGTAAGGCAGAGTTCATGGAGAATATTCTGCAGCTTGCAGACTATTCTTCTTTCAATAGTAATTATACAAAATGCATTACATTAAGAAGTTCATAAAATGTATATCTCTCACACAAATCAACATGTTAATATGTAAGGTAGAAACAAGAAGACATATAGTATGTAACTTCATTACATTAGTCATAAGGAACTGGGATTCTTTGTTAGATGTCTCCTGCTCAAAATAAAAATGACTGGCTACACTATGTGTGTGCAGGACCAAAATTATGTTGCGTCTATGTTCTCTAAAGCCCATTTTAAGAGACTTAGTGGCCCTGCCCACATACTGAAGCCCACAAGAGCATTGTAAGACATAAATCACATACGTAGGTCTGCAATTAAAAATTAATTGTTTTATAGAAAATACAGATTCTTGTGTTTAAAATACACCCTCCCCCTTTTTTAACCCTCTTCTCTGTGTTCCATAGAGCAGAACCTGGCCAGGTCGTATGACGCGTAGACAATTTACCTGAGCATCTTGGCTTCTATCTTACAGCCTTTCGCTTTTCACCCTCCCACCTTGAGAAGTTTGAAATAAGTGTTTTCACCCTTCTCCTACTTCCCTCCTTTTGCTCTATCTCCTATATTTGCTTTCCTGTCCCCTTCAGTTTTAATTTGAACCTTTTGAGAAATGGGTACATATTGTGTAGTATATTACATTGCCTCATCAGCAACTGTATTCTGAGCATTACGTTCTGCATACTCTATTTATTTGTTTGCTATTACCGAATGTAAGGTTTACACACACAAAAAAAGAGATGACAGATTCTGAGGGGTATATTTACTAAACTGCGAGTTTTTAAAAGTGGAGATGTTGCCTATATCAACCATTCAGATTTTAGTTATCATTTACTTAGTATATACTACAAAATGACAACTAGAATATGATTGGTTGCAATAGGCAACATCTCCACTTTTTCAAACCCACAGATTAATAAATATACCCCTTAGACTGTGGAAGCTACCTCTTTACATTTAAATAAATGTGCATGTTAAACATATTGTACTGCATCTATAACATCCCACCAGTTTTGGAGGAAGTCAAGAATTAACTATTGAATCCTGGGGGAGAGGTTTTTTCAGGGTACTAGAAACAAGTATATTTTTTCAATTCTTATTTTTCTTAAAGATTTTTTAAGATCTCGCCCATATAACTTTTTCTTAATCTAACCTTCTTAATTGCAATCAAATTCACATTGAATTTTGAAATAAAGAGTGGGAAATTTCCATTCCCAAGCTTATTTTTTATCCATATTATCCTTTTTACTAAGGCTTAACATTGAGGTTCTAACTTGCATAGTCACAAATTCCTTGGCTTCCATCAACAGTGTACTAGGGTAGTCCCATTGTGTAAATTCAGTGCACATTTTTGTTACTGGCATGGAAAAATCATCAACTTTTGGGCAAAATTATTTCAAATGACCCAACTGACTCTTGGGGATATTCTCCCCCCATGGCCTGAGGCGTCCACTCATATTCATACTCAGAGATAGTAACATCCAAAAGTTCATCTTGTTGAAATCAAAGACGTGTACATTTTAAATTAAAATTATTATTGCTGAGATGAGAAACAAAATCAAATGGCAATTCAAGAAACCCGATCCAAATAATAAACATAATCATCAATGTAATGGTCATAGAACATCAGATGCACCCCGTAAGGACCTTTATAAATGAGCAGGTCCTAAAACCTCCCTGTGTAGATGTAAGAAAAGCTTGGGGCAAATTTGATGCCCATGGCAGTCCCCAGTGTCTGTAAAATCAAACTTGTCAAAATTAACAAAATGGAATATAGAAAAAAAGTCATAGCATCTCTCTAAGATTGCATTATCTTTGGATAATGCATATCTTATTGCCTCAAGACCTTCCTGCATATCCAAGGTGAGAAACCCATATCCAGGTTTCCAAACCATGTCATCCAGTTTGATAAGAATGCTCATGTTTCATCTCAGAGAGACAATGAGACCTTGGAAAAAAAGTTGATCTATGTAAAAAGAAAGGTTAACACTGTTATTTAGACTTGAGCTATGGTACTCCGCTCTCCAAAGTCTTAATCTGTTTGCACATTTTAAATTTGCCCCCTCTGCAGGGAATCATGGTTTTACCAAAGTGTAAAATGGAACCTTCTACCTGTATTTACTCCTATCTCTAAAAAAGGCCTTTGTATCTACTCTGCCTTAATTTATTGCATAATTCGAGTCTTTACTAAACCATTTCAGTGTTATAAGTAGGCACAGCAGTACAAATTTTAGTTTGCTTGTGAAAAAAGAAAAAGGTCATTTTAGATGACTGTTTAAATTTCAGCTTCATAGTAGAAAGTTGCTTCTACAGGCCTCTTTATGGCAGATTGTACCTTAATTAAGAGTATAGTCTATTAAGAATCTTCTGTCATCTTTTCCATTTGCCTTGAATATCTCCATTCAACATCAGTGTTCTCCAACTAGGTTAGAACAAATTACCTTCTAGGAAGCAGAATCCTCTCTTTCACTTCCACCAAAGCTAGTTTACAGCAATATCACCAGGTTTTTGTGGTTTTGCTGGGAAATACTATTTAATCTCTTAATCTATGTAAGCAAACTTTACATTGTTTTGGGACATATAGGAGTTTCTTTCAGAAATCTTTAACCAGGGAAAAGCAAAAAAACACCAGACTTTTCCACAATTTTTTATGAAAGTGTGGCACAGATAAGTGAAAAACAGCGCAAGTAATGTTCTTTATGATTTGATATATAGAAAAAAAAAACCATCCAGTAGGAATCCGGGAGAGGGCACAGTGGTATAAAAGTACAGCTTTCTAGTCCCAATTGCAGGGACCAGACGGAGGCAATACCAGGAGTCCTCACTGCAGCTCTGGTGGGGCTTTAAGGAACCGTGACTGCCTATGTAGTCACCTGAGCCCAAAGAGAACTTCATCATTAGAAGCCCTTCCTGTAGGGCAGGAGTGGTTCTGTTGAATCCATTATATAAATTACCTCCTGTAGGCACAGCTGGCAGAAATGCTTGACTGTGCCATTTGGTGGTGTTAGTCCACAGGGAAAAGTCCTTGAACATCAGTCTTGTGGGAGGCCTAAACTTAAGATCACCCAGTTCAGCCACAGTGCCGCTAAGCTTTAGAGGGTACTGTGTCTCCCTAGCTCTGGTTCTACATGGACACACTCCCTGCCAATAAATAAATGAGTGAAAGATCTATAGTCAAGCTGAACTTCATACACTGAAAAGAGGATTAGACTTTGCTCCTGTTTTACTTTAACACCAGTCCAAATCAGCACACTTCTAGCTACTCTGCAATCCTTATACAATGTAAATTGTCAGGAAGGATCCAGTCAGAGTAATGAGGGGTCGGCTGGTGCGGCAGTAATACTTCCTACAACCAAGTTGGTATGAAGTGGAGGCTCATAGCCGTAGTGTAGCTGGTTTAGCCAAGGGAGGTCAGTAGGAGTAGTCTGTGGTGACTTGCTGCTAACAATACTAATCAAAACCTATTAATTGTCTATCATTAATCAAAACTCATATATTGTCTACAAGGTCAATTGAAGCTTGATTAAAACTGTCAGGAACCACTTTGAACTCATGCAGGATTAGACCCTAGTTGCTGAAAACCTCTACCTGTGCCACCAAGGAGCACAATACCAAAATTACACAGGTTTGAATTGATAAAGATTGGGGACCTGAGTCATTAAGGAGAGCAAGGCAAAAAATGAAGTTAATGTTCTCTTGGACATACCATGTTACAATGCAAGGGGTGCAAATTTGTTTATTATTTGCACATAAGGAAAACACTAGCTGCTTTTTCATGATACCTTTATTTTTACACTGAAATTTAAAGTTGATCTAGGTCATGCCCTACCCAAACTATAAATCTGGCCCAATAGCTACATTACCCTCTTAAGAGCAGCGTGAACAGCGTCGGCGAGGTCAATGATGTCATCCAGTGCAGCCGGCGTCTTCTGTCTTCGGGATTGATTGAAGTGGCATCAGTGAAGAGTTGTGGGATCCTCACCGTGGAAGCAGCCAGATGGACTCCAGATGTCGTGGTAAGTTGTTGTCGGTGTAGTCCGCACCGATCTTCCGTACCCCACCCCACTTTAGAGCAATCTCTTAAAATATTTTAGTTAGTCTATTCTATTTTTTTGATAGTTAAAATGCCAGTTAACAACATTATCATGAGACAGTTTATGATGATGACTGGCATATGTAGTATGCAGCTGCCATAAGATATGTTTAAAGCTTGTACACTCGGACCGCAAATTGCACTCAACAATGAATGGGCCCCTCTGTATAGCCTATTGTCATAAAATCAAAGTCAAATTAAACAGAGATAATGTTTGTATTAGACATGAGAGATTCGGAATAATGCACTAATTAAACTGTGCTTAAATTTTTACCCACTCAAACAGCACATTAACTCTAAATGTCTCAGTGAAAACACTAAAAAACATAGCTACTTATGTAATGGAATAAACTTTGTAGGGGTAATTTTGAACAATAAAGCATTTAATACATATCATATGATTGATACACATTTGCCATAAACAAAATATTAAAACATATTGTTTGCAGAGATGAATTTTACAAACATACACTGAAAGTAAATTGTCTATTCAAACCTCCTTTTGAAGAGGCTCTTATTTCTTGAATCCAATATACTTCATTTCTGAAAAGCATTTTATATGTGTCTCCTGCTCTAATTGGGGATGGAACATGATCAATACAAGGGGAACTCAATGTAGTAATTTTATTTCTGAACCATTTTCATCTTTTAAGCTTATACATGATTTATATATACTGTTCTACAACCCACATAGAAAAAGGAGCATCAGAAATAGATTTTGGTTATAATGGCCACATTTATTATGACCATGGGCCTGGGCTAATAAGCCACAGTTCATCTCTTTTTTTTTTTTTTTTTTTAAACTCTTCATTTTGAAAGGAAACATGAGAAATCAGATACAAAAAAACAGTAAAGTATAAATACACAAGTCATTTCCTCAGAATTTCGTTGTTTGTAACAGAAAGAGAGACATGATAAGGGGAAGAGGGACACGAAAGTACAGAGAGGAGACAGAGGGAACAGAGGATGAGATAGAAGGGGAAGGGAGTAGGGGGAAGGACAGGGAAGTGGGAGGTTCATCTTTTTTAACATACAGAGAGCTGCTAATTTTATCTCCAATATTATGACTCCTGTATGTAACATAGGGTAAATTATAAACTAAAATCATTTACATTTGATTCTTGTTTAACTATATAATAGAGCTTGTGGATATTTTCTTTGTTTTATTCTGTGAGTCAAAGCTTGCATTTGAACAATTGTACATTTTTCTGAATCACATATATTCAACAAAGAAGCCATAGCCAATATATTTCCATAGTAGAGATGCTCAAGCTCGATTCCCCGAGAAACGAATACACCCAAACTTAGCAGACTCTGTACTTGCATGTGCTCTTGGAATTGAAAACGTGGCAAAACGTCATCGTTACGTTGTCGGATGTCGCGAGTTGTGGATTCTATAAGTACCGCCCTCCACGGCGATCCAGCGCCATTTCACAGAGGGACACAGAAGGGGTAGCACAGTTCTTGGCTGTCTGTAGTGCAGTTGGGCAGTGTCATAGGTAGAAAAGAAAGAGGAGGGGTAGCAGTGTTCTTCAAAGTCTCCAGTGACATTCAGGAGAGCTCCATTGCTCTATTGCCAATTGTCATTGCTAAAATAGAAATAATAGGGCTGGCAGTCTATTCTACACACGCAGTGGCAAGGAAAGAATGAGGCCTTTGTGTTGCTCTATGAGTGCTAGATCTGCGACTGTCACTGAGGCATCTTCTTATAAGGTCAGTCATGACCAAGCAAGACCTTGTCATTCGGACTGCAAAAGTGGTATCCAAATACTTTTACAAGTAAAAGCTGAGCTGGAAGTAAAGAGAAAGGCATTAGAGGAAAATGTATGTTTAGATTATTATTATTATCATTACTATTTATTTACATAGCGCCACTAAATCCGCAGCGCTGTACAGAGAACTCGCTCACATCAGTCCCTGCCCCATTGGAGCTTACAGTCTAAATTCCCTAACATACACAAACACACACAAACAGGGAGAGACAGACAGACAGAGACGACAGACACACAGACTAGGGTCAATTTGTTAACAGCCAATTAACCTATCAGTATGTTTTTGGAGTGTGGGAGGAAACCGGAGCACCCAGAGGAAACCCACGCAAACACGGGGAGAACATACAAACTCCTCACAGATAAGGCCACAGTTGGGAATTGAACTCATGACCCCAGGGCTGTAAGGCAGAAGTGCTAACCACTTAGCGACCTTGCTGCCCCCATATTCAGAAATGGCACAAATCCATGAGTAAAGTTTATCCACGAGTGCTATGTGTAAGCCTGCCCTTTCTGATAGTATACCCATAAAGAGGGTACCCATACCCTTTCAGCTTTTCTGCAGATGTGTGCATGCACAGCCCAAGTGTAGCCGGTGATACACAAATTGAGGATGCCAATTTGGAATTGCAACAGGATGAGGGGGATATTTATGTAGCTGACAAGGAGCAATGAGGATGATGTTGTTTGTGTAAGTCCTGTACCAATGGAAGCAGTTTTTGCACGTGACAAAAAAAAGGCCATTGTCATGCCTGGGCATAAGACCAAAAAATCCACCTCATATGTGTGAAATTATTTTTACCGAAATCCTGACAACAGTTGTCTAGCCATTTGTAGCATTTTTAAAGCCACAGTCAGTAGAGGTAAGGAGCTTATCTAGGAACCTCATCCATATTATTCCATTTAAAGCGAGTTCATGGCAAGCTGTTGGGAAAATTGGAAACTTATGATAAAAAAATAACAAGTAGTCCAGCATCAGCTAGGTCCCTTCTCTCAGCTAGATCCCAACACCTGCAATCTACACGCACAACACCGTCCTCATCAATATTGTCTGTGTGTGTGTATGTTAGTTAATTTAGACTGTAAGCTCCAATGGGGCAGGGACTGATGTGAATGAGTTCTCTGTACAGTGCTGCGGAATCAGTGGCGCTATATAAATAAATGGTGATGATGATGATGATCAATATCCTCAGTAGCGATTGGAGTTAGTCCTGCATCCTGCATCAAGTTATTAAGGCTAGGTGACTCCTCCACTATCCTGGATTCCTCAGAAGAATTCTTGAACGTTAGTCCCACTACTGCTGCTGCTGCTCGGGTTGAATCTTCATCCCAGAAGCAGATCAAGAAGAAGACTACTAGTAGTTTCCAACAATTGACTGTTAAACAATTCTTTGCAAGAGGAAGCAAGTATGAAACCTGTCACCCAGTCGCAAAGCGGATCACAGACGCCATGGCGACTATGCTAGTATTAGATCTGCGTCCAATATCCACTATTAATGCAGTTGGTTTTAGACAGGTACTTAAGGTCTTGTGTCCCCGTTAGCAAATTCCATCACGACACCATTTTACTAGAAAAGCTATTCCTCACCTCTTTCAGAAGGTTCGTAAAATGTAATTATTGGACTACAAAATGCCATTCTATCAACTGTACACTTAACCACAGATATGTGGACAAGCGGAACTGGGCAAACTAAAGATTATATGACTGTGACAGCCCACTGGGTTGGTGATTCGCCTTTTACAGCAGGAACAGCAGCAGCATGTACCCAAGTACATCACATTTTTCAGAGGCTACTCTGTGTATCACCGGCTTCACTAAGAGGCATACAGCTGACAATCTGTTACAAAAACGGATGTCACTGCTACATGGATTATCCCGCTTGGACTCTCCTCAGGATATGTCATTTCTGATAATGCCTCCAATATTGTGAGATCATTACAGCTGGATGAATTCCATCACATTCCCTGTTTTGCTCATACAATAAACTTGGTGGTGCAGAGCTTTTTAAAAAATGACAAGGACGTGCAGGAGATGCTCTCTGTGGCCGAAAATATCTGGACATTTCCGGCAATCGGCAACAGCATGTAGGAGATTGCAGCAGCTACAAGAGCAATTTAATTTGCCCTGCCACCAACTGAAGCAAGAGGTGGTACATGCTTCTGCGGATGGAGGAACAGCAAAAAGCCATCAACGCTTACTCCACAAGCCATGACATTGGAGAAGGAGGTGGGATGTATTTTACTCAAGCGCAGTGGATAATACTTTCCGTGTTGTGCAAGGTCCTGAAACCATTCAAAGTAGTCCCCTGTGAAGTGAGTTCAGACACTGCTAGCTTGAGTCAAGTGATTCCTTTAATTTGACTTTTGGAAAAGCAGCTTGAGAAACTGAAGGAGATGAAACAGAGCAATTACGCTAAGTATGTCGTACTTGTAGATCATCATCATCATCACCATCATCATCATTTATTTATATAATGCCACTGATTCCACAATGCTGTACAGAGATCACATTCACATCAATCCCTGCCCTATTAGAGCTTACAGTCTAAATTCCCTAACATACACACACACACAGACAGACAGAGAGAGAGACTAGGGTCAATTTTGATAGCAGCCAATTAACCTACTAGTATGTTATTGTAGTGGGAGGAAATCGGAGCAGCCGGAGGAAACCCACGCAAACATGGGGAGAACACACAAACTCCACACAGAAAAGGCCATGGTCGGGAATTGAACTCATGACTCCAACTCTGTGAGGCAGAAGTGATAACCACTTAGCTCAAGTACTTTATTCGCTTCACCAGGATCCAAGAGTAATCAAAAGCTTGAAATCGGATCACTACATTTTGGCGACTGTGCTTGATCCTAGGTATAAGAGCTATGTATTCTTTTTGTTTCCAACTGACCAAAATCTGAAGAGATGCAAGGAGCTCCTGGTGAGCAAGATGACAACTCAAGAGTTACGTGACAGGAAGGCGTCTCCTCCTTCAGTTTCTAACTCAACTGCTGCTAAGAAAAAACTTAGCTTTCCCAAGAGACCCAGGGATGATGCAGATGACTCAGCACAACATTTTGACATTTGACCTGGTCTAAAAGAATTGACCAAAAAACGTGACACCTATGCCGTAACTTTACCTGTTCCTACTATCAAAATCCAAAGGATGGTGGAGGATTATTTTAATGACAGCATAGAAATAGACACATCAGAACATCAGACAGTCCATTTACATACTGGGAGGAAAAAAAAGGAATTTGGAGACCCATGTACCAACTCGCTTTGCATTGCCTAAGCTGCCCACCCTCCAGTGTGTACTCGGAAAGAGTTTTCAGCATAGCTGGGACCCTTGTCAGTGATCGGCGTAGGAGGCTACTTCCTCAAAATGTGGAAAAGATGATGTTCATAAAAATGAACTTCAATTTCCACGAGGAAGTCCTTTCCCACCAATTACATCAAAATACTGAGACTTCTGTAATGGTGGATTCCAGCGGTGATGAATTATTAATGTGTGAGGATGATGTACAAACTGATAAGGGTGAGGATAAGACTGAGGATGATGACAACAACATCTTGCCACAGTAGAGTTCATTAACAGCACTGTTGTCTTAGGTGCCTTAAAGCCATTGTTAGCTTGTTTTTTGGGGGCCCAAATGAACCAAGCACATTAGCCTCAAAAGTGGCACTCCTTGTTGCTGAACTGCTTGGTTTGTTAAAGTGTGCATGTCCTTTTTAAGATCCAACATAAAGGTGGATGCGAGGTCCCAAGGACAATTCCATTTCGCACCACTTTTCCTGTCAGCTACCGCTGTGTGCCAATGTTACCTACATGTGCTATATACTGTTGTGTGCTTTGCAAAACTCTTAGACACCCATTGATGATACAGATGACTCAACATTTTGACATCTGGTCTTGTCTACTGTAAAATAATTGACCAGCATTAGTGACATTCTGCTGTAACTCCACCTGATCCTACTATCAACTATTAACATCCAAAGAATGGTGGAGGATTATTTGTAATTTTTTTGAACGGTATAATGACAACAGTGTTATTAACAAAGAACAACGTTGCTTGCAGAAGTGATGTAAGCATGGATGTCTAAATAGACATGTATATGAATTAACTTCTACTTTGCTGCTGTTTCATCAGCATTGAACAAAGGATTTGTAATCTGCACGTTGCGTCAAAGGTACCTAACTATATTATAATTTTTGGGGAATTGGCCTGATTCGAAGCTCAGTGATGAACTTGCTTTTTGCTGTGAATTACAATGGCTCCTTTTAGTGCATTGTCTGGCACCCTGGATTGGTCTGGGTCTCATAAAAGCACGTATCCGGAGGGGGGGGGTTAGCGCTCGTCGCCATGTATTAGCTGTAGAAGTACCACAGTTATCCAAGGAACGGGTGGAGCGATCAAATGAACCATAACTGAATTCATGATCCAAGGACACTTCCATATTGCACCACTTTTCTTTACTGACACTACTGTGTGGCAATGTTTCCTAGATGTGCTAGGAACTGCGTTTGATTCATTGCTGTGTCGCTTAGCATCCAGCCAGGTCGCTGCAGTCTTTGTTTGAAAGTGTATGAAAATAATATTGTGACCTGTGAGGTGGTCGAAAATGACTGCAAATGACTTGAAATTAGTGTTATTGAGGTTAATAATAATGTAGGCGGATAAAAAAGCAAAATTATGTGATTTAATAAAAAAAAAATAGGGATCAAAAACCAAAATCTAAAGAACACAAAGTTAATCCAGAACCAAAACCAAAACCAGAACACAGGAGTCAGTGAACATCTCTAATCCATAGTATCCACAAATTTAAAATGACCTCAATGTACTTTTTTGATTTCCTTTAGAATATAAGTAGAATTCTTAACAAATTATAGTTATTAGGATAATGTATGTAAATATTGTTTTTGTTGTTTCTTTAAATATAGCCAAACCTGAACTCACCCACTATGTATGTTTGTTGCAAGAGCTTTTTTATCATTAAGTATAACCAGCAAGTAAATCATGAGCTCATTGTCTTATTGTGTGGGAAGTTATTAATCAATAGTCCTAAAAATGACAGAATGCAGATATCTCTAGGTCAGATATTGGTGATTATACCAATTGATGATTACAGATGAAGAAGTTCATGTAACAAATATCCAATCCTACGACTAATATGAATGCAATAATTAATTTGACCTAGTCGCAAAAAGTTGTGACATCATATAAACTCTTGTTTGATCTGTGAGGCAACAGTCCCAGATATGTTACCAACAGCCAAAAATACTTCATAGATATTGGTGGTCCATGGTGTTCTAAATTTTTTCCGATTATGTGATGCTCCAAACACTGAGGGACCCTTCTGTTTTTATAGTAGTTCAATGTACAGTCATGGCCAAAACTTTTGAGCATGATAAAAGTATTGGTTTTCACAAAGTTTGCTGCTTCAGTGATTTTTAGATCTTTTTGTCAGATGTTGCTGGTATACTGAAGTAAAATTACAAGCATTTCATAAGTGTCAAATGCTTTTATTGACAATTACATTAAGTTTATGCAAAGAGTCAATATTTGCAGTGTTGGCCCTTCTTTTTGAAGACCTCTGCAGTTCGCCCTGGCATGCTGTCAATCTGGGCCACATACTGACTGATGGCCGCCCATTCTTGCCTAATCAATGCTTGGATTTTGTCAGAATTTGTGGGTCTTTGTTTGTCCACCCGCCTCTTGTCTCAAGGGAATTAAGGTCTGGGGAGTTTCTTGGCCATGGACCCAAAATTTCAATGTTTTGATCCCCCAGCTTAGTTATCACTTTTGCCTTATGGCAAGGTGCTCTATAATATTGGAAAAGGAATTGTTCGTCACCAAACTGTTCTTGGATGATTGGGAGAAGTTGCTCTTGGAGGATGTTTTGGTACCATTCTTTATTCATGGTTGTGTTCTTAGGCAAAATTGTGAGTGAACCCTCTCCCTTAACTGAGAAGCAACCCCACACATGAATTTTCTCAGGAGGTTTTACTGTTGGCATGACACAGAACTGATGGTAGCACTCACTTTTCCTTCTCCGGACAAGCATTTTTCCAGATACCCCAAACAATCTGAAAGGTGATTTATCAGAGAAAATGACTTTATCCCTGTCCTCAGCAGTCCAATCCCTGTACCTTTTGCAGAATATCAGTCTGTCCCTAATGTTTTTCCTGGAGAGAAGTGGCTTCCTTGTTGGCCTTCATGATAATAGGCCATCCTCCAAAAGCCTTCACCTCACTGTGCATGCAGATGTACTCACACTTTCCTGCTGCCATTCCTGAGCAAGCTCTGCACTCGTAGGCCCTGATCCCACAGCTGAATCAACTTTAGGAGATGGTCCTGGCGTTTGCTGGAGGTTCTTGGGCACCCTGAAGCCTTTTTCACAACTCTTGAACCTCTCTCCTTGAAGTTCTTGATGATCCGTCAAATGGTTGATTTAGGTGCAATCTTACTAGCAGCATTATCCTTGCCTGTGAAGCCCTTTTTGTGAAAAGCAATGATGACTGCATGTGTTTCCTTGCAGGTAACCATGGTTAACAGAGGAAGAACAAGAATTTCAAGCACCACCCTCCTTTTAAAGCTTCCAATCTGTTATTCTAACTCATTCAGCATGACAGAGTGATCTCCAGCCTTGTCCTCGTCAACACTTTCACCTGTGTTAGAGAGAATCACTGACCTGATGTCAGCTAGTCCTTTTGTGGCAGGGCTGAAATGCAGTAGAAATGTTGTTTTTTGGGATAAAGTTCATTGTCATGGCAAAGAGGGACTTTAAATTAATTTCAATTCATCTTATCACTCTTCATGACATTCTGGAGTATATGCAAATTGCAATCATAAAAACTGAGGCAGCGGACTTAATATTTGCGTCATTCTCAAAACTTTTGGCTATGACTGCAGTGGTGAATGTGATGTAGAGTGGATTCCATACTTTTGATGTATGCTGTGGTCCCTTCAAGTATAAAACCACAGATCATGTATATTAGGACTTATTCACCATCATGTATAAAGA